>NC_064638.1:419175796-419800796 GCF_023864345.2 Schistocerca serialis cubense
AAACCTTAAAGTCTTTATTTCTTCTCCGTGAACTTTAATTCCCTTTCCAAATTTTTCCTAAGTTTCTTTTACTGCTGCTCAACGCTTAGATTGAATAACATCGTGGATAGGCTGCAACCATGTCCACACCATTCTCAGTTACAGCTTACCTTTCATGCCCTTCGACAACTATAACTGTTACTGATTAATTAAAACCGCCCCAGGTGTATTATTACACATTTATTGTCTTACGACCGGTTTCATTCGTTGAACATCTTCAGGCTTTTAGTAATCGTTAACAGTAATGTCAGCTGTGGTGCTCAACATGATCAAAATTATAACTGTGATCTGATTTCTGTATAAGCTGTAAACAACCCATCGCTCATTGTATTTTATCTATACTGCATTTAAAATTTCTATGAGTGTACTCCACTCAACTTTGTCAAAAGCTTTCTCTGTATCTACAAATCTTATAAACGTGGGTTTGATTTTCTTTCATCTGTCTTCTCTGGTAAAACGCAGGATCACTATTGCCTCACGTGCTCCTGCATTTCTCCGGAACCCAAACTTATCTTCCTCGAAATCGACTTCTATCGGTTATTCCATTCTTCCGTAAATACTACGTATCAGTATTTTGCAACCACGACTTATTAAACTGATTATTCGGTAGAAATCATTCTTGTCAGCATCTGCATTCTTTGGAAGTGAAATTATTACATTCTTCTTGAAGCCTGAAACTATGGCCCTGTCTCACATATCTCGCCCACCACGAGGGATAGTTTGTCATGGCCAGCTGTCCCAAGGATATCGATAATTCTGGGCGAATGTCGTCTCCTCCAGAGGTTTATTTATACTTATCTCTTTCCGTGTTCTGTCAAATTCTTTTCACAGTATCACATCTCATCTTCAACTACTTCTTCTTTCTACTAAATTGTCCTCAGGTTTGTTTCCCTACATAAACCCCTACCTATTCCTTCCACTTTTCACTTTTTCCTTCTGTGTTTAAAACTTCCTTGGCTACTGAGCTCTTGATATTCATACAGCTCCTTCTCTTGTCTACAAAGGTCTGTTTAATTCTTCTTTAGCTAACATCTCTCTTACCCTTGGTTGTGCAGGTTTCTATAGATTTGCATTTGTCCTGTAGCCATTACCTCTTAGATTTGATTTTGTATTGATGGACCTGTAGTGACTTGACCAGAAGTCCTTGCTACCACCGCACTTCATTAATACGCAGTTTATCTAACTTTAATCTATCTGTATTTCTTTTTAAAATCTGTAACGCACTTACCCGAGTAAGGGATCTAACATTCTACCCGCCGCACCGTAAAAATTGAAGTTCTGTTTTTTTCTGATGAAATCCTTTTACCTGTGGGATATTGAGATATTCTACTCAGTATGTTGCCATGATAGTTGTTAAACCATACATTAAAGGCGCGTGCCCTCCGGGAAATACTAATAACTAAGGCCTTTTCCCCCTTATTTTCAGCCATTAGTATTACCATCACAGCAAGGACATGTTGACTAATGTTACAAGGCCAAATGTTTCAGTCGTCTAGACTGTTGCCCATGCAACTACTGAAAGGGCTGCTGGTACCCTTCAGGAAACATAGGTCAGATTAGCGTCTCCACACACACACACACACACACACACATATATATATATATATATATATATATATATATATATATATATATATATATATAACTTTGTTGTGGTTGCACCTACTGTACGGCTATCTGTATCGCTAAGGCACCCAAGACACGCGACCTCAGGAACGTGTAGGGTTCTTGGGGCTTTCTTTGAATACATACACACTGCTACAGTCCTCACTTGTATTCATTCTTCAACGTTATATCTTCGCACATTTCCCATTTTATGTACACCAACTAACTGCTAAACCACCAAGGACATTTAAATTTCTAAACCAAAACATATGGAAGGAAATGCAGTGAGTACGCTGCCATTTTTATACAATGGCAGCTTTTTCAACCTAACTATGTTTCCGTTAATTTACGTTTACACCACTGTGTTGCTGTTTCGCAGCGGAAACGCGGTGTTAAATTTGATTTAGTGAGTGCGAAAGCGTCACGGAGATGATCAACCAAGTGCAGTGGCAGACTCTGCAAGAGAGGCGTTATGCACTACGGTGTGGCTTACTTTTAAAATTCCGAGATAGTACGTACCTAGAATAATCAACAAATATATTGGTTCCTCCTACGTATATCTCGTGGAAAGACCATGAAGGTAACATTAGAGAGATTAAGACTCACACAGGGACTTATTACCATTCGTTCTTCCCGCGGACTAATAGTTGGCAAACTCACTAGTCAACAGAGCCAGATATAAACATTACAACGACTCATATTTCTGTTTAGTGCGGAATTTGTTAAACTTATATTACGTAGGTAGGCACATAGTTATCAACATAATTATGGTACTACTAAGTTGGGCTTTCAGTCTGATTGAAATATATTCGCCGAGGAACGGGCCCTTGCAATCATCCCACCCACATTCGTTGTGTGTACTTATTTTGTCTATCTCCTTTCGTTCATCCTCTCCATAATGCGCAAACCATCTCAAGAAACACGTCTCGGTAACGGACATTACATCATCGCTATGCTCCCTAAACTGAGTTAGTGAACTTCTAAATTAAGTTACAGGTACGTTGAATAAATCTTCATATCGTGCTTGATAACCATATTACTTACAGATAAAATTAAATTGTAAGACATACATAAAATTAAATCATGACGGTGACTGATAAACACTAATGTGAACAATGGCCTCGTATCTCCTTGCGATGGCCGGCCAGAGTGGCCGTGTAGTTCTAGGCGCTACAGTCTGGAGCCGAGCGACCGCTACGGTCGCAGGTTCGAATCCTGCCTCGGGCATGGATGTGTGTGATGTCCTTAGGTTAGTTAGGTTTAATTAGTTCTAAGTTCTAGGCGACTGATGACCTCAGAAGTTAAGTCACATAGTGCTCAGAGCCATTTGAACCATTTGCTCCTTGCGATGTTTGGGTAAGTCAAGTTTGTATGCTTGAAAATGACTGTTCGCACGAATATACAAAGCCGTATTGGAAAGAACAGCAAGCGCTAATTTTTTCACAAGTTTGTTTGCGTGGCCAGCTGATTATTTGAGTTAGAAATACTAACGCAGGTGTTACAAATCTTCGTTTCTCCGTTCTCCAGGTCTCTCAAAGCTGATTACTTGTGGCATGAACATTTCTCTATCAGCATAAGGACATTTAAATTTCGAGCTCGACAATTCTTCAATCGCACTTCAATGTATAATTTCTCTATTAAAGGGAGAAAAATTTAACTCTGTTAAAAAAGCATTAAGAAGGGTTAACATCGTTTTCCCGTTTCTGAATTCCTGAAATCTGTTTCGAAAAGCTTTCCTCATGTTTAAAATTGTTGTTCTTGAATAACAAATGTCAAAACCATAGCAATTTTTATTATATCGCTTTCCAAATGATCCCTTGTTAGTTCATTTTTAAAATAGTTATTTTCTTTTTCTTTAGCCCGATCGCAATTCTTTTTATTTTTCTTTTATTTATTTACTTATTTATTTATTTTTTTGCACTTCATGAGAAAGAATTTCACTTTCTTCAACGGAACAGTGTTCCTTCCACTGCTTGATTCTGCATGAACTTCAGAACTTAAAGGGTTATTTCACGTGCCTGACTTAGAAGCATTGTCCACCACCCACTTTTGACGACATTATCACAAGCAGCAAAAGCGGTGCGGGTGACAGCAAGTGTACGTGGTCCGAGGTCCGAGAGAGAATGGCAATTTCAGCTAAACCCCGTCTAACACCATTTCTTCAAAACTGACTCGCACAAGCCGAAAACTAGCTTCTGCGTGTGCGCCCCCTACACGGTACGTACGCACTCGCACGCGGTATTTTGTGGAAGAGCCATCACACTCCCAGGGCCAAAATGCCGAACGTGACTCGCGTGGCGCGTTTTGTCGACCACTGGTGCAGACCATTCGCGACTGGAGCAGGTGGTGACAGTTAAACACAAACCGCAATGTGGCTTGGGTAGTATAAAAGTAGCTGCAGTTGGGTTTATTTTTTATCCCTAAACACTGGATAACGGTTTAAAATGCCGGAACTAGTTGTCACACAAAGCAAAAGTTGGAATACCACAGCCTAATTGAACAAATGCTACACTTATTTATTTTTGTAGTCCATGTGGTGTAAGAGAAAAAGTTGCTTAAATTTAACATGGCAGTCTTAGAAAATTCTTGCCCGCCTAAGGCGCTATGAAGAGAGTCGAAGAATTTTGAGACTATTACCCGATTTTTAATTGTTAGGACTCGAGATCAAGCTTTTATTACAAGCGCAACAATAGGTCTATCACAAAATAATTTATACCAATATTTTTCCTGTTTTATGCTGCCTTAGGCTATATGGAGGAATTTGGCTTTAAAGTTCCTATATATAGCAGTACAGATTCCCCGATTTTCGTCGTCTTCACTACGAGCTGCTCACTTCAGTACTATGTAGCTTGAAATGTGTTTGACTGATGTTAATTAAATTTTAATAGGCTGTACGCACATATATTGGTAGTGAAAATCTCAAGGAACGTTTCAGCCACCAAAAAAAAAAGCTCTTATTATTTTTCTGAGGTAACTTTTCCTCGGCCCAGGATGAATCTATGTTACTGGCAATATGTGAAATGCGGCATTCCATAGAATGCCTAAGTAGTGTATAGACTGCCTAAAATCGAACAGCAAAGTATGAAAAGATCGATATTTTGTACATTGCCTAGGCATTGTATACTTTGCACGATTGTCTGCTGGCAAAGTATATAAAACGCCTAATTCCGCCATTTTTTCCCCCCACCAGTATTTGCTGTGGCGTTCGAACCTTTGTTTAATGGTTGCGAAGACAGCGTATGGTTATGCCAAGTTCAATTATCACGCCACGGATATCGCCATGATACACTGAAGAGCCAAAGAAACTGGTACACCTGCTTAATATCGTGTAGGACCCCCTCGAGCACGCACAAGTGCCGCAGCTCGACGTGGCATGGACTCAACTAAAAAGTAGTACTGGAGGGAACTGACACCATGAATCCTGCAGGGCTGTCCATAAATCCGTAAGAGTACGAGGGCATGGAGATATCTTTTGAACACCACGTTGCAAGGCATCCCAGATATTCTCAATAATGCTCACGTCTGGGAAGTTTCGAGGCCAGCGGAAGTGTTTAAACTCAGGAGAGTGTTCTTCGAGCCACTCTGTAGCAATTCTGTACGTGTGGGGTATCGCAATGTCCTTTTGGAATTGCCCAAGTCCGTCGGAATGCACAATGGACATGAATGGATGCAGGTGATCGGACAGGATTCTTGCGTACGTGTCACCTGTCACAGTCGTATCTAGATATATCAGGGGTCCCATATGACTTCCAACTGCACACGTCTCACACCATTAGAGAGCCTCTACCAGCTTGAACAGTCGTCTGCTGACGTGCAGGCTCCACGGATTCATGAGGTTGTCTCCATACCTGTACACGTCCATCCGCTCGAGGCAATTTGAAACGAGACTCGTCCGACCAGGCAATGTTTCCAATCGTCAATAATCCAATGTCGGTGTTGACGGGCCCAGGCGAGGCGTAAAGCTTTGTGTCGTGCAGACATAAAGGGTACACGAGTGTGCCTTCTGTTCCGAAAGCCCATATCGATGATGTTCCGTTGAATGGTTTGCACTCTGACACTTGTTGGTGGCACAGCACTGAAATCTGCAGCAGTTTTCGGGAGGGCTTCACTTCTGTCACGTTGAACGATTTTCTTCAGTCGTCGCTGATCCCGTTCTTGCAGGATCTTTTCTCGATCGCAGCGATGTCGGAGATCTGACGTTTTACCGGATTCGTGATATTCATGGTACACCCGTGAAATGGTCGTACGGGAAAATCCCCACTTCATCGCTACCTCGGAGATGCTCTGTCCCATCGCTCGCGCACCAACTGTGACACCACGTACAGATTCACTTAAATCTTGATAACCTGTCATTGTAGTAGCAGTAACCGATCTAACAACAGCGCCAGTTTTTTTCCTTTATTGTTATTTTTAAACCTGTTTACAGGCAGACCAGCAGCAGCAAACTACGCACCTCTTTGGCCCAGAGAAACACAAAAGATACAAATGAAGACATTTAGAGAAAAAAACATGGTGGACATAGAAACGGAGACAAACACTTTTTAAAATACATGGAGCCGTTCACGGGTGTAGAGTCCAAGATAAAATTTGGTCAGACACCTGGACACATACAGAGACGAAGAGCGTCACACGTGAACGTAGGTGCACAAAACGAATAACACTGAACCACTGCACAAAACGACAGCGCACACCGAAACATGAGGCGTTGATCTCCGGCGCGCGAAAGTTCACTAACCGTGTACGAGTCCGGGGACCTGCCAAGAAAGGTGGAGAGGGGTGGGAGAGGGAGAGGGGAGAGCAGATGCCGTGGGCAGGGGAGATAGGGGGAAGGGAGGAAGGGGGAGGGGAGCGGAAGCCCGGGGGAAGAGGGGTGGAGGAAGGGGATGGGGGAAAAGGAAAGAGAAGGGAGGGAGGGTGCCTAAAGGAAAGGACACAGGAGGTGGGGGGGGGGAGGATCAAAGTTGATAGGAGGGGTAGAAGGAGGGGAGGAGGACATCATCAGGGAGGGGGAGCTGGCGGAAGCCACCTTGGGAGAGGGTAAGGAGGGTGGAGAGATGGAGACCGGGTGGGACATGGGAATACAGGCGCGGCTGCAGGTGGGGGTGGGAGAGGATGGGTGAGACAAGCGGGTGAGGAGGATCGAGTTTGTGGGAGGTGTACAGGATCCGTATCCTTTCAAGGAAAAGGACAAGGTGGGGGAAGGGGATGAGATCGTACAGGATCCACATGGGGGAGGGAAGACGGATGCGATAGGAGAGGCGGAGAGCATGGCTTTCAAGGATTTGGAGGGATTTATAAAAGGTAGGGGGGGCGGAGATCCAGGCCGGATGGGTGTAACAAAGGATAGGGCGGATGAGGGATTTATAGGTGTGGAGGATGGTGGAGGGGTCCAGACCCCACGTATGGCCGGAAAGGAACTTGAGGAGACGGAGTCGGGAGCGTGCCTTGGCTTGGATTGTCCAGAGGTGGGGAGTCCAGGAGAGGCGATGGTCGAGGGTGACGCCAAGGTACTTAAGGGTGGGAGTGAGGGCAATAGGACGGCCATAGATGGTGAGATAGAAATCATGGAGGCGGAAGGAAGGGGTGGTTTTGCCTACAATGATCGCCTGGGTTTTAGAGGGATTGACCTTGAGCAACCACTGGTTGCACCAAGCGTTGAACCGGTCAGTATGGGATTGGAGAAGGTGTTGGGAGCGCTGCAGGGTGGGGGCAAGGGCAAGGAAGACGGTGTCATCGGCAAACTGGAGAAGGTGGACGGGGGGTGACGGCGGCGGCATGTCCGCCGTGTACAAAAGGTACAGAAGGGGGGAAAAGACAGAGCCTTGGGGCACACCGGTGGAGGGGAAAAAGTTGTAGGAATCTGTGTTATGGATGGTGACGTAGGAAGGACGGTGGGAGAGAAAGGAGCCGATCAGACGGACGTAGTTAATGGGAAGGGCGAAGGTTTGGAGCTTGAAGAGGAGACCGGAATGCAATACGCGGTCATAAGCACGTTCGAGGTCCAGGTAGAGGAAGATTGCGGAGCGACGGGAATTAAGCTGGTCGGAAAGGAGATGAGTGAGGTGAAGGAGAAGGTTGTCGGAAGAGAAGGATGGCCGAAAGCCACACTGGGTAACGGGAAGGAGGTGGTGCTGGCGGAAATGCTGATGGATGTGTCGGGTGAGGATAGATTCCAGGACCTTGCTGAAGACCGAAGTAAGACTGATGGGATGGCAGGAGGAGATGGCGGACGGCGGTTTGCCAGGTTTAAGGAACATCAGGATATGGGAGGTTTTCCACAGGTCGGGGTAGTAACCGGTGGACAGGACTACATTGTAGAGCCTGGCCAGAGTGGAGAGGAAAGAGATAGGAGCTTCACGAAGGTGACAGTAGGTGACACGATCGTGACCAGGAGTGGTGTTGCGTTTTGTGTGGAGTGTAGCAATGAGATCCTGTGTAGTGATAGGGGCATTGAGTTCCATGTGTGCAATGTTGTCCAAGTACTGGAAACCAGGCGCGAGGGGAGGAACAGAGGTGTCAGTTCGATCGCGGACATCCGGGAAGAGGGAGTAATCGAACTGGGGATCATCGGGGATGGAAAACACATCGGAGAGGTAGGAGGCAAAGTGATTGGCCTTACTAAGGGTGTCAGGGAAGGGGTGATCATCATGGAGAAGAGGATAGTAGGGGGAGGGTTTAGTTCCCGTTAGGCGACGGAAGGCTGACCAGAACTTGGACGAGTTGATAGGTAGGGTAGCATTTAAACGGGTGCATGTCTGTCGCCAGTCCCGGCGTTTCTTAGCCGCGAGCAAATTACGAATGTGTCACTGGAGTTGCCAGTGATGTCGTAGTGTGTCCGGGTCATGGAGGAAGGCACGGTAGAGACGGCGAGATTCACGGAGGAGGAGGAGGGACTGTGGGGGTAAGGGAGGACAGTGGGGGTGGATGGCGACAGTAGGGATGTGGGCCTCCATGGCCTCAGACAAGGTCTGCTGGAGAAAGGAGGCAGCATGTGTTACATCGTCAGGATGGTGGTAGGTGAAGGGGTGGCTATCGACCTGGATGGAGAGGGTATCCCGGTAGGCATTCCAGTTGGCACGAGAATAGTCATGGACGTACTCAGGGGGAGGTTCATTACGAGGGTCAGGGCGGGGGCAAAGACCGTCAGAAACGGTGAGGAGGACAGGGAGATGGTCGCTACCAATAGGCTCCAGGACATCCACCGTTATGCAGCCAAAGAGGTTGGGGGAGGAAAGGATAACATCGGGAGTGGAGTTGGATTCGGGACGGGTGTGCTGGGGGATGGGGATGAGGTCGCCTTGATGGGAGGAGAGGAACCGATGCCACCACCGTAACTGGGTGGCGGAACGACTATGGATGTTGAGGTCGGCGGCGATCACATAGGAGGAGAAGGTACGGTCAATGTGGGAGAGGAAGTCGAAGGGAATAGGGGCGTTAGGACGGACATGGTGGCGCAGGTGATGGTAAGGCTGGGGAAGAAGAGACTAAGGATCAGGTGTTCGGTGGGGTCGGGAAGGAGAGGTTGGAGCCAAACGGGGATCTGGCGGTGGTGACCAATGGCAACTCCGCCATGCGCAATCGGGAGGGGATTATCGGAGCGATGAAGGAGGTAGGGCGAAGTGTGGACAGTGTGGTGGGGTTGGAGGAAGGTTTCATTGAGGAGGAAGGCATCCACACGGTGGGTGGCAAGGGTGTGCAGGAAGAGGTTCTTGTTGGCGGGAAGGGAGCGATGTTGTTGAAAAGGATACGGTGCTGTCGCGCCATGACAGGGAATTAGACAAGGGTGTCAAGACGGGAGAAGGTGAAATGGGCCTGGTTGTTGGAGTAGGTGGCATACATTTTTAAGTGGAAAATGGAACGGGTGGGGAGGGAGACCTGTTGGAGGGTGTGAGGGCGTTGGAAAGGGTGTACGTTTTGTAGGACAATCGTGAGGAACCTGATGATGTCCTCAGCGGTGGGGGGGGGGGGGGGGGACGAAGGGAATTGCCAGGAGGGGTGGGGGCGTCCAGAGGACAGGGATGGTGAGTTCAGGAGTGGTCAGAGGGGGTCAGGCTTTACACTTTTGGGAGTAGGTGGGATGGGGGAGATTGCAGGTATTGCAGGAGGGAGGGGATTGAAGGTTAGGGCACTGCAAGAGGAAGTGCACTTGCCTACAATGCAGGCAGGTGGGGGCCTCGCGGCACTCGGCTGTTGGGTGTGCGTTATAGCACAGACACCTCTGGCAGCGCAGGGATTGAGGAGGGGAACGGGAGGGTTCGACCTTATAGCGCTGGCTGTAGAGGAGGGCACCCTCCTTCAGGAGACTGTCAATGGAGGGGGCGTCCTCGGAGAAAACCCGCATATGGCGGGTGGGGCTGGCCGAGTTGAAATGCGGTGGACCCGCACCTCCAGCGTGGGATGTGCCTTGAGCACCACCAACACCTCCTCCTCCGTGATCGAGGGACTGAGCCAAGTGATCACGGCGGTGAGGGTCGGCGGGCGACGCGGGGTTGGGGTTGGTGGGTAGGAGATGGAGAAGGAGCAGGGGTGAGGGAGGCGTTGGGGCCAAAATGGGTGATGGGGAGGCGGGAGAGGATGTCAGTATGGAGGGTTGGGCTGGGGGAGGAGATGAGAACGGAATCCCGTCTGCGAGTGAGGAGAGAGATGGGGACACCAGGGAAGTGTTGGTGGAGGAGGAGGGAGAGATTCTGGGCCTTAAGAAGAGAAGGATCGGTACGGGAGAGGAGGTATTTGTATAAAGAGGGGGGGAGGAGGAGGAGGAGGAGGAGAAGGCAGAGGGAGCAGGGCCAGGTGGGGAGACATCCATGGCATCCTGGGGGGGGGGGGGGAAGGAGGACGGGGCGGGGCCGTTTCGGGAGCGGAGGAGGTGGTGGTGCCACTAGGGCGTTTAACGGCGGCAGAAGGGTGGGTGGTGACATGAGGGACGGGAGCTATAGGGAGGTGGCGGGAAGGGGCAGGTCCCGGCGTGGACGCAGCAGTCGGCGCCGGAGATGGTGACAGTGAAGGCGACAGCGACGGCGATGGTGGTGGCGGTGATGGCGAAGGTGATGGGGAGAGTTGGGCATGGGCAGTGGCCCGACGGGTCACCACCCTAGCTGGAGCTGCAGTGACAGGCTGGGGGATTGGGGGGAAAGGATCAGAGGGAGAGGAGCGTGAGGAAGAAGCTGGAGAGGAGGCGGCAAAGAACGAGGGCGAAGGGAGAGTGAGAAGAGGAGGGATGGGAAGAGGGGGGTGTGACTGGGCACACCATGTGATGGTGGTGGTGGCGGCGGAGGGGGAAGTATAAACTATGGCTGTGGTGGTAGTGGTAGTGGAAGTGGGGGCTGACATGAGGACAGGGAGAAACAAAAATGCACAGGACGAAAGGAAAGGAAAAAACTGAGGACAGACGAAGACGAAGGAAGACGAAGACGGATGAAGACGAAGACGGATGAAGACCAGAGTCCCAAGCTGCTGGCGCTGGCGCTGACGCCGACGACGGCTGGCAGGAATGCCGCACCTGCTGCTGCTGCCGCGGACGGGGCCGGGGCAGGGGCCGGGGCCGCCGCTGCTGCTGCTGGAGGCTGGCTGGCTGGCTGGACTGCTGCTGCTGCTGCTGCTGCTGGAGGGCAGGCTGGCTGGACCGCTGCTGCTGGAGGGCTGGCTGGCTGGCTGGCTACTGCCGGCTGGACCGCTGTTGCTGGCCGGGACCGCTGCTGCTGCTGGACCGCTGCTGCTCGGCGGGCTGGCTGGCTGGCTGGCTGGCACCTGAAAACCTAGCGCTTCGATTAGTGCTGGAACGGCACAATCGAAGGGCGGTATCCTTGCGGAGTACCGCCGGAGATGTGAACTACGCCAGATACTTATTGTCTTATATAGGCGCTGCCGACCGCAGTGCCATTGTTTTCCTGTTTACATACCTCTGTATTCGTATACGCATTCCTATACGAGCTTCTTCGGCGCTTCATGTAGTTTTCCAGTATATAGCTTCCGGCTGAAGTTCCACAGACGCTCCCCTATCATCTTTTCCTGTTATTCTCGTAGTACCACAACGGAAGGGAGTTTAGTGCCAAGACAGGGATCACGCATTGCCGTCATACAACAATGGTTGTGCGATGAATTATCTCAAGCAAGGGTCAACGTTGCTAAAAACTGTGTTTTCCCAACCGAAACTAATTACCAAAAGTTAGTCAGCGATATGAAAAAGGCTAGGACGACCATGAAGAAGGAACCACGGGACTGTTGTATACTGGAACACTATGTCGTAATGATGCTCGAGAATCAGACTCAGTTGATCTACCCTGTTAAAGAAAACGAGTGATATGGGTACTATTCAATTTTAAGTCGTGGACTTCTAGTTACTGGACACACTCAATAAGGTCTGTATGACTACTGGTCATGAAGCGCGGGACAGGATGTTGAAAGAACTTAACCTAAGTATAAGGACATCACCCATCTTAGTACTGAGCTGTACATTCACCTTTATGAGCCGTGCGAGAAGAAGCAAAAAGGTGTTACTAGTAAAAAGGTGTTGTAGTCAAGGCAATGGTTTTTTCGGAATTCAGTTCCCGTTGTCAGGTCGATCTCATCGATTTTCAGTCCAATCCTGATAGAGCGTGCAAGTTTATAATAGTCTGTCAAGATCATTTCACTAAATTGTAGTTCTCAGGGCTCTGAAATCAAAGAGAGCAGAAGAAGTAGCATTCATCGACATATTTACGTTGCTTGGTGCTTAACGATTATAAAGTCCAATAACGGCAGGGATTCTGCAAATAATGTGGTAAGCAACCTGAAGGAGTATTGTCCCACATTGAAGATCGTCCACAGAGCGAGGTGACGCAGTGGTTAGCACACTGTACTCGTATTCAGGAGGACGACGGTTCAAACCTGCTTTCGGCTTTCCTGATATAGGTTTTGCGTGATAGCTCCCTTGACAGGGCACTGCCGATTTCCATCCCCATCCATCCCTAATCCGAGCGTGTACTCCGCCCCCAGTGACCTCGTTGTCGACGGCACGTTAAACACTAATCTGCTCCTCGTCCCCCTTGAAGATCGTTCATGGTAAGCTGCGCCACTCGGGGGAGTGTCGAAGGAGATTATCAGGACATTGAAAATAGGTTGTGTGCTTGGATGCAAGATGAAAAAAACTAGCTGCTGGAGTCACGGACTGCGGTTTGTCAAGCTTGTGAAAAATAGAGCTTTTCATCCTGGGAATAGCAGGTCACCATACAAAGTTCTGTTTGGCTGCAAAGCCAGAGTAGGTTTCTCGACGTCGTCTCTTCCAGATGAAGTTTTACAAGATGTAGAGTCTGAGGAGGAGTTGGAAAAAATTATAGAGAGCACACAAGCAACCTGAGAACAAAAAAACACGAGATGAATCAATACAAGAGGCACAGTTCCCTGCAGAAGAAGTAGATGAGAATACAGTCCATGATGGAGAAAACCAAAAGATTGACGGAGCAATGGTTATCGAAGAGCCTTCCATTACTGTGGTTACCGAAAATCATTATTTTTCTTATACCTTGTGTGGCTGCTTAAAAGAAACCAGTGGTGCTCATACACATCAAAAGTGTGGCCGAAACGTTCACGCCGTCTGTGGACATTTTTCTAAAGACGATGACGGCGACGAAGTAGAAGGTCATGGAGTTAGCATTTTGTGAGAGTTTGCTTCAATATTATGAAAGCTATCCAAAGTAAAACGGAATCGAAATTCCACCTTAAGATTCATGCCAAAAAATGAAAGAGATTCTGACAGCAAAAAAATGCGCCTGTGGATTTGGGTGCCACTGTACGAGTTCCGATTCCCGACGTCGACAAATGGCGGGGCGACTGGCTTGGTTCAAATGGCTCTGAGCACTATGCGACTTAACTTCTGAGGTCATCAGTCGCCTAGAACTTAGAACTACTTAAACCTAACTAACCTAAGCACATCACACACATCCATGCCCGAGGCAGGATTCGAACCTGCGACCGTAGCGGTCGCTCGGTTCCAGACTGTAGCGCCTGGAACCGCACGGCCACTCCGGCCGGCGCGGGGCGACTCACGCAGTCTACTGGCAGTTGGCAGTTGCTATGAACGTGACAGACGATGACTTGAAACTGCAGAAGGAATCTTGAAACAGCTCTACACAAGATCAGAATTCACCGTATGTCCAAAAAACTTAATGAGAACTGACGATGTTCCTGACCACGAAATGCCTTTCCGATCTGTAGCTACTTCTCAGTTCACAGGAAGTGGGCAAGGATTCACCAGGTGCATGTGCAACTCGAAATGCCAAAATATGAGGCGCCTTTGTGTGAATAATAAAATTGAGTGAAAATCATAACGTCACTCTAGCCTTCCATACAGCAACAAGTAGGTAATGTCAGTTCTGCTTTGTGTTTTACCGGTAACAATATTTCTTCTTTAAGTCGTGAGATGTATTTGCAAAATCGAATTCCAAAATTGTAAAGTGTTTATTTTTTCGAAGAAAAAAGTGAATACTTACTGTAACAAGTACTTCAACCTCAGCTCTGCTTTATTGTTCTCCGGTAAGACTATCCTGTGCTTTATTTCGTAGTTTTGTTCTTTCAGTTTCCTATGCGTATTAATTAATGAAGGCTTCTCATCTTGTGCACGTTTAACACTTTGCGTTAATGGTACTGGTCATTCTGTATAATTCCTGGGAATTGTTTAGAATGGCTAGGAAAAGAATGTAACATTTTCACAAGAAACTTATTTTTCATATTTCGCCTAAAACCATCATGCATTCTATACTTTACCTACCCATTAGAATACCGGGATTCCACACAATGCCGGGTTTGTTTTGAAGTCTCTTCTGTAGTTGTAAGGAGCTACAACCATTGTGACCGTGCAGTGTGATATGGATTTTATAGAGAGTTATATTTAGACTGGTTCTGTGCAGGCTGGACCGTGGGAATAACAAATGGTTCAAATGGCTCTGAGCACTATGGGACTTAACTTCTGAGGTCATCAGTCCCCCAGAACGTAGAACTACTTAAACCTAACTAACCTAAGGACATCACACACATCTATGCCCGAGGTAGGATTCGAACCTGCGACTGTAGCGGTCGCGCGGTAGCAGACTCTAGAACTGCTCGGCCACCACGGACGGCGTGGGAATAACAGTGGGGACAATAGCGGGATCAGGTGCCATGTTGCCAGTCACAAGCAAATCTTTTTCCAACAGCCCGGGGGGTTCGCGGCAACGACGCATTATTTTTAGCAGCCGTGCACGCCGTTAATCGTGAAGTCCAGCACGCACAGAACCAGTCATAAATATCATTCAATATAAAATCCTTATCGCGCTGTACGATCAAAGTGGTTGTAGCTTCTTACAACCAAAGAAGTGGCCTTCAAGAATACCCAAGCTCTCTGTTATGTTTTTATGCTGGGCTGAGAAAGAGCTACTTCAGAAAAATAGTGGGTTATTGAAAAATTCTGTAAGTTGAGGTTTCCACCACCAATAAATGTACCTATAACCTATTAAAATTTTATTAACATCGGACGAATACATCTCAAGCTATACAGTTTTGATGTGTTCGTAGCGAAGACGCCGAAAACCTGACAATCCTTACTACAACATAAAATAAAAACTATGTATTGACTTTAAAACCAAATTGATCCATACAGCCTAATGCAGAATAAAACAAAAGAAGTTGATGTAACTCATTCTGATTCGAATTAAAGCTTAAACTTGAGGCTCCATAATGAAAGATGCGACTGTAATGGTTGAGTGAGAATTGTCCGGGCATGTAGCGAGCAGAGGGTGGCGGGCGGGCAGTGTTCGGGGCTGGCGTGCAGCTGCAGTGCGGCCGCTGGGAGAGCCTCGGGTTTCGCAACGGAGTGCCGAGCTCTGCAAGGACGAGGCGGCGGGCCGCGCTTTCCCGTGAAGCACGGCGCCCGTCACAGCAGGCCGGCACGTCGCCCTGCAACTAACACCGCAGCCGCGCGCGCCTCTTCCGGGGAGTGGCCCTGCTGCTGCTGCCGCTGGTCCAGCGTCCACGTGGGCGGTGCATCGCCAAATCCTGTACTACACCGCCCTGCTCAATTGATGAACAAGGAGGCACAGTGTCTCAAAGGATCGACTAGTATTCCGGAGAAGCGCGCCTCAAGTGTCCCTTTGGGATCCTGGAATCCTCGTTTGTATTCCACAGTGCTCCCCCTAAATCACTTCGGGACTGTTGATACATGATACATGATAACTCTGCAGTTAACACGTGTTTGGTATAAGGTATCTATCGACTGTTCCACTCTCCAATAGCATGTCGGAAAATAAACACCAAATTTTTTCCGTGCGCCTTCTGATGTCTCCAGTTTTATTAAGGTGGACATTTCTCCATAACTCGGCTGGTCCCGGCGGGGGTTCGAATCTTCCCTCGGGCATGGTTGTGTGTGTTTGTCCTTAGGGTAGTTTAGGTTACGTAGTGTGTAAACTTAGGGACTGATGACCGTAGCAGTTAAGTCCCATAAGATTTCACACACATTTTTTTTCTCCATAAGTAGGTGGGAGAAGAAGGAAAAAAACGACGCACCACAAGAAATTATCCACATGGAACAGAAATCGGTAGTTGTGATGTACATGTACTGTAATTTCATCTTGGAACTCTTCCGTTTGGTCCATGTTTGCACAGAAAAACAGTAATATTAGAAATTGAGTCCGCCTCGATGCAAAACACTTTGTTATTCGTTTATTTCTTTATACTCCCAAACTAGTTTCGGCGACACAGAACAGAAAGCACACACGCGCAAAAGAACCACTTCCTCATCACACACAGAGACATAAATAATGAACAGAAGTCGTCGTAATTCGCGCTACAGTTTTTCATAGCCTTTCTCGCCACATGCGATACACCTCTCGCGAAACACGCGAACAGTAAGAGGGCGTAATATTCTGGATCAGAAACAAAGTGCAAAAGTTTTGTTTTTTCTGTGTATAAAAGCAGCTACATACCATCCAACGAACGTGTGTACACGAATAGCTAAGTAACAATTCAGTTCACATCAAATACTTGGTTTCCACAACGCCACCACAACCCCAAGTATATATTGCCGACATACGAAGTTCACATTTTAGTATTTTGTTTACTAACAACCGCTCACATGGTTACAGATGACATGATGTTCGCTAAGTAAAAAACGGCAACAGAAAAAAAAGCGCACAGAAAATATGTCACAAACAGCAGCAATAATTGCTTAAAACATGCTGTAACATACAGTAAATAAGGTAGTATGAAAGTATCCATAGAAAACTATATTTAAAAAAACGAATAGTAAAAATGTAATAATGTGCTACTGTGTTTGTATAGCCATGCTATTCTCTGCAGTGTTTTAGATTTAAAAAATTAAAAAAAACAATGATGATGGTTCCAGAATGAGATTTTCACTCTGCAGCGGAGTGTGCGCTGATATGAAACTTCCTGGCAGATTAAAACTGTGTGCCCGACCGAGACTCGAACTCGGGTCCCGAGTTCGAGTCTCGGTCGGGCACACAGTTTTAATCTGCCAGGAAGTTTCAATGATGATGGTGGTATTTGTCGCCGAAACTAGTTTGGGAGAATAAAGAAATAAACGAATAACAAGATGTTTGCACAGGATAGAGTAGCATGGAGAGCTGCATCAAACCAGTCTCTGGACTGAAGACTACAACAATAACAACAACAAGGTGTTTTGCATCAAGGCGGACTCAATTTCTGATATGACTGTTTTTACATGTACAGTCAAACAAACGAGTACAATTTCAGAAGAAAAAACTGTACAATATATTCAAGGGCGATCGCTTCACAAACCGATCAAGTCAGTATCGCTTTTGTCTACCTCTGGCCCTCAAGTAAGTAGCTATTCGGCTTGGCGTTGATTCAAAGGGCTCTGAGCACTATGGGACTTAACTTCTGAGGTCATGAGTCCCCTAGAACTTAGAAGTACTTAAACCTAACTAACCTAAGGACATCACACACATCCATGCCCGAGGCAGGATTCGAACCTGCGATCGTAGCGTGGCGTTGATTGACAGAGTTGTTATGTCCTGGGGGATATCGTGCCAAATTCTGTCCAATGGCGCGTTAGAGTGTCAAAATCCCGAGCTGGTTGGAGGGCCTTATCCTTAATGCTCCAAATGTTCTCATTGGGGGGAGACCTGGCGACCTCCCCTGGTCAAGATAGGGTTTGGCAAGCCCGAAGGCAAGTGGTAGAAACTCTCGCGGGCATTATATTGCTGAAATGAAGGCCTAGGATGGTTTTGCCATGCAAGGCAACAAAACGGGGCGTAGAATACCGTCGACGCACTGCTGCGCGTGATGGTGGCGCGGATGGCTGCCAGCGGGGTCTTGCTTTGAAAAGAAATGGCTTCGCAGGCCATCACGTTCTGATATCGGGCCGTATGACTGGCGACAATCAGTCTGGTATCCCAACGCTGTCGGGAGCGTCTCCAGGCACGATCCACTGATACTCGTGGCTCAGTTCGAAGCGGGGTTCCAGTCAGAGATTCAGGCGAGGGCCAGAGGT
This sequence comes from Schistocerca serialis cubense, assembly GCF_023864345.2. Classification (NCBI taxonomy): domain Eukaryota; kingdom Metazoa; phylum Arthropoda; class Insecta; order Orthoptera; family Acrididae; genus Schistocerca; species Schistocerca serialis. Next base: position 419,193,924 of record NC_064638.1, read on the forward strand.
GGACCAACGCGTTACTAACTTTCTCAGTTTGTGATGCGCTTTATCTTGAATAACTCATCCAGTTTTTCTGAAACTGTAGTCACTTAATTTCTTTTTGCCTGTACATGTACATCACATCTACTAATTTTCGTCCCAATCGTACGATTCTTTCGTAGTGCGCCGTTCTTTTTTCTTAAAGTGCATTTTAGGATTCGGAAGAAATGTCGGTCGTTGAATTTCACGAAAAGATATCGCTGCAACGAAAAACGTATTTCTTTTAATCATTGGCATCCCAACTCGATTACCATATTTCTAACAGTATGCTCTCTATTTCGAGATAATGCAAAATGAGCTTCCCTTCCTTGGACTCTCTCTATGTCCTCGGTCAGCCGTCTCTGATATCAATCCCATACAGTGCAGCAGTACTACAGAAATGGACGGATAAGCGTATTGCAGGCAGTCTCTTAAGCAGTTGTCTTGGATTTTGTAAGTTAACTATTAACAAAACGCAGTCTTTGGTTAGCATTCCCCTTTTCTATGTGATGGTGCCAATATAAGTTGTTCTTCATGGCAATCACTAGACATTTAGTTGAACTGACAACATTTTCCTTTGTGTGATTTATCGTGTAACTGAAATTTCACCAAACTGTTTGTAGTATTTGTGTGCAGCACCTCACACTTTATATTGTTAAGTGGCAAATGCAAGTTTTCGCATCATACAGATATATTCTCTAAGTCATTTTGTAATACACATTGATCTCCTGGCGACTTGGCTAGGCGGAAAAGGACATCGCCATCTGCAAAAAGATATAATATGGTTATTCAAATCGTCTCCTCAATTGTTTATATAGATTTTGCAACACCTCTTGGGGAAGCTCATATCACTTGGGTTTCTCTAGTTGACTTCCCATCACTTACTACGAGTTGTGCCCTTCACTACGCAATTTGATTAGAAGCTGCGGATGAGGAACTGCGTCAAAAGTCTTCTGGAAATCTAAAGATATAGAATAAACTTCGGATACCTTGTCCATAGCACTCATTACTTCCTGTGATTAAAGATCCAGTTGTGTTTCACAAGAACAATATTTTGTGAATTCGTGTCAACAGCTCTTTGTTTTTCTGCCTTTTTTCTCTTTTAAGGTAATTCATAATGTTTGAACACAGTATATGTTCAAAAATCTTGCTGCAAAGCAATATGTGTTATGTGCTTCTGTAACTCAGTGGATTATTCCTATTTCCTGTATGTTGTTGTGACCTGCGATACTTTACAGTCTTTAGGTATGGACCTTTCGCCGAACGAGGGGTTGTATATGACCGCTAAAAAGGGGGCTGTTTCATCACCACACTCGGAAAGGAACCTAACTGGTATACATCATGGACCACAGGACTTGCCTTCATTAAGTGACTTAAGTTGCTTCTCTACACGGAGGGTATCAACTTCTGAATTACTTGTGTTGCCAGTTGTTCTTACTTCGCATTCTGCAATATTAACTGCATCGTCTTCGAAGAAGGAACTTCGAAAACCCGTGTTTAGCATCTCGGCTTTAATGGCACGGTCACCGGTAACATCGCCATTGCTTTAGGACACCGAAAGTATTAATTGTGTCTTGCCGCTGGTACATTTAACGTACAACCAGAATCTCTTTGGATTTTCTGCAACATTTCGAGACAGAGTTTCGTTTCGGAAACTGTTAAAAGCGTTGCGCATTGAACTCCGCTCTGGAATTCGACATTCTGTAACAAGTCGCTAATCTTGGAGACTTTGTGCTCTTTTAAACATCACATGGTCGTTTCATTGGGGCTGCACTATTGTCCTTGCGTATTTTGTGCGCCATAAGGGATCTGTTTCGTCTTTTATTCATTTACTGGGTGCGAAACTCTCATTTCATGTCCATACTATATCTTCGAGTCTAAGCCACATCCGGTGCACGCTTACATGGTTGGGTTGGAAGGAGTGGAGACTGTCTCTTGGGGTCGCTTTAAGCAAATTTTTATCTGCTCTGTTAAATAGATATATTTTCGTTTGTGTTTGGTGGATTGTGATCTTACGGTATTCAGTCTCTTTATAACAACCTTGTGGTTACTATCCCTGTGTCCAAAATGACGCTCGCTCTTTGCTCAGCATTGCTGGTGACTGAGGTCTATTATGTTTTCACAATCATTTACACTTACCTTAGGTTTCTGAATTAATTAGTCAAAATTAGTTTTGGAGATAACACGTAGAACTATTTCGGATGATGTTTTATACCCATCACGTTCTTTAAATATCGAGACCAAGAACCATCGACCTTGGCGAAATGGAGTTGCTTGCCGGCCGCGGTGTCCGAGCGGTTCTAGGCGCGTCAGTCCGGAACCACGCGAGTGCTACGGTCGCAGGTTCGAATCCTGCCTCGGGCATGGATGTGTGTGATGTCCTTAGTTTAGTTAGGTTTAAGTAGTTCTTAGTTTTAGGGGACTGATGACCTCAGATGTTAAGTCCCATAGTGCTCAGAGCCATTTGAACCATTTGAATTTGGAGTTGCTTGCGTGATTACGCGATACAGATAGACGTGCCGTAGGTGCAACCAGAACAGCATTTTTAGTACTTGTAGAGGCAACAGTCTGGATGATTCGCTAATGCGGCATTATAACATCAGCCAACAAGGCTTTGCTGAGCTGTGTCTACGAACGGCTGAAAGTAAGAGGAACCTATAACCGTTATTTTCTTCCGACGGCATTCAGCCGTCTATGTGGTTAAATGGTGACGGTATCCTTTTGGATAAAATATTCCGGAGGTAAAATAGTCCCCCGTTCCGTACATACGTAAATGATCTAACGTAAAGGGTGAGTAGCAATCTGCGGCTGTGGGATTCGGGAAGTTGTCGTCTATTGAGTGACTGTAGGAAAATACAAGATGACTTAGACAAAGTTTATAGTTCTTTAGTTCTTATGATGAATGGCAGCTTTCTGTAAATGTAGAAAAATGTTAGTTAATGCAGATGAGTAGGAAACACGATCTCGTATTGTTAGAGTATACCGTCAGTAGTGTGCTCCATGACAGTCATCTCGATTAAATATCTTAGCGTAACGTTGCAAGGCGATGTGAATTGGACGAGCATGTAAAGACTGTAGTAAGGAAGACGAACGCTCGATTTCGGTTTATAGGGAGAAATTTAGGAAACTATAGTTCGTCTGCAAAGGAGATAGCGCAGAGCACTAGTGCAACCCATTATTGTGACAACTCGAATGTTTGGGAACGCCACCAAATAGGGTTAAAGGAAGACATGAGAAGAAATTCAGAAGCGGGCTGTTAGATTTGTTACTGGTTGGTTCGATCAGCTCGGGAGTATTACGAAGATGCTTTGTGAACTCAAATGGGAGAGAAGACGACGTTCTTTTTGGAAATAATACTGAGAAAATTTTGAGAACGGGTATTTGAAGCTGACTGCAGATGGCCCCTACTGCCACCAACGTACATTTCGCTAAAGGACCATGAAGATAAAATAAGAGAAATTGGGACTCGCACGGAGGAATGTAGGTAGTCGTTTTTCCATCTCTCTATTTGCGAGTGGAACAGGAAAGGAAATGATTATTGGCGGTACAAGGTATACTTCGACATTCGCAATTTGTTGACTAGCGGAGTATACACTACTGGCCATTAAAATTGCTACACCACGAAGATGACGTGCTACAGACGCGAAATTTAACTGACAGGAAGAAAATGCTGTGATATGCAAATGATTAGCTTTTCAGAGCATTCACACTAGGTTGGCGCCGGTGGCGACACCTACTACGGGCTGACGTGAGGAAAGCATCCAACCGATTTTTCTTACACAAACGGCAGTTGACCGGCGTTGCCTGGTGAAACGTTGTTGTGATGCCTCGTGTAAGGAGGAGAAATGCGTATCATCACGTTTCCGACTTTGATAATGGTCGGATTGTAGCCTATCGCGATTACGGTTTATCGTATCGCGACATTGCTGCTCGCGTTGGTCGAAATCCAATGACTATTAGCAGAATATGGAATCGGTGGGTTCAGGAGGGTAATACGGAACGCCGTGCTGGGTTCCAACAGGCCTCGTATCACTAGCACTCGAGATGACAGGGGTCTTATCCGCATGGCTGTAAGTGGATCGTGCAGCCACGTCTCTATGCCTGAGTCAACAGATGGGGACGTTTGCAAGACAACAACCATCTGCACGAACAGTTCAACGACGTTTGCAGCAGCATGGACAGCTCGGAGACCATGGCTGCGGTTACCCTTGACGCTGCATCACAGACAGGAGCAGCCGGCCGGTGTGGCCGAGCGGTTCTAGGCGCTTCAGTCTGGAACCGCGCGACTGCTACGGTCGCAGGTTCGAATCCTGCCTCGGGCATGGCTGTGTGTGCTGTCCTTAGGTTAGTTAGGTTTAAGTAGTACTAAGTTACAGGGGACTGATGACCTCGGATGTTAAGTCCCATAGTGCTCAGAGCCATTTGAACTATTTGAACAGACAGGAGCGCCTGCGATGGTGTACTCAACGACGAGCCTGGGTACTCGAATGGCAAAACGTCATGTTTTCGGATGAATCCAGGTTCTGTTTACAGCATCATGATGGTCGCATCCGTGTTTGGCGACATCGCTGTAAACGCACATTGGAAGCGTGTATTCGTCATCACCATACTGGCATATCACCCGGCGTGATGGTATGGGTTGCTATTGGTTTACGTCTCTGTCACCTCTTGCTCGCATTGACGGCACTTTGAACAGTGGACGTTACATTTCAGATGTATTACTACCGGTGGCTCTACCCTTCATTCGATCCCTGCGAAACCCTACATTTCAGCAGAATGATGCTCGACCGCATGCATGTTGCAGCTCCTGTACGGGCTTTTCTGGATACAGAAAATGTTCGACTGCTGCCCTGGCCAGCACATTCTCCAGATCTCTCACCAGCTGAAAACGCCTGGTCAATGGTGGCCGAGCAACTGGCTCGTCACAATACGCCAGTCACTACTCTTGATGAATTGTGGTATCGGCGTGTTGAAGCTGCATGGGCAGCTGTACCTGTACACGCCATCCAAGCTCTGTTTGACTCAATGCCCAGGCGTATCAAAGCCGTTATTACGGCCAGAGGTGGTTGTTCTGGGTACTGATTTCTCAGGTTCTATGCACCCAAATTGCGTGAAAATGTAATCACGTGTCAGTTCTAGTATAATATATTTGTCCAATGAATATCCTTTTATGATCTGCATTTCTTCTTGGTGTAGCAATTTTAATGGCCAGTAGTGTATATGTGGCCGTAGATGTAGATGTAGACTGAAGTCATCATCAACCTTAATTGTACGAGTCGGGTAGGTATTCAAAATGAGATTGAAAGTTTACTAGAACCCTTCAGTAACTCTGCAGTTTAACTTATTTTTGTATTTTGGCAAATAGCATCGCATTTCTCTTGGAACGCGTGAATGTCAATAAGGTCACTAATCAATCGATACATGTTGCACTGCCGGCCATGGTGGCCAAGCGGATCTAGGCGCTTCAGTCCGGAACCACGCGGCTGCTACGGTCGCAGGTTCGAATCCTGCCTTGGGCATGGATGTGTGTGATGTCCTTAGGTTAGTTAGGTTTAAGTAGTTCTAAGTTTAGGGGACTGATGACCTCAGGTGTAACTGAAAGCAGGATATCAGTACATTTTACTCCGGATTCGGATTCGCTGAGAGGCATAATTAATGTGAAATAATTTCCAGAAATTGTCTCATTATCGCGAATCGAAGAGTCGGCTTACAGACCTCGTGGGTTGTGGAAGTCGCGCGGTATCTGCGGAGAGGTTGTGTTTTCGTAGAGTATTTCACAAGACGGAGAAGATAAGCTTTCTTGATAAGCCGTGTTATTTTTTTGATAGATTCCTAGAGACCGATCCCTTTACGGATGTGGATTTCGGGTTGAACTTTCCACGTTCCTAGGCGATGTTGCGTTTTAGTGACTGCGCTTATGCTCGGTGCGCATAGGTGTATAATCATATCTCGTAGCTGGAATGTAATGTTTTCGTGATTCTGCGCGATTTAGTAGAAGCCAATAAATTATATTTGTTTCCTTGGAAATCTGAGAGTGATGTATTTGTGTTACTCTTTCGCTACTGACTTTGAAATGTATTCCTGTTTTGCTGTTGTACTTAATATCTGCCAAATTTTCTAGTGCCAGGTGGTGGCAGTGTACTGAACTGTTGCCGGTGACCGTACTCCAGTCCAGTGTTCGGATATGGGAATCTCTGTTGCTAATAGGTAGCTACAGCGCTTTTGAATGACATGGCTATAGTGAGAAGTTTAAACACGTGTCGCCGTTTCATGCGAGGTTGGCGACTACACCAATCGCCGGCCGGCCGCGGTGGCCGTGCAGTTCTAGGCGCTCCAGTCGGGAACGACGCGGCTGCTACGGTCGCAAGTTCGAATCCTGCCTCGGGTATGGATGTGTGTGATGTCCTTAGGTTAGTCAGGTTTACGTAGTTCTAAGTCTAGGGGACTGATGACCTCAGGTGTTAAGTCCCATAGTGCATGGTACTTATAGCCATCAATCACCAAGAATGTGTCGATGCTGGCCACAGCCGCGGATGTGATTACGCACGACATCGCGGAAACTCCGCGGCACCGCCGAAAGGAATTTTGTAACTAGACTATTTTTCAGCATGACGGTGGTATATACGAGGCTAAGGCCAAGATGGTTTCTTTGAAAGCTCATGCCCGATTTACTTTCATTAATCCAGCTTTGATATGTCTCTGATGATCTCGTTTATCCCCTCTCTTCCTTCCAGATACTATCGTTAGTCTCTCCCACAGCATTTCTTTTGTGAATGCTCTTCTTTGTACGATAACATTCATTAATTTTTTCCGATGTGCCTTTGGTGCGGTATGAGTTCTTAAAAAATTGATCGTAAGTCATCTGTGAGTTTCCGCACATCACTTACACTGTCAACAAGGTTTCAGCATTAGTCGCAAACGAAGCTGGAAAGGCTGCAGCGTGAGACAAGTGGTTCCGACAATCCACTTGGACTTCGGGGGTGGGCGCACCGGCCAGTTATGCTGACTTTGATACGGACGTGTCACAGCCGGCCGGCAGATAGCGAGGCGTGGAATTCCACTTGGTGCCGGCAAGGTCGCGGCGCGCGTCGGCGGAAGCGACCGGCCTCCGCGGCTGGCAATGACCGATATCCGGACACCGGCAGCGCACGCCGCACGCCTCAAGGAGGCGCCGCCGCCAAGCCACGCCATGCCACACCCTGCACCAGCGCGCCGTGCAGTGCCATCTCGCTAGGCCGACACCTTTCAACGGCTTCGCAGAACTCATTCTCTTAACAGCCTACAGCCAGCTGCCTCTCAAGCTCTTCTCTTTTCAAATCTCTACACCGCTTTCACATTTCGCAGGAATTCGTATGCACAAATCAAATCCATATTTTGGATCGAGAACCTGCTCGGAGGTCATGAGAGTAGTCACAAAGTTTTAATTATCATCTCGAAAAATCAGGCTGCGATCATCATACATAGTGATGCTTTAATTCTTTCTCTACATATTCACTTTTCTGTGAGACAAATACGTCAATGAGCCATAACACTATGAACATTGCCCACTGCGATTATGAACGCTCCCAAGTGGCGTTCTGGATACAAGGAAACTGTGTAAAAGGAAAAGACGCGCATGGGTGATCGATCTAGTGGCGACTTGGACCCCAAATGGAGAAATCCACTGAAATAAGAAACCTCGACAAAGGATATACTGGTATGGCCCGGCACCTGAAAATGAGCATTTTGGGAATGGTGAAGCTGTCGTGAGCTTCTATGGAAAGTGGTTGAACGGCCATGAAACCACAAGCATGTGAAAAGGTGTCAGACATTCTTGCCACGTCACAGAATGTGGACATTGGAGGATTGCTCACTCTATAGAGCACAATAAGCAACAATCTCCAGCACATCTCACATAGAGTACAAAGCTGGTTCAGGTGCAAGTGGTTCGCACCATACTGTTCAGTGCGCGCCCCCGAACACACAGCACAATGATTCCTTCATGTTAATGGTAGGGCAAAGCCGGTTCTGGGCCATTTTGTTAGTGCAGGCTGAGTACAATCAGAGCAAAATGATTGATTTACGATCCCCTCCCTATCCCCTTAACCTGTTGTTATGCTAATTGATTTATGAAGCCCTTGGGGTTGATTTATGACCCTCTGGGGATAACCTGTCCTTCTGAGAAACCCCCCACACATCCCCCCTTCCCCTCCTTCTCCTTCACCTTTCTGGGAAATCACGTCGCCGATACAAGCATGCTGTTGGTATCAAATTAACTGGCTAATTTCTTAAATCGATTAATTAATTAATCCTTCTGGTAAATCCCCCATCCCTCCATCAACGAGAAAAAAATGGGCTGGAAAAATCAGTCTCTGCAGACCTGTTGGTGTGGAAGGTGCAAATATTACCCTGTCCAGCAACTACACGTCCTAATTAAGTAATTATAATCCTGCAGAAGGTGTTGTCTTGTTGGAAATTTTTTGTGGGTGTGCTCGCCTTGAAGTTCAGGGATCGACTCAGCTAGTGCGCAACGCCACCACGAGTGGACCCCACAACAGGAAATTCCATTACATTTTAAAGCATATACTGTTTATTTATAAAATTTAGCTCGCAGGGCTTGGATCTCTCTTTTACTTGTTGGGAACATTCTCAGCTCTTTTGAAAAATGCTGGTATTGTAAAACACGTCGAAAAGAAGTAATTAATTGACCACTTTTTTCCAGTCTTACAAGGAATACCATGAATACCATCGTGAAACACATTCTCAAAGATCGCGCTAAACATACCTGGCGAGAAAAACTGCTGTTCATGTCGCTGACTGCTGGGGCAATTGCACCGCACTACACACGCCACCGGTCAGGGACGGCCGCAGCTGTGGGACCGCATTAATCCTGCACAAACAAAGCATCAGGTAGTCGCATCCCTTTGAAATTTAATACCATACTCACTTCCTGTCTCTCTCTCTCTCTCTCTCTCTACGTCTACATGGATACTCTACAAATCATATTTAAGTGCCTGGCAGAGGGTTCATCAAACCACATTCACAATTCTCTATTATTTCAATCTCGTATGACGCGCGAAAAGGACGAACTCCTATATCTTTCCGTACTTCCCTTAATTTATAATGGTGATCATATCTCCCTATGTAGATCGATGTCAACAAAATATTTTCGCATCCGGACGAGAAAGTTGGTGATTGAATTTCGTGAGAAGATTCCACCACAACGAAAAATGCCTTTGTTTTAATGATGCCCACCCCAATTCTGTATCATTTCAGTGACACTTTCTCCTCTATTTCGTGATAATACAAACCGCGCTGCCCTTCTTTGAACTTTTTCGATGTGCTCCATCAATCCTATCTCGTAAGGAGCCCATACCGCGCAATAGTATTCAAAAAGAGGACGGATAAGTGTAGTTTAGGCAGTCTCCTTATTAGATGTGTTACATTTTCTAAGTGTCCTGCCAACAAAACGCACTCTTTGGTTAGCCGTCCCCACAACATTTTCTATCTGTTCCTTCCAATTTAAGTTGTTCGTAATTGTAATTTGAAGTTTAACGAATTCCTTTTAGCGCTCATGCGGATGACCTCACACTTTTTGTTATTTAGAGTTAATTGCGAATTTTCGCACCATTCGGATATCTTTTATAAATCGTTTTGCAATTTTTTTTTATCTTCTGGTGACTTTATTAGTCAATAAACGAATGCATCATCTGCAAACAACCTAAGACGGCTACTCACATTGTCTCCCAAATCGTTTATACAGATAGGGAACAGCAATGGGCCTATAAAACTATCTTGGGGAACGCCAGAAATCACTTCTGTTTTACTCGACGACATTCCGTCAGTTAATACGAACTTATGACTTCTCTGACAGAAAATCACAAATCCAGTCACACAACTGAGACGGTATTCCATAAGCACACAATTTCACTACAAGCCACTTGTGTGGTACAGTGTCAGAAAGCCTTCCGGAAATCCAGAAATACTTAATCAATCTGAAATCCGTTGTCATCAGCACTCAACACTTCATGCGAGTAAAGAGCTAGTTGTGTTTCACAAGAACAATGTTTTCTTAATCCATGTTGACTGTGTGTCAATAGACCTTATTCTTCGAGGTAATCCATAATATTCGAACAAAAGATATGTTCCAAAATTCTTGTGCGTATCTACGTTAATGATATGGCCTATAATTTGGTGGATTACTCCTACGACCTTTCTTGAATATTGGTGTGACTTGTGCATCTTTCTAGTCTTTGGCTATGGATCTTTCTTCGAGCGAATGGTTATATATGATTGTTAAGTATCGAGCTATTGCATCAGCATACTCTGGAAGGAAGACCAGAAGACTTGCTTTTATTGAGTGATTTAAGTTGCTTCACTACTCCACGGATATGTACTTCTACATTACTTGTGTTGGCAGTTGTTCTTGATTCGAATTATGGAATATCTACTTCGTCTTCTTTTATGAAGGCATTTCGGAACGCTGTGTTTAGTAACTCTGCTTTGGCAGCACTGTCTTCGGTATTATCTCCGTTGCTATCACTCAGAGAAGGCATTGATTGGGTTTTGCCGCTAGCATACTTCACATACTACCAGAATCCCTTTGGATTTTCTGCCAGGTTTCGAGACATAGTTTCGTTGTGGAGACTATTATAAGCATCTCGCATTGAAGTCCGCGCAAATTTCAAGCTTCTGTAAAAGATGGCCAATCTTGGGGATTTCGCGTCTGTTTAAATTTGGCATGTCTGTTTCCTTGTTTCTGCAACAATGTTCTGACCCGTTTTGTGTACCAAGGAGGATCAGTTCCGCCATTTGCTGATTTTTTTTGGTACAAATCTCTCTTTAAATTCAAGCCACATTTGGTCTGCACTTTCATTGTTAATTTGGAAGGAGTGGAGGTTGTCTCTCAAGAAGGCGTCAATTGAATTTTTATGTGCTTTTTTGAATAGGTATATTTTTCGTTTATTTTTGGAGGATTTGGGGGTTACAATATTCAGTCTCACTACGACAACCCCGTGTTCAGTAATTCCTGCATCCGCTTTCAATGCTCGTATTAACTCAGGATTATTTGTTGCTAAGAGGTCAAGTGTGTTTCCACAACTGTGTATTGTTCGCGTGGGCTCATGAACTAACTGCTCCAAATAATTTTCAGAGAATGTGTTTAGGACAATTTCGGATGATGTTTTATGCGTACTTCCGGAATTAAACTTGTATTTTCGCCAACATATCGAGAGTAAAGGAAAGTCACCACCAACTATAATCGCATGAGTCGGGTACTTGTTTGAAATCAAACTAAAGTTTTCTTTGCACCTTCAAGCAATTGTATCACCTGAATTGGGAGGTCGATAAAGGTATCCAGTCATTATTTTATTCCGCTTTCCGGGAACTATCTACTTCAATTTCGCGAAAAGATAAACTACTTCTAACAGCAACAAACACGCCACTGCCAACCATGTATAGCCTATCCTTTCGGAACGTTGTTAGGTTCTTCGCAAAAATTTCTGCTGAGCTTAGCTCCGGTTTTAGCCAGCTTTCAGTGCCTATATAACGATTTGAGCATCAATGCTTTCTATTAGCGCTTGGAGCTCTGGTACTTTCCCAACACAGCTACGACAATTTACAACTGTTACACCAGTGGTTCCTGTATCTACGTTCTTCCTGTGTTCGGCCTGCTGCCTTTGTGTTTCCCCGAGAACCTCTAACCTAAAAAAGCGTCCAGTCCTCGCCAAACAGCCCCTGCTCTCTCTCTTTCTCTGTCTGTCTGTCTTCCAAGTGGTTGCTTCCTGTTTTTGTGAACCGACATATGCAACACACAAAGACCAATGTGCCCCCTACCCTCTAGCCTTCCATCCCCTTCCCCTGCACCCTCACCGCTCATTCAGACCTGTTATTGGTAGTCGCTAAATCTCTTTGATCTCAAACTTCCACTGCTAAGGAAACCTGTAGCAGATGGAACAAAGACATTCAAGAAGAAGTAGGTAGTAGTGTCTGCCATGTGCCACACTAACACCACCTTTTCCCTGAACAAAGTAGAAGTTATTTGATAATCACCCAGCTGTGGATACCGTGGAAATATTCCCTCACTCTATCAGTCTGATTGACTAATTAATTAAATAAATTGATATCTTTTGTGTGTGGCCAGTTTTTCCTTGCATACTGTTGGTGAGTACTAAGACTGATATACTTGGCGGGACTTGATCCTTTAACTACTTGGTTTCCAAACCCTATTCTTCCCTTTGTAATTTTTTTCCCTTTCCTCCTCCTATTGGTGGATGCTGGCACAGTTAGGTCATTTGGTAGGAAGCACACACTGACGAGCAGTATTCAAGTATTGGTCGAACGAGCATTTTGAAAGCTACTTCCTTTCTTGATGGACGGGATTTCCTGAGGATTCTTCCAGTGAATCACAGTCTGACATCTGCCTTATAATATCCAGATAGATGGCTTAGATTCATTTACTGATTTAACATGATACAAAAACTTATTAGAATATCCCATCAAATGGTTAGAGAGAATTTTACTTTGAAATCGTTGAACGCTTCATGCACGGCTCTCCTTATGTTAATACTGGCTTCGTCAATTAGATTGCAGTGGGCACTGAATAATCTAAGTTGGACCGTGGATCCGTGGAAACGTGGCTTTTGGTCACATAAATCACGTTTCTTGCTACACCGGATCGATGGTCGTGTACTAATATGACGGTTTGCATGCGAAAAGCTGCTGGAAACATACACCGCTGAGGATGGTGGACGCAGGATTATGTTAGTGGTACTTTCGCTTGGGACCTGTGGTAGTAATCCAAAACATCATGACGGCCGAACATCGTTGCGACGCTCGTGCATCCCTCCATGTTTGACGTTTTTCCCGATGGTGATGGTATCTTCCATAATTCCAAATATCCGTGCCATAAGGCCAGGCTCGTCCTACAGTGGTTTGAGGAACACGATACTGAACTCATGCTGATTTGTTGACCACCAACTTCCGCTAATCCGATCTCGATGGAACACATCTGGTACACTGTCCACACAAACCACCGGCAAGTAATTTACGGGACTTGCGTGATCTGTACGTAGACATCTGGAGCCACATACTTCCAGAAACCTACCAAGGAAAATCGCTGCTGTATTGCGCTGCAACGGCGGAGCAAACGCTAATAAGGAGATGTTCATAACGTTTCGGCTCATCAGTTACTTACTCAACAAGAAAATCTGCATTTTGCTGCTCAGGAAACATTTGACCTTGAAAAATCACGTCGTCATCATTCTAGAAATGGCTCCCACCCAATATTTTCTTCATCCGAGAAGGAGGAAGAAGTTAACGGGTGACATGTCAGGAGAGTACCGGAGGGAAGTGCTGAGTCGAAAATTCGATGCCGCAAAGAAGCAGCATGTACGACTGTGTCGCGTGCAGAGCTAGTTGCGTCATTATCATGGAGCGAAACGACCTCCTTGAACATCTTTCCGAGGCGGTCCCTCTTGATAGTCTTCGATAAACTATTAAGTTCTGGACACTACACTCTTGCGACAACCTGCTCACTACCAGAATAAAGCTATTTGAACCACACAATCCGAAAAAAAAACTCAGCGTCATCTTGCCCTATGATAGTTGTGTATTCGTATTTTTCAATTGCTTTGAATCCAGATGTTTCGATTGCTTTTCTTCGCTGCTTTGTTTCAGGGTCATAGAAGTATACCCAGTACTCGTCCGTGATGAATAGGTGGCTAAGTAAGTCATCTGAATCGCTCAGACACATTTCCGCTGCTGCTCGTACTGTCTCGAGTGTGATGGTCTATTGAGACCTTCTCTGCACATTATCGCCGGCCGCCAATGAGAGACATGCCTACGACCCAGTCACTTACGACAGCTTTTTGTGGGTCTGGATGTGTACAGCGGTGCCGTAGTGATATCGCATGTCCACAATTTGCGTGGTAATGATTTTGTTTGGGGTTGCTGCAAGCCTGATAGATGTAGTGATAAAGTTCTGCTAACTACTACCTTCAGAGGGTTACTCGTGTTTAGGTACAGTATACATCCGTCTCCACACCATTATTTGATGCCTTACTGAATACCACTGTAGTCTGTTAGAACGAATCAAGTTCCGATCGGTGCACGACGTACCCGGCACTGTGTGCAGGGATTTGACGCCATATACAGCAAGCAGAATGTTGGCTGTTGAAGATGACGGCAGCTTTTGTGAGCTACTCTACGCCTTTCCGTGAAGTCACTCTGCTGTACCCATAAATGTGAGCATCGCTTGTGTTCGATGCATTGACGTGTAACATTATGTTTGAAGGTTAATGCTTTGCCCGAGTAAGGTTCTCCTAGATTAATGTGTTTTAAGTTTCTTTGAACTTTGTCTAGATCTGCATTTACATGATTATTCTGCAGTTCACAATTAAGTGTACGGCAGAGGTTCATCGAACCACCTTCAAGCTATTTCACTACCGTTCCACTCTTGAACAGCGCCTGGGGAGAAACGAACACTTAAATATTCCCGTGCGAGCTCTGATTTATCTTATTTTATTATATGATTATTTCTCCCTATATAGATGAGCACCAACAAAATATTGTCATATTCTGAAGAGAAAGTTGGTGACTGAAATTGTATGATAAGATCCAGCAGCAACGACAAACGCTTTTGTTTTGATGATTGTGACTCCAATTCGTGTATCATATCCGTGGCACTCTCTCCCCTAATTCGTGATAGTACAGAACAAGCTGTCCTTCTGTGAACCCTCAATGTCCGCCGTCAATCCCTTCGTTGATCGATATTACGTTTCTGGCGTGAAGTGATGGGCTGACGATTTTATTCATAGAAAGAAATCCTTTGATCAACGTACAGAAATGCGACACAGATCGAACACAAAATTTTCCCGTAGCTGACCCTTCAAGTCCTCCTACCCTTTCTACGTTAAGCATGTGACGTCGGCTACTTGATATATTTTTAATATTAGTTCATCTAACACCACATTTTCACTTTCTCGAGCTTTGTTTGCTCGTTTCCAGATTTGGAACGCCCATCCGTTGACATTTAAAAATTCAAACAATCATGTCTGATCTATTGAAAGTGGAAAAACAAGTTCCTTATGAATTTTCAACGACTTTCTTTTGGTCCCTGTTGGTGATAAACCGTTCAAAGGAATTTTAGGATGCCACATTTTTCCATTCCATCCATTTGAGTGAAACGCTTGTAACATGATTACTTTGTGAAACGTGTGTACAGTACTTTCTACGTGTGAAACTGACACTTGAATTACGTTACTCTGTCATTTGTACCGACATATCAAAAATCAAAATCTCCGTGCCCGGCTGAGGACTTTTCAGGTTGTCTTCGTACGATAGTACCACTGCTACTCTTGGCATTGCATTTACTAATAATGACTTTCAAGGGATCTGTAGGCCTACTGAAGGCCTTCGACAGTGTAAGACGGAAAAAACAGAGTCTGATGCTTACTACTATGACGGTGTAGTTATCGTATTCTGGTTCGACGTAGGAAGTAGTTTTATCAAGCTCACTTGATGTATTTAAGTCCTTTAAGATCTGTCGTTTTCTCATTGGTGTATATCTCGTTACATGATGCACCTGTGAAGTGCGTGCCCCGATGTTGCAAACATAGACATAAATAACCAGAGACAAAATGTGTTTCTTTAATGCATTTGGCTCTAATCTTGAAACGGTTTTGATCAAAAACAACACAACTGCCAAGCTAAAGGTTAAAATTAGTTCCTTTCGAAATTACAGGCGAGTTATATAGGATTATGTCGCAGAACTGAGCACAAGCAACAGTTATAAATACTTCATATTATTAATTTTGGATAATTAGTTAGTGCAATCAGCATCACAATACTACGTTGCTTATCAGAACCTTATAAGCAGTTGGGTCTCCCGACAGAAACCTAGGGCAGTCACTACACTACTAAGTTAAGTGAGATCCACACTGTGCACAAAAATTAATAATTTCAGTAGCCTACATTGGGTAACTGTAAACCCTATAATCTCGCTTGATTACCAGATGACTGCCAGAAGAAAGACCTTCTCAATCACGCCGAATTGGGAAGACGTTTCAAAAATGGTTCAAATGACTCTAAGCACTATGGGACTTAACATCTGAGGTCATCAGTCCCCTAGACTGAAAACTACTTAAACCTAACTAACTTAAGGACATCATACACATCCATACCCGAGGCAGGATTCGAACCTGCGACCGTAGCAGCAGTGCGGTTCCGGACTGAACGCCTAGAACCGCTCGGCCACAGTGGCTGACGGGAAGACGTTTTCCCTACTCCTAGCTTTCTGGAAATTAACCTTATGTCGTCCGTGTTGGACTGTTTTTTAAGGAAACTGCGACTGTTTTGACAGTAAAACTTCAAATAAAAACAGTTTATGTACAGTATGTTAGTCACTTTTTATTTTTCCCTATGACGCGTTTAGAGAATATATGTTCTGATCTTCGAGTGGAAAACAAACAACTAGCTGCATCCAGCTAGATATCGCTGTTTTCCACCTGAATATCAGAGTATAAAATCTCTAAACGCGTCGTGGAAGAAAATAAAAAGTGAGTGACACAGATAAATTGTTTTTATTTGAACTTTTATTGCTGGTAATTGTCTGGAAAGAACAACGCGCTGTAGCAGCCAACCCTGCTAACACAGATAGGGAGCGAAAGAAACGCAGAAATCTTAGCTGTTAGTTATCTTTTTTCTCTAATTGAAGAATCCGTTGTTCGGTGCGCGGTGCGAAGTATGTGATCCACTAGCAGTGGCATTAACTCCGATTTGCAACCAGTAATATATTTCATCTTTCTTAACTGCTTTTCTTCAGGCTGTACATCCACACAGGAAATACTTATTCTGCAGCTGATTAAATACAACAGTAAAACAAAAAACTGCACAGATGACGTAGTTTATTTTTCGTTACAGCAAGCATCGTCAGCCTTGTAGATCCGTCACCACCCTCCGGCGCTGTGAAGACAAATATCGAATATGAAAGCGCTTCTGATGACAGCGCTGCGTCCGTTGCCTTGAAGTAGGACGGAGCAGCACGGAATGACGGAATACAGAGCGGGAGAGAAACGACCCAGCACGCTTCGCAGAGGCCTGCGCTCGTGATGTGTGCGTGCAGCTGCGCCCTCGCAGTCTGCAGCCGCGAGGCCGTGCCGCTGGCGGCGTCCACTGTGCGGAGGCTATGGGGCCCGCTCGGCCGTCCTTAGTATTCGGCAGTCCTCCGGCCGGTCGATCGCCCTCGCGGCAGGCGGCGCCACAGAATTTGCGATGACTCGCGGCCTCCGAACCGCGAGCTCCTTCCTCGCAGGGTCTCCGAGGCACTCGTACTGCGTGCAAACTTTTCTTCTCCACGTCCGCATTGCTCTTAGATCCTAGTTACAGAGTTATTTTCAGCCATAATGGCTATGTTTGTAAACTTACACTATTCGCCATTAAAATTGCTACACTACGAAGATGACGTGCTACAGACGCGAAATTTAACCGACCGGAAGAAGATGCTGTGATATGCAAATGGTTAGCTTTTCAGAGCATTCACGCAAGGTTGGCGCCGGTGGCGACACCCACAACGTGCTGACATGAGGAAAGTTTCCAACCGATTTCTCATATACAAACAGCAGTTGACCGGCGTTGCCTGATAAAACGTTGTTGTGATGCCTTGTGTAAGGAGGAGAAATGCGTACCAACACTTTTCCGACTTTGATAAAGGTCGGATTGTAGCCTGCCGCGATTGCGGTTTATCGTATCGCGACATTGCTGCTCGCGTTGGTCGAGAACAAATGACTGTTAGCGGAATATGGAATCGGTGGGTTCAGGAGGGTAATACGGAAATACGGAACGCCGTGCTGGATCCCAATGGCCTCGTGTCACTAGCAGTCGAGATGACAGGCATCTTATCCGCATGGCTGTAACGGATCGTGCAGCCACGTCTCTATCCCTGAGTCAACAGATGGGGACGTTTGCAAGACAACAACCATCTGCACGAACAGTTCGACGACGTTTGCAGCAGCATGGACTATCAGCTCGGAGACCATGGCTGCGGCTACCCTTGACGCTGCATCACAGACAGCAGCGCCTGTGATGGTGTACTCAACGACGAACCTGGGTGCACGAATGGCAAAACGTTATTTTTTCGGTTGAATCCAGGTTCTGTTTACAGCATCATGATGATCACATCCGTGTTTGGCGACATCGCGGTGAACGCACATTGCAAGCGTGTATTCGTCATCGCCATACTGGCGTATCACCCAGCGTCATGATATGGGGTACCGTTGGTTACACGTCTCGGTCACCTCTTGTTCGCATTGACGGCACTTTGAACAGTGGACGTTACATTTCAGATGTGTTACGACCCCTGGCTATATCCTTCACTCGATCCCTGCGAAACCCTACACTTCAGCAGGATAATGCACGACCGCATGTTGCAGGTCCTGTACGGGCCTTTCTGGATACAGAAAATGTTCGACTGCTGCCGTGGCCAGCACAGTCTCCAGATCTCTCACCAACTGAAAACGTCTGGTCAATGGTGGCCGAGCAACTGGCTCGTCACAATACGCCAGTCACTACTCTTGATGAACTGTGGTATCGTGTTGAAGCTGCATGGGCAGCTGTACCTGTACACGCCATCCAAGCTCTGTTTGACTCAATGCCCAGGCGTATCAAGGCCGTTATTACGGCCAGTGGTGGTTGTTCTGGGTACTAATTTATCAGGATCTACGCACCCAAATTCCGTGAAAATGTAATCACGCGTCAGTTCTAGTATAATGTATTTTTATGTTCTGCATTTCTTCTTGGTGTAGCAATTTTAATGGCCAGTAGTGTAGTTAGAGAGTCTGCTTGCAGTCGAAATCGAAGTTTTCTATTAGAAAGTTGCAATGATATTTCTTAACAGATAATTTCACAAGTCACTGGAGTTACAGCGGAAGTCCACATACCACGACTTCAGTCTGAAGTCAGCCTCACTAACACATCTAAGAAAAAAGCCAAGAATACTTTACAACTGTTAAAGCAGCTAACTGCCGAGCATGGAGACCAAGTCTGACTATCCTAACCAAACCATACAAGAGCCTCAGCCGCACAGTTCTCACTGGTGCAAATTTTCATCTTTCCTAGTTTTACTGATTCCTTCAAATTCTTGGAGGACAAGCACTTCAGCTTGCTTGGTTTCACATCCAACTACCCCTCTAACCTGCAGCCTGTAAGCGCTAGTAAAATTGCCACATCTCCTCAAACACATAGAATATCTTAGCCTGTCCTGCATCCCCTACAAACGTGAAACCAAGCTCTTCGTTGTACTCCCTCCTTTGCGGAGGACTACCAGCGCACCTCACCTTCTCTTCATCTCAGAACACTCTACATCTTAGGCTCTCTATTGTTCTCTGCGTGACTGATTAGTATTGAACTCCCAGGTGTTCAGCCGAGTTGTTTTTATCATTTTTTGCACAACAGAATCGAAGGATGAAGGGGTGAGCCAAGAGAAAATTTTTCAGTTTGGATTACTCCTAACTTTATTTAATTCTTGTGGTAGCTTGTTGAAAGTGGATGTAGCACAGTATGCTAAGATTTTATGTACAGGATTCAAGGAGATGCGATCCAAATGGAATGGATTTCTGCCTAGTATTTACTGAGTGTAAGGTGCTGATTTTTGAAAATAAGCTGATGTTGTTAACGACAAACGACATTAGAGAACAGATACGTTGGGAGGCCAATGTCAGAACTTCCAGACTCCAGAAAGGGGATCGACAAGAGCTTCACCAACTTACACCACATGTTCCTCGAAGTGCCTGTTTCTGAACACGTCTGAATACTCGTATCTTGGAATATTTCGTATAGAACACTCCGTTTCAAGATACACTTTTATGGAATTGCTGGCAAACTCCAAACTAGGAACAACATTTTGGGCTAAGAAATACATTTGTCCCTTTAAAAATTATCTTCAGTTTCTATATATTGTGTCCTGATCGATTTCGGGGTTACCAGCCTCATCGTCAGATCCAACAGTTCACACTTAAATTAAAAAAAAAAAGATTTCATTACTCGTTGACTGTACAGGTATGTTACAAATTCCTTGACCTCTGCCGAACGTGAGCTCAGTTAATGTCCTTTATACTCAAGTCAAAATGTTCATCAAGTTACATTGCACATATTCATGGGCAAAAACAGTAGCACAAAGATCTCTAACTTGCACGTAATGAGTATCGTCTAATGTTAGCAGTTAGTTTCCACCTTGAATTAACACACATTTACTATGAAAATGTATCTATCACACTACACAGCTGTCGAGCATTTTTGTCAAGGACAGAGAGTGACATTTTATTGAAAAAGGTACCGCAACGTAATAAAATTGTTTTCTGTGCTACATAAGCTACATGCCCATGGTTTACAATTACTGTTGTTCAGCTGTGATGACATAATAGGGTGAATGATAGTTACTAAAATCGAAAGGAGCTATTATGTACAACACAAGATCATTTATCATCATTAGCCGATTAACCCATTACTGAGTGTCGTGACCTCATTTCTTGATTCATTCATTGTGCTTAATTCAATAAACGATATATTAGCTTATTGTTTAACTAGTTCGTTGCAAGCCTTGTGCATTTATAATATACAAACGCAAGTCCGAGAGGTATAGTCACGTAAACTGACGAAGTAACGTTATGGAGGTATTAATAGATTCCTTAAGGATTAATACACTGCTGACGCAAGCATAGAGGGCCCGCGTTTGGTAACCTCCGTACAGAAGTACCTACTGTATTTTGCATCTCATATTCCATCCTGAGGCTGTCTGACAAAGTTCAGTTCTCAAGACTCACGCACTTGAGAACATATTAGTGGCATAAAATTTCATAATTGTGTTGCGCTAAGTTGTTGAGAATCCACTCCCTTATCACCGTACGGACAGTGCGATTGAAAGTGGTAAAAGGTAACCCGCTAATAGAGGAAATATATGTTAATGAAATGGATTATCCAAAACAGAAATACATCGTTATCACCTGTCGACTGCCAGTTTATACTTTTATAAAGTAATTCCACGCTAAGTAGCACGACTGAGATACATATTTAGAATCATAATCATAAACTACGATACCCAGGTTAGCTGATCGGATCGGGATGTCCTAACGCTGCTCTCAGGATGAGATGTTGAGTAACCCCCGAACAAGATTTACGCTCTCTGCATGGCATCTGTTGTTAGGAATTTGCATGAGGAATGAACATGTTAGTTGAATAGAGCGTAAGTCTTAAAGTCCTTAATAATTAAAGAACTGGAATCTAAAAAGAGAATAAGTAACCTGGTGTATATTCATATCTTTTTAGTTTCCAATTTTTTAAACTTTTTTAAAAATGTGAACAGGTGCGTATGAGGACGTGGCTGGTAGCCCCGAAATCGGTCATGACACAATAAAAACAAACTAAAGGTAGTTTTTGCTGCCCGAGTCAAATTTATTCCTAATCTCGAATTGGGGAATCACTGCACTCCCACGTTCCATCAAAGATGGACAATTTAAGTATACAGGGTGTTTTGAAATTCCTGTTACACGTTTCTAGGACTTGCAGACGGCAGTGAGTATATAATATTTTGAATAGGAACCTATGTCCAGAAATGTACCGTTTCCGTTCTACTGCGGTTACAACTGAGATGTTTAACTCATCCACTCCTGGTTAGTTACGATGCAGTACAACTATTAAGTAAAAATTCGAAATGAAACATAACGAAACATCCATGTATCACTTGACTATATTTGTTTCTAATAATACTTAAACATTACGTATTTACATTATTCCAAAACAAAGGAGGCAAATGGCTCTGAGCACTATAGGACTTAACATCTATGGTCATCAGTCCCCTAGAACTTAGAACTACTTAAACCTAACTAACCTAAGGACATCACACAACACCCAGTCATCACGAGGCAGAGAAAATCCCTGACCCCGCCGGGAATCGAACCCGGGAACCCGGGCGCGGGAAGCGAGAACGCTACCGCACGACAACGAGCTGCGGGCAAACAAAGGTGAACCCAGAATACCGTACGTACAGAGCAGTACTGATACATTACAACAACAGCTCGAAGTGGCGCCCACCAACAATGTTACACACATTGTACCTACGAAGCATGTTATGGTGTACACTCTCCATCCCACCTGGTGCCTTTTCAGTTTCTAGTGGAGCGGCCACAGCTCGTGCCAGCAACTCTTCCCCTGTCTCTACTGGAGTCTCGTAAATTAAACTTTGCACACGACCCCACAAGAAGTAGTCCATAGGAGTTAAATGTGGTGATCGCAGCGGTCACGCGGTAGGACCATCTCGGCCTATCCATCTGTCACCATTTTGTCTATTGAGAAGTTTCCGAACCGCACTTGGGAAGTGAGATGGTGCACCATCATGCTGAAACCACATTTCCTGACGGACAATCAGTGGCACAGCTTCCAAGAACGGGTGCAGTGTGTTTTGTAGGAAGATCAAGTATGCAGGACCAGTTAGCTTGAGTGGAAGGAGGTGTGGCACAACCACATGACCGTCCAGAATACCTGGCTACACGCTAATACCAATGCGCTGCTGAAATCCCTGAACATGCGTCATCCTGTCTAGCCTAATGCATATCAGGACAGGCAACTGTGAGACTTTTCTCTTTCTCTCAGCAGACGTAGACGCGTTACACATCTGAACTGAATCCATCATAGAACGGAAAAAGTATGTTTCCGGACATGGGTTCCTACTCAAAACATTATGTATACACTCCCCTCTACAAGTCCTAGGAGTTTGTAACGGGAATTTCCGAGCACCCCATATAGCAACAACGCGTTATACAGGCCATGTGGTAGCCCTTACGATTTTTATGAGTTCACGCAGCGCTCAGTGGCGTTGGGCCTTGTACTTGCTGCCGCTGTATACTGCTGCTCTCTCTCTCTCTCTCTCTCTCGACTCAACACTACGCAGACAACTCAGTACATAATCACGGCATTGTTTCTGCTCATGAGGAGGCACATATTCCCACCCGACCTACGTGGAAAAAATGCACTAAGTGAGAATATACGAAAATCTTGGACAACGAAACCATCCGACATCTTCAATACATTTATGGTTTCCAAGATAACCGAATTCAGTCAAGACGATCAACTCCGGTAAGAGGTGTACGTGTGTGACGCTCTACTCCTCACTGCCAGAACATCCATTATTATTTCCTTGCCTCCGTCAGAGTTCGACTTATCACGTACAATGTGGTCTAAAATGATCAGAATGAGAACACGGACAAAGTGCGGTATTCCCTTAGCTGGAGGAAAGTGGCCTCACCAAAATGCGAGTATCGTATATTACTTCCGGCCGGTAAACAAGGCACGTGGCTTCTAAATCTCAAATTTAAACTGGGAGAGTGTGTTTTGCGTATGTGTTCTGAATTGATTTTTTTAAATCTTGCTATGATTGTGTGTATTATTTTGTGGTTATTGTTCAAAATATCGTACTGTAATCGAAGTACGATACAAATAATAAATTTTGTAAGAGGTATAGTAGGAAGTAAGTTTCCTCTCCTGCAGTGAAGAAAAGCTACTTTCCGCTGGTGTCTACGGTATAATTCGAAGCGTGGCTGCCGGCCGCGGTGGCCGAGCGGTTCTAGGCGCTTCAGTCCGGAACCGCGCGACTGCTACATAATCACGGCATGGATGTGTATGATGTCCTTAGGTTTAAGTGTTCTAAGTTCTAGGGGACTGATGACATCACATGTTAAGTCCCATAATGCTCAGAGCCATTTGAACCATATTAAGCGTGGCTGTTGGCAGCGGCCAAAGGGCCTGACAGCGAGACTGAGTGTGGTGCGGCCACCATAGTGTCCTCTGCTGGTGGCCTGCCTTGAGGATACGGACAGGCCGGCGGCCGTTGTCTCCGACGTGCCGTGCCGTGTTTGTTCACGACCGGCCGCATTCGTGCCGTTGTTTGTTCTTCGCAGCCGACGCCTTTCCGTGTACTCTCTGCCGTGCTAATTCCCTCTTTTCGTCTGTTTACCATCCCGCGAACTGGGAACGGCTCGGATATCCTTATTGGCTCAGCGCTGTCATGTTGCATTTACGTGTGCTTAGTAAAACTTTCTCGGCAGTGTTGAAAACAATAATTGTTTACTTCTTCAAGCCATATGACTCGTGATATTTCGCTTGCGCTCGAATGTCCTACAAAACAAGCAGATAGTCGTCAGATAAGCATTTGAAACATATCTTCTGTGGCTTTTAGAGGACGTACTGAAGCGATAGGGAAAGTGTTACGGTGCTACGCTCGTAAAATCTTAATAAAATGTGGCAAATTTTATTCACAAACACCCAAAAGGGAACCTTACAAAAGACATAAATATCAAAATTTTGTGGAAGCTTTTATCAAAATGATAACACAATTTAATCAACGGAAATTGTTACAAAATAAACGTCACAAGACATTCAGAATTTGTTTCAACTGTGAACTGCCCAACACGTAGGCAACTTCAAGCAATTTCTAGAATGCACGAGTAAGTTTAGTCAAGTAATTACAACGATCAGAGACCCATTAGGGCACGGGAAAACGGACATCTTGCTAACTGATCACATAAAATTTTGAGGTGAATGAAATTAATATTTTGAAAAAAAAATCCATCAAATTAAATTTTAAGCAGATCAAATTAGTTAATGGTGGAATGGTCCACAAGAAATTTGTTGCTTTTTCTCTATTTTATAGAGAAAAAACAGCAAATGATGGAATGAGTCCTTTAAAACTAAAGTGGCCCAAAATATTTTCTTAAAGCTGAGATATAGTTAGTAGTGGAACAAGACACCAAAAAAATTAGTTAAACAGACAAAACAGTAAATAGTGATATTAATCCTAACAGTTCCACCACATTACTCGGCCGTTAACAAGGACGTTTACATCAGAAAACCTCACCAGGTGGCAATAGCGAAGTGAGAGGCCGTTAACCTTCGTATGTAGACGTAGCCCTTAATGAAACTGCAAGGCTAACCTCTAGATGCCTGAAATAAACACCTTTGCATATATTGTACTGCGTGGTAGGCATTGCTCTTCTGGCATATGGCGGGAAGTAGCCACAAATGCCAAAACAAAACAAAAAAAAGGTCAAACAAAATGAGTTACACCAAGTTCATGCATACCTCAGCAAGCCGTAGGCTGAAGTCTAGGGCGAGTTTTTACAGTCAACCCTCGGCATATCAACCAAGAAAGCCAGAGAAGAACTGTGGGCAGCCAAAATAACTCATCCCCAAGCAGGGGTAAAGGTAGCAGAATGTTTACCAACCGGACACAAAATAACTGGGGCACCGGTAGATCACTGAGCAAATTACGAAGGGGCACTGGCATATCTAAGGACAACCTAATGAAATCGGGATACTTACTAGGACCAATGCTGTGTGCATGTGGACTAGTACAGGCAACGAAACATCTATATCAGTGGTTATGTTGCCCTGATTGTTGCAACGAGGAGTTGTTACAGATAAAAGAAAGCCGGCCGAAGTGGCCGTGCGGTTAAAGGCGCTGCAGTCTGGAACCGCAAGACCGCTATGGTCGCAGGTTCGAATCCTGCCTCGGGCATGGATGTTTGTGATGTCCTTAGGTTAGTTAGGTTTAACTAGTTCTAAGTTCTAGGGGACTAATGACCTCAGAAGTTGAGTCCCATAGTGCTCAGAGCCATTTGAACCATTTTTTGATAAAAGAAAATGCTGTAGAAGATGCTCGTTTCTGGGCAAAGAATATTTGATTTTAGTTTCGTATATGTGCTTATGAATAAATCCATTCTATTTCTTTTCCTGAATTGTAAATTATAGAATCCTATGTGTATGCTTCTGACTCGAGTAAATAAGTGCGAGAACAGTTAATGACGTCTGACATCTTCCGTGACATGGAGGAAAGAAGAAAAAAGATACATTAATGCAAGTCTCTTTATTTGCTCCTAAACAAAATAAGTGAAATTTTTTTCAGATGTCTCTGAAGAAATATTGTTACTGCAGGTGAAGACCGCTCCACTTGTATTTGACCACATAATCAAAATTACTAACAGACGTCTGGTGACGTTATAGAAGACAGTTCTGGTACGGTTTTAACAAAGAAATGGTACGGTTTTAACAAAGAAATGTATTGAGAGACACTAAGTATGGTTAAGCACATGGCGGCGGATGGACAATCAATTAACCGGTGAACCACGGCCAGTTATCTGAGAGCAAAGTGTTACTGGATGCCATGAAACATGAAACTGGAAAAGACAGACAGTGGCGTAAGAACAACAGAAAATCCTTAGGAATTTGTAAATTATGTAAATGACTATTTCTCTGGTATTGCAGAGAAGTTGCGACATAGTCTTCCTAAAATACGTATAGCACCCACAATGACATACACAGCAAGAACAATGATGTTGTTTCCCGCAACAGAAATTGAAGTCAGAAAGACAGTACAGAAGTTAAGAAATAAGAAATGGGAGCGCTACAATATCGGTCATTACAGTTCACAAAAGTGGCACTTGAAAAACTGGTCAAGGGTATGTTACAGACGTATTCTTAGACTGTCTAAGGCTTTTCACACAGTTGAACATAAAATACTGCTAAAAGCACTAGGAGTAAGGGAAACAGCAAACGAGTGATCCCAGTCTTACATGGAAAATGGGGTGCAAAAGGTAGAGACGGTTCACATGTTTGCTGGTGATGTATTTTCAGTAAAACAATTGTCAGAAAGGGTACGTATATACATAGGTCTCCCTCAGGTTAATGCATTGAGTCCAGTTCTGTTCTTAATATATACAGGGTGATTATAATTAAAGTTCCAGTTTCAAAACACTGTAAAAAAAGAACTGCTATCAAATTCGAGCTATTGTCGAAGGAAAAAAAATTACCACTAGATGGCGCTGTAAGCGTCATGACGTAAATAGGTTCAGCTGCAAATGACAGATGAATCGCAATACGATGTTGTAAGTTGCACATTAAACCAACTATATTGTGCACTGTGCATGACCGCAGAAGTTTGGCATTCAACAGTTGTGGGACTGTTAATTAGGCAAGTCCATCTACCAACGTTAGGTCGTG
This sequence comes from Schistocerca serialis cubense, assembly GCF_023864345.2. Taxonomy (NCBI): domain Eukaryota; kingdom Metazoa; phylum Arthropoda; class Insecta; order Orthoptera; family Acrididae; genus Schistocerca; species Schistocerca serialis. The sequence continues at coordinate 419,220,957 of NC_064638.1, forward strand.
CCATACCGGAGGAGAAAAATCGGTATTTAATTATTGTCCTCTGACTAAAAACCGCATGAAAAACATCAATGAAATTGGCTTTTAACTCTCTCAAGACTGGCGCAGTACATGTTCAATATGTTGTCCGCCGTTTTCTGCAACAAGCTGAAATCTACAAATAGCGTATTCCACAACAAATTGGAGTGTCTGAGGGGTCATGTTCAGAAAGCGTTGAGCAATGCATATCTTCAATTCAGCTACGTTTGTAATCAGAACTCTGAACACAGCGTCTTTCAGATAAACCGATAGCCAGCAGTCAGGATGACTAAGCTGTAGGGAAATGGCGGCAGACAATTATAGCGTTTCCAAAGTTCCCCTTGACAACTGTTTCACTGGCTGTGCAATGTGCAGAGAAGTGCCATCTTGCATAAAAATGATCCTACCCATGTATTTGCACTGTTGAAGGGTTGGAAGGATGTTATAGCATTTACCAAAGATGGCAGAGATAACAGGACCTGAAGGACTTACCATCTCAAAAAAATAAGGTCTAGGGTAAATGGTGCTGTCAGTAGTGGGACAAAGTGGATTCTTGCATACTTTTGATATCAAATTGATATCAAATTATTTATGCAAATTAATTAATTACTCCCTCCCCTGACGATGTCATGGGTTTTCCCCAGCCAGCACATGGGACCCCCTCAGGGAACTCCCAGCCCCTGCCCCTTCCTGTCCCCATCCTCTTCCCCTCCCCTCCTGTTATATAATCCAAGATTGCGGTCCAGAAGAAAAGGGTTGCAAGCTATAGGATCGCTGAATCTGGTCGCATGATAGGCTTCAACCAAAAGTATCGCAGTACCTGGTGACATCACTGGAGGAGATATAGGGCAGGCCCAGCAGCTCCGCAGCCTCAGTCTCACTCAGTCAGCCAGCAGAAGAACCATGAAGTCTCAGCAGGAGTAATCTACATCCAGCACAGCCCTGCAGAACAGGAAGAAGAGGAAATATAAATATTGCATATTACGTCTTTGTCTGTAGTTAGCTTTATTATTGGTTGTTTCATGTCTTGTTCCGTCTGTGACACTTCCTCCTCATTATTCAGCAGTGGCCTTCGACCTGTCGAGGCCTGAAGGGATGCGCACCGAGCGAGGTCGCGCAGTGGTTAGCACACTGGACTCGCATTCGGGAGGACTACAGTTCAATCCCGCGTCCAGCCATCCTGATTTAAATTTTCCGTGATTTCCCTAAATCGCTTCGGGCAAATGCTGGGATGGTTTCTTTGAAAGGGCACTGCCGACTTCCTTCCCCATCCTTCCCTAATCCAATGAGACCGACAACCTCACTGTTTCGTCTCTTCCACCAAACCAACTCCCAACTCCAACGAGCTAATAGATCGACTATGCCGGCCGATGTGGCCCTGCGGTTCTAGGCGCTTCAGTCTGGAACCGCGTGACCGCTACGGTCGCAGGTTCGAATCCTGCCTCGGGCATGGATGTGTGTGATGTCCTTAGGTTAGTTAGGTTTAAGTAGTTCTAAGTTCTAGGGGACTGATGACCACAGATGTTAAGTCCCATAGTGCTCAGAGCCATTTGTACCATTTGACTATGTCTGCTCATGGCATCATCTGCTGTAGATAATACAGCTCAATCAAATGAGGTTGTTTCAGTGATCTCTGAGCTTAGTGAGCGAGGTATCGTCGAATAAGTATCTACAAAAAACAAGCACACAAAACGTAGGCATGTCATGTTTAGATATTGGATGACTTATAGCAGGCTGAACTCATAGGTATGAGAGAATATTCACATGAGAATAATGGATTCAAATATATTTTAATGGTTATTGATACATACTCCAAATTTTCCTAGGCATTAACTGTTAAAACTAAAATGGGGAGAAATGTTACAGATGTGTTTGAGTGTTTGTTGCAGACAGGGACAAATCAGTACCTGAACAGCCTTCAACCTGATCATGGTGGTGAGTTTTGCAGTAGGTATTTCAAGACCATGATGCAGCGATATGGAATACATTCCTACTAAACATTCCCCTCCTGAAGGCGAGTATTGTGGAACACCTTCACAGAACAATAAAAGGTCAAAGGTGCATGCATTTTAATCTTAGTGTCTCATACAGATGGATAGATATCCTCCCACAAATAATTGCACAGTATAATCGAACCAAACTTAACACAATAAATATGAGACCAGTCGACGTTTGTGATAGTGGACTCATACATACCATGTACTATTGTATTAAAATGCTGGAAGCACATCACATATATTGAATTTAATCTCAAAGCACAAGACAGTATTTGACAAATCATACCTGCCAAACTGGTCAACACAGATATTTACAGTTTCCAAGGTGCAAAGAATGTATTCTAGAACTTATATCTCGAAGGATAGTAAAGGTGAAGAAATTACAGGTTCCTTCTAGATTGACGAGTTGCAGAAAAGCTCAGGACCAGATTTGTTTCTCATGGGGAAAGTCTTAAGACATCGAGGAGATGGAGCGCTTGTCAAATGGCTTGGTTTTCCTGCGGCACCTGCGTACAGTCCACAACCACTGCAGTAGCATAACATGCGTCCTAGGAGATGCATTAGAGGAGGTGTTGGTATTCTAGACAAACTGCCAGTGGAATCACACTTTCTGGGATGTAACTACTATGGACCTGGAACAAAGCTTCAAAAACGCTTTGTACGAGGTGATGAGAGAATTATTCAGCTTGACAGAGCATGTATGAAACATGACATTGCATGTGCTGCAAATAAAAATCTCCCACGTCATCAAACTGCAGACCGGATTTTAGCTGAAAAACTCAAGGCGATACGCAGAAGAAAGTGTATTGGTATAGGTCAGCGCACTGCAGCACTTGCAGGTGATAAAACCATGCATTTGAAAAATTAAGTTGGGTTTCAAGCGAGTTATGAATGCTGTCCACTGAGAAGAAGATGAAGATGAAGAGTGATGGGAAGCAAAGGTGTTAGAAGAACTGTTTTCTGACAGAAATTTATGCAGCTAAAAACGCTGTGAATCGGAAAGGAGGGGGGAGAAGAACAGCATTGCTTAAAGCGCCTTGAGTTCTGCCAATATCGAAGACGTATGGTGGTTTTCTTCCATTTCTCATCCCGGCCCACTCCACTCTCTCGGTGGTGGGTTCCCTCACTGGCAGTGCTGCAATTATTTCTCAAAGAATCAAGAATGTGCAGAACTCCCAAGAGCAGTTAGAAGAAACAAGAAGACATGATATGACGCAAGCTGAAGCCATCGGAAAATGACTTTAGTTGAAACTTTATAGGAAAGGACTTGGTCTATCCATAAATAAAAGAATATCTTATTAGCAGTTCTAATAGATCAGGTACTCACAAGACTGATGTACTTAAATTTGTTGGAAAAAATTCAATATTCCATGGTGTGTTTATGTGGGATAGATTACTGAAGACAATGTGGAAAACTGGTGAATGTGATATTGTGAATTTAGATGTTATTGAAGATCCCTGCCCCACTGGGTGTCATATCGTATGAAAAATGCAAATACCTTCTACTATTTCGACTCATCTAGTGACCTGCAACCGCCAGAAGAATTACGACGATACTTCACTCGCAGTAGACGTCTTTTCTGCAATTGTGGAGGCTATCAGGACTTTAATACATACGTCTGCAGGCGTCTATTCATCATGTTTCTCTTGATGTGTGCAAAGAAAAAGAACAGGTAAGGAAGAGCTTTAAAAATTCGTTCAGCAGTTGAGGTTCTGAGACAGTGTCATAGATGTTGACTTTAAAAGAACAATCGTCTATATTATGGACTGGAGGTGTACAACATCATCCCAAATATCACCGAGGCTAACAACAAACTGCATCTGGATATTACTAGTTGAAAAGACATTGTGTAAATATAAACTGGTGCACACGATATCGACGGTTTAGATGAAGTCTTAAAACAGTCTGTAAACGGTATTGAGCTATGCGCAAACACCAATACACTTAAATATGAAATAAGGACTGTGAATGCAACGATTGACTTTGGCCGGAAAGGTTCAATAGGGCGCCTACTGGGTTTCATAAAAGGACAGGTTTTGAAGAGGAATCCCAGTAAATTCTGCAAGTTATATCAGACTGTGGACATACTGCCTGTCAGTACAATCTGTGTCAAGCGTAAGATTGCAACGAACCCCTATCTCAACGACGGTCTGATTCATACTATTTTCGGTTTCTTTCCCTCAGTTGCAATAGAGTATAAGGTTGTTGAGCTCCCACCTATGCAGTTCAGACATTGGCCTATTTGGAGTTGTATTGTGGACCTGAACAATCAACGTATTGACTTTCGAAGTGAGGAAATCATAAAACTATTATCTCTAAGGCAGGACGGATGTATGATATAAAACCAGTGTACATAATCTACAGTACGTCACTTCGTTGCTGAACCACAAAATGATTACATGTGCAGATTACAAGTTTCTTAAATCAGTTGGCTTGAAACCATGCAGTGACGTCCTCACTCAGTAAACCAGTCCAGTATAGTATGATGAGTGAATTATACGTCAGGAATACTTCTCGTGTAAACATTTTGCTTCAACGACATTTAACAAGAATGATGAAATCAGGATTGCCATCCAGCACCAAGACATGCTGACTCTTCCATGCAAGAGTTTCATATATTTGGAGAGATCATTCAAGAAAACTGATGGCAGCGCTATAGTGGGATTCAAGCTTATAGATAATGCTTTAGCATTCCTGTTCCAAGAGATACGCTATGAACTCAATGAAATGGACATTGCTCGTGGTTCGTGAGTGTTCTTCAATTTAATGAACTTGTTTTCTTCTGAAGACATAACAACACGTACCAGTTCCTTGGATTCACAGTCCTTCAGAGGCTTTTTTAAATACTTTTCCTCCAAAAAAGTCCTTAGACACCTGAATCAAAAATGCTGTTGACCCTTATGTGTACTCATCTGGAAGCCAAGAAGGCAGAAAATGTCTGATCCAAACATAATACTGTTTATCACCTTCAGAGAAGAGCAGCATGTTTACTTTATGATCACGTTTACTTGCATGTTTCAACTGCAGTTTGCTTGTCGTGCTTCTGTTGCTGATTATCATCATCCTCATCAGCTTCCTCAGGCTTACTTTTCCACTTCTTCAGGCCACAAATCTGAACTGATATTCTGGGATTTTGTGCCTCAAATTTTGATATGTCCTGAATCTTTAGAGAGAACTCGATGTTGAGATCTATTGCGTATCGAGATATCTACTCAAGATTCTGTTTAATTTTTCTTTCGCAAGCCACTATTTGCCCTGTAAAACAAGCGTTATCCTTTTCATTTTGGATATTAATACATGCCCTTTTATAAGTCATATACTTAGGGAGTTTGATATAATTGGAACTTTCTTTTAAAGGATCACAGACATGAATATGGGTGTCGAGGTGTGGTATGTGGCTGAGTGCTTTAGCTGCCCTCTAACTTCCATCTCACAAAAGTAGTCCAGTATAGCACCCAACCTGGATTCATGATACCAGTCAGTGATTGATGTGCCCTGAGATATGCCATTATCACCTCAAATCTAGTGCAGGCTTTTCTCTTCAGCAGTTCCCTGCTGCCCTGCTGTTTGGGTGGGTGAGTCAACTCACAGCAGAGAACTGTGTTACATTCAATGCCATTGTATTTCAGATCATCTAGGGCTTTTGAGGAGCTCGATCTCCAGCACTGATAGGCACGCTTCTAGGAAACATGACTGGGTCGTGATACCCCTCTGGCCAGATTCTCAATTCTAGTGAAAGAGATAGACACATAAAATGCCCTGGCAACTGTAGAGTATTCCAGAGGGGTCATGATGCCGCTAATCTGTAGACATAGGTTCATTATCGTTAACACTACAGCCAGGAGACGACTGCGTCCACCCAGTGGACGATGGCATTGGAGAGGAGGCACTGCTCGGGTGAACAATATGTGCTGACGCAAATATATCTTTCGCTGCAGGCGAGGGTGAACAGTCGGAACTGGAGTAGAAGAAAGTGGCGGCGATGAGGTACAATGGGAGCACCAAGGTTGTGGTGTCGGTGTCTGGCGATGCGGCTGCTGCAGCGGCTACTGCTGCAAGCTGGGACCTATACCGTCGCCAGCCTGGGGGTGGGAGATCGTTACTGTTCTTCTTCTCCTTCCTTTGACTGAACCACTCATGGGCGTCAGAGAGTGCGTGATGGCGCAGGGCCAGCGCTGCAGCAGCCGCAGCTGATTCCGCCACCTCTCACGCAGCCACCAGCGGTTGGTTCTTTCCACGATGGTGCATGCCACGCAGGTGCGTTTCATTCCTGCATCGGTGCTGATGGTGACTCTGGTGCCTCAGTAACATACGAATAACGAAAAAAATTAAGTATAATTCTCAAGATTTTTTAAAGATATATGCTGAAAACAATAACAACATTCCAGAATAATAATAATTATATTTGGTAACAGTAACCGTTGCATTATAATCACCTTCTCCACTCTGTGTTCAAGGATTGAACAGTTCAGTCAGCTTTCCAGTAGTTCTACCACCCAACCTTCTTCATCTAAAAGGGCGAGATAGCGCTGCCTGTCAGTTTCCTCTGCAGCAGCCGCCATCTGATACACCCACTCCGGTATTTCACCCTCGGCTTGAAGTCATCTATCTTGCTCAGTGATGTTGCATACAACAATAAGATACTGAATATAATTATTTCATGAAAATGTTATAGATATATCCACAGAAAGTCGTACTGAAAATCGTATTCCTTAGCTCACTGATATATAAAGAGAGAATCATATTCCATTGCTCACTGAAATGTAAACAGAAAATAGCATTCTTTGATTACTGACATTTCTAATGTATATATATTTATGAAATACGCACACTGAATTTGAAAGTCATGTTCTGCTACAAAAAGTCTGAATGGATGGCTCCTGGCTCTCGGGCTCTACACATACCCATATGTCGCTTTCGTCGTCTATAGAAACGCCTGTAAAAGCAAAGAATATGTCTCAGACAACTGAATTCAACATGTTACGAAAAATAACTGTAATACATTCCCAGGTCTCATTAGAACCACAGTACATTACGTGAACACATAAAAATACACTCCTGGAAATTGAAATAAGAACACCGTGAATTCATTGTCCCAGGAAGGGGAAACTTTATTGACACATTCCTGGGGTCAGATACATCACATGATCACACTGACAGAACCACAGGCACATAGACACAGGCAACAGAGCATGCACAATGTCGGCACTAGTACAGTGTATATCCACCTTTCGCAGCAGTGCAGGCTGCTATTCTCCCATGGAGACGATCGTAGAGATGCTGGATGTAGTCCTGTGGAACGGCTTGCCATGCCATTTCCACCTGGCGCCTCAGTTGGACCAGCGTTCGTGCTGGACGGGCAGACCGCGTGAGACGACGCTTCATCCAGTCCCAAACATGCTCAATGGGGGACAGATCCGGAGATCTTGCTGGCCAGGGTAGTTGACTTACACCTTCTAGAGCACGTTGGGTGGCACGGGATACATGCTAACGTGCATTGTCCTGTTGGAACAGCAAGTTCCCTTGCCGGTCTAGGAATGGTAGAACGATGGGTTCGATGACGGTTTGGATGTACCGTGCACTATTCAGTGTCCCCTCGACGATCACCAGTGGTGCACGGCCAGTGTAGGAGATCGCTCCCCACACCATGATGCCGGGTGTTGGCCCTGTGTGCCTCGGTCGTATGCAGTCCTGATTGTGGCGCTCACCTGCACGGCGCCAAACACGCATACGACCATCATTGGCACCAAGGCAGAAGCGACTCTCATCGCTGACGACGACACGTCTCCATTCGTCCCTCCATTCACGCCTGTCGCGACACCACTGGAGGCGGGCTGCACGATGTTGGGGCGTGAGCGGAAGACGGCCTAACGGTGCGCGGGACCGTAGCCCAGCTTCATGGAGACGGTTGCGAATGGTCCTCGCCGATACCCCAGGAGCAACAGTGTCCCTAATTTGCTGGGAAGTGGCGGTGCGGTCCCCTACGGCACTGCGTAGGATCCTACGATCTTGGCGTGCATCCGTGCGTCGCTGCGGTCCGGTCCCTGGTCGACGGGCACCTGCACCTTCCGCCGACCACTGGCGACAACATCGATGTACTGTGGAGACCTCACGCCCCACGTGTTGAGCAATTCGGCGGTACGTCCACCCGGCCTCCCGCATGGCCACTATACGCCCTCGCTCAAAGTCCGTCAACTGCACATACGGTTCACGTCCACGCTGTCGCGGCATGCTACCAGTGTTAAAGACTGCGATGGAGCTCCGTATGCCACGGCAAACTGGCTGACACTGACGGCGGCGGTGCACAAATGCTGCGCAGCTAGCGCCATTCGACGACCAACACCGCGGTTCCTGGTGTGTCCGCTGTGCCGTGCGTGTGATCATTGCTTGTACAGCCCTCTCGCAGTGTCCGGAGCAAGTATGGTGGGTCTGACACACCGGTGTCAATGTGTTCTTTTTTCCATTTCCAGGAGTGTATTTTCTCTAACAGCTGCATATCACAAAAAAGCACTTGCGTTCTTGCTGCGCCGACTCGAGTATTATTGCTGCAATAGTCTCTCAGCCTCCAGTTGGCGGTTCAGTTCAACCAACGTCTCGGGAAGGAGTCTGCAATGAGAAGAAACAAAAAGGACTGTAATACCAGCTATGGAATAAAAATCCGTTACCCACTAAAACTACAGCAGCAAACTGTACAAAAGCTCGGTAGTATGGAGGTATGGCTCTACCGACTATGGCCTAAACAGTTGCTGTGTGGGATACTAAAATTACGGGGCGCACAGGTTTTTGGAATGAATAGAACAATCAACTTAAATGGCAGGCTATCCTGGCGAAGCCGTTTGCTGCTGCTACCGCTGCTGATGATGCCACTGGAATTTGAGCACTTCAGCTCTTTTCTTAAAAAAGAAAACTGTCATATGAACACACAAGCAACCATACAGGTGAACTGACGATGGCAGAATGAGAGCGACTGCACCATGACGAGGGTTTATATAAACTATATCCCCCCCCCCACACACACACTAAACCCCCCCCCCACCCACACACACATCATTCACCGAGGGAGCTAACAGGAGTGCAGCATTCCTCCCCACATTTTGATGAATGCTGGTCTGAACACGCAGGACAAGTTGATGCTGGTCTACCGGCCACGGATTTCGTGCGCTTTTGTATGCAGATTATGGTGCACTCTGTAAATCCATTCTTTGTGCTGCACACACTCGTTGATTTGGCTGGAGAGCCCGCTTCTGGTAGCTGGTTCACTCTGTGGTGAGCTGCAGCTGCTGATGGACGCATTGCTTTCCGGTTTCCAGGTTACGATAGTATCTCTTGTAACAAAGTATTATGCTAGTGTATATAAGAATATTTTTACGTGATGTAGGCTCGTCTTGAGAGTTTCGACGCAGTGTTTTCGCGCTCATTTATTTCAGTTTCAAATTATAAACAATATTACTGCATGATGTATTTTCGAGTGTATTCGCATTCATTTATTTTTACGCGATGTATTTCCATTCCACGTGCACCTGGGCAGATTGCTATGCTTGCAGGCGACGACGGGAAGTGGGTACAAGAACTAAACACTTGAGGCGTCCGCCACACATTCCAAGATGCCTGGCCATGGCTCGTTGTGCCACAACTCCCAGCACAGGTATATAACGATTTCCAACTACAGTGCAGTGTTTTGTGTGCATGTGTATTTGAAACAAATGGTTTAAAACAACATTTGCAAGTGTATTGAGGCGTCAAACACTTTACCTAATTTGTTTATGCGTGCAAATATCCTAAAACAATGCCAATCTGTAGTTTTAATTAACATTTCCTACTGTGCAAGTGTATATTCAATATGTGAAACCGATTCCTCAGGTTGTTTAACAGTTTATTTATGACACATATTGAAGCAAAGTACGTTCCAGCCATCTTTTTGAAAGTGTGTGTGGAGACATATTCAACTGGATTTATTAACTCCTCAAGCAGACCATGCTAAAAGACAAGGGAAGGTTGAGGTACTTCCCACAAAAGAGCGCGGAGAGTCACAGGGACGAAGGTTTTGGTTTTTCCCATAAATGTGCGTGAAGTGTCTCAGGGAGGAAGGCCTTGATATTTCCCACGAAAGTACGCAAAGTGCCCAGTGCCAGGGAGGGAGGCTGGATGACGACTTGGAGGTTTCACAAGTGTGCCAGGACCTGTCGCGATCTTTTCAGATTTTGTGTTCAATTGTGGCTGTATTCTTCGGAATAAAAAGTGTAATTATATTGCAAATTGTTTCAATATTCTTGTGTCATCTGCAAAGCTCTCTCTCTCTCTCTCTCTCTCTCTCTCTCTTTCTCTTTGTGCAGTGTTACATTTAGTTCCTGTGACATCTTCAGGTTATATACGGTGTGAAATATTCCATATAATGCCCAAATTGTTGAAACAATATACAATATTCCATAAACAATATCTCTACAAATTGTTTAAATGTAACAACTATGGCCCTCACAGTGGCTTGTGTGAAAGTGTATTTTGAGCTGTTTTGTGACATATATACAATTTGTGAAGCGGATTGTTTAGTTAATATTTCCTGTGGGACGTATTTTGAAGCAACATCTGCAGTTTTATGACATCTTCATCTTCAAGATATATATATTTGACAATATTCCACACATTGCTACTTTTTTATTAAATAACTCATGAAAAGTTCATGTTCAATGTCAAAGAGAATGCTGGAGCATTTCCCACGAGTGTGCCACAAAGAAATTGTGCTAGGCAGGAATGCTGTAGTATTTCCCGCAAAAAGTGTGCAAAGTGTGCCATAAAGAAAGGTTGGGGTATTTCTTGCAAAAGCGCGCGAAGTGTCCCAGGACGGAAGGCAGCACGGCTTCTAGTCTGCTATTGTCTCCATGTGGCGTGGTCACCGTGCCACAAAGAAAGAAAGTGCACCAGGGAGCAGAAGTAAGGCTAGGGTATTTCCAGTGCGAGAGGAAATGCTTAGCATAGACCTCGAACTCTCACCGTTGCTGCGAGCCCACCGTATGGATCCTTCCTGCAGCCACGACTCCGATGGATGGGTCGTGCGCGAGAAAGTTTTTCAGATATGTTTAGCGCGATCTGTGACAGTGTCATTATGTGGTTGCTTTCACTGTCAGAATAAAAAAAGTAGCACAATTGTTTAACACCATCTAAATTGTTTAAACATCAGTGTCAATTTCGAAGTGTATTGCGGTTTCTGAAACAAATAAACAATATTTTTGAACAAATTATTTAAACAGCCGTCAACCGACACCACACAGTTACTTTTGCAGAAGAAGTGGTACCAGTTGATGTGTGTGCAACTTTCCCATCGCTCGCATTCTGCAGTTTTGCGTATTGACACGTCCTTGGAGATGAAAATGGGCTGTATCTGCTCACAAAATGCTCCATGACTATTCATCGAGCGCTATCGTATGAGTAATAAATTCTGGATCAAACGTTTGTCTTACTGCCAGATTAGCGGCAAGGAACTCTTGAACATAGCTGTGTGCGGATAGCAATGCAGTACATTTCGTAGAATTTTATGCCTCACGCTCACAGGCATGGCTAACGTTAGGGAAATTCCCGTGTGTTGCATGTTTGCACACCACCGCTCTACCCCTCCTACAATGTTGTGGCCACGTCTTTTACTGATGTCAGATGAGTTGCTTTCCTCCATCTGCTGCACTGCATTTCAAAAGAACCTGTCTTTTCGAATTTCGCAGTCGTTTTTTCCAGACTCTTGGCAGACATCGGACGAACGTCGTTTTTCGGGCCCCTGAGTGTACGGAACTTCTGCAGAACTACCGGCGCACAGTCATTGTTCTTGTGAAGGAGCTTTTTCAGCAGCACGCGATCCTACGTTGAGACAGTCATGCAGAGAATATGAGACACAACTGAGCAACAGCCGTGTACATTGCGTCTTTTACTTTGCATATTCTGCCGCTTACGGCGCCATCTAGTGGTAAGGTTTCTGATTTTTTTGTTTCTATAACGTTTCCCACTGCGTGAATAATAGGCTTTTCAAATGTGACGTCATTCTGAACAGTTGTTCTTTTTTAAAGCGTTTTGAAACTAGGTCTTCAATTATAATCATCCTGTACATTGATAACTTTTTTTTTGGGTCATCAGTCTTCTGACTAGTTTGATGCCCCCCGGCCCGCCAGGAATTTCACTCCTGTGCTAACCTCTTCATCTCAGAGTAGCACTTGCAACCTACGTCCTCTATTGTTTGCTGGATGTATTTCAATCTCTGTCTTCTTCTACATTTTTTACCTTCTACAGCTCCCTCGAGTACCATGGAAGTCATTTCCTCATGTCTTAAGAGACGTCCTATCATCCTGTCCGTCCTCCTTATCAGTGTTTTCCACATATTCCTTTCCTCTCCTATTCCGCACTGAACCTCCTCATTTCTTACCTTATCAGTGTACCTAATTTTCAACCTTCGTCTGTAGCACCACATCTCAAATGCTTCGATTCTCTTCTGCTCCGGTTTTCCCACAGTCAATGTTTCACTACCATACAATGCTGTACTCCAGACGTACATTCTCAGAAATTTCTTCCTCAAATTAAGGCCGATATTTGATATTAGCAGACTTCTCTTGGCCAGAAATACCCTTTTTGCCAGCGCTAGTCTGCTTTTGATGTCCTCCTTGCTCCGTCCGTCACTCGTCATTTTACTGCCTAGGTAGCAGAATTCCTTAACTTCATCTACTTCGTGACCATCGATCCTGATATTAAGTTTCTCGCTGTTCTCATTTCTAATGCTGAGTCAGTCCTACCGACGATCATTTCTTTTTCGATTTCTTCACATTTTTCATGCAGCCATTTCGACTTAGCTTCCCTGCACTTCCTATTTATTTCATTCCTCAGCGACTTGTATTTACAGAAATACTGAGTCCCCCGGAACATTTTTGTACTTCCTCCTTTCACTGATCAATTGAAGTATTTCTTCTGTTACCCATGGTTTCTTCGCAGTTACCTTCTCTGTGCCTATGTTTTCCTTCCCCACTTCTGTTGTCGCCCTTTTTAGGGATGTCCATTCCTCTTCAACTGTACTGCCTACTGAGCTACTCCTTATTGCTGTATCTACAGGGTGTTACAAAAAGGTACGGCCAAACTTTCAGGAAACATTCCTCACACACAAATAAAGAAAAGATGTTATGTGGACATGTGTCCGGAAACGCTTAATTTCCATGTTAGAGCTCATTTTAGTTTCGTCAGTATGTACTGTACTTCCTCGATTCACCGCCAGTTGTCCCAGTTGAAGGAAGGTAATGTTGACTTCGATGTGTGTGTTGACGTGCGAGTCATTGCTCTACAGCACTAGCATCAAGCACATCAGTAGGTAGCATCAACTGGTTAGTGTTCTTCATGTACGTGGTTTTGCAGTCAGTGCAATGTTTACAAATGCGCAGTTGGCAGATGTCCATTTGATGTATGGATTAGCACGGGGCAATAGCCGTGGCGCGGTACGTTTGTATCGAGACAGATTTCCAGAACGAAGGTGTCCCGACAGGAAGACGTTCGAAGCAATTGATCGGTGTCTTAGGGAGCACGGAACATTCCAGCCTATGACTCACGACTGGGGAAGACCTAGAACGACGAGGGCATCTGCAATGGACGAGGCAATTCTTCGTGCAGTTGACGATAACCCTGATGTCAGCGTCAGAGAAGTTGCTGCTGTACAAGGTAACGTTGACCACGTCACTGTATGGAGAGTGCTACGGGAGAACCAGTTGTTTCCGTACCATGTACAGTGTGTGCAGGCACTATCAGCAGCCGATTGGCATCCACGGGTACACTTCTGCGAATGGTTCATCCAACAATGTGTCAATCCTCATTTCAGTGCAAATGTTCTCTTTACGGATGAGGCTTCATTCCAACGTGCTCAAATTGTAAATTTTCACAATCAACATGTGTGGGCTGACGAGAATCCGCACGTCATCAACACAGATTTTCTGTGAACGTTTGGGCAGGCGTTGTTGGTGATGTCTTGATTGGGCCCCATGTTCTTCCACCTACGCTCAATGGAGCACGTTATCATGATTGCATACGGGATACTCTACCTGTGCTGCTAGAACATGTGCCTTTACAAGTACGACACAACATGTGGTTCATGCACTATGGAGCTCCTGCACATTTCAGTCGAAGTGTTCGTACGCTTCTCAACAACAGATTCGGTGACCGATGGATTGGTAGAGGCGGACCAATTCCATGGCCTGCACGCTCTCCTGACCTCAACCCTCTTGACTTTCATTTATGGGGGCATTTAAAAGCTCTTGTCTACGCAACCCCGGTACCAAATGTAGAGACTCTTCGTGCTCGTATTGTGGACGGCTGTGATACAATACGCCATTCTCCAGGGCTGCATCAGCGCATCAGGAATTCCATGCGACGGAGGGTGGATGCATGTATCCTCGCTAACGGAGGACATTTTGAACATTTCCTGTAACAAAGTGTTTAAAGTCACGCTAGTACGTTCTGTTGCTGTGTGTTTCCATTCCATGATTAATGTGATTTGAAGAGAAGTAATAAAATGAGCTCTAACATCGAAAGTAAGCGTTTCCGTACACATGTCCACATAACATATTTTCTTTCTTTGTGTGTGAGGAATGTTTCCTGAAAGTTTGGCCGTACCTTTTTGTAACACCCTGTATAGCCTTAGAGAACTTCACGCGTATCTCGTCATTCCTTAGTAATTCCGTATCCCACTTCTTTGCGTATTGCTTCTTCTGACTAACACCTTAAACTTCAGCCTCGTCATCACTACTATGTTGTGATGTGAGTCTATATCTGCTCTTGGGTACGCCTTACAGTCCAGTATATGATTTCGGAATCTCTGTCTGACCATGATGTAATCTAACTGAAATCTTCCCATATCACCAGGCCTTTTCCAAGTATACCTTCTCCTCTTGTGATTCCTGAACAGAGTATTCGCTGTTACTAGCTGAAGTTCGTTACAGAACTCAGTTAATCTTTCTCCTCTCTCATTCCTTGTCCCAAGCCCATATTTTCCTGTAACCTTTTCTTCTACTCCTTCCCCTAAAACTGCATTCTAGTCCCCCATGACATTAGAATTTCATCTCCCTTTACATACTGTATTACCCTTTCAATATCCTCGTACACTTTCTCTGTCTCTTCATCTTCAGCTTGCGACGTTGGCATGTACATCTGAACTATCGTTGTCGGTGTTGGTTTGCTGTCGATTCTGATGAGAACAACCCTGTCACTGAACTGTTCATAGTAGCACAATCTCTGCCCTACCTTCCTATTCATAACGAATCCTACTCCCGTTATGCCAATTTCTGCTGCTGTTGGTGTTACCCTATACTCATCTGACCAGAAATCCTTGTCTTCTTTCCACTCCACTTCACTGACCCTACTATATCTACATTGAGCCTCTGCATTTCCCTTTTCAGATTTTCTAGTTTCCCTACCACGTTCAAGCTTCTGACATTCCGCGCCTCGACTCGTAGAATGTTATTATTTCGTTGATTATTCAGTCTTTTTCTCATGGTAACCTCCCCCTTGGCAGTCCCCTCCCGGCCTGGAATCTTTTGCTAAAGGAGAGATCATCATGACACCTCTTCAATTACAGGCCACATGTCCTGTGGAGGCACGTTACGTGTCTTTAATGCAGTGGTTTCCATTGCCTTCTGCATCCTCATGCTGTTGATCTTTGTTGATTCTTCCGCCTTTAGGGGCAGTTTCGCACCCCTAGGACAAGAGAGTGCCTGAATCTGCGTCCGCTCCTCCGCTCCCTTTGACAAGGCCGTTGGCAGAATGAGGGTGACTTCTTATGCCGGAACTCTTCGGCCGCCATATTAACCACAATTTAAGCAGCGGCGGGATTCGAACCCGGGACCGAAGACGGTTTGATTATGAATCAAAGACGCCACCCCATGACCACGGTTTAATAACTTTACGAACGCAATATGACATGGAGAAAAAGTTGTCATTGTTGATGACAACAGCATCATAGTCACTGATAAAACACTAGAACTTCTATTAGAGCAATCAAGCGAAAGCCTCAAGGATGTTTACTATTGTCAGTATGTAATAAATTAACGCGGAACTTCACGTAAGCAAACACTATGCACGCCAACATAAAGAGGAAATACAACTTTGTCGCATTAAGCATTTCCTGTCTTATCAGTCCACCAGATTTCCAACATTCTTCTATAGCATCACATCTCGAACGCTTCAAATCTCTTCACTTCTGGTTTTCCCATACTCTATGATTCACTTACGTACAATCCTTGCCTACAAAGGTACACTCTGAAAAATATATTCCTCAAACTAGTAGATCTCTTTTGGGCTGTAATACCTTTCTTGCCTGTGCTAGTTTGCTACTTATGACTTCCTTGATTCGTTCGTAATGTGTTATTTTGCTTCCCAGAGAGAAGGATTACTCCACATCGCCTACTTCATGGTTCCCAGTTTTGATATTAAGTTTATCGCTAATCTAATTTCTCCTATTCGTCATCATTTTTGTCCTTCTTCGATTTACTTTCAGTCCATATTCTGTACGCTTTAGATTGCTCACTCCATTCAACAAATCGTGTAATTCTTCCTCACTTTTACTTATGATGTCACTTTCATCAACGAATATTATCATTGCTATCCTTTCACCCTGGATTTTAATGCAGTACCTGAAACTTATTTGCGTCATTGCTTCTTAGATGTATAGAAAGAACATCAGTGGCGAGAGACTGTGCAATTTTCTTACACTCTCTTTAATCCGATGACTTCCTTCTTGAACTTCCATTCTTATATGTCCCTTTTATTTGTTGCACATATCGGACACTATCGGTCTTTCCTGTAGCTTACATCTGTTTTCCGGAGAAATTCGAACAACTTGCACCATTATATACTGTTGAACGCTTTTTGCAAGTCGACAAATCCTATGATTGTCTCTTGATTTTTCTTAAATCTTGCATCCGTTATCTGCTTTTGATGTCTTCAGGATCATGTGGATGTTATTTTTCCGAAAGCGTAGTGGTGTGTCTCCAGACTCACATAATGCACAACCCATCTTGAATATCTGTCTGTTTGCCACTTCCACCAAAGTTTTTAGCAATTCTGAAGAAAAATTATCCAAGTTATCTATGCCTTCCGCTTTATTTGATCGCAAGTCTTCCAAAACTCTGTTTAACTCTAATATTTGATCTCCTATGTCTTCCATATCGACTACTGTTTATTCTTCTATCACGTCATCACAGTCCC
The DNA here is from genome assembly GCF_023864345.2 of Schistocerca serialis cubense. NCBI lineage: Eukaryota > Metazoa > Arthropoda > Insecta > Orthoptera > Acrididae > Schistocerca > Schistocerca serialis. The sequence goes on from NC_064638.1 coordinate 419,238,183, forward strand.
TTCCTCTCATAGAGGCCTTGTCACTTATCCGCTCTGTACTCTCCGTTTAACAGTGGAATACCTCTTGCGATCTTAATTTTTCGCTTTTTCTTTTAATATTACCGAATTTATTTATATATCTAAAAATTTTCTGTGTGCTGAATTTGTCCTTTCCCTGACAATTTTTTTATATCTTCGCATTTTTGCTGGAATCATTTTTGTTGGAATCATATTTGCTTGGCTTCTCTCCACTTACTATTTATTTCATCCCTAAGTGACTCAGTTTCTGGATTGCAGTGTCTTCCTGAACCTTTTAGTGCTTCCCTCTTCTGCCAAGGTTTTTTCTTTGTAACTGTATTTGTCTGTCAAATCTGTGTTTACCCGTTATAAAAATGTACAGTTCTCTTCAACTGAATTTCCTGCTGGAGCATTCATTTTCATACTATGTACAGCCTCAGACAACGTCAAACGTTCATTGTCATCCTTCGCCACTTCAGTAGCCCAATTCTTTCCACTTACAGACGAGTCTCTTAAACATCCTCCTGCTCTTATTCATTAATAAATTGTTGAGATTACCGCTCAATATAATATCTGATTTCAGATTCTCCGATCATGATGCAGTGCGAGGAATCGTCCTCGTCAGTAGGTTTTCACCAAGTATTTATACCCCCTTGTCTCGGGGTTTTTGAACAGTGTCTTCACTATTAATAATTGACATTTGTTGTAGCATTTAGTCCTGTCTCATTCCTACTACTAAGTACACGTTATGTTATGTTAACCGGAGACCTAGAAACGACGGAGAGGCTCCGTCCCCGCCGCAGTCGCAGTGGTCCGCAACCCCACGACGCCTCCGGCAGTCCACTTCACCCCTCCGCCGTCCCACACCGAACCCAGGGTTATTGTGCGGTTCGGCCCCCTGTGGAACTCCCAGGGAACGTCTCACACCAGACGAGTGTAACCCCTATGTTTGCGTGGTAGAGTAATGGTGGTGTACGCGTACGTGGAGAACTTGTTTGCCGAGCAATCGCCGACATATTGTAGCTGAGGCGGAATAAGGGGAACCAGCCCGCATTTGCCGAGGCAGATGGAAAACCTCTTAAAAACCATCCACAGACTGGCCGGCTTACCGGACCTAGACACAAATACGCCGGGCGAATTCATGCCTGGGACCGAGGCTCCTTCCTGCCCGGAAAGCCGTGCGTTAGACCACACGGCAAACCGGGCGGGCTACTAAGTATATACTCTCCCATAACTCTGTTTTCTATTCATTTTCCTTCTACAGCCTTATAATCCCCCTTCATTATTAGATTTTTTAGACATGTATACCAGAATTATTGTCGTCACTGTTTGTTTGCTGTCGAGTCTAATGAGAAAATACTATCATTGAACTCTTCACAATATCTCACTCTCAGCCCTATATTCATATTCATGGCGAATCCTACTCTCATAATGAGTTACAAAACACCATACACAAAACTGGTCATTGGTGACGTAAGAAAATGATACAAATTACTTTGTCATTCTTCTGGTACCTTTATTGACGGCAGAAAGGTGTGCACAGTCTCTACTGTCTGTCTGATTATCGTCACTACCGCAGTACGTATGCCACTTGCTTAAACATTTCCGTTATATGGGTTTCCTTGAAATTCATAAGAAACAACAAATATTTGCACCATGAATTCTCTTCTATTTCACATTTCTCACAGAAAGATATCCAGGGTATATGTACGATCTAAAAACACGTGTCACTCTCCGTATCCACTGGTCTCATGGTTGTTGTTAAGAAGCGCCCACATAACCGAGGAGTAGAGTGGTGAGCTGTTTCTTCACATCATGGTATGCAAATTCTTCTTCAGACTCAGGTTTCATTAAACAGACTTGTCATCTAGTGTGAACAGGCGAATACATCTTTTCCCCCTAAGTCACTGGAGTAGTACTGCAAACGTATTGTGTATGTTGTCATCGTCATCATCATCATCATCATTTGTGAAAAATTTCGGGACAAAAGCCTCTTTCAGATGTCTTCAAGCTATACAGTATCAGACCAAAAGCATCGAACCACCTATTAGTGAACATTAATATGGAGTGTGTTCACCCTTCGCCTTTATAAAGGCTTGAAGTCTGCTGGGGACACTTTCAGTGAGGTGCCTAAACGTCTATGAATGAATGGCAGCCGATTTTTCCTCATGAGCCGAAACCGGAGGACGTAGCGATATCGACATTCGAACTCATCTCAAAGTTATATCATTTGGTTCACGTCGGGACTGTTTTATGACAGGGCGCATGTCCCGCTTATACAATCGTCTCTGAGCTGTTCCTCTACTGTATACAGGACACAATACTGGAAAATATGTTCAAATCTTTCCGCATTCAGCAATCTATTAATCACAATAGGGGACCACACCCTAACAACAGAAAACAACACCTCGTCTGTCCTTCACTCTTGGCACTACACATGATGGCAAGTACGTTTTTCCAGATGTTCACCAAATCCAAATTCCTCGAGCAGATTGTCACAAGGCATAGCGTGATGTATCACTCCAGATCAGCCATTTCCAGTCATCCACGGCGCAGCGCCGTCGGTCTTTATATCATCTCAAGTGTCACTTCGTGCCGACTACAGGAAAGTGCCTATTGGAACCCTGCTCGACTGTTGTACCCAGTTCTTTCTAATTGCCTATGCACAGTGACTGTGCTAGCTGTATTTCTGGTACCACTTTTGAACTCGCGAGTGATTCCTTCTGCTAATTCCACGTGATTCTCTACAACCACTCTCAGCAATACTCTGTCGTCCTGTGCATCAGTATACGAGGCCTGGCTGGTCTTTTTTTAGCTGTGGTTGTTCGTTCGTTCGCGTTTCCACTTCACAGTCACATCACCAACAGTCAACTTGGGTAGCCTTAGAAGGATTTAAATGTCCCTGATGGATCTGCTATGCAGGTGACATCCAATGACTAGTCCGTGTACAAAGTCATTGAGCTCTCCTGACCGACCTGTTCTGCTGTCACTGTCTCTCTACTGAGGACACAGTACTGGCCATCTTCTTTTATACTGGTGGGTCCATCTCTCTCGTGACATCCATTGCTGAATTCCGCTTCACTTAAGGGTGTCCGGTTGCTTTTGATCAAATCATGTACGTGTTCAGTTGCTCCTGCGTGTGGTGTAAAGTCATTTAGCCACTTCCCATAGCAAATTATCCCGGTTGGTCTTTTGAGCCAAACGGAGAAACCCTCACTCACCTGCACCCGTTTGCCTGGCTAAATGTGTTGCCCACCTTCATTTCATATTCGCTACACTCTTAATTATGTCTTCTTTCCAGTCTGTTCCTTGACCCTGTCACTCATAGTAACACCCAGCACGCAGCCCTCTGTTGTTCGCTGAACTATACTGGTTTTGAATAGTTTATGTATTGGAAGTCTATGTCTCACTGCCATAAGTCAACAATTATAAGACACTTCGTTACACATCTTTTCCGACACAGCGGAAGTTTAGTTCTGAGAATCCTGATTGGTTTTCCAAAAGCCTTCAACGCCACTTTTGTCCTGCCGTTTGTTTTTGTTCCTGTCCAGCCAGTCGCCATCTTCCACTGACTTAAACACAACAACTCACCCGCTGGTTTTAGGCCTTCTTTGTGATGTATTTTGTTTTGTATTCGATGTGTTCATTGTACATTATTGCAGTGTTAATTATAGATGATTTTCAGTTCTGCTTTGAGCCTTGCTCTATTACTCGTAAGTTTTTCCATTCAGTTTTCAATGTTATGCCCAGCGGAGACAAACACTAGCATTAAAATGAAAATGATTCATGGAGTGTCTCCACCTGAAGGATCTGAAAACTTCCCCTAATACTGATGAGAACAGTTTTGGTGATTTGGAATCTTCTTCCCTGATATCTCTTTCAGCCGCGTGGAGTGGCCGCGAGGTTTGAGGCGTCATGTCACGGACTGCGCGGCCCCTCCCGCCGGAGGTTCGAGTTCTCCCTCGGGCATGGGTGTGTGTATTGTTCTTAACATAAGTTAATTTAAGTTGTGTGTAAGTAAGTCTAGGGACTGATGACCTAAGCAGTTTGGTCCCTTAGGATTTCACAAAAAAAAATCTCTTTCACTTCCGGTTTTCCGGCTACTCTGATGAAGCGTAGTGGAAGCTCCGACACTGATGTATGTGCTCTTCAGTATACTCACACACTTGTGTCAATGCTTTTTTCCTGAAGAGTGCTATTAAGGATTTTATCTATTAAGAAATAACTGCTAGTTGAAATACAGCCTTTGTTCAAAATGTTCAAATGTGTGTGTAATCTTATGGGACTTAACTGCTAAGGTCATCAGTCCCTAAGCTTACACACTACTTAACCTAAATTATCCTAAGGAAACACACACACACCCATGCCCGAGGGAGGACTCGAACCTCCTCCGGGACCTGCCGCACAGTCCATGACTGCAGCGCCCAAGACCGCTCGGCTAATCCCGCGCGGCAATACAGCCTTTCTCTGCCTTTCACTTTCCTCGAAAATACTTTGTCACATCGGTAAACTTCAGGAAAACTTAAGACTTCCATAGTCGATTATTAGTTGGTAAAAGCTTCTCATAAAATTGACAGGCGTATGGTATAGAAAGCGTATTAGTTGACAGAAACATCTAACGAAATTGACTTCGTATGCAAGCGCATGGTGGAGCAGTGCTCCGCAAACTTCTGTTACTCACGGTTCAATCAGACGGGCCTAGACTGAACATGGCACACGTCCCATCAAACTCGCGCGAATCTTAATACAATTACGAATTATTACGTCGTTACGTAATCATTTATTATTATTATTGTTGTTATTATTATTACTATTATAAAACGGGAAGAGCCTCAAGCATTTGTTTCAACTTATTAGTTTTCATTTACTGTAGAAAAGAGATACTTGTAATAAGAATTTTAAACTAAATAGCTCTACTCATGCCTTCAATGTGACACCTGAGACTGGTCAACTACACACAGGCGGCTGATTCGTGGCGGAATCGTTGATAAAGCAAGCCTCATTTCTTCATCGATGGATTTGAGTCTCTCTCTCTCGCTCTCTTATGTTTTAATTTTAGTCAACGTTGAAAAGCCCAGTCCACACAAATATGTAGATGGAAAATGTTAACAATACATTAACTGCCATCTCAGAGATAGGCTTATTGACGACAAAATATATCAAAAGCATTTCGAAAGCTTTTGATTTCAGTGTTCTGTCTGGTTTCAAATTTGCCATTGTACTTTAATGAAGTCAATCAACACCTTATTATCTTCAGTAATGACCCATACAGTTGGGAGCATCTCACACGATCGATTTTCATTTGTCTGTATCCACAAATTTACCTTATTAATAAAAAAAACCTTGAATATTATCCATACTAGTCAGAATATTTTCGTTTTCGTCTTGCCTTTTTCTGTTTAGTTCATTTAAGTGTATGAAAATATTGGAAAGGCATGCCAAGTAAGATAACAATTCATCATCTGTTAATAAATCCACATGCTAATGCCCCTCAATAGTAAAAAAATACAAGTACCGTATCTCAAAGTTCAGATATTCGCGTTAACACTTAGCCTGAGGTAACCATCATAGTTCTGAATGTGGCAGAAGTGTAGTGTGCTGTGAACCCATTTCCTGACACAGAACGTTAAGGAGTCATACACTTTGAGGCCGATTTTTAATGAAGTTTACGCTTTTAACTATTTTGTCCATCACCATTTTCAGAGGAGACGGCAACGACTTGGAAACAACGGCTTGGCGGTGAATGAGACAATGGTCGGAATTTAAGTTGGTATTTACTTTGCGTACTTCAGCCACGAATACTGTCATGCAGTATGTCACAGAAGCGGCACCGTATTTACAAGACCAACTGCAGTTCTCCGACGTTAATTAATTACAGAACAATTATTCATCAGTCGCACGAAATATTTCTTCAACAGTTGCTCGATTTGCAAAATAAGAAACGAAACAAAATTATTACTCGCAGTTACATCTACAGTAACAAACTGCATGTAGGTAAGAAGGAAATAATTCATGTCTTTTGACTATATTGCCCTTGAGCTATTTTCTCTTCCTTTGTTTTCAGGATCGATAGTTTCACTATTTCCTCGAGGACGTACTATTCCATCCAATGAAGTTATGCATGTTGGGAAAAATAATAACGCTATAATGGAAAATATGGGTGTGGCAATCACATACACACACGACTGCAGAGAAAGCTGTGATAAAACTGAACCAAAGTACTCAAACAAAGGAAAGTTCGGGATACACTAAGATGGCATCGTTGAACTGAAATACTGTATTGTTGTCTGACAATGTGTGGGCCCTTTGGCGGCTAACGAAATGCAAGTAAGTTTAAGTAGCAGCTTCAAACCGGAACAAATATCAAAACAATACAACAAAAATAATCAGAGGAGGAAATTTTTGATAATCCCCTAAATTTTATGGAAAAGCATCTATAGCGAGCCCTACGCTAAAGAGGCGATGTTACGAAGTGCTCTCACCCTAGGGACATAACCGATGCAGTGGTACATGTGACAAAACAGTTAAGATAAACAAAGTATAAGAACAATATTGATTAATAGATTACATTTAATTTCTATGAAAATAAACAGTTGTCAACATGCATTAAATGATCAAAGAATGAACAAGCACCTTCTTGCCTAAAATCGAAGGAAATAAACACATTTACTTTCTTTGAAATCATAAAAAATGGGGGAGGTGTCTGAAATCGAAGTCCTTTAATTGCTTACAATAATATATAAATGTTCATGTCTCACCTGTCACTTTGTGGTGACACACTAGTGTGCTGCGGCACACAGATCGCAGAACACTGGGGTGGAGGACAAAGCATCGTCAGTTGATGCAATACGGTCAATACGGTAAGCAGAGCTATGAAACGAATACACTTTACCTGCAATATTCAAGTATCTGCAACTACTTTTTATAATGTATTACAGTGAGAGTACACAGTTTATACTGATATCATTTTTCAACATAGTTACCATGCTCTTCAACGCACCTGGTCCTGTGTTGCACAAGCTTTCCGATACCCACGGAAAAAAAAAAACTGCAGTCGTTCGAGCAGAGCTCGCGCGCTCTAAGGGTTCCGTACAAAAGTGTCCTGTTGCAAGCCTTTCAATTGGACGCCACTTCGGTGACCTGTATGTTTCTAATATGCCCCAGTTATTCAACAGGGGAAAAGGGATCTACAGTTTAACGTGGAATCCGCTTGGCATTTCTGGCGACTCCTCACTTCATTGAGAGACGAAGGCTCCCTTAGAATGAAAACCGGAAGTCATCCTACCGAGACTCGATCCCGCGACCTCTCCTTTTCCATGCACGCTGTTTAACCGCTAGACCACCCCGCCTGCCATGTGCAGAAATAGTTTATAGATTCTGATGAGTGAGTTTGCGAGTATCAAAATTGGTGAGATAAATGGCCGTATCTTTGGATTGCAATGATTAGAAGCTTAACATTTTTACACATTCCAGGGACCGTAGACATTAGTAAGTAACACAAATTTCAACTCGATGCCTCTGCCTCTTCCGGAGAAAAATGGGTCTTAACAGATGGACAGACAGACGGACAGACGGACGACATAGTGATCCTATAAAGGTTCACTTTTTTCCGATTGAGGTGCGGAATCCTAAAAAGTTTTCATATTGCGCAACAAGCCACGTATCCATCGCTTTCTACACCTCTTGAACGGAAATGAATCTCTGGTTCGAAGTGATGAATATATTTTCCATCTCCAGTGATTATTCTTTTCAGAAACGTTTCACATCTAGCACAAGCTTTGTGAAAGTGGAGCCTGCTATGCATGATTACATATACAGAGCCATCACTAATCTGCGTACTGTTCTCCAAAGCATCAACAGTGATTCATCTGTTACTCAGTATCGAGGCACGGACTTGTTCAGCATATTCCCCGCTGTTTCCTCATCCTTCACTCTCGTTCGTCAACTTTTGAACTGTGCAGTCCACCTTGCTGTGACAGAAAGTTGTCCCCATATTGTGCTTAAAGTCTTCTTTGAATTGCCGCTTACGCACGTTCGGATATAAAGACGGATTACGGAACGCTGTTCTTCGAAGGCGCAAAAAGAATATGGTGTGATCGTTTTTACATCGCAACAGCACAGAGCGGACTGTTATAACTCTGCAACTTTCCGCAGGCGAAGACAAACGGTGCCACCTAGCAGCTAATGAGCACACAAAACCGTAGAGGCAACCTAACGACAATTAAAGCAAACACTTATTGACTCACTTTCATACACAAACAGCTTGGCAGTTTCGTGTATAGCTATCCTGATATTAGATTATGACGTTCCTCTCACGTCTATCACGACCTTTTGTGGATAGGCAATGGGAAATGTTACGGCGATCAAACTTAAACGAAAACTAATTGTTTCCACAACACAGTGACAGCAGATAATAAATAACCTCAGTTAATCACATAACCCAAAAGTTATGTAGGGTGGCTTTGAACTACCGGTGCAGACAGTGCAAAGTGACTTGTTGTGCAATAATGGGATAAAAAACATTATGCTATCATTGTGTACTAAGCTCGTAACAGAAGATACTACCCTTGACAATCGACGCGGAAATAGTTTTAGGTGATTACACGCATGAGATTAAAGAGGGGTAATGGTTGTTCGATATTTGCTGTTTACAAAGGCATTATACAGGTTAATGCACTGTTACAACCCAGCTGTGGTGTAACATCCCCAGATGCGTAGCTTTCGACACAACAAATAGAATACGGTAACATTGCTTTCGACTGTCTGCCAACTACTCATCCATGAGCGTTTGGCAGCATCTGCTTCTAGACACAGATTACAACGGCGCACTAGTGGTTGTTTGGCGTTTTGAAAAATGTGCGGGGCATGCGAATGACAGTACAGGACACAAAGTTCAGAGTCCATGTTGGCCAGAGTCTCATATAGTAATGACTCCAAGTGACCGCACAGAAGGAAATCAGTTGGCATCATGCGTAGAGGTGGAAGCCACTACTCCTATAGTCTCCCTCTGCCCACCCAAAGCTCACTAAATGTGGGGAGATGAGTGAGGGAGAAGGAGATACATGCTGGCAGTCTGCGAAACTGATGCGGGCAGGAGCGCCGTCGTGATGCAGCCGCGTAGACTGGCGTCTGTATAAATTCACTTTCTCCAAAACAACAGGCAATATGTCCACTGAAAACTGTTAACATTAGAGGTGCGTTCAAGAAGTAATGTAACACATTTTTTTCTGAAAGCAGGTTGACTTTCCGCGGGATTCCAGTACACCAAATTGTTCACCTCTGTTTTGGCTCTCCGTTCAATGCGACGGCCTTACGCCACCTTACTGGGAGGAACTCTTTGCCCACATGGTGTAACTTTACTGGTCGACGTCGGAGCCAACGTCTTGCTGCATCAATAACCTCCCCATCATCCACGTATTCCTCCCGTGGAGTACATCCTTTATTTGGCCAAACAGTTGGAAGACTAAAGGTGCGTGATCTGGGCTATAGGGTCGATGAGGAAGTTTCGTGAGCTGCTCTCGGGTGCGCAGACTTGTGTGAGGCCTTGCGTTGTCATGGAGAGGGAGAAGTACATTTACTGTCGATCAATTCGCACGAGCGCCCGCACGTTCCAGCTGTGTGCGGTCAGCCGGCACGAGGAAGATCGGACAAGTTTGCACGACCTTGCTGCGATGATGGCAGACGCTTCGCCCAACGACTCACCGTGGTTTTGGTCACGGCTATGTTTCCGTAGACATTCTGCAAGCGTCTATGAATATCTGCGATGCTCTGGGTTTCCACTAAAAGAATCTCAGTGACAGCTCTCTTCTTGGAACGCACCTCTGTTACAGACGCCGTTTTGAAGGCTACGTATAAAGCCGCCATCTTTCGGAAATTCATGAAACTGTAAGGGCTGAAGCGAGAATATTCCACGATGTCACGCAACAAATTCCGCAGTTTTACAACCGAAATGGGCCGAGAAAAAAAGTCTGTTGCATTACTTGCTGAACGTCCCTCGTAGATGACCAGTCGCACTGGATGGGAAAAAGTACAGTCCCATGAGGTAGCTGCCAACAACGCAAACCTCTCTTGAATGGTAGAGATCAACTATTGCATGCGTGTTTCCGTCACACCAAAGCGACTGTTTCGACTGCTGATAACACTGTCACGCACGTAAGCAGTCTCGGCTGTCTAGAGAATGTAATGTCGAACACGTGGTTCTTCTGCGCTGCAATAGAGAAAACAGTGAGCGAAATTTAGTCGTGTCTTAAATCTCTTCTCATTGCAAGCGATGCGTCATTCCATGACAGCATGGCCGTAGGTGCTTTTCTTGCAGAGTTCCCAAAAACATTAAGGTGATTCACAAACATACACTATGTGATCGAAAGTATCCGGACACCTTCAAAAACATATATTTTTCATATTCGGAGCATTGTGCTGCCACCTACTGCCAGGTACTCCATATCAGCGACCTCAGTAGTCATTAGACAACGTGAGAGAGCAGAGGGGGGCACTCCGAAAAACTCACGAACTTGGAACGTGGTCAGATGATTGGGTGTCACTTGTGTCATACGTCTGTACGCGACATTTCCACACTCCTAAACACCCCTAGGTCCACTGTTTCGATGTGATAGTGAAGTGGAAACGTGAAGGGACACGTAAGCACAAATGCATACAGGCCGACCTCGCTTGGTGACTGACAGAGACCGCTGAACGTCGAAGAGTTTCGTAATGTGTAATAGGCAGACATATATCCAGACCATCACACAGGAATTCCAAACTGCATCAGGATCCACTGCAAGTACTATGACAGTTAGACGGGAGGTGAGAAAACTTGGATTTCATGATCGAGTGGCTGTTCATAAGCCTCACATCACGCCAGTAAGCGCCAAACGACGCCTCGCTTGGTGTAAGGAGCGTAAACATTAGACGATTGAACAGTGGGAAAACGTTGTGTGGAGTGACGAATCACGGTACACAATGTGGCGATACGATGGCAGGGTGTGGGTAAGGCGAATGCTCGGTGAACGTCATGTGCCATGGTGTGTGGTGCCAATGGTAATATTCGGAGGTAGTGGTGTAATGGTGTGGTCGTGTTTTTCATGGAGGGGGCTTGCACCCCTCGTTGTTTTGCGTGGCACTATCACAGCTCAAGCCTACATTGATGTTTTAAGCACCTTATTGCTTCCCACCGTTGAAGAGCAATTCGGGGATGGCGACTGCATCTTTCAAAACAACCGAGCACTTGTTCATAATGCACAGCCTGTGGCGGAGTGGTTACACGACAATAACATCCCTGTAATGGATGGCCTGCAAAACGTCCTGCCATGAAACCTATAGAACACCTTTTGGATGTTTTGGAACGCCGACTTCGTGCCAGGTCTCACCGACCGACATCGATACCTCTCCTCAGTGCACCACTCCGTGAAGAATGGGCTGCCATTCCCCAAGGAACCTTCCAGCACCTGATTGAAGTATGCCTGCGAGAGTGGATGCTGTCATCAAGACTAAGGGTGGGCCAACACCACATTGAATTCCAGCGTTACCGATGAATGGTGCCACGAACTTGTCAGTCATTTTCAGCCAGGTATCCGGATACCTTTGAACACATAATGTATGCGAACATTGTCGCCTGTACTACTTGCTGGCTCAAGGGCGATGCACTGCAACATTTCTTCCTCGAAACAGGCTTTTCTGACTTTGCACGTTGTTGTCACACATGTTTGCTAGAACTGTTCTGGACTCGAATCTCCACAGTGGACGAATAGCGTGGCCTGCTAAAGAGCCGCAGTATTTTGACCGTGCAAATATAGCATACTCATTAGATGACCTGGATGCAGTCAAAAACGTATTTTCTGAAGGACGTTGTGTTGTTTTTGCGTTGCGTCAACTGCACCACAAGAAATGAAAAATATCTGCATAATCGATTTCAATCTGATGCGCAAATTCTTACATGACGCTCTCCACATTCCCCAAGAAGAAATCAAGGGCACAAACTAACTGTACAAAACAGGAATCACTCTCCACATCCACTGAACTTCATCTCTGTTTAGACATGTTTATAGAAATGAGAAAAAGAGAGGTGGGTTTCATTACACTGACCCTTCACACTCCCTTTCATACTGCGTAGATTTCACGCCTCAGTTAAAGCAAACATTATTCACACTGCTTCTGTCTTACACAATGTGTGAGTTTTGTCGATTATCAAAGGTTGCTACCAACGTTTAGAGTTACTGTATGACACAGTTCGTATTATTCTTTGTTTCCCATTAAGCGCAGGCAGTCACCTCACACCATTTGTGTGTGTAGTTCTGGTCGATCGTGTGTATTCGGCGTATTCAGTTATAGCTGCGGTTTCCTTCTTAAGATAAGAGTAACGACACTGGAATTATGTGCGTTGCAGTATGGAAGCAAGAAGTCTGTAGCGATTATGAAATTACAAGGCAAGTAAAGAACAGCTTTTCGATTGTTTCCCGCACTAAGAATGCTCGAAATAAAATTTATAGCCTCTTCTCTCTTATTTCCCACACGCAAAGAACTATCTACGTGCAATAATCCTTCGGGCCAGACTCGATTAACAAAAACGTATTTACGATCAGGTCGTTAAAGATTCCACTACCAATATCTTAGCAGTCATCTACTGAACAATGGAACTTGAGACACCACAGCACGCGCTCTTAGCCACATCCGGCAGTTTTTCGAATGGCCAATGCCTTGTATTGAGATCTTTCTGAAACAAGATCTGTCCTGATAGTTTGAAGTGATAATGGAACTGCGTGTGTTTTATCAATTTCATCGACTGGTCAGAAACCTGTCACATTTTGAACGTTAATTGCACTAAAAAGTTTCAGAGAATTCAAAATTAACATATTTGCTGAAAGGCGCAGAATATGAAACAGTACTGAATCTAATTTGGCACAACAATAGATGCTAACTGCCGACCTGCCACATGTCAGTCCAGACCTGAAGTTGTCGGCAATTTTCATCTGCTACTAACGATTCCCAACCACCACCACCAAACCAATATATTCATTAAATTTAACAAAATCTAATTACTCAAAACAAATCGAAAGAATTATATACTGAACTGTTTATAAAAAAGTAAAAACTCCCATGCATGAAAAAATTTATGACTTTTAGGGTAAAGGACATTTATTAAAAAACAAAATTAGCTCTCTCAAATCTTGTCTTTCAATTCCAAAAAAAGAAGTTTTATTTTTCATTAAGGAAATGTAATATTTTATCACTTATAAATTAACTCATCCAAATCTTCTTTCCTTTCCAAGAAAAGTTTTATTTTGCGTTAAAAAATTATTATTTTTTGCTTCATGAAGTAGCTCTCTCACACCTCGTCTTTCAAATCCAGAAGAGAAATTATTTTTATAAAAAACCTGATATTTTTTCCTTGTGAATAAACTCTTACAAATCTTGTCTTTCAACTTTAAAAAATCTAATATTTTTGCCCTTATAAATGGAGAAACTTTGGGACCAGATTAAAAGGAACTTCACTGTGGTTGAACTTCTTAAATTTTGTATAGGAAGAAAGTTAAGGGCATATTATAAATTAAACAAAATATGTTTTAATTTATTTTATGAGTATTTTTTTTTAAAAAGAATCATGAATTGGAAAAGATTCAAATAAAAAATTGGAAATGATTTCCTTATTCTGAAATAGAAAATAATGATGAAGTTTTTAAAAATATGAAGATAAACCACTAAAAGAAATATTCCCATTTTCTACCAATATTTTTGGGAAACAAAAAAATAATGAATGTAATCCCTTTAAAGAATATTGCGATTTTGTACCAATGTGTTTTGGGACAAAAGAAATAGAAAAGGAAAAAATGAGTATCTAGTTATTATAGCATTTCAAAAATTACAAACTGTAACTTTCGATAATAATATAAATTCAGTTCATCCTATTCATTTCTATAATGAGGCAAAAGCAAAAATTATAAAGTTAGACAGTATTAAATTAGTTAATGTCTGGAAAATAAGTTTTAACTTATTATGTGAGTACACCATGTAGGCAAATAATAAAAATATAGAATATGGATATCAAACACAAAATTATATGATGCTTACAGAAGAAAGTATAATTAAAAATTTAGGAAAGGGAAAAGATATTTTGGCAGAAATCTCTAACTTTCAAACACGAAGGATGGGATGTACATTAGAGACAATTATTCAGTTACAGTTTCCAATTAAGGATATGTTCCTTTAAGAAGTTCATCTTACATTACCAGAACAAATAAGAAATAAAAAAGCATGTATTAATATAAAAAATAAAGATCGACAATGTTTTCTATTGTCTGTAGCTTCTGCAAGAAATGCAATGTATACACCAAAATGTAAAAATCCAGAAAGAATAAACAATTATAAAGAATTTGTTAAGGTGAATGAAGAAAAAGACCTGATATTTCGCTTGTTGTTGAAATTAATGATATTCCGAAAACTGAAACTACAATTAACACAATTCTAAAAAGACACTAAAATTAATGGTAGTCTAAAAACAATGAACAATCTTTATAATCTTCAACATTTACTCCTTTTGATTTTTTTCTCTCTATTTTGACCAGTTTTATAAACATATGTTTTCGCCCTTAAACCACAAAAATCTTCTCTCATTTGTCCATTACATTCCTCTTTCACTTTTCCTAATACTTTTTTTAGTAACTTGAAGAATACTATAAATTTTATTTTCTGCATAATCAATAGTATCAAAATGGTTAATCATTTTCTTCATATCTTTATAAAAGTCTTCAGTTTTTATATTATAGATATAACTGTCAGTATCTGGATTGCTAATAATAAAAGTTGAGTTATTAAATATAAATCATGATACTCTCCTAAATTTTTCATATTAATTTTTTTTTAAATCAGTGTAGTGTTATTATAATCTTCTTCACTATTATTTCATTTATTTTATTTTATACAAAATTCTTCTTTTGGTGGAAGATTTTTTCCTCCAAATTATTCAGCTGTCTATATAAGCAGAAGGATAAACTCAATTTTTAGTTTCTAAATATATTAGATTTTCTGGGAACATTTTAAAAATATTTTTCGTTTGATTCTTTTTTAAATTAGGAGAAAGTTTATGAAAGCTTGAAGCTATAATTTTAAATGTATCAATAAATCTCATTTTTTTCTAGAACTAGTGTATCTTTTGTCATTATTTGGTATCAAATTTAATTATTTTTTAATTGCAACCAAGCTCTTCCAGCAATAAACGAGAATCATAACCAGATAAATTATGTAAATAAGTTGCTACAAAAATAGGATGTTTCAGTTGTAAATGACAATTATTACTTGATCTATTTACATATTTTGCTGTTATATGATCTTGATTATTCATCAGGAGTTAATGGTTTCATTTCTTGTTCATTGGAGTAAATTTTCCCAATTTGTTCAACTTATTTTTAATAAATTCTATAATTTTTGTATGGCAGTTTGTTCCTCTATAAACAACTGGATCTTTATAATGTCCATTTATATACTTTAATATTATAACAAAAAACCGTTTGCTTCTTATTTTTGATGTTCTATAGTTGGTTATTCAATTTTAATTCAATTTCGTCTGTTTGTTATTAGG
This sequence comes from Schistocerca serialis cubense, assembly GCF_023864345.2. Lineage (NCBI taxonomy): Eukaryota > Metazoa > Arthropoda > Insecta > Orthoptera > Acrididae > Schistocerca > Schistocerca serialis. The sequence continues at coordinate 419,253,751 of NC_064638.1, forward strand.
TTTATGTATGTCTTTTAATTTTTCATTATAGAAACCATTAAGAATATCATTGTTGTTAGTTCTGGACTCTTTCAAATTAATTTTTAGTGTATTTAATTCTGTTAGTTCTATTTTTACTGGTTATTAGGTAAACAACATTTTGTTTTATCATCTAATTTTTATTAATTTGACTTGAAACAGGTCTAGATAAATCTCTTATCCAACAGTGGTGTGAATTATTTTCTTTTTGAAATCTAATAAATGAATATGTTTTTCTTTCATATAATTAGTTGTTATTAATGGATATCCTTGATATGCAAAAGAATAAACATTAATAGATACACAATTTTAGTCTCATTTTACAGACTGTCATTAATTTTACTCTCAGTTTTTGAAATATCGATAATTTCTACAGGATTCGAAATATCAAGTATTTTTTGCTTGAGTGGTTTAACGAAGTCTTTATAATCACTTGTTCTGTCTGTATTTTTACATTTCTGTGTATCTGCTGTATTTAATGTGGAAGCTATAAACCAGAGAAAGATTTTTCATATTTTTATGTTAATTCTTGATTTTTATTTATTATTCCTTCTGGTAATGTAACATAAACCACTTAAAGGAACACATCTATCAATTGATAAATGCAATCCAGTAATTCTATCTAATGAAAACTTGATCCTTATTTTAAAAATTAGATTTGGTTAAAATATCTTCTTTCCTCTTTCCTAAATTTTTTAATTTTATCTTTTTCTGTAATAATCACATAATTTTGAGTTTGATGTCCATGTTCCATATTTTTATTATGTCTGCATACTGTACGCATGAAATAAGTCAAAATTTATTTTCAAGCCATTAAATAATTTAAGATTTTCTTTAACTACTTTCATAATTTTCAGTTTAGCCACCTTTAACTTTATATTATTTTCGCAATATATAGTTGTAATCTTTTAAATGCTATATTAATTAGATACTGATAACTATTTTTCTGTTTATTTCTTCATAAAACACAATAGTAGAAAATTGTAATATTTCCTATATATATACTATGATGGTGTCTGTTCTTTCGGACATGTCTGAAAAATACCATCGGCGACCATGCAGCTCGCTAAAATTGTAATGTAATATTTCCCTTAATTGTTTATCTTCATTATTGTGTTTTATCTTAATTCTTTAAAAACTTCACCAGTATTTTCAATTTTAGAATAAGGTAATCGATTCCATTTCTTAATTTTGATTCTTATCCTTTTGGTGATTATGTTTTAATTAATTAAACTTTCTTTTCTTGATTTTGCTATGCCCTTGACTGTCTTCCTTTGCAAATGTCACAAAGTTCAACTAAGTGAAGGTTCTGTTAATACAGTCCTGAAGCTGCTCCATTTATAAGAAAGAAATAGGTCTCTTTAAATGGAAAGATGAAATTTATGAGAGATTATGTATGAGGAAAATAGTAAGTTTTTATGAAAAATAATTTTTTTGGATTGCAAAGATGAGATTTGTTGAGAGCTAATTTATAAAAAGAATAGATATTTGAATGAAAATTAAAACATTTTTGAAATGGGAAGATTGGAGTTGAGAGAGTTAATTTATAAGGAAGAAATTAACGTTTTTTAATGAAAAATAAATCTTTTTTTCAAATGGAAGGATAAGATTTTAGAGATTTAATTTATTAGGAAAAAATGTTAGACATTTAATGAAAAACAAAACTTCTTTTTGGAATGGAACTATAAGATTTAGGAGAATTAACTTGTAAGGAAAAAACTATTATATTTTTAATAAGAAATAAAACCTTTTTTGTTGGAATGGGAATATGAGTTCTGGTAGCACTGATGTAAAGGGAAAAAATATTAAAATTTTTAATGAGCAATGGAATGATAAAATGAGATTTGGGAGAGAGAATTTTAAAGAATATCTTTTATTCTCAAAATCCTACATTCTTATATCAAATTTTTAGTTTTATAATCGGTTAAAATACAATTTTCTTTTAGTTTTCTTGCAGTCATTAGATTCAGTTTCATTTACTGAATACATTGGTTTTGTGGTGGAGGACGGGAATTGGCGCAGGAGATGATAGTTGTCGATAAACCCAGGTGTGTGTGGCGACCTGGGCAGAGTTGGCAATCATTATCTACTCACAACGAATGTAAAAAGTGCCAAAATGGACACACATTTGAATAATTTAATGGGCAATTTGACTAGCTGAAAAGTTTCAGGCACAAAATATGCAATGTACAAATTCAATCAACAACAAACTAAAGTCTTCATTCTTTGCCAGTGTATCTGCTTCTCACCAGTCTCAGAGTCCCATTGCATGTATTCTAGCTGTCTCTCTTGTGTGCTTAAAATAGAATGAGAGATGTATTATGTCTTGTCAGATTTATATTTTTTATTTCTATCTGCCCTTTCTGTGAATCTTTTCGGCATCACGACAAAGCTGTTAAACTTTTTCGTGGCTTTTAAACTGTCCATTGGCCATTTTCTTAATCAAACGTGTTGGTTAACCCTCCACATGTTAAAAATTGTCTCAAATGTAAATTTTACATAGGATTTTGCTTCACACAGCCTCCTGTCTTATTTATGATTATGTAATTTTTGTTCTAAATGTAAGCCCTCACTAGACTAGTAAATAACAAAGGAGGGAATGGTACACCAATCACTGAAGAACTTCCATCTTGGTAACTTTAGATTTACCACCAATATATATTACAAGTAACAGATGTATGTAGATGGTGCAGCAATCTTTTTCCAGACTCCAATCTTCGCTGGTGTTAGCCACTTTGTCACAAAATTTGTTCATGCAGCTAAGCATCTGCACTGAACTCAAACTTCCATAGTGACTTAAGCTGAATTTTAATCACCATCATTTCGCTTTTTGTACTCATGAGCTACATATGAGAAACAAATTAACATGCCAAACGAATACTTTTGTGAAACAGTTCAGTAAAGCTGCATGTGTGAGAAAAGAAGGTAGGCTAGAGTTTAATGCCCTGTTAACATCAAGGTCATTAGAGCATTCTTAGCAAATGCTCTCTCCTTAAATCCTTTTATCCAGAAGTTCCTATGCTAAAAAACATCTATTTTGTGCACCTATACTTTTTTATCTCCCCACCTGCACTTGATCCAATTGAGGTACAGAACCCTAGCAAATAATCACGACTTGAAAAACTGTGTGTAAGTGTAGTGAAACATAGTCGTAGGAGAGGACAAGCCGCAAGACACTGACAAAATTTGAAAACACAGTTCCAAGCAAAATTGGTTTTACAACTTAGAACACACATTGTATATGGAAAATAAATAGGTACAGCGCTATTAAAGTCAATATCGAGTGTGGTTCCCCAAGCAGGGGCTCTGGACATATGCTGTTACTGGGTATGGGGAAAGGAAGTGAATGCCATTCATTCTGTAAAGCTTCAGTGTGGACAAGATCTCAGGAGAGGATTGCAGCAATCAGCAGTAGTTCTCTGCTGGATATCCCCAACATTGTCTGCGGGATTCAGGACAGAAAAACAAGCTAGTATCTCCATAGGCTATATTGTACAGTTGATGAAGGATATTTGTTCCATTTGCGTATTTGAATGCTGCTTATTTATTCATCATTGGCTTGCTGAACCTATCACAGCTTCACCTGATACGTGATTTGCCAGCATTTTTGGGGTACGTGTAACACTTTCACAGGTAGCGTAAGAGTCATGAGCCACAGGTCGCCACCGATCGAGGTGGCGCAGTGGTTAGCACACTGGACTCGCATTCGGGAGGACAACAGTTGAATCCCACGTCCGGCCATGCTGATTTAGGTTTTCCGTGGTTTTCCTAAATCGCCCCAGACAAATGCCGGAATGGTTCCTTTGAAAAGGCACGGCCGACTTCCTTCCATGTCCTTCCCTAATCCGATGAGACCGATGAGTTCGCTGTCTGGTCTCCTCCCCCACTGTCGCCACTGTACTACACTTCTACTTGCAGTCCCCTACGTCCCACGACCTGGATGATCGACTGCATTCGCAAGATAAGACTGGACCACAGTGGTGACAGAGAGTTGGTGGTGGGTCTGAAAAAGGAGGAGAGCCTTATGTTCCAAACAATAAGAAAGATAAAGACATCAGAGAGGCAATTCTGACGTGACACTTGACACTGGGAACAAAACTGACAAAAATGAAGACACTTTCACAGGATTTTTCTATCTATAAAAACTTTTGAATTTGTAAAATGGTGCAAGATGTTCAAAATTCTGGGATAAATGGGAGTATAACGTAGGGGAAGGCGGGTAATATATGGTAAGTACAAGAACCAAGAAGAAACAATAAAAATTGTAGAAGTGCTCGGATTAAAAAGGCCGTAAGACAGGGATGCAGTCTTCCGGCTGTACTGTTCCCTCTGTACATTGGAGAAGCAATGACAGAAGTAGAAGAAACATTTGAAAGTGAGATTAAAATTCAGAGTGAAAAGGTATAAATGTCAAGATTTATCTGTGTTGAGATTCGATGATCACATTGCCACCCTCATTGAAAGCCAAAAAAATTACAGGATTTTTTCATTGTAAGACATAAGTCATGACGTGTAGCGAAAATGGGAATGGCTAGAAACTTCACATCAAAACTGATGATCTCGAAATAGGCTTAAAAAAAGGGAAATAGTATGACATTGTGAGCTGTGAACTTGGAGGACACCCCTTGCTTAAGAAGGATTTGAGAACTTTGTTGGTTTATTTCACTGGTGTAATGCTGTACTGTTAAGTGATATAAACCTAGGCCCACAAGGTATTTGCGAGGATTCTTAGTGAGCTCGTTACATGCTGTATTTCCAAGAAAAGTAAACGCGGATGCGAGTTTTGCTCACATTGGATTGGGTTGCAACTTTCCTTGAGAGTGGGTGCTTTTCGCCAGATTGTTAGAATATTGTTTAACTTGAAAAATAAGAGATCTGTTAGCGGTTAAATATACTTATTTGAGGAGAGAGGGCAACTTTTCTTAAGTGCAGTCCCATTGGAAGTGCGACTAACAAACTCTCTAACTGCGTGACAAGTGTATTTGGCAGCTTCACCATTAATATCTCGATGGGGAGTAGTTTTGGAGACAGGCAGATTTCGAATTTGGGTTGAGAGGCATTGATTGCGACTTCAGAAACTTGAATTTCGACATAGAAGAGAGAGCCTTGGTTTTGGAGACTTGGAAAGTTATCCTTGCTCAAGAGATTCAGGCTTTGGCTTTCGTTTCTGAGTATGGTGGATGCATTCCACATTTTCCTAACGAAGAATTATGGTAATATCATACTGCCACAACGTATGAGAGATGTGACAAGAAAGGTGTAGGTGCGTCTTTTTCTGAACTTAACGAGTCCTTATTTTGCAATTACGATGTGTGCTCCTTGTGTTACTTTTAATTCAGGCACTTTGGGTCCCTGCACGTGATCTCTTTTACCCCACGGCAGATCGAGCTATTATCATGTCCCACACAGAATAGCGAATTTGGTTTATCTTATAGACACGTATTAATTACCAGATCATTTACTCTAGCCTTGTTCCGCAGTCGTTGTCGTTCAGTGGTTGAATTTACCGAATTTTATTGCAATGGCTTTGTGCCCCTGTTTTCTTCTATCTCCACGCGTTTGCAGAAGATACTGTACCATTTCTGAATCATGTTTGGGTTCTTTTTGCACGTATGTAGTAATAAATTACAGTAAAAGAAGACATTTCCTTAATTTCATTGGCTAGATGAACTCCATAATTCCTATTATTACCACTGATTTCCGAAAGGGCCACACCTTTGGCTCACTTGTTAGGGCCATTCATGTCCAAATCGTTTCCATTGCGCACAGTTTTTCTCTTCACATCTGAGTTGTTGTTGTTGGGACCGGGGGCGAGGGGAGGGGGTTAAGATGTGCACATGGATAGGGTTCTACCGGTACAGATCAGAGAGACACTGCTTATAATTAGCCTTAGGCCACTCGTAAGTTGCAAATACAAAAAAACCATAGGTTTTGTAGCAGGTGGTTGTAATTATCTCCCCGTGAGCTGAATGTAAAAGCCTAGTGTGAGGTGGAGCCGTACAAAGAGGATGTTCGAGAGAGCAGTGGAGTCCCCACCTATTGGCGCGCGCCTTATTCACAGGAAATGAGACCCCACCTTTGGCTGGAACTGAAGTCTCTCATGTCGATTGTAGTTGGCAACGCGAGCTGTCAGTCTGATGGTGCAAAGAAACTCCTTTTCTCGGAAGCATGTTTCATTTGTGTAGCACGTATGGCGTCTGAAGGTCCATGGGCTGAGGCGGTAGAATATAAAAAGGCAACTGAATTGCATTTTTATTTTACTTGCTTGAAATAAGATCAGTCTGATGTAATTCAGTAGTGAGCTCGTGGGATTTAGGTATATCCAGTCGGACATTGCCTTCCCAATATCGCTACTTGTCTCGAACTTTGCACCCATTCACTGAAGCTTCCAGCTTGGGGAAACATTGTGGAGCTGACCAGTGAAGCTTGTAGTGATCCTGTAGTAAATCTAGAGACAGGTTTTAAGTGGCGCTAAAGTCTGCAGAGATTCGTTTGGGGACGTACGCAGTGACCGATCTCGACACAGATTGTCTGATGGGAGCGACTTAGTTATGTTCCCTACTTTGAGAGATGGACTGGTGGTTTGCAGCTACTGAATGAATGAGGATGTTACGTTTCAGAGGAGAAATTACAACGGGAAAGTTCGAGACGAAATCATAGGATGCAACAACTCTCTGTATTCAGACACGTGGGAGTGAACACCTGTGTTACTTGACTTTTTGGAAGGGAACTCTCTTTCGAGGGAGATACTGTGTCTATACAATTCCACGGCCAGAATTTGCATTTTTGGTGATTTTTGTCTTATGGCCATTACGAGACGAAACGTTATGCACAGACACATGCGTTAGACCACGGCCTAACGCGTATGTAACAAGAATGACCGTGGACGCTCTGACTGTTCAGTTTAAGCAGAATGCCATATCCCGTTACCCGTAATACGATATGTCCTTGTTGTGGATAATTATATATTGGCTGAAGAGGTAGATAGCAGGCTTTGAATTCAAAGGTTTTGAACTTGGCCCTCAGCCGTTCAAGGATATCAATGTCACTTGCCGCTTCTTTCATTTCAGGCAATAACATAAAGCATTGCACGTTGTCTACAAGATTCCAAAACCTCACTACATTAGACTTCTGTGGAAAATGGCTAATGACATCATGATTCGGAGTCCATGTTGGCTGTGGGTCTGACTGGGTCAATGACTTCAAAGGGAGGAGGAAGGCAGGCGCATAACAGACCCAACAGGACCGTATGTTGTAAAGCAATGTGCTGTTTAACTCAACTGTTGGGTTCAGAACAGCTTTACCCTTTTCTTTTTAACAACTACTGACACAATTACTCGTGCGAGTTCTCACGTTTCATCTCCCGCCAGGACGTTATCATGCATTTGATTTCATTTGAGCGATCGTCCCTTTGTCGTCGAAGACTGAAGCCTCTCTATAGAAACCCTCTCTATAATGTTTACAATAACAAAGAAATAGTTGTTCCAATTATTGCTACAACTTTCAGATTTTCTATGTAAGTTTTGCAGAAAAAAATTATTCTTCAGATATTTTTCTCGTCACACACCCATTTCCGACTTTGATACAAGCAAGTAACCGCAGGGTAGCAACCCACATCATATAAGAATAAAGTATGGAATGAAAAGAGTTTTACATTTGAACCTTCTAGATACTGAAAAACGCATTGATAGTCTAAATCTGTACGTTACAAGGAAGCTTAGAAATAAAAATAATAATGCCGACTAGATCTCTTAGTTTATTTTCATTCATTGTGATGGTTCGGTTATTGTCACGACATGTATCTTCATATATGGTGAAGTTTAACCTAGTGCCATGGGCAGATCAAAACTTAGAACTCGGAAACTTAATAAGCCTACTTAACATAGTTTTATTACAACTCACGGTGAACTTTGTTTTACAGGTCCTAAGTTTCGAGCTGATGGTGCCAGTAGATGAAGCGTCGTAATCAGACAGAATAAATTAAGTAGTCTAGACGGGATTATTCATAACATCTCTTAACAACTGCTATCGTCTTTATTAATAAATATGACATTCAACCAAATTAAATAAAATAATTCATGCCATATACGAGGATAGTCAGTCACGACATAAAGTCAACAGGGGGAATACAGGGGGGCGTCTCCTCTCTTAACTGTTGCCAAATTTGTTCAAGATGGTGGATCCAAGATGGTGGCGATAGATATGGCAATGTCGCAGTGACGTCATGGCAGGAAGTTTTGGTGGAAAGATAGGTCAATTGGGCTACTTCCACTAACCTAACCCCCTCCCCTCCCCACTCCCCACCCCTCCTCCAGAAAATCGCGGCAAGTACAAATTCCATCTGGACAATGTAATGCACCACGGCTGCCTCCACTAACCTAAGAAAATGGCGAGAAAAAGGTCACTTGGGCTACCTCCACTAACCTAAGTCATCTGACCTTCATGCCTTCCTAGAAATAGGCAGGAAAAGGACTCATCCAGTGCTGGATAGGATGGACATAAGTCTTTATTTTCAGTCTTTATTTAAACAATTTGAGGCAGTACTGCCGTCAAGTATGTTCACCCCATGGTCTGGAGTCCAGCTGACCTAGTACACAATACCACCACCAGAAGGCGCCATCGCCTCTCCCATGACATAATCCAAGATGGCGGTCTGGAGGGAAAAAACGTCAGGAAAAGGATTCAGCTTGTTGTGGGCTGCTGGAGAGAGGAAAAAGTGTACTTTATTCATTCCTGAACAATTTATCAGAGACAGATTTGATGTAGTATGTTTATTACACTGGTACAGAATACTCACCCTAACGTGCTTGAGGTCACAGTAAATAGTGTACAGACCTGCAAACTACTCATAAATAATGCAGTACACTGATGTACAGACATGCAAACAACTCGTAAATTACCGAAATGACGCAGTACGCAGCAAACATACATGCAAACTATTTGTAGATCACCGAAATAATGCATGTGTAACACTATGCTAACAAACTCTCAACACTTAAACAGCCGAAAATAATGCAGTGCACAATTACTCATTGCATGTAAAAAAAACACTTTCCACAACAGCCACATCTTCAGATCACTTGTTATGTGAGCAATGTATCAGAGGCTCCAACACACACGCGCATCAACATTGCTGCGAGCCACCACCGCTGCCAATTGCAGCCAGCAGGTGAAAAGTCATGTCTACAGTTAGAGTTCTTTGAGTGTTATACTGACATCACAGAACTCCAATGCGTGCACACTCTGCCGCCACCGCTCGCCCCCCCCCCCCCCCCCCCCGTTCAATGCACCGCAGAGAACACCACCACACATGCTCCCAAGAGTCGAGATGCACCAGCAGCCCATACGAAGTGCTGGCAGCTGCCAAACTATGCACATGTGTCAGTTCGGGTCCCGCATGGATGGGGTGGCAGCATCCCTTTGATACATGACATCTGACAAATTCATGTCGAAATACGTGTTCATCAAGGCATTGTTGCTGGTGTGATGATGCAGAGCTGTGGGTCCAACGCTATGAAAATCTGTTCCAGTGCTTCCCAGAATAGCTCAGGGTGCATTGTTCCCAGAGATCCTAATGGGACACGCGAGACGTGTCGGCTGCATGCATGTGTTTACCTGCCCAGGGTGGCTGACGCATCGCCGCGAAATTTTCGTCCTGCTGTCAACATATGTCTCAGAAATGTTAAACGCTGTCACTCCTAAAAGCCTTCATCATGTCTCTGCACACTTACAAAACACGGTTAATCATAAAAGCATTCTTGTTGTTTGGAAAGAGAGCACTGTCTAAGCACAGACATGGAGAAATCAGAACAATTAGGCAAACAGAATTCGAAGCACTGTCTTACAGAAGAGAAAAATGGTGGGAATTTTCGGTATCCTACAGCTACTGGTCTGGAGCTGTCCTAATGCCACAGTGGCAGATGAGTGATGGCATCCCCTCCAGAGATGGATGGTCTTTGAACACTTGCTTTCTCAGATCTTTCCATAGATACCTCGCCACCTTCTTGTTCAAATCAGTTAGTAGAGACACCTACATCCCAGCACAAAGGATGTCTTGTGAATGAATGAAGCATTATGATTGGCTCTTATTGGAAGCACTGTCCACCTTTTTCTTCTCACTGCAGACAAGACTTTCAGTGGCAAACAACTATTTTGCACAGATCATATTGCACAGACAATTAAACCCTGTAAAGTGGCCTACAGATCGTCAAATACGGAAAGATTCTTGCTCAATTATACTTCTCTGCCACTGAGGAAGGGAGCTTGAATATTAGAGTGTGAAACCGATCTCCAACATGGCACCGTGTACCATGTCGATGTAGTAAACATACAATTCGTATCCTGCACCATACAAATTCGCCCCTTTTGCATCATTCATATAGCTATCGACCGCCAGACACTCGTACATATACCGCGAAGACAGACAGCATAAGCACAGTCACCATAGGTATACTCCTCACTGTACTAGATATTTCCCACGAGAACTGTTGTACAAAGGCTGGGTCGGTTCCCCTGGCCACAAAGACGTTACTGTTTTATTCCTGACCATTCTTGCTTGCTTGCTTTTCTACAGCCATCTCCAGACTCTGGGATTAGAAGAAGATATGTAATTTCACATGATTTGTCAGAATATCACACCATTTTCGCGATACTTCTCGCTATCAACCATTTAGCAGCTCTTTCCATTCAACCATATACCTGCATTGTATCCCATGGAGAAGTCCTTTAATGATTACTGTCACTAGTGGATCATATTTCTAGTCTCTCTTGTCTCAAAACGAGTCACCTTTCTTGAACCTATCTGCTACAGCAAAATTCGAACATGGTTTTAGGTAGTCCCTATGCATCTTGCAACTGCCCCTCAGACTCTGCACTACCATCCTTGTAGCTTTGCACATGTGATCATTCCAATGTAAGTCAGAACTAAGGAGAAGTCAGAGAAAGCTATATCTACCATCTTCTGCAACCCATGTAGGAAGAGGCTAAGCTGAGTTACTGTGACTGGACTGTGTCTGCCAACTGTGCATGATGTGTACGGTCATTGCCAAATGAAGCCTGCTCCTGCAACGCGAGGTAGTACAAAAGACAGTATGAGAAAGGGCGAGGGGGGGAGGGGAGGATGTGGATTTTGCTACTGCATTGTGGTGCTTCCCCAAACTACAAACAGGTATTACACATCCATGACCCCACGACCCTCAGAGACCATTCACATCTATCATCCCAACATTCTATTATCGTTATTCTGTAACATCCGCCAGAGAAAAATTACGAACTATAAAAGCTCCACTAACTTCATCCGACTGAGAACTTGATAAGATTTTTACCGCATCTCTCTCATCCCATATATCAAAAACAAATATCACATGTGTGCCAGCATCAAGCACATCTGACGATCCTATTAAATATACACGTATTGCTCTATCACACAGACCAATTTAAAGTTTTATCATCTGACCTGTACTGTAGGAGGATGACCATATCGCACAGACTATACTGTAAGTTCCTCCCTACATTATTTTCCTCTGCTGTAAAACGCTTTGTACACTGCCACACATTTTGTTTTCTCCGACATGACTTCAACGTCCATGTCAGGTTCTAAACTGACATTAACACGGTCTGATCCACTGCCTCTCGCAGGAAACTAGACATCCCATGGTATAAATCATGTTGTTCCTGCTGTTTCTATAACACACCATAGACATTGGATGATTTTAAATAAAAGACAGTTACAACATAAGGAAACTGGAAGAGTGTGACAACATTGTGGAGAGTTTCCAAACTGCAGTCCAAATGTGATTGATGACGACCTCTACATTTAAACTCATCTGTCACAGTGATGGAATAGCTGTTGCCTCTGCCTTCTGTTTTGACTGATTCTTCATATTGGAGTCATGTACGTGATCACTGTTTGGATGCTAGCCATCAACAGAAGGTGTTGCCCCTCCACCAAAACTCTTTCTCCAACTCAAACAAGCGATGTCAGTCAATCATTATGTGGTAACCAACAGTGTGGGGTGAACACACTTGATGGCGGTACTGCTTCAAATTGTTTAAATAAAGACATATGTCCATCCTATCCAGCACTGGCTGAGAGGAGAGGGGGGTTGGTTAGTGGAAGCAGCCCAATTGACGTTTATTCCTGCCAAAATCTGAACTTCCCACCATGATGTCATTGTGACATTGCCATATCTATTGCCGCCATCTCGGATCTGCCATCTCGAATAAATTTGGCAACAATGGAGAGTGGGGCCGCACCGCCGTTGTCCCCCTACTTCTCAGTACAAATTAACTCAACATGTATTCTGTCACGCTTCTTATTTCTGTAGTCGTTAAGCCAAATAACTAAGGCACAGTGAAATACGATCCGCGCTTCTTGAGAATTTAGTCTTATGGCATTCACCTTGTTTCACGTAACGTTACAAAGATGACTGAAAAGTTTCAGGAGTTAAGCGATAACGAGAAGCAACGGGATGTTGAGCTCATCACTGACAGGACTAATAAATACAGTGTGAAAAGTGATTTAAGGATTCGCCAACGATGTTCCAAAGAAGGCAAAAGAAAAAGACTCTTATGGTAGTTGGTAGACTTTCCGATATATATCTGACAGAATGAAGTGGTCTAGAATGTAGAACACTTTAATGGAAATAAACTTCTTTATGAGTTATAGCTCAGTTACAAAAGCAGCGGTGCATTGTCCACCTTCACAAATTTTTCAAGATCAAAATAATATAAAAGTGTAACTTGCAGCAGAATGAGTCGAAAAGGGTTAACTTTTTGATGAGGGGTATTAAAATTAGCACCTGTAAACTCGATGCGATCAAAATCAGAATAGTCATTAGCTTATGCCGACACATATCGTGTCCTGTGAAATCACGCTGTTCAATTTCCATGTGAAAATGTTCTCGCGTTCCATACAGCAGGCCTCGACATTTGGTCATTTTGCTGCCAAGTGCATACGATAGAAAGAAAATCAACCCGTTATCAGATTCTGCGCTATAAGGACACCTACAACGCCTAACATATGGCTGGTAATACGTCTCATTGGACTGTAGTCACCTGAAGATGAACATCGCGTAATGATCATCATTCGAAGATAAGGGAAATAAGAGCTCGTACTGAGGCGGTCAGACAGTCGTTTTTCCCTCACGTAATCCGCGAGTGGAACAGAGGGGGAGGGGGGGAGGTGAAATATGACTTAGGCGCAAATTGTGCCCTCCGCCACACACTGCTTGGTGGCTAGCGGAGTATATATGCAGATGTAGATGTAGATTTTGTTGGACACCACCAAAGGTAATGAACAATAAATGATCTGAATAGTCATCAGTTTGCTGTTTGCTAAATTTTCATAACTTATTTTACGATGCTGTCGTAGTACCCTCAGTATTTCAGCTTTGTGTACGTCGATGGAAATGAATTAAAAGTGCAGGAGCGTGCTGTCAGAGGTCTCCCAGTCGTATACAAAAAGCTGGCCGTCACATGGCGTGAGATCATGGCCTCACTGTAACGCCTGGTGAAACTGACCGGCAACACTGGACAGTTGAAGGAGTGGAAAAAGGCAGTGTGTGTCAATCAGGGAGCAGTTAGGCTCCACTGTGGTGATATTCTTCTTTACAACAAGGCCCGGAGACAACATTTGAATGATTTCACAGAGGGAATATTAATCGGGAAACTATACGAAGGACGAAGTGTGGCGAGCAGAGCCTAGGAGTTTGGTAGGGCTCACTGTATTTTTTCACGTGTGTGGGTATCATTCCGAACCACAGGCACCGATGCCCGAAGGAGAGGAAGTTGTGGATCACGGTCAACTACAGCAGCTACACTACTGGCCATTAAAATTGCTACATCACGAAGATGTCGTGCTACAGACGCGAATTTTAACCGAAAGGAAGAAGATGCTGTGATATGCAAATGATTAGCTTTTCAGAGCATTCACACAAGGTTGGCGCCGGTGGCGACACCTACGACGTGCTGACACGAGGAAAGTTTCCAACCGATTTGTCATACACAAACAGCAGTTGAACGGCGTTGCCTGGTGAAACGTTGTTGTGATGCCTCGTGTAAGGAGGAGAAATGCGTACCATCACGTTTCCGACTTTGATAAAGGTCGGATTGTAGCCTATCGTGATTGCGGTTTATCGTATCGCGACATTGCTGCTCGCGTTGGTCGAGATCCAATGACAGTTAGCAGAATGTGGAATCGGTGGGTTCAGGAGGGTAATACGGAACGCCGTGCTGAATCCCAACGCGTGCAGCCACGTCTCGATCCCTGAGTCAACAGATGGGGACGTTTGCAAGACAACAACCATCTGCACAAACAGTTCGACGACGTTTGCAGCAGCATGGACAATCAGCTCGGAGACCATGGCTGCGGTTACCCTTGACGCTGCATCACAGACAGGAGCGCCTGCGATGGTGTACTCAACGACGAACCTGGGTGCACGAATGGCAAAACGTCATTTTTCCGGATGAATCCAGGTTCTGTTTACAGCATCATGATGGTCGCATCCGTGTTTGGCGACATCGCGGTGAACGCACATTGCAAGCGTGTGTATTCTTCATCGCCATACTGGCGTATCACCCGGCGTGATGGTATGGGGAGCCACTGGTTACACGTCTCGGTCACCTCTTGTTCGTATTGACGGCATTTTGAACAGTGTACGTTACATTCCAGATGTGTTACGACCCGTTGCTCTACCCATTATTCGATCCCTGCGAAACCCTACATTTCAGCAGGATAATGCACGACCGCATGTTGCAGGTCCTGTACGGGCTTTTCTGGATACAGAAAATGTTCGACTGCTGCCCTGGCCAGCACATTCTCCAGATCCTTCACCTATTGAAAACGTGTGGTCAATGGTGGCCGAGCAACTGGCTCGTCACAATACGCCAGTCACTACTCTGGACGAACTGTGGTATCGTGTTGAAGCTACATGGGTAGCTGTACCTGTACCTGTACACGCCATCCAAGCTCTGTTTGGCTCAATGTCCAGGCGTATCAAGGCCGTTATTACGGCCTGAGGTTGTTGTTCTGGGTACTGACTTCTCAGGATCTATGCACCCAAATTGCGTGAAAATGTAATCACATGTCAGTTCTAGTATAAATTATTTGTCCAGTGAATACCCGTGTATCATCTGCTTTTCTTCTTGGTGTAGCAATTTTAATGGCCAGTAGTGTACTTAGTTCAACATGTAATTAGATAGTCAAAGAGAGGGTGCGGTGGCGACCATATACAGTATAACATACCTCCAAGGGACGCAACCTCACCCTCCAGAGTGCCACGGCGACTCTTTGTTCGATGGCCAGTACGTTGTGTTCCGTTGACACGTACACATCGGTGGCACCGTTTGCGATGGTGCTAAGAGCGTGGGGAGTGAACCGGCGAGGAGTGGAATTTCGTGCTCTTCTCGAATGAGACCAGATTGAATGTGAGTAGCGATTGCGGATGTATCCTCATGTGGTGATAGTTGGAGATACGTAATGCACCCAGAAATGTTGTCCATCATGCACTGACGTCTGATGATCACCCAACGTAGTAATGACCATTTCCCGTCTTATATATTGTCCAGAGGACTAACGTAAATCTCAATGACATCAGTATAATTACACAGGCCTGCAAAAAAATATTTTTTGAAAGTTGTGTGAAATTTAATAACTGACTTTTATGTACCGTTCAGAGCTGATTTCAAAAATGCAATCCATTATTTTCTATCACGTCACGTTTTCTCTCAAAAAGGGAGTATTTTTGGGTATAATAGCAAAATTTAACCAGTTTATCACATTTTTTCCACGTTATATTTTATTTTAATTTATAAATAATGTTCTAAACTACATTTCCAGTACACTTCCATTTCCCTTTAAGCTCATAAGTCCTTATAATAACGCTTTCGCTTTCTGTCGAAGCTTCTTATTGCTTTTCCCTCGATCGATACGAAGAAATAATCGTTTATCACCTTGCTGAGCCAATGGCTCGTGATCATCTATATCATCCAAAGAATTTGGAGGAGAGGTTATTGGTACTTCAGGTCCATGAGGAAAATGTTGAATGGCTGATTGAATGTTAGGGTAAGAAATATCCTTTTTTTTTAAATTGAAACCTCGTACGTTGCAAGAACAAGAATAGCAGTCATCACTATGGTTTTTGGGCTCCCTCCAAACCATTGGTATTCCAAAATGTAAGGACTGCTTTTTACGTTGAAACCATTGCCTCGGTTCTTCAACACACACTGAACAGACTTTGTGTGGGATGCAAGGCTTAGCTTGATCGCCTAACTTTATACCAAAATAGGCGAAATATACTTTTTCAACAAAATCGGAAATGTTTCGTTGTTGCTTTTTATCGGTAAAGTTACCACAAATGTAGCAGAAGCAATCTGGCGAGTTTATACATCCTCTGGTAGCCATTGTCCATAACACAACTTCAAAAGAAAACAGTAACTACTTTAAAACACTAGTAATAACAACACGCGAACAACCCAGAGTGAAGAGGTACTGTGAACGGAAGGACAATAGCAGAAGCTCACTGCTTGCTGATGGCGGGAGAAGGGGCAGCGCGACAGACAGGCACTGACTGGAAAATGCTGCTGGTTTCTCCTAATTACTCTTTATTTTACGTATGTCTAGTATAAAAAATGCTAAATAACAGCTTATAGAGATCCTAAAAACCAAACTTCAAACTCACTAGAGCGCTGAAATATCGAAAAAAGCTAAAGCTAGACAAGCAGTTTGTGAAATAACTGTACGTGATGGAATTTTTTCACTATTTTTTCCGAAATCAGCGTTGAAAACACTATAAAAATCATTTAATAAATTTGAAACTTTTTATTTCGCAGATCTGTGTTATTGTCTTTGATTAAATGTGTCGTTTTTGTTCGTCTCACTGCGTATTTCTTTCAGTTACCTTCTATCTGTGGTGCAAGTTTCGTCGGGCTGTGTAACTTTTCATTGACACTTCATGTGTAGGTGTAATAATACAATTACGACTTAAGACCCAAAGGAATTACAGACATTGTCTGCGAGCGAGCATCGAATAAATCGATGGAAAAAGTTGAAAATTGGTGCCGGACGGGGATTCGAACATGGGTCTCCTGCTTACTTGGCAGATGCACTGACCACTGCACCATATGGCCACAGTGGTTGTCGAAACTGCACGGACTACCCCAGCATACCTTCCGTCAGACCCAAATTCTCAACTTATCAACACACTACCCCTTACCCATTATCCCCATTACTCGCAACTTTTAACTGTAAGAGTTCGAGCCTGATGTGCATCCATATCGAAGAGATCATTGGCCTTCCTCCCCTTAATTATATGTGGTGTCTGTCCTTCTGAGCATGTACGAAAGAACGGAATTATAACGGGCCATTGTGATCCAGCAGTCACTGTGAATTAAGACACAAAGGAATTAACAGATATTGACAGCAAACGGGTATTGGTTGAAATCAATGGGAAAAATTGGAAATTTGTGACGGACCGCGATTTAAACACAGGTCCCCTGTTTATTAGGCATTGACCACTGTTCCATCCGGTCACAGGGGTAATCGCAGTTGTACGGAGTACCCTAGCACGCCTTCCGACACAATCGACAGACATTACACGCCATGTCGACGATGAGTCCACGTGAGATCTTCGACATGGCGTGTAGTTTTAACTCTGTTGGTGCTACAGATGTTGTACTTTTTACCTTTTATTCATTTGACAATCCATCTGGGAGCATTTCGTTTTATAAATACAAACCATGTGGCGTTTTTTTAATGTATTTACACTTGATCCTTCAAAACGTAGACGACACAAGTACGTGATTATTTATGCAAAGTGTAATTCCAATCTGAAGATGACAGCACGATTCTTTCGAAGCTAGTAACTGCGAGAAACGATCGTCATAAAAATGAGAGAAATCAGAGCTCGCACGGAATGATATAGGTGTTCGTTTTCTCCGGACGCTGTACGAAACTGGAATAATAGAGAATTAGTGTGAAGGTGGTTCGATGAATCCTCTGTCAGGCACTTAAATGTGATTAGCAGAGTATCATATATAATTATGTTTTACCCTGCCTCTTACCGCATGCTGTACTGTGGTACTGTGGTGTGGGTGGCGTCGTTGCGGTAACCGCCCAGCTAGCGTTCTAGTGGTGCTCTTCCATTGTATTCAGTGAACCCATATAGGAGATGCATATCCATTCCGCTGTATACCAGTGAATCTATCCACACTGCTATATATCATTTTCAATGCACAACTGACACTACCGAATAAAACAAACTGGAGACAGAACCGAGGCCGGCCGGATTGGCCGAGCGGCTCTAGGCGCTACAGTATGGAACCGCGCGACCGCTACGGTCGAGGTTTGAATCCTGCCTCGAGCATGGATGTGTGTGATGTCCTTACGTTAGTTAGGTTTACGTAGTACTAAGTTCTAGGGAACTGATGACCTCAGCAGTAAGTACGACAGTAGTCAGAGCCATTTGAACCATTTGAACAGTACCGAGCAGTACTGAATGCAAGCTCGAAGGGGGAAGATAAAATGGATACCACTGTTGTTAACAGCAGGTGCCGGAAGTGAATGGAAACAACGACACACAGCAAATATCGTCGATATCTGCACAGTTGTGAACTACGTGCAGTGCAATACGAACACAGACCTAAATGGGACAAAAAACCAAAAGATGTGCAATAACTCTGTAACGAGCCGCCAGAGACCGTTGTTCTCCTTCAGCAAAATACTCAGAAGATATTCCTGAGCAATCTTTGAATGTTTATCGCTTTATTCCGGTTCACCCGTCTTTAGAAAAGATGTCTGTATGATGCGAAAAGTGGAAATCGATACCAAATAATGAAAACTGTGAAATCATTAACTGAGTACTGAAACGAATCCGCTGAATTTCCGTTACATGGGAAATCACCTACATCTACATCTACACCTACATCTCCGTGATTACTCTGCTATTCACAATAAAGTGCCTGGCAGAGGGGCTGGCCGGAGTGGCCGAACGGTTCTAGGCGCTACAGTCTGGAACTGCACGACCGCTACGGTCGCAGGTTCGAATCCTGCCTCGGGCATGGATGTGTGTGATGTCCTTAGGTTAGTTAGGTTTAAGTAGTTCTAAGTTCTAGGGGACTGATGACCACAGCAGTTAAGTCCCATAGTGCTCAGAGCCATTTAAGCCATTTGCCTGGCAGAGGGTTCAATGAACCACCTTCAAGCCGTCTCTCTACCGTTCCACTCTCGAACGGCGAGCGGGAAAAAACCAGCACTTAAACTTTTCTGTACGAACCCTGATTTCTCTTATTTTATCGTGATGATCATTTCTCCCTATGTAGGTGGGTGCCAACAGAATTTTTTCGCAATCGGAGGGGAAAACTGGTGATTGGAATTTCATGAGAAGATCCCTTCGCATCGAAAAACGCCTTTATTTGAATGATTGCCTCTCCAACTCACGTATCATGTTTGTGACACTATCTCCCCTATTTCGCGATAATACAAAACGATCTGCCCTTGTTTGTACTTTTTCGATGTCATCCGTCAGTCCCACCTGATGCGGATCCCACACCGCACAGCAATACTCCAGAATAGGGCGGATAAGCGTGGTGTAAGCAGTCTCTTTAGTAGATCTGTTGCACCTACTATGTGTTCTGCCAATGAATCGCAGTCTTTGGTTTGCTCTTCCCACAATATTATATATGTAATCGTTCCAATTTAGGTTATTTGTAATTCTAATCGCTAAGTATTTAGTTGAATTTACAGCCTTCAGATTTGTGTGACTTATCGCGTAATCAAAATTTAGCTGATTTCTTTTAGTACTCATGTGAACACACTTTTCCTTATTCACGGAAATCACCCAAATCTAAAATTTGTCAATTCAAGTAAATACCTAGGAATTCCAAACAACTTAAATTAGAACGATCACTTAGATAACGTTGTGCGTAAGTGAACCAAGGACTGCGTTTCATTGGCAGAACACTTAGAAGATGCAACAAATCCACTAAAGAGACTGGCCGAACTGCGCTTATCCGACCATCTGCTAGAGTATTGCTGTGTGTTATGGAATCCTTAGCAGATAGGATTGACCGAGGACATCTAAAAAGTTCAAAGAAGGACAGCTCGTTTGTATTATCACGAAATAGAGGAGAGAGTATCACGCATGCGAGACGCGAGTTGGAATGGGAACCATTAAAACGTAGAAGGTGGTTTTCTTTGCAGAGAAATCTTTGCACGAAATTCCACCTACTTTCTCCTCGGAATGCGAAAATATTCTGTTGAGGCCCACCTACGTAGGGAGAAATGATAATCATAATAAAATAAGAAATCGTAGTTCGCTCAGAAAGATCAGGCTTGGCTCAAATGGCTCTGAACACTATACGACTTAACTTCTGAGGTCATCAGTTCCCTAGAACTTAGAACTACTTAAACCTAACTAACCTAAGGACATCACACACATCCATGCCCGGGGCAGGATTCGAACCTGCGACCGTAGCGGTCTCGCGGTTCCAGGTTGTAGCGCCTAGAACCGCTCGGCCACACCGGCCGGCGGAAAGATTAGGTATTCATTTTCCCCGCATACGATTCTAGAGGGAAATAATGTGAAAGTGGTTCGATGAACCCTCTGCCGGACACCTAGCAGTGAATTGCATATATATATATATATATATATATATATATATATATATATATATATATATATATATATATATATATATATATATATGTGTGTGTGTGTGTGTGTGTGTGTCTGTAATAACATCAAGCCAGAAGGAAACAGTGATCATACTGAAGTTTGTTACAAACTAATAGTCCGTCTTGATCACACAAGATCAATACTCTATATCATCTTCTAATAACGAACGGTCCTTCTTGTCTCTCGTCAGTGCTGTCTGGTAAGGATTCCATATAGCGTAGAAAACTCGAGGACGGAGAGGCGTAAGTGTAGGCAGTGCCTTTAGTAGATTCGTCGCAACCTAGATAGTGATTTGCCAGTAAAACGCAGCATTTGCGTCCCTTCCTGCACAAAATTTATGAGTCATGATCCCCAGGAATACACCCTCCCACCCGTAGAAACGCTTTTGTAAGGAAACCAGGTGGCGTTGTCGTGAAAGGAGACTAAGAAACGTACTGAAACATACGAGGAAGAGGAATTAATGAAACAAGTTAAACTACGTGAATAAAGGACATCGCCTGAAGGAGGATTAATTGACACCCATTCGCTACCAGGCGCAAAATGAATTGATGTTAACGGGGAAAATCCATACAACTTGTCTCGTAGCTAGAAAAATGGTACCGATAGTTTGTATCCTTGCTGGGAAGTGTGTAGTAGTTTCAGTCTAATACCAATCTATTGGAGTAATATAAAATACTACGTTTAGAAAATTTTTGAGTCACACAGTGCGCGGCAAGTCGCGACAAGTTCCTCATCGGTTTATAGCAGACACTGAAATGCCACCAGAGTCAGGTGAATGTCGCACGGGCCTCCCCCTGAGCAATGACCTGTGCCGGAGCGCAGCCCGTGGCGAACGGCCGGGTTCTTTCGTGCATCCTGCTGATGCGGGATCTACGACCGCGCAAACGACCCCTGGCCGGTTTTTCTGGGGTTAACGCGAGCGCGTGATTCAAGCCGCAGAGCGCGGTGTGTGCAGCTGCGCATCTTGCAGTCGCCGGCCTTGGCCGTGGCCGCCGCGCGCCTTCATTACAGGCTCAATAGCGGCGGCGATATTGCCGGCCAAAAAAAGGGCCCCGGCTGGCAATTTGTTTTGTACACAATAGCGGCGGGCAGGGCGAGCCCAGTCCCGGCTCCTCCGTGGAGGCTGCCGCGCGCGCGCCCGCGGCGATTACTTCCAGCTGGGCTGCAGCTGTGGATCATACGCGCTGCACCAGTCGAGCGCACACGGTTGTAGCATCAGATACGATCTGCAGTGTTCTTTCCAATAAATATATCTGTAAGCCATTTCCGCGTTGTAGTATGTAACGGTAGCATCGCTTAATGCTTATCTTCCTGTCAGTACTGGTATCTTGAGACACCATGCACGAAGTGCTTGGTTGTAAGCGTTCGAAGGTGGCAGATATTACGTTGGTGCGCAAGTTGGTAGCGTTTTTGTTTTGCAAGCTGGTATTGCAGCTGTTATTTTATCGATTAGCGTATTTTATTTGTAGGCCACTGTTACTATTTGAGTTTAATTATTGTCATTTTGTCACTTACAAGGGGAAGGGCTCAGACACGGCCAACTGATTCGGCTCAAATTTGGCAGGTCGCTTGTGTACAACCTTAAACGAAGGAATCTAAAATATTTTGGGTCAATACCCTCGCGTTTTTGAGAAAATCACCCCTTAAGGTTATGACGAGCAATCGACTCAAAATTGACGGGATCGATAGATAATTGTAAACAGGGCATTTTTCATCATCAGGTATGGGGTCCGAAAACGCATACTTTTCCAGAAATCGAGGTAAGAAACTTTTACAACTGTCGCTTCTGTACACACATGGTAAACTCTTTTCGCCGAGAGGACCGATAGTCGCCGGCACGGTAGCTCAGCGTGTTTGATCAAAGGGTTAGCTGCCCTCTGTAATAAAAAACTGAGTCAACGGCTCAACACTGAACTTGAACGGGTGTCATGGGACATCCGCCCCGAACAAATGAATCGAACATAACGTGAACAATAAAAAAATAGCGCAACGGCCAAGGTAATTGTCTGGGACTCGGAGAACCCGGGTTTGAATCTCGAAGAAACCTAGCGGATGCTCTTCTTTTCGTTTGTATTTTTCCATATCTCAATTGATAGGGATAGGAGGGTTAATAAGGTAAGTAAATCAATAAGGAATGATAATATTAAGGAAGGCAAATAAATTTCTCAAACGCCGAGAAACAGAATTGCCTGCTTCCGGTAGTGCATAGATAATGCATCTGTCTTGCAACACTTTTAGAAACCAAAACACATCGTCGGAAACTTCCCGCTTGCCATCGTCTCTATGGTTCAAATGGCTCTGAGCACTATGGGACTCAACTGCTGAGGTCATTAGTCCCCTAGAACTTAGAACTAGTTAAACCTAACTAACCTAAGGACATCACAAACATCCATGCCCGAGGCAGGATTCGAACCTGCGACCGTAGCGGTCTTGCGGTTCCAGACTGCAGCGCCTTTAACCGCACGGCCACTTCGGCCGGCGCCATCGTCTCTGACAGGCTCCCAACTATATATTACAGCGCTAGTCGAAGGGTGTACATCCTTCATTATTCAAATTATGCACCTGAAAGATATGACACAACAAACAAAAACTAGTTACTACGGCATAAACAGACGAGCTAATTACTACAAAGTACATGCAGTACTCGTCATATGTTACTTACGGAAGAACGCTGTATTCATTAACAAAACGTATTTTATTCGGCGCATTAACGACGGAAAAATCGCTACATGTATCCGCGAGGTTTGCGGCAGCCTAATGACGGAAAACAATTCTTTCCGATTGACTTCTATTAGGCTCGTGCTGGACACCTTCACTCTTCCAGCTGCACAACTATGATATGACAAGAGGCAACCGGGACAACATAACTCTCCCCGCGTGCATTCTGTCCCGTGTCTCGCTGTAAACAAGCGTCGCGCGGTTGGTTATCTATGATCCCTCATGAGGAATTCGCAGCACTCTTACTCGGAGTTGTTTTCATGTGACAAGACTTAAAAGTTTAGTTACTAACTCACGGCGTTTGGGAAATTAGTTTGCCTACCTTATTATTATCATTCCTTACGTTATTAAGCCTCCTTTCCCTATCAATTGAGATATGGAAAAATACAAACGAAAAGATTAACATTTGCTGTATTTCTTCAAGATTCCAACCCGGGTTTTCGATTCCCAGCCAATTATCTTGGCCGCTGCCCTAACGGCACTGTCGGCGAAAAACGTTTACCATGTGTGTACAGAAGCGACAGTTGTAAAAGTT
Source organism: Schistocerca serialis cubense (assembly GCF_023864345.2). Classification (NCBI taxonomy): domain Eukaryota; kingdom Metazoa; phylum Arthropoda; class Insecta; order Orthoptera; family Acrididae; genus Schistocerca; species Schistocerca serialis. The sequence continues at coordinate 419,277,694 of NC_064638.1, forward strand.
TCTTTCCTCGATTTCTGGAAAAGTTTGCGTTTGCAGGCCCCATACCTGATGATGAAAAATGCTCTATTTACAATTATCTATCAATTCCTTCAATTTTGAGTCGATTCCTCGTCATAACCTTTAGGGGCGATTTTCTCAAAATTACGGGAGTGTTGACCCAAAGTATCTTAGAGTCCTTCGTTTTAGGCTGTACACAAGCGACCTGCCAAATTTGAGCCGAATCGGTTGGCCGTGTCTGAGGCCTTCCCCTTGTTAGACATAGTGAAGGGAGCGGTGGACGCTAAAAAATGGAGCACCAAGTGGAGAAATCGGAACATTTCCGACGTATTCTTCAATAGAGGGGTGACAGAAACGGAGGCAGTCAGAAACATTTTCACCTTGTATGCGCGTAATGCCACTGAACAGAGCGCGTCATGCAAATGGAGGATCGTTTTGACACTAGGGACTCTCCACGATCAGGAAGACCTTCGGGGTCCTAGTCCATAATCATCAACGTCAGTGTATTCGAGAACTGGCAAATGTGATGAAGTGTGATCATTCCACCATCGTGCGACATTTACATGCAATGGAGAAGGTTCAAAAATCGGGTGTGCAGGCGCCGCATACTCTTTGCCAAAATCACAAAAACAAGAGGGTGGCCGTATGTTCAAAAAATGGTTCAAATGGCTCTGAGCACTATGGGACTCAACTGCTGAGGTCATCAGTCCCCTAGAACTTAGAACTAGTTAAACCTAACTAACCTAAGGACATCACAAACATCCAGGATTCGAACCTGCGACCGTAGCGGTCTTGCGGTTCCAGACTGCAGCGCCTTTAACTGCACGGCCACTTCGGCCGACTGGTGGCCGTATGTTCAAATGGCTCTAAGCACTATGGGACTTAACATCTGAGGTCATCAGTCCCCTAGACTTAGAGCTACTTAAACCTAACTAACCTAAGGACAGCACACACATCCATGCCCGAGGCAGGATTCGAACCTGCCACCGTAGCAGCAGCGCGGTTCCGGACTGAAGCGCTTAGAGCTGCTCGGCCACAGTGGCCGGCTGGCCATATGTTCATCTCTGCTTGCTCGTCATCAATTGGCTCGTGAATAACAAAAACTGGCTCTGAGCACGCAGCAACAACAGAACAGCAACCCACAGGAAAACAGTCAACAAGACACCGAGACTGTAACTCACACTACCATCCCCCTCACCACAGAAGTAACACAGGCGCCACAACCTCTGTCACAAAACACAAATGCCGCTCCTAAGAACACGCCAATAACCGCACAAGCTGCCGCTAACTCCACAACAGCACCTCAGGCTGCCACACCCAACACCAACACATCACCTGGGGGAATACTGGGAACACTATTCCCTCGACACACGACCGTTCAAATCCTTACCAAGGTGCTGACGGCCGTCACTACACTCATCACCCAGCTCATGAGCGCTGAACCTGGGCAATACTGGGCTGTCATACACACTGCCACCACAACACTCTTTCACACTCTTACATGAATAATATACCACACCCGGCCCATAACGCAGACCCGCACACACTACCACAGATCCTGTTCTGGAATGCAGACTCGATCCACAACAAAAGGGCAGAATTTGTCGCGTTCATGGAGCGCAAGGGAATCCTTGTCGCGCTACTGAGCGGGACTAAGCTTAAACCGCACAAACAATTAAACTTTCTGGCTACTGTGTCTATCGTACCGACCGACCGGGCGACGCCGTGGCAGGTGGAACTGCTATCGTCATACACAAAGACATTGAGCATACAAACATAGAGCTCCCTGAACTGGAAAAAATCGAGGCTACGGCCGTCAGAGTCAAGTTCAACGGAGCCTACACCACACTGATATCGGTATACAACAGCCCTGTAGGCATCTCAACACGCGATATCAGCACATTACTCAACATTTCACCGCGAGTTATAGCCGCTGGAGATCTGAACGCAAAACACCCAGAATGGAATTCACGCATACGAAATCCTAACGGCAAAAAACTGTACGAACATTTACTAGGCAGAAACTACATTATACTAGCGCCCACTGAACCGACGCACATTCCCTATCAGAGGGGACAAAGGCCAGACGTGACAGACATGGCCCTCATCAAGGGCATTACAGCGACACTCAACGTTGCCGTTGAAAACGATCTGCCCTCAAACCACCAACCTGTAATACTATACATTGAGGAAACACTGCAGCACATGGAACAACGCAGGATGTTGGACTACGGGCGTGCGAATTGGACATTGTTTAAGCAAACGCTCGATAACCACATCCCACCCATACACGAAATTAATGAAACAGCACAAATTGACGAGGCAGTAGAGAGCCTCACTAACGCCGTCCAGGACGCAATGGCAGGCACCATACCTGATCGCACCTCACAACAACGCAGTGCGGCCCTGCCCCAGGAAATCCTGGGCCTAATCTCAATGAGGAATCGCCTCAGGAGACAATGGCAGCGCACCAGGCGTCCGTACTTCAAACGGCGCATTAACAGGCTACAGGGCATCATACACGATAAAATACAAACACATAGAACACAACAGTGGAACCAAAAACTCGAAGGGCTGGACACCGCACGACCTGGCGTGTGGCAGCTAGCCCGACACTTCACCAGGGAGAAAATATACACCCCCAACGCTTCAAGGGCCTGACGGACCTGCATACTCAGCGGAAGAGAAAGCAGAACTAATGGCCCGAACACTCGCAGCGTCATTCACACCGAACCTGGTACCATCAGATCCAGTGTTCACACTTGCTACTGACCAGGAGGTTACACGCATTCTAGCCCAACCATCGCGCGACGACATTCGACATGCTAGCACAGCCGAAGTCTCCTGGGCTATAATGCATTCCGGTGCTAGGAAAGCCCCTGGTCATGATGGCATTCAAAACCGTGTCCTCCAGGAGTTCACGGATAAAGCAACTGAGTACCTAACACACATAACGAATGCCATACTAAAACACCAACACTTCCCCGCCTTTTGGAAGACGGCCAAGGTCCTGATGTTCAGGAAGCCGGCGAAAGACCACAGCCTCCCACAAAATTACCGACCCATCAGCCTTCTGAGCTCGCTCAGTAAGATTGTTGAGAAGGTGATTCTCAAACGCATCACTAGGCACTGCATAACAAATGACATGTGTCCACCAAGTCTGGGGGTCACAGTGTAATATGGTTTCTGAATCCAACAAGTCCGCCCTATTGAAATTTACAAAAATGTTCAAATGTGTGTGAAATCTTATGGGACTTAACTGCTAAGGTCATCAGTCCCTAAGCCTACACACTGCTTAACCTAAATTATCTAAAGGACAAACACACACCCATGCCCGAGGGTGGACTCGAACCTCCGCTGGGACCAGCCGCGCAGTCCATGACTGCAACGCCTAAGACCGCTCGGCTAATCCCGCGCTGAAATTTACAGAGAATCGAAATTATGGAAGTCTGATGAATGAAGTATCAATTCGAAAACGCTGCATATATCCTTAATGACGAACGAACAAATATTGACGGTGAAGAACGATCAGGTCGACCTGCATTAGTGACTAACAAACTCAACGTGAGGCTGAAAAAAAAATCTACAAATGGACGTTTCATTCTTGATGGACTGAGCGTCTGTTTCCTTGAAATTTCACGAGCACTTCTATAGAAAACTGTTAGTGGTGATTTAGGCTAAAGAATAGTGTATGCTATGTGGATTCGTCGACTTCTGACACTAATATTAACCAATGAGAGGTGCACTGACATTTCTCGCTCTGCACGAGAAAGAGGGCGAAAATTTTTGAACCACACTGTCACTAGTGTCGAGATCTGAGCTTCGCATAAATGTCTAGAACCAAGTCGCCAGTCAGTGGAATGGCATTATTCACGCTTCCAACTTAAAATCTGAGTATCAAGAAGCTCATGGCCACAATGTTTTGGTATCGAAATTGCGTCCTTCGTACAGCCTCAGTCGGCGCAAGATTTTGGGTACAGCCTTTCGTGGCCTTATCAAAGGTGAACGACAAAATACTTGTATTGCAATGCCGTTTTGAACCCCATTCTTCTAAAGTCAGAGTCAATAGCTTGAACGCCTTAGCACTCCAGAATCTGTCGATCGAGAATTTTGCAAGCTACCTCTCTCGTGCTGCCTCTCTCTTGCGTGGTCGCAGGCTGCTTCGCCAGTCGTATGTACATTATACCAGTATAAACTGCCTGTAAACTGAACTCAGTAAAGATGTCGTATTGGGGAAAAAGTGCAGAGAACGGGTGACATGGTACCAGTCAGCGTCACAGATTGTCCATAAAAATAGTCGTACAAACAAATCGTTTGTGCCTTATTAATTGAAATAAATTCAAGTAATGATGGCGATATAATTAAACGAAATATAATTTGAAAAACATTTAAAGCAAACTATCACCTTCGAACCGTGAATGCTGGATGTTTTGTAAAGTTTCGGGCCGTCACAGCGTCTGTCTCAGTTCATATCACTTGCGTCACTTTCAAAAGAAAGGAAACTAATTTCATCTTATTCATCATGTTCATCAAGATGGGGCACAAGGGAAAATAAATGCTTCAAGTTTGTTATAAATTTTCTCCAATTAGTCACCATGACATCATTTATTTACGACATAACCATTTCATCCTCAAATGTGACAAAGGTCACTTGTTCCGAAGCCATTAGAAGAAAATATTAAGAACCTTTGCTGTATAGGTCCTTCTAACAATAGCACAAAACACTTCCACAAGTGGGTCAATGTGAACATCAGTGCCATCTTATGAGCGCTATTAAACTTACAGTTCAGCAGACTAGCTCTACACAGAGCCAACAAATGAAATAATGGTAGCTATTTGCGAATAATTTATAACAAGGCTCCGAAAGCTAACTTTTAGCTCATATTAAGCCATTTTAGGCTGCCTTGTTCGCTCATTGGCGCTAGAAACAAGGAATTACATTTTTCAAAATGATAATGTCACCACTCCCACTTTTGGCCTGACAACGCTTTGATAATCATGAGAATGAGGCAACACTTTCTCCGTGACTCCTAAAATAACCGGATTTCAGTGTATGAAGCAAACAGTTAAGTGTCCATTGCCATCCTTCAGTATCCCTCAAGCAATTGGAACGGTTCCTTCGCATATAATCCAGTCATATCGCCTTAGTTGCACTGTGATACGAAATCGTCACTTGGCAGATTCAGTGCCTACAACTTCGGAATGCGTGAAGATTTGAAGGTGGCGTTACACGCCATTAGATAGTTTTGCAAATTATTCTTCCCTGCTCCTGTGTTCCTATATTATCGCACTGCAACGAGCTCATGCAAGCGCTGATTGGTGCTATTTTTTGGAGCGTAAAACTAGGATGAAAAGAGACACTGTACGAAACTCTGGTGTGCACAGTTCTCTAATATTTCTCGAATGCTTGAAGTCCTTACGTGGTAGGATTTGAAAGGAAAATCGAAGGCACTCTGCGGTGTGCCTCGAGATTTGGAGCAGGGTGGTTCAGTCTGTACGGAGGGTATCCTACACTGTAATCCGTGCAACCAGACTACGCCCTTTTCACGAAATGTTTTTGGGTGAGTTTAATTACGCCACCATTTCTACACCGTATCTCAAGGGAGGGGGGATAGGGAAAAGAACGAAGAGATTATAGTTCATACAAAAGAATACAGTCAGTCTGTATAAACATTTAACGTCAAAAGAAGAACGACGACCAACACGTTCATAAAAATATTTGTGTATCATTCTGGGATCACCAAGTGTTTTTACGTATGACAGGCTTCGAATGTACGAAAAATCTAGCCTCAGCTTTCCTTTCGCATATGAGGGCTCTAGTTCATAAACGGACAAGAATACATTTCGTTGTTTCTTAAATCATAAGTCGGTCTATGTGAAAACACTGTGCGATCCCATGCTGCTATATGAAAATTGTTAGTCACTCCTATTCCCTTGCGCTCCAGTCGCCACTATAAATGAAGGGAGGAAGATTAGGGTTTAACGTCCCGTCGACATCGAGGTCACTGGAGGCGGTGAACAAGCTCGGATTGTTTCAAAAACAGGGAACGAAATCGGCCGTGCCCTTTCATAGGAACTATCCCAGCATTTGCCTAGAGCAATTTAGAGAAATCACGGGCGCGAATTTGAACCTTCGTCCTCCCGAATGCGAGTCCAGCCACCACCAAGGAAAAAAAATCTTCGGGAAGAAACAATAAGCGAAATCCTGATCTCCCCAAGTTTTCCGTCGGCCTGCAGCGTTCTTTGTTTCTTAAAAGATAACGCACCAGTGTCAAATTTTCTTATAAAAGTCATGTCTCAGTTATTTGTCTTTTAATGGCGATCATTGTTAATGTTCCCAATTCAGTCCCTTTTTCCCGACCGAAAGCACAACGTTGTGTAACCAGACAGCCATCTATGAATCATGTGACAGTGTCACAACGAATACAGAAGTTAGTCACGGCCGGCGCGTCATTCGCGTTATTAGCCTTGTCGTCCGGAGCGTTGGGGTTGCGTGCCTTTACTGCCGGATTTCAGGAAGTCGTTGGGGCACCAACAGGTTAGGATGTAATAACGGGACGGCAGTTGTGAAACGGCCCCGCGTACTGCGCTCCCGCCGACGTAAAAGAAAACGAATCATAAACCGGTCCGGTGCTTCTAGATTATGCTCTTGTTTGCGCAGGGCTGTAATTTTGCCGAATAAACGAAGTCACTTCACAAAGTAAAGAGGTATGGGAAAACAGCTCCATATCCCTGGGTTCTTTGTCACATTTTTTACAAAAGCAAATGTACACCTTATTTCTTAAGAGTTTCCATAGAGTTCATGTCGCTGCGAAAAATGTGTCAACAGTTAGATGGGCGTTCCTAGAAACGCATTCTTACATTATCAAGAAACAGAGGAAAGAAAGGAAGGTTCTAGCTGAATATCCCATTGATGCCATTGGAGAAGGTGTGCAAGCCCGTATTGGCTGAGGGAATATCGATTGTGATTCAATTCAAAGTAACCATACTGCAATTCAAATGAAACTGTTTAGGTCCTCGCGGCTCCCCTCGTCGGAGGTTCGAGTCCTCCCTCGGGCATGGGTGCGTGTGCGTCGTCCTTACCGTAAGTTAGTTTACGTTAGATTAAAATAGTGTGTAAGCTCAGGGACGATGACCTCAGCAGTTTGGTCCCATAAGACTCGACCACGAAACCAAACTCTGATGGCCAGCTGAGGTTTCGAACCTCACTCCTTCAGAATAAGTGTATTAATCAGCGCACCGTTCCACGTGACATATGATGAGAAGAGCTCCCAGACAGTTTTAAACCTTCATTACACGCTTTTTTTTAGAAGTTCAATTTTTTTTTTTTTTTTGTATTTCAAATTGTTCAAGGATGTCAGGAAAAATGTTGAAAAATAATATGTTTTTAATACAGAAAAAAATTTTATTTTTATTCAGTTTGCATTTTTGCAAAACTGTGGGAAACTTATCATATACACTCATAAGTGACACTTTGCACATATGCAAAATCGTGTGAAGTTTTTCACATAAAAATGTTGTTATTCTTTTTTCATGTCAAATTAACATTCAACTACTAACAATCACCACCGAAAGAGGGCAATGTCAGCCTGACTTAACAATGCTATTCACAGCAACACACATTGTCGCGTCATACACTCAGTAGCGCATTCTAGTGGCAGACTCTTACCAGTTACCGTCATAATACAACATAGCACATCAACAAAGCAGTTTCAAACGTTAAACTTCAAGAACAATGGCGAAAAGAGAGTTGAAACTTTGCTTGCACATCTGCAAAGCAACGCAGTGAAGGGTTAAGTTCATGCTATATCAGTTTCTTACAGACAACTGCTTCACATCTACATCTACATCCATATTTTGCAACCCAGTGTGAAGTGTGTGGTAGACGGTCGTCCCCCTTGTAACATTTTTTAGGGTCTATCCCGTTCCATTCAAGTATGGAGTGCGGGAAAAATGATTGCTTAAAAGCCTGTGTGTTGATTGGTCTAATTCTATCTTTACGGTCCCCCTCCCCACACAAATGCGCCTCCCTTCCTTGAAGTGAGGATACTGAAATGTTTGCTGTATTCTTTTAATGTCATTAGTGAACGTTCACATGCACATCCACATCATACTCCGCAAGTTACGTAACGTAATGGTGTACGGAAGGGTACTTCTCGTCCCCCGTACCTTATTCCACTCTCACTGGGGCATGGGAAAGATGATTGTCGGTAAGCCTCTGTATTAGTTCGAATTTCCGAATTTTCTAGTCGTGCTCATCACGCGAGATGTATGTGAGAGGAAGTAATATGTTGTCCGTCTCTTCCCCGAAAGCGCTCTCTCGAATTTCGACCGAGCGGGTAGCGCACTGGTTTGCTTACTGGAATCGCATTCGGGGGGTCGACGTTTCAATCCCGCGTCCACCCATCCTGATCTGGATTTTCCGTGATTTCTCGATATCGCTTAAGGAAAATGCCGGAATCGTTCCTTACAAAGGTCTCGGCCGCTTTGCTTCTCCATCCTTCCCTAATTTGAGCTTTTAGTACATCTGTAATTCGCAATGTTGAACGACGATTTGCCGCACGGGTTCCAGACGCAAGCAGTCTTCGTGTCACGATGCTACGTGTGTCACCCAACAAAGCGACAATAAAGACAATAAATCGTTCACTGCGTAATGTTTACTGCAGCGCCACACATTGGTAAACAGCATACGTCGGCAGCAGTTGCAAACCTCCTCGAAAACTTTTTGTGCGTTCAGTCCGACACAAGCGTTCTGCGGTAAATCCACTTTATCTAACATTACACAGTTGCTACTTTTATCAGTCAGTTTTCTCACTATCATTGCACTTTAAAAATAAAGTAAGGTAAGACAAAAAGTTTACTTATATCATTACGTGTTTTGTTCACTTGTACGCTTACCACCGAAAACGTCCTTGCGTACGTGGTACGTGTACCGCTGTCTGGGAACCCCTGCTCTAGGACGTTCTTTCGAGAAAGGTCACCTCCCCCACCACAAGCGCTGGTCGCTCTTCAGTTTTCCAATGGTCAGTACAATCAGTTCCTATGACAAATCACCGTGAACCCAATATCATATAAATAAATCAGGAAACATGTTTTAAGCTTCACTGAACCACATTAAAACAACTCAGAATTTATGTCACACCTTAGAGACAGTTTGTGTAACAAAACAACATGTAGCTACTGTTAGTGGGTGCATATAGTAATTCTGCGTTAGTCTGCTTAGTTCCTTGGAGTGTAAAGGCCAGTGTCGTTCTTTAGTGAGTCCTTCTCCGGAATTGAATTAAGAGTATTTTCTGCGTCGTTAGAACAGCTTGGCACCTGACATGCTATCTCCTTTCTGGCACATAAAGGAAGAATATATATGGAGAGTTCATAGCGCACTGTTTGTGTCGCCACCACCAAACGGTAAAAGTCACGTGACTGTAGTGTGTAGTGTTTTTGTGCATTGACTGAAACTTTAATATTACACACACTTGTCCTGTTTACGCGCATCCATTTATTCTAACAGCTAAGCTGAATAGTTATTACTGATACAGGTGTAAACCGACGTATGTATTAGGTACGTGGCACTACGCCACTTCACTTTGGAAGCAGTGTATGCTGGTGACAAAAATTCTGTTCTGCACATCCATAATTTACTCTGACACGAATATTATGTTTATGTAAACATCGCTGTTTTGTCGCTTTCTTGTCTTATTGTGTTATTTTCCTTTTGCAGGTACGTTATCTTCATCTCTGGAGTTTTGCGACTGTTTTAGGTATGTATTTTTCTTTCCTTTAAAAATGTTGCAGTGGTTTCATTCCCAATTTCAGACGCTTTTTTAATCCTTTTCTGTAGTTAATTAGGTCTTCCGGGTCTACTTTCGTTATACGAAGATGGCAAAAGATCTGTCGGTCATTAATTAATAATACCTTACTGATTATGCAACATTTTAACATATTTATTGATAAAATATATTGAGGTGTACACGGAAGTTAAGAGCGAAAGATACTGGGGTTCATGTGTGTGTTATTTTAAACTGAAAATTATAAAATTCATCTATGTGTTATTTTATGTTGAAATTTGCTTCCTCTTATGGAACATACAAACATATCTGGCAAACATACCAGACTAATATTGAACAGACGAACCCAAAGATCAGATAGTGAATATACAAGCGCAACGGAATGACAATGAATTAGAACATAACTTGTATTGCATCTGGCTAATGTTGAATATCTAAGCGTAATGAAATTAATTTCGTTTTATTTGAACAATAGTGAATATCGGATAACGTTTCTGACTCTTCTGTAACCAACTACAACTGAAACATCCTCTCATCACTGTGGAGTTAACGGATGTACTGGCACCTACCTGCAGTCGCGTTCCTAGCGTGCTTCCCACTGGAATCTAAAGCGAAAAAAAAAGCGATGCTGCACTGTGCCTTGTAGCAAATGATTTCACAGTGGACCAACTTGTTTCTAACGACATAGTTTCTAAAACTTTGTCTCTCTCAATGCAAATCTTCTTTTACTAATTTTCCGACAGAAATAACCTATCAATTTTCAGGTAGAAAGTCTGTTTTAACAAAAGGAATCGAGGCTGCGGACATAGACGGCATGTGACAAACAACTACAAAGGGAATATTCAGTACACATTAATTAGAAAAAGGAACGGGAAAATTACGAGTGGATTATCCATACACAACACTTGAATTACTGTGATCTAAATGCACACATGTTCATCACATCTCGCGCCATGACAAAGCATTCAGGAACAATGGGAATATCTGTAATCAAACCCTTGTCAGATTATACATTCAAAAAATTGAATTAATAATAGAAGCTACACATACATAATCTACAGATAACTCTGCAAAGCGATCCTTCAGATTCTTTGTCACATTCTGTACTCATACTCACTACAGTAGTACAAATTTATATGCCAACTAGCTCTGCAGATGACGAAGAAATGTATGATGAAATAAAAGAAATTGTTCAGATAGTGAAGGGTGACGAAAATTTAATAGTCATGGGTGACTGGAATTCGGTAGTAGGAAAAGGGGGAGAAGGAAACGTAGTAGGTGAATATGGATTGGGGCTAAGAAATGAAAGAGGAAGCCGCCTGGTAGAATTTTGCACAGAGAATAACTTAATCATAGCTAACACTTGGTTCAAGAATCATAAAAGAAGGCTGTATACATGGAAGAAGCCTGGAGATACTAAAAGGTTTCAGATAGATTATATATTGGTAAGACAGAGATTCAGGAACCAGGTTTTAAATTGTAGGACATTTCCAGGGGCAGATGTGGACTCTGACCACAATCTATTGGTTATGAACTGTAGATTAAAACTGAAGAAACTGCAAAAAGGTGGGAATTTAAGGAGATGGGACCTGGATAAACTGACTAAACCAGAGGTTGTACAGAGTTTCAGGGAGAGCATAAAGGAACAATTGACAGGAATGGGTGAAAGAAATACGGTATAAGAAGAATGGGTAGCTTTGAGGGATGAAGTAGTGAAGGCAGCAGAGGATCAAGTTGGTAAAAAGACGAAGGCTAGTAGAAATCCTTGGGTAACAGAAGAAATACTGAATTTAATTGATGAAGGAGAAAATATAAAAATGCAGTAAATGAAACAGGCAAAAAGGAATACAAACGTCTCAAAAATGAGATCGACAGGAAGTGCAAAATGGCTAAGCGGGGATGGCTAGAGGACAAATGTAAAGATGTATAGCCTTACCTCACTGGGGGTAAGATAGATACTGCCTACATGAAAATTAAAGAGACCTTTGGAGAAAGGAGAACCACTTGTATGAATATCAAGAGCTCAGATGGAAACCCAGTTCTAACCAAAGAAGGGAAAGCAGAAAGGTGGAAGGAGTATATAGAGGGTCTATACAAGGGCGATGTACTTGAGGACAATATTATGGAAATGGAAGAGGATGTAGATGAAGATGAAATGGGAGATACGATACTGCGTGAAGAGTTTGATAGAGCACTGAAAGACCTGAATCGAAACAAGGCCCCCGGAGTAGACAACATTCCATTGGAACTACTGACGGCCTTTGGAGAGCCAGTCCTGACAAAACTCTACCATCTGGTGAGCAAGATGTATGAAACAGGCGAAATACCCTCAGACTTCAAGAAGAATATAATAATTCCAATCCCAAAGAAACCAGGTGTTGACAGATGTGAAAATTACCGAACTATCAGTTTAATAAGTCACAGCTGCAAAATACTAACGCGAATTCTTTACATACGAATGGAAAAACTAGTAGAAGCCGACCTCGGGGAAGATCAGTTTGGATTCCGTAGAAATGTTGGAACACGTAAGGCAATACTGACCTTACGACTTATCTTAGAAGCTAGATTAAGGAAAGACAAACCTACGTTTCTAGCATTTGTAGACTTAGAGAAACCTTTTGACAATGTTGACTGGAATACTCTCTTTCAAATTCTGAAGGTGGCAGGGGTAAAATACAGGGAGAGAAAGGCTATTTACAATCTGTGCAGAAAGCAAATGGCAGTTATAAAAGTCGAGGGACATGAAAGGGAAGCAGTGGTTGGGAAGGGAGTGAGACAGGGTTGTAGTCTCTCCCCGATGTTATTCAATTTGTATATTGAGCAAGCAGTGAAGGAAACAAAAGAAAAATTCGGAGTAGGTATTAAAATCCATGGAGAAGAAAAAAAAACTTTGAGGTTCGCCGATGACATCGTAATTCTGCAAAGGACTTGGAAGAGCAGTTGAACGGAATGGATAGTGTCTTGAAAGGAGGATATAAGATGAACATCAACAAAAGCAAAACGAGGATAATGGAATGTAGTCGAATTAAGTCAGGTGATGCTGAGGGAATTAGATTAGGAAATGAGACACTTAAAGTAGTAAAGGAGTTTTGCTATTTGGGGAGCAAAATAACTGATGATGGTCGAAGTAGAGAGGATATAAAATGGAGACTGGCAATGGCAAGGAAAGCGTTTCTGAAGAAGAGAAATTTCTTAACATCGAGTATAGATTTAAGTGTCAGGAAGTCATTTCTGAAAGTATTTGTATGGAGTGTAGCCATGTATGGAAGTGAAACATGGACGATAAATATTTTGGACAAGAAGAGAATAGAAGCTTTCGAAATGTGGTGCTACAGACGAATGCTGAAGATTAGATGGGTAGATCACATAACTAATGAGGAAGTATTGAATAGGATTGGGGAGAAGAGAAGTTTGTGGCACAACTTGACCAGAGGAAGGGATCGGTTGGTAGGACATGTTCTGAGGCATCAAGGGATCACCAATTTAGTATTGGAGGGCAGCGTGGAGGGTAAAAATCCTAGAGGGAGACCAAGAGATGAATACACTAAGCAGATTCAGAAGGATGTAGGTTGCAGTAGGTACTGGGAGATGATGAAGCTTGCACAGGATAGAGTAGCATGGAGAGCTGCAACAAACCAGTCTCAGGACTGAAGACCACAACAACAACAACTCACTACGAAGGAATAAGTTTCCCACAATTAACACGAGAAAAACTGCTCGGGACTGATTCAAATGACCATTAATTTCGGTGCACTGTGAGCAAGCAGCTCTGTTTTGTAAAAACCGCATGAGTTGTGGCCTAATTAATCACTACCTGGTAAGACAAAAGATTTGGTGTTCATCAAATGCCATGTACTACGAAAAATCGAAAAATCTCGAATTTGTAAAGAATTTCCTCTTCAAGATGTTATGAGCGTACCACACATTTCAATGTAACGAATTCCCAAACAATTGCGAAATACGCGGCCGGGAAGCGACCATTGTCATGACATGTGAAGTCACGCATAGGAACATGAAAAGAAACTCCAACCAAAGTACTGGCACACTAAGTCACGAAACATTACACATATTAAAACACTCTGTAGTGAAGCATTGCAAGGCAAAGCATTTAAGTGATAAACAAGTAAGGGAGAGTGCGTTGAAAAGGGTGAGAGTAACGCAATAACTAACTGGATGGCTCAGGAATGCGTGGGCGTGGACGAAGTCTCACCTAGGAAAGGATTTTAATCATCAGTTTCCTGAAGTAATCTACGAAATGTGAATCAAATAGTTAATCTGAGAGGAGATCTATAATAACAAAAGTAATCCAAAGTTAGTTCCTTCTGTTTTGCGCAAGATCAGCTTACTATCGCGACACATCATCTAGGTACTCCGTGAGTGCCATTAGTAAAGTGATGGTTGATATAGTGCGTCTCTGCATGCAAAATGCGGCTAATACTGCATTTGATTGTTCAAGAGACATCGGCAACCTCTGTTGGCCTATGGTGTGCGATGTGAGCAATAGTTACAACAGCATCTGTTTCATTTGCTGCTTAGCTTATTCAGTGTAACTGTTGTATATTGTCACCTTGTTGTATATTGTTACCTTTAAAGATGAAAATTTTGGTTTAAGACGTTGCTATACTGTATCTTGATATGGTCGTGTCTCGTGAAGTACGCAGACATATGTGCAATATTTCGAGTTGATGACTGATTTATGTTTTTCAATAAACGAAATCGTAGATAGCTAATACAGATCACCTCAGATGCATACAGAAAGAGGAAATAGGTAGAGGTGTAACTTTTCTAAGTTATACCGGACAAAGTGTTCGATTATATGATGCACGCAAGTAATTTTTAAAGTTTATAGCTAGTTTTTAATGGAATTGTACATTTTCCCTGTGATGGGAGAAGCAGACTTTGGAGAGGAAGTGAACAAGAATATATAACGTGCGCAACACTGAATCTGATGGTAACAAGATGAAAGCGTCGAAAACCACGGCTCCCCATTAGGAGAAGAGCTCTGCCCTACTCTACCAAATGTGGCAAGCGCATGACTCACATACGCTTTGTTAGTTCATTATTACTACTGTAATTACAAGTGCTCCAAATACAGGGCTATTACAAATGATTGAAGCGATTTCATAAATTCACTGTAGCTCCATTCATTGACATATGGTCACGACACACTACAGATACGTAGAAAAACTCATAAAGTTTTGTTCGGCTGAAGCCGCACTTCAGGTTTCTGCCGCCAGAGCGCTCGAGAGCGCAGTGAGACAAAATGGCGACAGGAGCCGAGAAAGCGTATGTCGTGCTTGAAATGCACTCACATCAGTCAGTCATAACAGTGCAACGACACTTCAGGACGAAGTTCAACAAAGATCCACCAACTGCTAACTCCATTCGGTGATGGTATGCGCAGTTTAAAGCTTCTGGATGCCTCTGTAAGGGGAAATCAACGGGTCGGCGGCCTGCAGTGAGCGAAGAAACGGTTGAACGCGTGCGGGCAAGTTTCACGCGTAGCCCGCGGAAGTCGACGAATAAAGCAAGCAAGCAGGGAGCTAAACGTACCACAGCCGACGGTTTGGAAAATCTTACGGAAAAGGCTAAAGCAGAAGCCTTACGGTTTACAATTGCTACAAGCCCTGACACCCGATGACAAAGTCAAACGCTTTGAATTTTCGGCGCGGTTGCAACAGCTCATGGAAGAGGATGTGTTCAGTGCGAAATTTGTTTCCAGTGATGAAGCAACATTTTTTCTTAATGGTGAAGTGAACAGACACAATGTGCGAATCTGGGCAGTAGAGAATCCTCACGCATTCGTGCAGCAAATTCGCAATTCACCAAAAGTTAACATGTTTTGTGCAATCTCACGGTTTAAAGTTTACGGCCCCTTTTTCTTCTGCGAAAAAAACGTTACAGGACACGTGTATCTGGACATGCTGGAAAATTGGCTCATGCCACAACTGGAGACCGACAGCGCCGACTTCATCTTTCAACAGGATGGTGCTCCACTGCATTTTCTTCATGATGTTCGGCATTTCTTAAACAGGAGATTGGAAAACCGATGGATCGGTCGTGGTGGAGATCATGATCAGGAATTCATGTCATGGCCTCCACACTCTCCCGACTTAACGCCATGCGATTTCTTTCTGTGGGGTTTTGTGAAAGATTCAGTTTTAAACCTCCTCTACCAAGAAACGTGCCATAACTGCGAGCTCGCATCAACGATGCTTTCGAACTCATTGATGGGGACATGCTGCGCCGAGTGTGGGAGGAACTTGATTATCTGCTTGATGTCTGCCGAATCACTAAAGGGGCACATATCGAACATTTGTGAATGCCTAAGAAAACTTTTTGAGTTTTTGTATGTGTGTGCAAAGCATTGTGAAAATATCTCAAATAATAAAGTTATTGTAGAACTGTGAAATCGCTTCAATCATTTGTAATAACCCTGTACTTACCTTGAACAATAATACGCGATATAAAGCGCTTGCAACAGACATTGCAGCACGTTGAATTTCATCTGTGTATATCGTCACACAGCTAAGTGTTGTGCGGAATTTTCACGTCTTCTGGAGTTGTCGTGTTTGTTTATAGATCTTTTACCTTACTTCTCCCCATGAACAAAAGTCCAGAGTTATTAAACCTGGTGAGCGTGCAGGACATTATGTGTGTCCCAAATAAGCGACTTAATCACCTCTAAATGTTCTGTTAAGATGGTCTGTAATTATGTGTGCGGGTTGGGTAGGAAATCATTCATCCTAGCACTACATGGATTGCCTCGTATCCAGTGGGATGTTTTCCAATAACTGCAGCGGCGCAACAATTCTGTTAGCAACTGTAGATACTATTGTCTATTTAGATTTCAGTCAATTAAACAGGGACCAATGTGGCGATTCTTGAAAAGCGCGCACTACACATTGAGTGACCTAGATCACTGTTTATCGACTTCTCTCATCCAACATGGGTTTTCAACTTTTTACTATCAGTTCAAGTGCTGTTCACATTATATCGTTGACATTCTCCTCGAAGGCTCTTTCTAATGTCACAGAAAAGTGTACAGGTCCATTACAAACAAGCTATAAACTTTAAAAATTACTTGCGTGTATCATAAAACTGAGCACTCTGTCCGGCATAACTTAGAAAAGTCACACACCTATCTATTTCCTCAATTCTGAAAACTGATTTGCCCATGATTTCATCCATAAAGGAAATATCGCGTACTAACGCCGCATCGCTGTTCAGTTTTCATAGACACTTTGCGGAATTTTAAAAGTCATTGCTACGAAACTGTTGGTGGAATGTAATGAGGAACGGAATGAATGCTTTGAAATATATTATTGAAAACCGAACACTCGTTTGGCTTATCCCACTTGCACCTTAGAACTGTCTCCGAATTGTCCATTCCCATGCTTAAAAGTCAGTTGTACAATGGTAGTTTGATGAGTTTGATAAATTTCTACGAAAGAACGGAACATTTTTGTTGCGCTTTCATTGTTGGTAAGCTTGATTATTCAAGAATCGTGTAAAGAATTTCAACAATGTACAATGTTTAGTTCATTGTTGACAGCCATCCGAATTGTTCAGTGTGTGGACTGCAATTGCAAATGGAGAAAATCGATTTTCGTGCTTTTGTTAATATCAGTTTCATTCGAAGTGTTGGACTGCCGCTCAAGTCGAAACATAATTTGATGAAATACACACGGACTCTTCAACACCATTGAAAACCATTTACTTTTGGATTAATGTATTTAAAAGTGGTCGAACAGACACAGAAGACGAAGTGCATTTTGGCCGTTCAATTGAGGTCACCACAAAGGAAATCACTCACAAAACCTATGATATGGTATTGAAAGACCACTGAACAAAAATTCTTGAGATTACTCAGAGTGCAGGCCTCTCAACTGAGCGAGTGCTTAACATCCTGCACGGAGAATCGTCTGTGTAGGACCTGTGTGGGAAGTGGGTGCCGCGATTTCTCACAGTCGACTAAAAGAGCATTCGGGTCATCATTTCTGCACAATGCTGGCGATGTTTAACGGCAATCCACAAGACTTTTTGCTCCGATTTCTGACTGTTGGTGAAACCTAAATCCATCATTACACACAAGAGTCTAACCGGGACTGATGACTTCGCCGTGTGGTCCCATAACTCCTCTCAATTAATCAATAAATCAAGTATCTTGTTCAAATGTGTGTGAAATCTTATGGGACTTAACTGCTAAGGTCATCAGTCCCTAAGCTTACACAGTACTTAACCTAAATTATCCTATGGACAAACACACACACCCATGCCCGAGGGAGGACTCAAACCTCCGCCGGGACTAGCCGCACAGTCCAGGATTGCAGCGCCTTAGACCGAATCAAGTATCTAATCGGTAGTCAAAATAATGGATAAGGGCTGATGAAAGTGCACCGAAGAAGGCAAAGACCGTTTTCTTAGCTGTTAAGATAATGGCCACTGTTTTTTGGGATTCTCAAGGAATAATCCTCAGAGATTACTTACAAAAAGCCAGAACCATAACTGAATCCTATTAGCATCAATGTTGGATCGCTCGAAACTTGTTTTGGCTGCGAAAAGACCAAGATTGGCACGCAAAAAGGTGTTCTTTCACCAGGAAAATGCACCAACTCGAACATCAGCGATATCAATGGCGAAAGTGCATGAACTGGGCTCTAAATTGGTTCCCCGTCTACCAAACTCGCCTGAATTAGCCCCAAATGACTTCTTCCCGTTCTCTAACTTGAAACTCTGTCTTGCTTGGAAAAAATATTCATGAAATGAGGAAGCTATAGTTGCAATCATTAAGTATTTTGCAGAGTTTGACAGAACCTATTTTTCCCATGGTATGAAAAAGCTGGAGAATCGCTGACCAGATATTTATCCCTCAAAGTAGACTATGGCGAGAAGTAATATTTTTTCTTTCTGTTTTTCACTGGACATATGGAACTCCCTCGTGTTTTCCTCACCAGTTGCTGTTATTTTTCGTTAGGTATTTTATGCTTCACACTCGCAGCTACTTAATTCAAAGCTTGGCATGATGGGATATCTTGCAACCTACAACTGTGTTGCTGCTTTAATAGTTTGACGAGATGCGCCATACACGAAAAGTGTACCCACTTTATCGGCAATATTATACATTGTGGAAGTGTGAGCTGCTTCACGGGCAAGTCATGTTTCTGCTATAACAGCAGAGCAGAGGCTGAGGGGCTTAAGGCGCACGGGTAGGAACACCAACTGTACCTGAGTCATACGTCGCGCTGGATATGATGGTCGACGCGCAGTATCCAGTTTTCTTCTAAAGCGCTGGGCGAGTTCGTTAGTTTGTTCAGAAGGGAGGCCGAGAAGCGTTTGTCACCTTTCGGCCAGTTGGCGATGCCAGAATCGACGCGCACATCCTGCAATCCTTCTCAAACGATTTTACAGAAACTATTCGGGAAAAAACTTCATTTTTGCTTTACTTGTTGCTTTATATGTCAGCTTCATTGTGACGTACCCCTCATTTCGTCAATGGTCATACTTGTTGTGATATTTACGTGGAAGTAAGACGGTGACTGAAATTCGAGAAAGTTTGCAATGAATGATTGGGGTCGCTATGATTTTACACTTGGTGCATATTACATAATATATTGCTGCATATGAAGTTTAGCTAACATATTGAATTTTTCTTTAGATTTGGGTGGAGGTCTCCGTCTGTCACCAATCTCGAGAAAACTGATCTGACGTAGGGCACTCTTTTGCGATCGCACCGTACCAGTGATAAACGTCAGAGTGAAATAACCACAACATTTCTCATACTTAATAAATGGTTTGAGATATCAAAATGAGATTTTGGCAAAAGGCGAATATTTCGAGGTTTCCTTTTTGAGAGTTGCATCGTACTGGTTTAGGAATTTGATTTTCGAACACTGACCTTCAAATGCTGTAAGTAACAAGAAAATCAAGTAGGGGAACACATGGCAAATTTTCTGGTGTCTGATAGTAACTGTGAACTTCTTTTTTAGCTGAGAAGTTATGACAAAGATTTTTTTAACGGAACTATGTGCTTTTCGCTGCGGCACTGGAAAAAGCCTTCGAAGAGGACTACAACAACACAACACGACAGTAACATGATAACAGTTTCACAAGTCACGGTCCCCCATCTAGATAAAGAGGTCCCATAGGCATCAACCATAGTGTACGAGATGTAAGCTGTATAGCGCATGCAGAATACCTTGGCCAGTGGATGCACAGACGGCAGGGCACGAATGGGGCGAGCGGTAGTGGTGGGGGCTGCGGGCAGGCGCTGTGGGGGAAATGCTGATCTCTGGAGGGGAAGTGCCGTTGTAAACTGAAGACTACACTCACATTTTGTAAATATTAAGCGGGGGTCAATCATGCCCACATTGTCGAAAAATAACAAATAATCCAGTTAATAAGATGTAACTGACGTTTTCTAAATAAATGTTCTATTTAAGGACTGCGAGCCATTGTATCTTTACTTTTCGAAATGCCCTCGTATATTTCGCTCTCATAAAACACCCAGGATCACTGCCTTCCCAATTCTTATCCACGTGGGCTAGCACCGCGTTTGTAAAGTTTCAACGTCTCCGCATTCTGCGTTTAAGTAACGATATTAACGCTTCCCTTGGTAAGACTATTACTTTTACTTATAAGTACTGTAGTCAGTCTCATATTACCAATAAATCTATATTTTTACTCTCCGAGTCTTTAAGGCACTGGTTGCAACTTCCTTTCGTGCTTTGATCCTCGGGTCGTCCCCCGCCACCGTTGCAGCCAGAAACATTGGTTTCTCCTTATCGAGAGGCCACATCGGCCGTCACTGGGTCCCGAGCTGACGGCAAGTGCTCCGTGTCGCGCAGCAGCAGCAGGCCCGCTCCGCTGATAAGAGCCGACACCGCTGACGCTGACGCCTCGTTCCCGCTACGCGGCCTCCACCGGCCGCAGCGTACTGTGTAGAGTTTGTGCGCCACACGAGTAGCTGCAAGCTTGACAAGTATGCCTGATCACACACCTCCGTAGGGTAATTTTACGCAAGGGTTAGGGCCGTTCAAGTTGCTGAATGCTTCACTGAATTTCAGTCATGCAAGCTTGTGCAAACATACTAAAGTACATACGCTTCAGCGTGTGCATCGACGATGCGCAGATTTGTACGAGCAAAAGTCAGTTATGAGGCAATCTTCTTAGCGGCATTATGTCGAGCGACATGAAGCAAATCATTTTCAAGCTGCTGAAAAAGTTCATTAGAGTGTACGAAAGCTAGCCTTGTTTCATCAGCATCAAATCGAGAGCCTCACACGATAACACGAAGAAGCATATTGCGCAGATTTCAGTATTTATCAAATATTAAACAAATCAAATTTTTATAGACATACGCTCCATTATTAGAAAGGAGAGATGAAGTATTTATGTCAGCAGTCATGCAGTACAGATGTTTACTGATGCATATTTGAAGTCTTCATAGCCCCATCTGGGCGTAAGAAATCGCAATGTTGTTTGTTGGGAATCTTTTGTGTGTTGTATAGGTTATCTCATTGTTGTATCCTTTTCAATCGAAAGTGTTGCGACTAACAGACGCTTCGAATATGTTTCTATATTTATCTTGACTTGATTATACCAGCAAGAAGATGTAGAAAATCACCACATAAGACGCTGGAGGGAAGACATAGAACCTTCTGGAATCAGCAGCAGTCCAGTTACGAGAGTGCTAGTATTCGTGACGCAATCAGGCAAACAAAAAAAAGCGAATAATGTGAATTTTAAGACAAACTAGACAGTGGGTATTTTACTATACCATGGATTTACGAGTGAAATTCGACCTGTGCGCTCCGAACTGTGAGTCGTTTTGTTCAAAAGTGTTTTTAATAGTATATGAAGGCCAAAATTCCAGTATTTAATTTGGAGCCAAAGTAATAAAACGAGGACTTCCTATCCAAATAAACAGTTGAGCAGTCGTCACTGGTAGAAGTGAAGACCTGCGTTAGCAGCATTAATCATATTTATCCCATCCCGCACATTTTTGAAACAGTTCAAATATTTTCTTTACAGTATGTTTTGCTAACAGGCGACGCGCCAGAGCAGTCTTAAAATTCAATTTCAATTTTGATAATTAGTTTTCTAAATCAACGAAACCAACATCGCCGTGTTGCTCCAGCTGAACGATATTCACGAACAGCAGAGGGTCGGCTCCAGAGAACCACGCTGTAGTCTTCACGAGGTAGGCTACATCTGAGAGTGAGCTTTCAGCAATCCACCGCCGTTGTGTTGGTGTATCTTATAAAACAAATCCCTAACTGATGATTATATTAAAGTGCACCACATGTATAAACAGTGTCAATATTCCTGATGACGATAACTGACGGACAGT
The DNA here is from genome assembly GCF_023864345.2 of Schistocerca serialis cubense. Taxonomy (NCBI): domain Eukaryota; kingdom Metazoa; phylum Arthropoda; class Insecta; order Orthoptera; family Acrididae; genus Schistocerca; species Schistocerca serialis. The sequence continues at coordinate 419,299,828 of NC_064638.1, forward strand.
GTATTAATTATAATTGTAGCATTTATATTTCTCTCACTGACAGGTTTTTACAAATGGCCAACAGAAAGTATTGGTGTTAACGCTACAGTTAATGTAAGATGTAACTTCACTTTTTATTACAACTCCACCTTATCCGTTACGGAAAAGTTTGGCAATTAATTTGTAAACAAGATGAAAGACTACATTCATATACTAGAGATTACGAGTTTAAAACCGTGTCTACTGTGAAACACAGCAGTAGATTGCGTTCAGCTGACTGCTACCTTCAATTGAGTCGTCACACAATAGTATTTTATTAAGCATTACATTTAAGTACTAGTCATTTTTACAAACCAGTTATGGTACACATCGCTGTATGCTAAGAGTCCATACAGTAATTAACATTTGCTCGTAAAAATCGATCTGATCGTTTGCTATAGTGATCTGTTATTCTATGCATAATCATTGCGGAAAACGAAGCTGAGAAACTGGCCCACACATTTACTTTTCATACTTTACAGTTAACTGACAGCAATTATCACTACAGCAGCAAGTGTAATATTTGTGTGCTTTTGTCTATTCATGTGTTTCATGTACTTGTTGCTTTGCAAGCATGGTAGTATGTCCGCGTGTCGCATTGATAATATTAGTATGGTGTAAGGAGAAAACTAACAGCCCGCCCGCTTGGCCGTGCGGTCTAACGCACGGCTTTCCGGACGGGAAGGAGCGCCTGGTCCCCGGCACGAATCCCCTCGGCGGATTTGTGTCGAGTTCCGGTGAACCGGCCAGTCTGTGGATGGTTTTTAGGCGGTTTTCCATCTGCCTCGGCGAATGCGGACTGGTTCCCCTTATTCCGCATCAGTTACACTATGTCGGCGATTGCTGCGCTCCACTTACGCGTACACCACCATTACTCTACCACGCAAACATAGGGGTTACACTCGTGTGGTGTGAGACGATCCCTGGGGGGTCCACCGGGGGCCTAACCGCACAATAACCCTGGGTTCGCTGTGGGGCGGCGGAAGGGTGAAGTGGACTGCGGTAGTCGTCGTGGGGTGGTGGACCACTGCGGCTGCGGCGGGGACGGAGCCTCTCTGTCGTTTCTAGGTCCCCGGTTAACGTACAATACAGTACATACAAGGAGAAATCTAGCTGACAGATTTTTATTTAAATACATTCGTTCAGGTTGGAAGCTTTCTTCATTAATTTGAATTTAGCAGAAGGAGCGCGGCGCCTCAAGTCATATTTGGTCAGGACGTGTTGTGATGGTCACGTTGCATACCGAGTCATTACGTATTTACAATAGTATAGTATACTCCTGCTATTAGGAATTTAAATATACAGTGCGGGGAAAATATTGATTTTTGTCGTACATGTTAACTACAGTCGGAGCTAGTGCAGAGCACATCAAGTAGTCACAAGCTGCATCAACTTTACAAAACTGTCTTAAACAGATGTGGTGGTTCATCAGTCAGTAGTCGGAGTAGGTACCACCATTTTACTACACTACTGGCCATTAAAATTGCTACACCACGAAGATGACTTGCTACAGACGCGAAACTTAACCGACAGGAAGAAGATGCTGTAATATGCAAATAATTAGCTTTTTAGAGCAATCACACAAGGTTGGCGCCGGTGGCGTCACCTACAACGTGTTGATATGAGGAAAGTTTCCAACCGATTTCTCATATACAAACAGCAGTTGACCGGCGTTGCCTGGTGAAACGTTGTTGTGATGCCTCGTGTAAGGAGGAGAAAAGCGTACCAACACTTTTCCGACTTTGATAAAGGTCGGATTGTAGCCTGCCGCAATTCCGGTTTATCGTTTCGCGACATTGCTGCTCGCGTTGGTCGAAATCCAATGACTGTTAGCAGAATATGGAATCGGTGGGTTCAGGAGGGTAATACGGAACGCCGTGCTGGGTTCCAACGGCCTCGTATCACTAACAGTCGAGATGACAGGCATCTTATCCGCATGGCTGTAACGGATCGTGAAGCCACGTCTCGATCCCTGAGTCAACAGATGGGGGCGTTTGCAAGACAACAACCATCTGCACGAACAGTTCGCGACGTTTGCAGCAGCATGGACTATCAGCTCGGAGACCATGCCTGTGGTTACCCTTGACGCTGTATCACAGACAGGAGCGCCTGCGATGGTGTACTCAACGACGAACCTGGGTGTACGAATGGCAAAACGTCATTTTTTCGGATGAATCCAGGTTCTGTTTACAGCATCATGATGGTCGCATCCGTGTTTGGCGACATCGCGATGAACGCACATTGGAAGCGTGTATTCGTCATCGCCATACTGGCGTTTCACCCGGCGTAATGGTATGGGGTGCCATTGGTTACACGTCTCGGTCACATCTTGTTCGCATTGACGGCACTTTGAACAGTGGACGTTACGACCCATGGTTCTACCCTTCATTCGATCCCTGCGAAACCCTAAATTTCAGCAGGATAATGCACCACCGCATGTTGCAGGTCCTGTATGGGCCTTTCTGGATACGGAAAATGTTCGACTGCTGCCCTGGTGAGCACATTCTCCAGATCTTTCAACAATTGAAAACGTCTTGGCAATGGTGCAGTCACTACTCTTGATGAACTGTGGTATCGTGTTGAACCTGCATGGGCAGCTGTATCTGTACACGCCATCCAAGCTCTGTTTGACTCAATGCTCAGGCGTATCAAGGCCGTTATTGCGGCCAGAGGTGGTTGTTCTGCGTACTGATTTCTCAGGATGTATGCACCCAAACTGCATGAAAATGTAATCACATGTCAGTTCAAGTATAATATATTTGTCCAATGAATACCCGTTTATCATCTGCATTTCTTCTTGGTGTAGCAATTTTAAATGCCAGTAGTGTACATATGAAGACATTACCATAATAATAAAATAAGAGAAATCTGAACTCATAGGGAAAGATTTAGGTGATAGTTTTTCCTGCTTACTATTCGAGAGAAATAATCTGAAAATGGTTCTATGAACATGAATCCCCTGCAAATCACTTAATTGTAAATCGCAGAGTAATAATGTAGATGTAGATATACGAAGTAGGAAAAATAAAAGTTAAGCGCAAAGTATGTGCAAAAAGACCGACGCTGAATTGAACCTCATTCATCAATACCGAAGAAGATTCTGGAAACGGACGCCGCTGAATCGATATAGCGCAGTGCTGAATTTACCGAACTGTGAGCCATGCCAAGCAGCTCTGCCTCAGTTACAGCATCAATAGTGTTTTCATCGTTCGCCTCAGCTGCTCCTCTGTGTGAGGATTATTTGAGTTCATCTGACCCTTCGACTTGCCCCACAGGCAAGAATAACTGGCAGAACGATCAGGCCAGCGACGTGACCGGGAGATTTCCCCGCCTCTGCTGACTGCCCTCTCCTCGCCAGACAGCTCACGCACTCGTGACGAGGCTGTCGAGGCACTGTGTGCTGTTACTCTGTCTTGCTGAAAATATTCGTACAATATTTCAGCTTCTGCGAAGTGATACACACATAGTCTAAACAGTTTCCGGACATAAAGATTAGCATTAACAATTTGATTAAAGGATCGTGTTAGGATGTGGACGCCAGACATTCCGCATCAAACATCAAAGTCGAGATTATGCAACGGCTTTGCAAAGTACTGACGGGGATTTTCTGGCGCGTACCGGCTTTTGTTCTGTGATTTTACATAACCTGACGAGCAGATCTGGGCTTCATCTAAAAGAACGAAACACTAAGCATCCATTCCACTTTACTCGTCATTCCACTTTACTCAGACACCACTGTCTGGACGCAACACATGACACTTCGACTGAACATTTTTTTCTAATGCACAACATTACGTTTGTAGGGATACAGATCACGCGGGAGATGCGCATGCACAGTCACGCGACAGCAACCAATTGGTGCAAAAAGTCCCCTCTTTCCAGCATTTTCTGTGATGGATAGTCCTTGTCTTCAGCAACAAGAGTCCATTCCACGTCTGTCTTATCAACATATTCGGAGCCAGTTTTATTTGGCCCACCCTGCAGGTACTTACGAGTCGAACGCCAACAATGTCGGCCCAGTGTTTGTATGACAACCGTATAGACTAAAATTTTCTGTCTTTCGCCTATCTATGCGCAGTACGTTGCAATTGCTTATGGTGAGTGTCAGCTTACAATACACGCACCAAGTGCGATCCTCCGCATATATTCCCGCATTTCGTTATAATTTTCCACGCTTGCGCCTTCTCCATGTACAACAGCATCATTCCCGAGCATCATTGTGGAGCTTGCGACATGTAGTAAGTATTTTATACACACTGCGAAATGTAACAGTCCCTACTTTGTTCCATTGGGGAACGCTCGAAGCTACTTTTTTACGTTCAAAACGTTCAAATGTGTGTGAAATCTTATGCGACTTAACTGCTAAGGTCATAAGTCCCTAAGCTTTGTAAGTAGGCTGTTTAGGTTTTCTTATTGGTAACGCCACGTAGCGCTCTATATGAAAATCACTGGCTGTGCTGTGTGCAATCTGTGGCTAGTTTGCATTGTTGTCTGCCATTGTAGTGTTGGGCTGTTGGCTGTTAAATGCGCGTAGCGTTGCGCAGTTGGAAGTGAGCCGCCAGCAGTGATGGATGTGGGGAGAGAGATGGCGGAGTTTTGAGAGCGGATGATCTGGACAGAGACAGTAAATTTGTAAGACTGGATATCATGAATATATATATATATATTTATATATATATATATCTTATGACTTTTGAACACTATTAAGGTAAATACATTGTTTGTTCTCTATCAAAATCTTTCATTTGCTAACTATGCCTATCAGTAGTTAGTGCCTTCAGTAGTTAGTCTTTTATTTAGCTGGCAGTATTGGCGCTCGCTGTATTGCAGTAGCTCGAGTAACGAAGGTTTTTGTGAGGTAAGTGATTTGTAAAAGGTATAGGTTAATGTTAGTCAGGGCCATTCTTTTGTATGGATTATTGAAAGTCAGATTGCGTTGCGCTAAAAAAAATTTTGTGTGTCAGTGTAGTGTTGATCAGAATAGGTAAAGAGCGAAATGTCTCAGTACGTTCAGTTTTGCTCAGCTGTTCGAAAATCAAATACTGTAAGATGTTTATCAGCACAGTAATTGATTAATTTTTCTAAGGGGACGTTTCAGCTTGCACACGACTTAACCTAAATTATCCTAAGGACAAACACACACACCCATGCCCGAGGGAGGACTCGAACCTCCGCCGGGATCAGCCTACTTTTTACGTCTGAAAATTGTTGTCCGTTAAGATCGAAATGCTACGTTCTGTTTGCTAGTCACAGAGCTGGTCTGGTATTATGTAGGGAACAACTTGGTTCATTAGATGATTGTGAGGAAACTTATCGAACACGGCATCCTGGACGAACAGAGGGAACTGGGTTTCACAATATCGTTGTTTGCGGAATCCAAGTCGATTCCTACAGAGGTGATTTTCTTTTTTAATAAAGGTCATAAAACGCGAACATAAAATAAGTTCCAAAATACTGCAAGAATTTCACGTAAACGATATAGCCTATATCCGTGTATATCTGTTGGATGAACATCCTCGAAAACGAGAATGAGCTGCGCATTCCTCTTTTTTTCAGACACTTGAAACGCTTCGTTCCTCCACAGAAATACCATATTTTGTGTCCCTGAAGATACACGATCACTGTCCGTAGCGTACGACTATCTGAGTGCAACAGAGCTACCCCTAAACTCAAGTGTCCTTTCTTGCGAAAAAACTCAGAGAAATTCCAAAGTCCGAATTCCATACTTAGCTAAGCGAGAGAACAGCCAAAACCGTAGTGAGATAGCTAGAAAAGAACCGTCCGATGTCCAAAGTAATAGCAAGGACTTATGAATAAACAACGAGCGGAGCGAACTGACTTGGCAGTTGTGAGCCCCGCACTTAAATAGCCAGTGGTGTTGCTCATTTTGAGAACAGGCAATTAGCGATTGCAGCAGCCTCCACTGTTCCAGCGTAAACCATGGTCGGCGGAAATATATGTCGCTAAGCAATGTACTGGATAGCAAATTCATTCCTTCTCACTACTGCTGGTCAGCGAGGAGTTGTGGGGGGATGTGATACGTTAGACTACTGTTAGAAAGGGAACAAGTTCTTTGGCGTACTCTATGAAGGATCGTGTAAGTATTCATCACGTCCAGTATCCTCATCCCTACCGAGCGATTGTAGTTGGCTTCCTATCCCGCGGTCACTATTACGGTGCGATTCCAACGCGGCGGCTGTGGTGACGCAAACAGCTCTGCGCCTCTTACAGTGGCACTCCTGTAATGTAACTGAATGTGACCCGCATTCGCGCGACGGCCGCCGTACTGGGATCACACCTTTTAGACTGCCTTAAACAAGTGTACGAGCTCGTAGCGCAACCAGTACTGCCACACTTTTGATGTTATGAATTTGTCTCTGTCTAAGACAATTCATCTTTAAACCGTCGTCCACGTGTTTCGGCAAAAGTATTTGAGTCATCTGAAGATGAAACTAGTAAAAATAGTTTTTAACTAAGCAAAACAAAAAGAAAATGTGCCTGGTCGCTGCTGTGCATTATCAGAAATGTGTGATTGAAACATCATCATTCGGTGTTTACTGTGAGCAATTTTAGGGAACAGCTGCTGGGAACAATTACGCAATAATCTTTTGAGAAATACTATACTATTGCAGTGGGCAGAACTAAGAGTCAGTGACTTCGCCATGCCGTAAAGGCGGTCGAACACGTACCAACATGTTTGACAAGCATACATGATCAAATGTTTTGTGCAAGCATACACAACTCCCCTTCGCTTCCACACAAAGCATGCTTGCACAAGAATCAGTTTATATTTTGAATATGTGGAACTCCGGTGAACACCATTTGCTAGTTTCGACCGACTTTGCGTTTGTGACGGAAAAAAAGGGAAAGGTAAGAAGAAACGTGATTTGTGGGTTGAAGGCTGATTAAGAAAACACAGAAGTATCCTCACATTAAGTTGCGCTGAGTTGAGGATACATCTTCTCTACTCCTGCGCTTCCTCTTCTGCACCGATTCAAAGGTAAATTCTTCTTCTGTTATGTTTCTAAAGAATTTTGCAACAATAGTACAGCAGATGTCTTGTAGAGCGTTCGACTCGCGTCTCCTCGCAAATAATGACGTACTCCGCATCAAGATTTCTACCTCGAATTTCCTCCAGTCTTTTCCTCTTTCAACACTGCTAAAGCAACTCTTTTCTCCACAATTTAACCAAACTTTCTACCGAGTTCCATTGCGCTCGCGACCGATCGACTGAGCCCTTCCACCGTCCCACTTTGGTCTAACTATTCTTCCAGTCTGCACGTTCTTCAGAACTTCACCTTTTGACCAAAACTATTCAGAATCATTTCTCTTTTCAAAATAGAATCGTTTTTTCTCTAATAATTCGACTCTTCACGTACGTCCGTCTTAACACTGCTGGGTCGTTCCTTGAACTAACTCGCTCATCAATTGCGTCTCTTGCGTTCATAAAACTTTTACAAAAATGGTTCAAATGGCACTGAGCACTATGGGACTTAACTTCTGAGGTCATCAGTCCCCTAGAACTTAGAATTACATAAACCAACTAACCTAAGGACATCACACACATCCATGCCCGAGGCACGATTCGAACCTGCGACCGTAGCAGTCGCGCTCCGGACTGTAGCGCCTAGAACCGCTCGGCCACTCCGGCCGGCCCTTTTACACAGATATCATTTTCCCTACTGAACCAAAGCTTCCAGAAATGCATAGGCAATACACACAGGCACATTGAGAACAAAATTACGATTCAAAATAACAGTATTCATTTACGAAAAAGTTTCGAATCACATATTCACAAAGTGACTGACGAAAATTTAAAAGAAAACAAAGAAAATGTATAAAGTTTTATAATGCTCCCTATGGGATACGGTATCACGTTACTGGGCGAGCCTGTTACATAAACATCAAAGAGGACGAAAACATGCTCGTTCAGCAGGTGGCAGCCAACAAAATATTTTTGCGTTTAGAGGAGTAATCTGGTGATTGAAATTTCGTGAAAAGATCCCGCCGCAACGCAAAAGGCCTTTGTTTTTCTCGTTGTCACCCTAACACCCTTATCATATCCGTGACAATCTCTTACCTGTTTCACCATAATGCAATACATGTTGTCCCTTTTTGAACTTTTTCACTGTCCTCCGTCAATCTTATCTGATAAGGACCCTATGCAGCGTAGCAGTATTTCAGAAGAGGACGAACAAGCGTTATGTAGGCCCTCTCTTCATTAGATTTGTTGGATTTTCTATGTGTTTTGCCAATATGATTTCACGAGACGGTGAACAACAAAAAATGGTTCAAATGGCTCTGAGCACTATGGGACTTAACATCTGTGGTCATCAGTCCCATAGAACTTAGAACTACTTAAACCTAACTAACCTAAGGACATCACACACATCCATGCCCGAGGCAGGATTCGAACCTGCGACCGTAGCAGTCCCGCGGTTCCGGACTGAGCGCCTGAACCACTAGACCACCGCGGCCGGCCGGTGAACAACAGCATCATCTGCAAACAATATAAGTGTGGGGCACAGAGTATCTTCTAAATCATTTATACAGATTAAGATGTAAGGCCTGTAACACTTCCTTTGGGAAACACCAGATACCATTTGGGTTTCACTACTTCACTTCCAGTCTGTTAATAAGAATGGTGGTGACCTCTCTAACCGAAAATCACAAGTCCATCCGCACAGTTGAGACGGTACTCATAGGCAAGCAGTTCGACTGTAGGCCGCTTGTGAGGAACGGTGCCAAAGCTCTTCTGGAAATCTAGAAGTACGAAAACAATTTGAGATCCCCTGTCGATACCACACATTACTTTGTGTGAATAAAAAATGTATCTTTGTTTTATAAGAATGATAATTTCTGAATCGTGGTGGTTATTTGTCGATAGTTCTTTTTGTTCGAGGCAGTTCATAATGTTGGAATGCACTATATGTTCCAAAATCCGAGTACAAACCGATGGCAATATTATGGGCCCATACTTCAGCAAAATACTTCTGTTTCTTTTATTATGTATTAGTCTGACGTGTACAACTTTCCAGTCCGTAGGTACGGGTGTTTTGTCGAGAGAGCAGTTGTATATCTTTCCTAAAAATTGAGCTACTTCATCAGCAAACGCCGCAAGTAACTTAACTGGTATACGGTCTGGAGCGGAGGACTTGCTTTTATTAAGGAATTTAAGATGCTTCGCTGTACCGAGGGTATCGATTCAAGTTATTCATATTGGGAACTGTTCTTGATTCGAATCCTGGAACATTAACTGTACCTTCTTTGGTAAAGGAATTTTGGAAAATCATTTTAGTTACTTCTCTTTACTGGCGCTGTCCACAGCAACATTACCATTCCTGTCACGCAGTTAAGGTATGTATTGGAACTTGCCTGAGCGAAACGTAGTTTTGGAATAAAATTTCACGGCTAGTTTTTGGTCAGGAATGGGACGAGAGGTGTTGGCGTTACGTTTATGATCACCAAACTTTCTGTCAATGCCATGATTTAATTATAGTGTCATATACTGAGGGCATGTGACACTGTTGACGGTAATATTTTCGTCGGAAGACGACGTTCAGGTCGGCGATCCCGTTGGTGCTACTCTAGAGCGATAGGTCATGTGCAGCACCGTGTTTACCCTCTCACACCTCCTACCATCATACAACAGACAAATGACACCACACTACGCTCTCAAAAGTTACGCTTAATATACAACTCTCACAGTCCATGAGGAAAAGGTTCTCTGTGCGAGTGGGAAGAAAACTCTTTCCGTTTAGGCATCAGAACCAGCCCCTCGGTATCTCGAAGGCAAGTCACATATAGCTCGTTCCTTCTTTAACGAAAACAGTCACATTCATTAAATATCTGGGAGTGCCGGCCGGAGCATTTACATTGTGGAAAAAGCAGAACCCAGACAGATTTACCGGAAGAATTCTCAGGAAGTGTAGTCTACACAAAATGCAAGTCGCTTTGAAACCCTCATTCGACTGACTTTAGGACGAGCCTCATTATGGAACCCAATCCAGGTTGGACTGGTAGAGGAAATGAAAAGGTCCAGAGAAGAGCAACACGTTTCGTAACGGGTCCTACTAATAAGTACAACATTTTCACGGAAACTGTCATCTAACACCATTGGCAGGCGTAACAAGAGAGGCGTTGTGATTGAACGTGTAGTTTACTGTAAAATTATGAGAGTATATTGCATGAGAGTACATTGCTGGAGGCCAGCCGGAGTGGCTGAACGGTTCTAGGCGCTACAGTCTAGAACCGCGCGACCGTTACGGTCGCAGGTTCGAATCCTGCCTCGGGCATCGATGTGTATGATGTCCTTAAGTTAGTTAGGTTTAAGTAGTTCCAAGTTCTAGGGGACTAATGACCTCAGAAGTTAAGTCCCATAGTGCTCAGAACCATACATTGCTGGAAGAGTCAGCCCAGCAGCTATATTACTTCCTCCCACATACAGAGCGATGAAAAACAACCAGGTTATAAGATCAGAGAAGGGAGGAATTCTCGAATCGAGTAAAATTTTCCAGATAACCATAGTCGGAAGTGCATTGTTCAGAATCTACTGCCGTACAGCGATGGGCAGTGAACAGCGGGCGTGCGGCAGTGTGTGCTTTCAAACTAACTTGCCCCACCTATCACTTGTTAAGCTAATGACTGCAGTTACTAATTAAATTAGCAGAAGAAAATGGCATCAGCTTAACAGTCAAAGCAAGGTAAACTTTAACTTCCCATCCACGTTTAGTGGGTGAAGCTTGGCTATTAAATCAACTACGCTGATATTACCGTATTGCATTAATTTCTTTGGATAATAACCTGTGCTGCAGAAAATGCACCGCAGTAAGGTTCAAACGGCCCTAAGCACTATGGGACTTAACATCTGTGGTCATTAGTCCCATTGACTTAGAACTACTTAAACCGAACTAACCTAAGAACATCACACACATCCATGCCCGAGGCAGGATTCGAACCTGCGACCACAGCAGCAGCGCGGATCCGGACTGAAGCTCGCAGTAAGTTAGTGAAATTAGTAATGAAATGTAGAGGTCAAAAGTTCTAATTTTGTGTAATGTACAAAAGACGTGAATTAACTTTTATTCTAACAAGTACAGTAGATCAGTAAATGTGAACTAAGGCAAAGACGAGAAAGAAAACAGAAATTAAATTTTAAACGTCTTACTTCTCAAATTATATTTGTTAAACCAAATGCTCGAATTTCTGGAACACCGCTATCACTGCAGAAGCTTAATAGAGCTAAACAGCTTGATAAACACACCCAACCCAAACATGTTCGCTTACTGGAGAAACTTAGGCGTGATCGTAGCTGATTGTCTTTCGTTTTATGACCGTAGCTCCATAGTGGTGCATTTCCGATCTCTGACTATCTGCAAAGTTTTACTCGCTTAAGCGACCCGTACCCAGCTCTGACCTTAGTATCGGGTTGATTTTGTCCTCCCTGTATACTCGTATGTTACGAAAACTGTTACGGTGTAAAGTCAAGCGCCGTCACGCCAGTCGGGAACGAGAGAGCAGAGAGGGCTGCGAAGAAGACGTCAGCCAATTGGACGCTGAACAACCCCTCTCCAGGACGACAACGCAACAACAGCGGCCTCTATGCGGTGAGAACATAAGTGCCGCGCTCAACTGGCCATGGCCCAGTTCTACAGAAGCTTCACAGATAGCGACCTGAATAGAAGAGTTAATAGTATTACTTCATTTGTATTAGGAATTGTATATACTGAAAAGATTTCTTTTTTACATATCGCCCTTTGATTGCGACACTTCTGTGTCATTGTCAAAGTTAAGTATTGGCACTGTTCATTTCGTAATAAAACTCATTAATACGATTTGTTTGGATGTTGTTTAGCGATCCGAGAAGGCAGGCTTCCTAGGGCCCACATATTTGACGTCAAGGCGGGATTCAACAAAAACACCTTGAACGTAAATTCAGAGAAATTCGATCGCATTGAGAGTTTTTCCAACAGTCGACCTTCCCGCGCATTATTTGCGACTGGAGCACGAAAGAGAGGAAGTGATGGTGACACATAGAGTACATTCCACCACACGTTTTCTGCGGTTGGTAGCTGTTGAATTTGATTATACACTGACTTAGCAACTGACATGGGGTAGTGGCGTACAGATGGCGCAAGTAAGTTGTATGCGCGCACCACACTCTCGCTCTACCAGCTGCAGTTGTTCAAGAGACCTTCTGAGAAGTGGTTTTTCAAGTGATTTGTATAATATGCACCGCCGTCGTGAGATGACGCCGTTCGAACAGGGGTGTGTTGGTCAGTGCCCGACGGAGGAAATTTTGATTTCGGTAGAGCTGCAGGAATTTGGCTTCAGCCGTGTCAAGGGTTGTTGTGAATTGCTGACTGAGGGTGTCACAAGCCACATCAGACGAACTACCTCCATTCCAGCCACACTCGATGACCGTGACCGGTGACATCGGAGACGGATAGTCAGTAGTGATAGAAGGGCAACCGTGCAACAAATCACGGCTCAATTCAACACAGGACGTGCTAGACACCTCTCCCAGTGGACAACACGTATGAACGTGGGTTCCATGGAATATGGGAACTGGAACCGCACACGGGTGTCATTGTTAATTCAACGTCATCGGGCACAACGGATTGCATTTGTCGTCAATGACCAGGGATGGACACTGAAAAAATGGCGTATCGTGATGTGGTCGGATGAATCAGGATTTCAACTGCACCATACTGATGGGAGGCACCGTGGATGGGGCAGGCCACACGAATCGATGGATTCCGCCTGACAAAAAGGGGGGTCCAAAGCGGTGTGTCTCTGTTAATGTCTCGATGCATTTTCCTGGTATGGAGTGGGCTTCCTAGTTGGTCTAGAAGGGACTTAGAATGGTCCGCAGTATGTTGACCTGCTCACGAAATTCTTTACCTGACAGTTCTGCGGTGTTCCAAGATGATAACGTGCCGTCACATCGTTCCCATGTTCGTGGGAAAGGTTCCAGAAACATGCTGAGGAGTTCCAAAGACTGAGATGACAGCCCCGCATCCCAGATTTGAACTCCATTGAGCATATCTGGGATGTCCAAGCCATGAATCCTGCACCACGAACAGACCACAACTGGCCGCAGCTCTGTAAAAGATTTGGTGTCAGTTGTTTCCAGAGGAGTTCAAATAGCTCTGAGCACTATGCGACTTAACTTCTGAGGTCATCAGTCGCATAGAACTTAGAACTAATTAAACCTAACTAACCTAAGGACATTACACACATCCATGCCCGAGGCAGGATTCGAACCTGCGACCGTAGCGGTCGCTCGGCTCCAGACTGTAGCGCCTGGAACCGCACGGCCACTCCGGCCGGCTCCAGAGGAGTGCCAGGGACTTGTCACTCACTTCCACGGCGGCTCACTGCATTCTGCAGGGCCTGAGGAGGCCCTGTGCGATATTAGCTGTTTATCCCATGACATTTACTAAGTCAGTGTACACTACCGAAAACATGCAAAACCGTTAAGAACGTGGCCATTTTACTGACAAGTGGTGTGGCAGGTAGTTCGTCATTGTAGGAGTGCATGGTAACATATTCAGACCAAATGGAACACTCTTCACATTAAAGGGTACCCAAACAGCTGTATCTAAACACAGCGTACCTGCATCTGGCGGCCAACACATGCGCGTATTCTCACAGTCTAACGCTATCATAAAGATGCCGAATAGCACCCTGCGACAGGTTGTTCCAAGTATCTTGCGCCTTCTTTCTGCAAATCGGCAAAGATTGTTGCAGACCATGTAGAACGAGTAAGTTTCAGCTTCGTCATGTCCCATACGTATTCAGTTGGCGAGAGATCTGATGATCTTGATGGCCAGGAAAATTGTACCCCGTGAAGAGTGCGTTTCGTCGCAGCAGCCGTTTGTGGATGTGCATTGTCCTGCTGAAAAAAATACGCAACCTTCGTGTCGAAGAAATGGCAGTAGCACGTGCAGTGTAGCGGGCACCGGTCACTTTACACTTTATCCTGCAGAAACACCGGATGCGGCCGCGAGTTGCAACTGATACCCCCCCCCCACACACACACACACAAACACATCATCAAGCCCGGGATGAGACCTGTCTGTCGTGGGCGAATAGGCAGCTAACAAGGTGTACGCCATACACGTGTACGTCCATCATTCGCATACAGACAGAACCTAATCTCATCACTGCTGACAACAGAGCGCCATTCCACTTGCCAGTCAACTTTTCAGGACACCACAGTAGCCGTGTTCGACGGCGTCGTGGTGTTAGTGGTAACCTGGCCAGAGGCACACATTATCTCTATCCTGACGCAAGCAGACGGCTTCCTATTGTCACTGATGACAAATGGTTCAAATGGCTCTAAGCACTATGGGACTTAACATCTGAGGTCATCAGTCCCCTAGACTTAGAACTACTTAAACCTAACTAATCTAAGAACATCACACACATCCATGCCCGAGGCAGGATTCGAACCTGCGACCGTAGCAGCAGCGCCGTTCCGGACTGAAGCGCCTACAACCGCTCGACCACAACGAATGGCCCACTGATGACAGAATATGCAACAAGTGCCTGGATTTCGTTCCTGGATGATGACCGGTTGGATGATAACCGGTCGGCTACCACTATTCGCACAATACGTCAGTTTTGACGTGCGTCTGTTCTACGCAGACGTCCAGAACCTCGTCTGCGGTGTGGGAATGTTCCACAGACTACTGTTGGGAGCAGCGACACACCACCGACACGTCGTTTCCAAAACGTGCACCAATCCACAGACAAGCCCGTGACGCCTTTCAAATGGCTGAAGCTGTTGAACAGAAATACTTGCTCGTCACTGGGGCGTGATTGTACCATAGAATGGATGCTGCGGACACTGTCCAGCTCTAAACTCGGCGCAGATACTGTCTACAAAGTCAAAACAGAACATGTATAGACAGGCCTTCTGAGCGCCATCTGATCGCCGACGACCACGATATATGAACCAGTAACACTCCACCCGTTCAGTGCGCACGTGTTAAACCCTCGTGCCACTAAAAACAGCTCTTGAGGGTATTACATTCTTTTTCCTGCAGAATGGTTACTATTCTAGTTCTTTTCTGTTTGTGAAAGTGCTTAGGATATTTCTATGTACTTTTACGTAATTAGTTCTCATGGTAAAGAGCTTTTTAATTACTTATGTTTCCTTTTATCTATTTTTCCTTCTTCTTCTTTTTTTTTGCGTTCTTGACTTTGAGATGTAAATGTGACGACTTACAATAGTCTTCCTTATTTATTCAGCAGCAGCCTAGTGCTTGAAGGTGGAGCTAAGGTTGCTGAAGAAGGTGTCAATCGAATAAATGGATTTGGTGAGGTTTATATAAGCATGAACTATGTTATTTCCATGGAAATGTGTTTAATTTTGTGTACCGCTCTGACTCTCGCATTCTGTACTCTTCTTCCGAGACTTCACTCTCCTGAGATTCAGAGGGCGCTACAGGGAACCGAGGTGGAGGTTTACTGTTGACTGTTAACGGTGTATTGTTTCTCGTCCAAGCGTCGGATCAGCTGTCAGTCCGAGAAGAATCAAGTTTTCCACAGGGCCATCAGAATTACGACTGTTTAATCTTATCTCACAGGTCTACGCAAGGCAGGTGACCCTTATCTGTATTATTTCACAGGCGTAGGAATGCAGGAAGTTGATTCATGTTCGCTGATTAATGTTTCTCTCACCGGCGGTAATTACTCGCTCGTTCCGCACTCCGCCTGGTAGACACGAACGCCGGCAGCGGAAGTCTCTTTCGCGACTTGGCTGCGGGAGAGAAGAAGAATGAACGTTTCAAGATGTGCCAGAGTAGAAAAACGAGATTCTCACGTAGTTTATTTCAACTTTGGGGATGAGCTAAAAGCTGATGGCCGAACTGTATGGCGCATGAGATAATACAGGATGAGCAAATGTCTTTCACTGATTGCAAAAGTTCTAAGGACCTTTTTCAGATACAGCCATGAGATCTGTTTCAAATGGCATCCAAACATATAAAGCTTTTCTTTTTTATTGCTTCACTTTCACATCTACTCCTTTTGTTGTCCGTATAACGTCTAGGCGATACCCAATTTCTCTCCATGTCCTTGCCAACATTTCTTGCGTCACCACGTCTACAGCATCTCGCATTCGCGCTGTAAGAGTTTGAACATCAGACACTTCTGAACTGAACACTTTATCCTTAACGTAACGCCACAATAAAAATAAAGTCAAGAGGGTTTATGCCTGGCGAACGTGATGGCCATAATATTTGAGCGTCTCTCCCGATACATCCTCCTGGAAAGATTTCATCCAAGAACTGGCAAGCAAATAAACCCCAGTAGTGTCTATGCAACATCTTCGTGAAACACTAATCATGATCGAAAGTCCTGTATCTGATGCTGCCATAGCTTGTCAAAGGTTGTGTGTGTAGCTGATTACCTCAACGATGGATAAAACTTCCGAACAGTGATATCTTCACCAAATATCTCAAATTCCAACTACAGCAGAAAAATAGTAAAGTCTTCCGTAGCACTCACGAAAAGTTAAAGGTTTTGGGAACTCTTTGTCGAGAGGTTCCCAAAATGTTACTACAAGAAAAAATTACTACAAGTTCTCGCAACTTCATCCGCTCTAAAATTTATAAGTACTGCGTGACGTCAGATACACTACTGGCCATTAAAATTGCTACACCAAGAAGAAATGCAGATGATAAACGTGTATTCATTGGACAAATATATTATACTAGAACTGACATGTGATTATATTTTCACGCAATTTGGGTGCATGGATCCTGAGAAATCAGTACCAGAACAACCACCTCTGGCTGTAATAACGGCTTTGAGACGCCTGGGCATTGAGTCAAACAGAGCTTGGATGGTGTGTGCAGGTACAGCTGCCCATGCAGCTTCAACACGATACCACAGTTCATCAAGGGTAGTGATTGGTGTATTGTGACGAGCCAGTTGCTCGGGCACCATTGACCAGACGTTTTGAATTGGTGAGAGATCCGGAGAATGTGCTGGCCAGGGCAGCAGTCGAACATTTTCTGTATCCAGAAAGGCACGTACAGGACCTGCAACATGCGGTCGTCCATTATCCCGCTGAAATGTCGGGTTTCGCAGGGATCGAATGAAGGTTGGCGCCACGGGTCGTAACACATCTGAAATGTAACGTCCACTGTTCAAAGTGCCGTCAATGCGAACAAGAGGTGACCGGGACGTGTAACCAATGGCACCCCATACCATCACGTCGGGTGATACGCCAGTATGGCGATGACGAATACACGCTTCCAATGTGCGTTCACCGCGATGCCGCCAAACACGGATGCGACCATCATGATGCTATAAACAGAACCTGGATTTATCCGAAAAAATGGCGTTTTGCCATTCGTGCACCCAGGTTCGTCGTTGAGTACACCATCGCAGGCGCTCCTGTCTGTGATGCAGCGTCAAGGGTAACCGCAGCCATGGTCTCCGAGCTGATAGTCCATGCTGCTGCAAACGTCGTCGAACTGTTCGTGCAGATGGTTGTTGTCTTGCAACCGTCCCCGTCTGTTGAACCGGGCGGGGTGGCGCAGTGGTTAGACACTGTACTCGCATTCGGGAGGACGACGGTTCAATCCCGCGTCCGGCCATCCTGATTTAGGTTTTCCGTGATTTCCCTAAATCACTCCAGGCAAATGCCGGGATGTTTCCTCTTAAAGGGCACGGCCGACTTCCTTCCCCATTCTTCCCTACTCCGACGAGACCGATGACCACGCTGTCTGGTCTCCTTCCCCAAACCAACCAACCAACCGTCTGTTGACTCAGGGATCGAGACGTGGCTGCACGATCCGTTGAAGCCATGCGGATGTCTGTCATCTCGACTGCTAGTGATACGAGGCCATTGGGATCCAGCACGGCGTTCCGTATTACCCTCTTGAACCCATCGATTCCATACTCTGCTAACAGTCACCGGATTTCGACCAACGCGAGCAGCAATGTCGCGATACGATAAACCGCAATCACGATATGCTACAATCCGACCTTTATCAAAGTCGGAAACGTGATGGTACGCATTTCTCCTCCTTACACGAGGCATCACAGCAACGTTTCACCAGGCAACGCCGGTCAACTGCTGTTTGAGTGTGAGAAATCGGTTGAAAAATTTCCTCATGTGAGCACGTTGTAGGTGTCGGCACCGGCGCCAACCTTGTGTGAATGCTCTAAAAAGCTGATCATTTGCATATCACAGCATCTTCTGCCTGTCGGTTAAATTTCGCGTCTGTAGCGCGTCATCTTCGTGGTGTCGCAATTTTAGTGGCCAGTAGTGCATTAGGTTGGTGAAGAGTTCCTAACTTTTTCCACAAATTTAATGAACACAACAGATCCACATAACAGGGACTTATATTCTTCTTCACTATTTACAATAGTTTGCCAACGCTGGGGTAACTATTCCATTCCGCGACTGTAGAAATCAAGTGGTTTTGAGGCGAAGTATTCGTCGGACCACATTCGGAGCGTATTTTCATCCGGAAAGGAAGTTCTTACACGGAAAACTTGAGAATCTAAGAGCGCAAGATCATGTCAATAAAGTGGGTGTGGAATGAATTCCCACCCCAACCCTTGCATAGTGTTTTTTGTGAGTCTAGCAGAATGTGGGCGGGCGTTATCTTGGAGTACCATCACGTCCCGCAGCACTCCTCGTCGTTGTCCTTGTGACAAATGTCAGAAGTGATGATCACACCATCGCTGTCCCACCAGAGGCATAACATTACCTTTCGTGGATGCGCACAGGCCTTTGTACGAGGAGTCGCTGCTTTATTTGGGCTCGGCCATTCCCTTCTTTTCTTTATGTTAGCGTAAGGACACCATTTGTCGTCACCAATAACGGTACAGGATAGGAATGGTCGGTGGTGTTCACGAGTCAGTTGATGACAAGCAATCAGAGACGTAGCTGCTGATTTTCGTAATTTTGGCTTAGGACTTGCCGTACCCACATAACTCATTTTCGAACATTCCTCATTGCACGCAGTTGTTGCACGACGGTAGTATGATCACAGTTCATCACATTTGTTAGTTCTCGCGTACGCTGACGTATGGTGGATTAATGCGCGTAGACGATCTTCATCAAGCCCCAAAGGTCTTGCTGCACGTGGAGAGTCGCTAACGTCAAAACGGTCCTCCATAAAAGAGAAAACCATTTTCTTGCCGTGCTGTGTCCAGTGGCATTATCCCAATACGCGGCGCACTTGTTTCTAGCTGCCTCCGCTGCTGTCGCCCCTCTATTGAAATCAAACTGAAGAATATGGCGGAAATGTTGCGATTTCTCCACTTAGTACCTCATTTTCTAGCGTCTACACCTCCACTCACTACCTCCAAATGCTAAAATGACAGAATGTAAACTCAAATAGCAACAGTGAACTACAAATAAAAAATGACAATCGATAACCTAACATGCAAAACAAAAACGCTCCGAACTTATGCACCAAACTAATATTTTGTGTGTCCAAATTACGAGCCATTCGCTGCCCAGAATAATACAGGTTCCATCAATCTCCAACGACAGTTGAAAGTAAAATTCTTTCTCTTTTTTTTCCTCATCTCTCATTCCCTTCCGGGAAGGGAGCGGGAAGGCACATGAAGAGCCCGCCGCTCTTTGGTGCCTTAGCCTGCCTTAGGTACTTCTTTCACCTTGTATTTGAAGAATTTGAGTCGGGATCTCCATTTATTGTGTTTTATGCCTTGTTGCTAGTTGTTTCTTATTCTTACTCGGAGGCTGAAATATATATATACTGAGGTCAGAGTCGTGTCGTATTCTGTCTTGTTATGTTATCTATGTTGCTATTTGCTTTTCTAATTCTCATTACATTCTATTTATCATTTGGTTGAGTAGAACATACTGGATGCAATCGTTTTTTTTCTGAGCCAGGCTCTGGGTTTCTGTACGTGGATTATTTAATCTTACGCTAGTCGCATCTGACAGTTTAGTAGTGAGATTTGGATGGTCTCTCATATTTGTCCCAGTTTTGGCTATTTGTTCTATCTATGTTTTTTTAAATGAGGATTATGCCTGTTTGGTATTAAAACTCCTTCGACTCTCTTACTGGGCCCTAGCGCCCCGCAAGTCTTAGAATGCCCGTGTATGTTGCCTTAATTTTTTCCGTGTCTGTTTTGTTAGCGATCCACATACTCAAATATGGGTCGAATCAAGTTTTGTATCTGTGAATAAATCTTTTTACTTTGTCGCTCCATTCGCCTTGCCTCTCACTAGTGTTAGCATGTCGACCATGTCCCTGGGTCTACCTGTAGTTTCCTCTGTGTGAATTTTCGAGGACGTGGATTGCTCTAGTGCCGTACCTTCTACTTCGCCCTCTCTGTAACAGTGACGTTTTCGTCCCATAGTGTGATCCCTAGCTTCCTTAAGATTTTGTCGCTTTACAATAAAGTGCCTCGCATTGCTTCCATGCTCTGGCTTAAATAATTCGTACCCATCTCTCGTTAGAACACTGATGATTCGAGCTCTCAAACTATTTAGATCATGAACTATACATAAAAGCAAATGAAGCCCTAGAAACACATGATTTAGTACATGAACAGGAGTCATTAAACAAGGTAGAATTCTCCAAATTTTTGGGTGTACATGTTGATGGAAACTTGAACTGTCAATATAGTTAAGTTCAGCTACTTTTGCTCCTCGTATATTTCCTAGACTTGGAAACAAACGAAGCAGCCTCCTGACAAAATTTAGATACGCCGTATGGAAAAATTTTGTGGGGTAGAAATTACTGGTTGCACAAAAGCGGCCTTTAAGAATAATATACGGTATTCACACATGGTCGATATGAAGGCACCGCTTCAGAGAGTTGGTCATTTTAACTGTACCATCACAATACATTACTTCCATAACAAAATTTCTCATAAATAATCCATCACAACTTCAGACGAATACTTGAGCCCACTTGACCCTTATTACCTATTATTAAAGCTGTCAGTGTCTCAGAAAGGACCTCAATTTGTAACAGCAAGCGTTTTTGATAATTTCTCAAATACCATAAAATATCTGACAGGTCTTAAATCTAATGTAAATCATTTCTCCTTGACAACTCGCTCTATTCCATAACTGAATTCCTATTTAAAAACCAGTTGCCTGTAAGAGAGAAAAGACTCGTTTTTAGGTGTCATTGCATGAGTAGAACTAATATATATATATATATATATATATATATATATATATATATATATATATATATATATATATATACGGTCGCAAGTTCGAATCCTGCGTCGGGTAAAATTGTGTGATGTCCTTAGATTAGTTAGGTTTAAGTAGTTCTAAGTCTAGGGGACTGATGACCTCAGATGTTAAGTCCCATAGTGCTTAGAGCCATTTGAACCATCTGAACTAATTATAATACATATCCTGTAACTGACTCATTCGCAATCATTTCGATAAAATAAACGTTCAAATGATCAATTTTGAGGTTAACCAACCAACTGACAAACTACATACGTATGCATATACTGCATGTAACGGCATCAAACGCTAGATATCTACGACATTTATTCTGTCATAAATTGCAATTCTAATATTTCCACAAACAGCAAGTTTCAATGTATAACTCTTTGACAATCACAGGCAATTATAGGGGTGGGGTATCTAAGTCAATGGAATTCTCCCCCAACACCCTCCCTATCCACTCGTGCCCTCCTCGATGCTGCACCTCACATCTTTTATTAATTAATGGCAATGATTTTGGCTTTTGTAAATATTTGGAAATAAAAATGCTAAACGCTAAGTAAACACTAAATCTAACTTATGTTGATACGTTCATGTTCGTTCTACACTTGCTTTTTGTGTTAATTAGTCAATAAGCTAATTATTAAAAAACATGCCTAGTGGCTAAAGAAAAAATCTATGAATAATCTAAGTTTATGATATGATGAAGTTTTACAAGCGCGATCCAAGCTCATTTTTGTAGTTTTGGAATTTAATTTGTATAACTTCCTATTATTTTATCGAAATGGGGGGGTGTATTACATTAATTCGAGCTTGGAATTCTTTTACAGAAGGTGGTTTTGCTTAACTGGTTTTTCTCATAAATATCTGTTGTGGGTCAGCTTCTAAGTTGCCTTTATTACTTTAGGTCTAGGGAGTACGGAACTCTGGCTTTCTTGCGTGTTCTTCAAAAGTGGTCATTATTACGTTTTCCAACCGCTCGCAGTATGTCAATGCACACAGTTCGAGTTCTAGTGGAACAGCTTCCCATACCTGCTACGTTTCTGACAGATTACTTTCCACATTGCCCACTGCACTGGTTTGTTTACGTCTACCAGAGTACGCTGCACCTACCCGCGGCCGAACACATTCGTATGTCACGCTTTGTCCACCTTAAGAAAATATTATCTTTTTTTTTTTTGCCTTGTCATTGAGCTCTTGAGTATTTCTTTTGTAGTAGTATTCTGGATCTAGCGATTCGTCGAGCTGTTATTAACAGATATTTCGTCAAGGACTATCACTAAATTTAACTTACAGGTTAGGAATATTTTTGTTAATTGCGATTTCAATTCAGGAACGCTTTCTATCGCACGTTTCATCGATGCTGACAATTAAAATAATGGCTTGCCTTCAGTTACGAGATTTTGTTTCAGGAAGGGTGAATTTGGAATCTTCTCTAGTTATGTTTATCAGCGAGATACTGAAGAACAGATAGCAAAGAACAGATAGCACAGAATTTTTTTTCTTTTGTTTAAACCAATTGTCAGAATCTAGAATATTAGTATTGGTGAAATCGATATGATCTCA
Source organism: Schistocerca serialis cubense (assembly GCF_023864345.2). Classification (NCBI taxonomy): domain Eukaryota; kingdom Metazoa; phylum Arthropoda; class Insecta; order Orthoptera; family Acrididae; genus Schistocerca; species Schistocerca serialis. The sequence continues at coordinate 419,322,611 of NC_064638.1, forward strand.
GAAAGCTCTCCATTTGTTGTACTTAGACCTTTTCCAAGCGCATTTTCACAGGTTTTTGACATTGTTTGTCCGTTGCTGTTATCTCTGCTATCATCCTTTAACCTGACACGAAAATCAGGGAAACAGCCACACAAATAAGACACTCGACTACAGTGTACTGTTAACCTACTTTAAGCGCTGTTGGTTACTCTGAGATTTTTGTTTCATTAGGCTTCGAATTTAACGCACAACCCTTGATCTTTAACAATCACAACTGAGAACCGTGCAGGCTCGATTTTAAGGTCACGATGCGAATGGAACAACTCACTCTTTACTTAATCTTTCAACTCCAGCTTGTGTAATTTTAACTGGTTTTCAGTTCTCTCGTCTCCATTTCTCTGATATGCAACTTACGCGTTATTTACTAACATGAAATTCAAACTATCGTTCTCTCCAGTAATAATGAAAAGTTGAAAATAGTGTCTAATCTAATTCTATCAGACAATAAATTCAACTTTTTTTGTTCAGAATGTGGTAAGTTCCTTTGTCAAAAAGCACGTACAACGCTTCTTTAATTTTACTTCTTAACGTATTCTGATGAAATCGTTTATCATTACGCTGAAGTATAATTTGAAACATCCCATTACAAGCGTTCTCCCCGGTGATGCGGAGCACCGAACATAACGTGTGAAAGAAAAAGTGTGTGCCAGTCTTCAGCTCAAAGACTGGTGTCAGCACCAGTGAACTACACTAGTAGCGAACCTGTTGAAGGTCGTTGTATTCCATTGTCTTTCTTCGTACTGCGGATGTTCCTTACCACGAGTTAAGAAATATACTGACAGTTTAACGTAATACATTCGACACAAAATTCTTCTCCGGAGAAGAAAATCATACGTGCTATCGGACGTTTTATGACCTACTCCATTTGAATCCTACAGTGTGGGTCAGTGATCTGAATCTTTAACTTGGTGAGTCACTTTTGTATACAGTGAGTAGCCATTTGTAGTACATAATTTCATAGTTCAGAGAAATGTGTTTGGATAAGTAATCATACGAATTTGATTTTAATTGGGGCAGGGTTTTCACGTTACTTTGACGCGACAGATGGCCACGCCTTGGGAAAGTGAATTTGGGTGTTACTGAAGAAAGAGCAGGCGGCCGGAATGGTTTCCACTATTCCAGTGGGCTAGGGGCCTGAGTCTCTGAAAGACTGCAATCTTTAAACAGTTGCTTGCCTCCTATGAAATTTAGGCGTCAGCCAGTAACCTTCCTGGGATTAACAGGTTTGTAGCCCTATTAGCAGAGCATACGATTAAAAGTGATTTATATTTCTGAGGTTGGGAGATAGTAATCAGAAGTGACTGCTAAGTTGTTCTCTGAATGCGGAAAGCTTTTTTTATCAATCTTACAAGCAAGTATTTAGGCTTAATGCATGCACACTTGATTATTTAGCATAAACCGTTACATCTACGTATATACACTGAAAGTCTATGAACAGTGAGTGAAGGGGACTGTTAGACACACTACTGGCCATTATACACTGGTATGTAACTTTCTTATTTGTATCAGTGCCAAGTAACATAGCTCGATAAAACCTGGACAATACATAGAAAGAACTACTTGACAATTGTTGGTAGATGTGAACGTGTTGGATAACGTCTCTCGAAAGCATCCCACACGAGCTCCACAGGATTTAAATCGGGGACGCCACTTTCTGTGCTGGGCTGAGAGATTTCTGGCAACGCACATTCATTCATTTCGAACGAGTAGTTAATACGTTATCTAACTCGTCCTTAAGTTCTGCATAGCAGTGTAATTTGCCGCGTGGGGTACCCGAGCGGTCTGAGGCGTCTTGTCACGGTCCGCGCGGCTTCCCCCCGGCGGAGGTTCGAGTCCTTCCTCAGGCATGGGTGTCTGTGTCGTCCTTAGCGTAAGTTAGTTTAAGTTAGATTAAGTAGGACCGATGACCTCAGCAGTTTGGTCCCATAAGACCTTACCACAAATTTCCAGTGTAATTACAACACCTGCAGTATAGTAAGAGCTATACATGATTCAGTTTATAGGTGATGTGAAATATACTGGGTGAGAAATTTCGCACATGAAACTTCCATGTCTGGCAAGAACAATGGCTCTAACCCGGCGGGCACGCAATCGAACCGAACATGGACTACAGACGCAGGCAGGTACGCCATTCCGTGCTGCTTCAGCCAGACGTCATCAATCGTAGTGGTTGGCGAGCGGTGGCGTCCCCGTCTCTCGCAACCCTTTGCCAGATGGTTGCACTGGGTGAGAGATCTGGAGAAAGCTGAAGAGGCTATAAGGAGGGGGGGGGGGGGGGGGGGGAGGGCGAAAGACCATTGCCTATCGGGGCAATCTTGCCGTAAAGGAGTTTATTACTGTCTTACCAGAGGCAACATACACTGTCCAGTCACGTTAATCTGACTACCTGTCAAAGCTTGAATACTCACCTTCCGCTGCACGAACCGCTGCGAGAGGTGCGGGAAGAGAGTGAGATTCTAGAAGGTATCGACAGGGATTTGTAGTTACGCCGACTCCAGTGTCGTGGCCAACTGCGCTAGGTTTCTCGGTTAGGATCTATAGCGCAAACGGTTCCATGAAGGTGGTCCCGCAGGTTTTCTACTGGGTTTAAATTTGGGGAGATTGGTGACCAGCGTAATACAACAAACTCATCCTGATGCTCTTCGAACCACGCGCGCACATTGCGAGCTGCTTGACTCGTTGCATTGTCCTGCTGATAGATGCCATCCTGCTGAGGAAAACCAAACTGCTTGTAGGTGTGGACATGATCCCCGAGAATAGATGCATACTTTGGTTGAACCATTGTGGCTTCCAGAATGACGACATCACCCAGGAAATACCAAGAAAAATTTCCCCCGATCATAACGCTGCCTCCTCTGGCCCAGATCTTTTGCTTTTAGACGTTTCACGCCGTACACGCCAACGGCCATCTGTCCGATGGAGCATAGAACGTAATTCATATAAAAATTCCACCTGTCGCCACTCAGTGGATATCAAGCTGCGGTCTGGTATACGAATTCTATCCTTCTTCGCTCTTGAACTACAATCAGCATAGGTGCATGAACAAGGCGACTGCTGCGGAAGCCCATACGCTGAAACGTTCACTGAACGTCCAGTGAGGAGACAATGTTTGTAGCCTTTTGCTTCATCCAGACAATCAATTGCTCAACTGTTGCACGTCTATTAGGCCGTACACACCTCTGCAGCTGTCGTTACTCATTTCATCTATGGACCGTGGTGCACTACAGTTGCCTCGGTGCCGGTTTTCGATAGCGCCATTTTGCCATGCACGGTGTATGTGGTGTCACCGCCAGACACCACACTTGCTAGGTGGTAGCCTTTAAATCGGCCGCGGTCCATTAGTATACGTCGGACCCGCGTGTCGCCACTGTCAGTGATTGCAGACCGAGCGCCACCACACGGCAGGTCTAGAGAGACTTACTAGCACTACCCCCAGCTGTACAGCCGACTTTGCTAGGAAAGGTTCACTGACAATTACGCTCTCATTTGCCGAGACGATAGTTAGCATAGCCTTCAGCTACGTCATTTGCTACGACCTAGCAAGGCGCCATAGCATTTGAAATTATTTTATATTGTGGTTATAACATGTACCGTCAAGAGAGATGTTCTACAATTGTGGATTAAAGTTAAGTATTACATCAACTACGTACTTTATTTGCTACTATTAATTCCTTTAACTGTTCCAGACCTCACGCCAATCTGCGTGAGCTTAACGCGTGCCTTTCGGCTTCCTCTCATTGTGACTTGGCTGTCTTGCCAAGTCACAACAGTGTACTTTAACTATGTCGGCACCTGAACAGTTTCCAGACTTAGCTGTTTCGGAAATACTTCCATCCTTGGCCGTAAAATCAATGGTCATGCTCTTTTGAACGTCGGATAAATTGCTCCGTTTCCGCATCACGACAAAGACTGCACTGTTTTCCGCGACCCTTCGCGTCCCGACACGATTTATATACCCTCCACTGCTAGTGCTGCCATCTGCCGTCTATGAGTGGTTATTTCACATTGACATCGAACATAGGCGGTGGTCACAGTAATGTGATTGGACAGCGTTGATATTGGCCTACCAGATCCGTGTTCATTATATTTAAGTTAGCATCACGCTGCGGGCATAGGATGAACAAAATATTGTAACACACTCATGCCAACAGATTTTGCAGAGAAGTCTGTAAACAACATATTGCTCTACTTTCCAGGGAGTGCTTTATCAAAGAGCTAACAAGGACGGAAAGGATAGGTATGCAGGGAGGAAAAGTAACGACGGGAATGGCTCACCTCATGCTCACATGTAGGTGAGTGCGGCGATATACCGAGAACTAGTGCACAGTTGATGTTTTAACAGCGAGCCGCTGGTGGCTTTATAGATTCGCTATTCAATTTTTTCCATTGAGCAGATCTACCACCACCTGGCTCTGGATATCAATCCAACTGGGGGTGACCTGAAGGTACTACCCCCGACTCATACACTGCCCATGCCAAGGACAAGCAACTCACTCAGTTTGGAAGACGTGACCACACAGTGCCGAAACCAGCGGACGTGCAGATCTGCTGCACCCTTTGCGCGAAGCTGTCGGGAATCGTGGTATTAACTGCCAAAATTGGTCTCCTTCCTACAGCACCTAGATATACACAACGCCTTTCCTGCCCTTATTTGCAACATTACTATTAATTTCAATGTGCCATCAATGGTGCACGTCATGGGATGATAGTAGAGGTGGGAGACAGTTTAATGAGAAAACTATAGTCTGGCAATTTATAATTATTACACTTAATTGGACAATTAAAGAATGTTACTAAAAGAATAAGCCCCTTTTAACTAATTATTTCCTATCTATATCTACATGATTACTCTCCAATTCACTGTTAATTGCCTGAGAGAGGGTTAATCGAACAATATTTAAGCTACCTCATTTCCGTTCCGCCGTCGAACAGCGCGCGGGAAGAACGAAAACTTAAATCTTTCCACGCGAGCTCGGATTTCCCTAATTTTATTTTGATGATCGTTTCTCCCTATGTAGGTGGGCGCCAACACATTATTTTCACACTCTGAGGACAAAGTTGGTGATTCAAATTTCATCAGAAAGTCCTCCCGCATCGAAAAATGCCTTACTCCAATTCGTGTCCGTGGTTCTTTCTCCCCAACTTCACGATAATACAAAACGAGCTGTCCTTCTTTGAACTTTTTCGATATCCTCCGTAATTCCTATCTTACGCGAATCCCACACCACACAGCAACAGCCCAGAAGAGTGCGGACAATCGTAGTGTAACCAGTTTCTTTAGTAGACCGTTGCATTTTCTCGGTGTTCTACCAATAAATCCTAGTCTTTGATTTGCTTTCCCCACAAAATTGTCTATCTGATCGATCCAATTTAAGTTATTAGTAATTGAATTCCCAAAGTATTTGACTGTATTTATAATCTTTAGAGTTGTGTGATTTATCATGTAATTCAAATTTAGGGGATTCTTCTTAGTGGTCTGTGAACAACAGCACTTTTCCTGATTTAGAGTCGACTGACACATTTCGCACCATACAGAAAAGCTGTCTAAATCATTTGCAATTCGTTTTGATCATCTGATGATTTCATAAGACAGTAAATGACAGCATCATCTGCAAACAATCTAAGAGGGCTACTCAGATTGTCTTCTAAATCGTTTATGTAGATCAAAAACAACAGACGGCCTATAACACTTCCCTGGGAATGCCTATATTACTTCTATTTTACTCGATGAGTTTCCGTCAGTTGATACGAACTGTGACCTTTCTGACAGGAAATCACGTATCCAGTCACACAACTGAGACGATACTCCTTTGGCAAGTTAATTAGAAGTCGCTTGTGAGGGACGGTGTCGAAGTCTTCTGGAAATCTAAAAATGTGGAATCAGTTTGATGTCCACTGTCGATAGCACTCATTACTTCGTGAGAATAAAGAGCTATTTGTGTTTCACAAGAACGATGTTTTCTGAATCTATGTTGGCTATTCGCCATTAAGCAGTTTTCTTCGAGGTGATTCATAATGTTCGAACATAGCATACGTTCCAAAATCCCGCTGCAAATCGACATTAGTGCTATGTGTCTGTAATGGAGCGGATTACTTCTATTTCCTTTCTTGGGTATATGTGTGACTTTTGCAACTCTCCAAGTCTTCAGGTATCGATCATTCTACAAGGGAGTGGTTGTACATTATTTCTAAGTACGGAGCTATTGTATCAGCATACTCTGAAAGGAACCTGACTGGTACACAATCTGAGCCGGAAGCCTTTCCTTTGTTACGAATTTTTAGCTGCTTCGCTACACCGAAGATATCTACTTTTAAGTTAGTCGTATTGGCAATTGTTGTAAATTCAAATTCGGCAATATTTACTTCGTCCTCTTTGGTGAACGATTTTCGGAAAACCGTGTTTAGCGTTTCTGCTTTAGTGGCCCTGTCATCGATAATACCACCATTGTTATCGCACAGTGAAGATGTTGATTGTATCTTGCCATTGGTGTACTTTACGTTCGACCATAATCCCATTGGGTTTTCTGCCATATTTCGAGACAGAGTTTCTTTGGGGAAACTACTGAAAGCTTCTCGCATTAAAGTTCGCGCTATATTTCGAGCGTCTGAATGGATAGATTACATACCGCCCTTTGTTTTGTCCAATACCATACTAATTTATATATTTTCACTATTTATTTCTAAAGAGAGGACGGCACCTCCCTCTATCGTACTCTTATTTTGAAAACGAAGAGCTACACATTGTGGTCAGAGCAGCTGTCGGACACCCTCTGTATCGAGGTACAACAGGATAACAAGGACAAGATATGGAGTTATCTTGTTGAAAGCTGTCGTCACAGCACCTTGACAGCTGTACAAATTGCCGGCTATACGGACCAGAGGTAATCGTGTCGTGTACCCAGAAGTACACCATATCAGTGCTGCGCCCGTGTCACAGTGGCAACTACAGGCCCCGGCAGCGCTCGTTCTCCGTGGAGCCTCCACACACGGACACGTCCGTCGTGATGCCGTACGCAGAACGAGAACTCGCCTCAGAAGACGACGTGCTGTCACGCCTGTGTCCACTGTAGTTGGGCGGACTAATGCAGGCATGTCTTTCTCTCTGCTGCTGTGTCGAGGAAAGCCGCAACAATAGTTGCCATTCTGTCAGTCCGTGGTGCTCCACACGTCGTCGCACTGTCCGTGTGGATGCTTGCTTTGTTGAAAAGAAACACCACCTCCTAACTTCAAATCAAGTGGCTCTAAGCACTATGAGACTAAACATCTGAGGTCATCAGTCCCCTAACTAACCTAAGGACATCACACACAGCCATGCCCGAGGCAGGATTCGAACCTGCGACCGTAGGAGCAGCGCGGTTCCAGATTGCAGCGCCTAGAACCGCTCGGCCACAGAGGCCGGAGCATCTCCTGACTTAAGGTATATGAAGTGGATGTGTGATTATGTACGTTCGAGCGAACAATTCCGGGCGCTAGTCGTGCTGGGACTGTTGAGATTGTGCTCGGTTTTGAGTGTGGCCATTCAGAAGCTACTGATTCCATATTCATGTGACAGTCGTGGGATCACGTCAACGTGAGCAACAATATTGTGGATTGATAAACTGCCGTCTTGATATGTCACGCCCCTGCTGCTGCCGAATTCCGACACGTGCTGGTAGGTATTTCTCTTCCTTACACGAATCATAACGCAATATTCTCGCAGACAATCAACATTCAGATGCAATTTCTTAACGAGAAACCTGCTGCGTGATCTTTTTTTATATAGAGGACTTAGATGACTTACTCAAACCTGCTCTGGGCAGCTGCGCTGAAACCCTTATCATTTGCATACTCAAGCATATACACACATCAAAAAAAGTTTTGCATCACCTCGGTTCCGAGAGTTCCAGAACCTGTAAAAAAATTGGAATAGAATCAACATAAACATCATTTCCGCTCTGTTTATTGCTCATGAAAACCACACATTGCATGTTGTACCACCACACAGCGAGACCCTCAGACGTGGTGGTCCAGACTGCTGTACGCACCAGTACCTCTAATATCCAGTAGCACGTCCTCTTGCACTGATCCATTCCTGTATTCTTCGTGGCATACTATCCATAAATTCATCAAAAAACTGTTGGTCCAGATTGTCCCACTCCCCAACGGCGATTCGGCGTAGATCCCTTAGATTGGTTGGTGGTTCAAGTCGTCCATAAACAGGCCTTTTCAATCAATCCCAGGCATGTTCGGTAGGGTTCATGTCTGGAGAACATGCTGGCCACTCTAGTCGAGCGATGTTGTTATCCTGAAGGAAGACATTCACGAGATGTCCATGATGGGGGCACTAATTGTCGTCCATGAAGACGAATGCCTCGCCAGTATGCTGCCGAGTCGCGCGGGATTAGCCGAGCGGTCTAAGGCGCTGCTGTCATGGACTATGCGGCTGGTCCCGGCGGAGGTTCGAGTCCTCCCTCGGGCGTGGGTGTGTGTGTTTGTTCTTAGCTTAAGTAGTGTGTAAGCTTAGGGACTGATGATCTTAGCAGTTAAGTCCCATAAGATTTCACACACATTTGAACCCTTTTTTGTGCTGCCGATATACTTGCACTATAGGTCGAAGGATGGCATTCACGTGTACTACAGCCGTTACGGCGCCTTCCATGACTACCAGCGGCGTACGTCGGCCCCACATAATGCCACCCCAAAACAGCAGGGAACTTTCACCTTGCTGCACTCGCTGGACAGTGTGTCTAAGGCGTTCAGCCGGACCGGGTTGCCTCCAAACACGTCTCCGACGATTGTCTCGTTGAAGGGATAAGCGACACCCATCGGTGAAGAGAACTTGATGCCAATCGTGAGCGGTCCATTCGGCACGTTGTTGGGCCCATCTGTACCGCGCTGCATGGTGTCGTGGTTGCAAAGATGAGCCTCGCCGTGGACGTCGGGAGTGAAGTTGCGCATCATGCAGCCTGTTGCGCACAGTTTGAGTCGTAAGACGACGTCCTGTGGCTACACGAAAAGCATTATTCAGCATGGTGGCGTTGCTGTGAGGGTTTCAAGGAGCCATAATAAGTAGGCAGCGGTCATCCACTGCAGTAGTAGCCCTTAGGCGGCCTGAGCGAGGCACGTCATCGACAGTTCCTGTCTCTGTGTGTCTCCTCTATGTCCGAGCAACATCGCCTTAGTTCACTCCGAGACGCCTGGACACTTCCCTTGTTGAGAGCCTTCCTGGCACAAATTAACAATGCGGACTTGATCGAACCGCAGTGTTGACCGTCTACGCATGGTTGAACTACAGACGACACGAGCCGTGTACCTCCTTCCTGGTGGAATTACTGGAACTGATCGGCTGTCGGACCCCCTCCGTCTAATGGACGCTGCTCATGCATGGTTGTTTACATCTGTGGGCGGGTCCAGTGACATGTCTGAACAGTCAAACGGACTGTGTCTGTGATGCAATATCCACAGTCAACGTCTATCCTCTGGAGTTCTGGAAACCGAAGTGATGCAGAACTTTTTTTGAAGTGTGTAGTATACTTCATGCCAACTTAACGTCTGTCGCACGCTCCCTTCATGGCATTAAACTCCACTTCTCGAGGCAGTGATGTTGCATTAAACTATGAAGGTCGGTTAAGTTTGAAACCAGCCCTTTGCCTCCGCGTGCAACATTCGCCTCGGATCATATGTATACTCGTGTGGCCTGCTGCAAACGTTTCCCGATAAAGGTAAGCGTTTGGTTTCGTTTCCTAGTCCGACACGAAGTCGTAGTTGATTCATTAAGGTTTTTAAATCTTGCCTGTTTCACCAAGAAAAGCTTCATAGTGGTTATGGGACTGGACTCCTATTCAGTAGCAGTTGGGTTCAATCCCGATCCGAGCATCTACATGTACTTATAAGTCGTATATCTTCCGTATTCTCCATAAATCATTGGCCTGATGGTTCATTTGAATATGACCTCCCTGATTTCCTTGCCCATCCTTTTGTCTTAAGTTAATGTTTGTCTTTTGATGACCGAGTCAATGTTAGGTAATTAAAGTCTAATGTTTCCTTTCTCGTATGTCGTATGATCTGCTTCTTTCAGTGCATAACAAAATAGGGAAAAAAAGAAGAACGGCATAGGTCTGCAGCAGATAAGGTAATCTGAAGTATTGCATGTGCGACATTCACTCCACTGCGGTGGCACTTGTAGATAAGCCTAAGCCGGAATCAGTTGTAGCGAAATAAAGCGTTATCTCGATGAAATCGTAGCTAATCGGTATTACTTTCTCATAATTTCATAAAGAGTTATGTAAATCTCTTGTAATTTAAAAACAAAGAAAAAGCCTTAACAAGTTCTGTATATTCATCTCTATCTAGATGGCAAATTTATCAGAACATTGATTAGCCATTTTTTAATTGTATGAAACAAGAGCTGACGTCAGTTTTACCGACTGGACTGTCGCTAACGACTGCTTCTCCGATAATGGCGGTCTTAAAGGATAAATTTCTTAGTTGCGTATTCTTGTCGGTACATTCTAGTATCGGCGAATCTCTTTTTCTCTTATAGGCCCTACGTATGTATATCTGACGCGTTTAGCGGGCTTTGGTTAGTTTAATTCCACGTTCCATAGGTCGTTTGCACGGCTTCTATGGAAATGATGTGAAACGAGCTAGTTTACAGGTAACAAGACTAACATCAATTCTAAGGGCGACTCATGGTTTTTTTTTTTTTAAGTTGGTGTCAGACAGTGTTTATTCTACTGGGTTTGACAAGTGAATTTCGAATCCAACGTATTCTACAGCCTGTGTATCAGTTTAATTAGACGATAGTTTACTTTACTGCACATATAGATCAGGTAAGTTTGCGTTTTTCTCACATTCTTTAGAGATCTTACAATCGTATTGCGTAGACTACCTCATATGTTGGTCTAATTAATTATTTCTTTGTTCTGGTCGTCAGTAAATCATACCTAAGACACTGAAAACTCGGCAATTGCTCTAATATTATCATCGTGATGAAGATCTTTGAAAGAAACTAGAAGAGTCATGTTTCCTATTTAATGTGCGGAGCAGAAGCACGGATACGGCAAAAATGGATACGGAAATTGACGGTGTCAGTTTGAAAGGAAACACTTCGGCATTCGCCTTGAACACTGTAGGAAAACCACGAAAAATCTAAATCTCCATGATCTGACGAAGGTTTGGACCACACTCCTTCTGAAAACAAGGCCATTGCCTTAACCACTCTCCCACCTCTCAGGCCACAATGTTTGGTCGAACAGGGTTGATTCTCAATGACAAGTTTATCTTCATTCCAGTGATGTAGCTTAGATGTACACTGCCATTTGCTGACCATCATTAAATTCTTGAATTATTCCTTCATCGTGGGCATAAAACACTTTTTTTTTTTTTTTTTTGTCATCAGTCTACTGACTGGTTTGATGCGGCCCGCCACGAATTCCTTTCCTGTGCTAACCTCTTCATCTCAGAGTAGCACTTGCAACCTACGTCCTCAATTATTTGCTTGACGTATTCCAATCTCTGTCTTCCTCTACAGTTTTTGCCCTCTACAGCTCCCTCTAGTACCATGGAAGTCATTCCCTCATGTCTTAGCAGATGTCCTGTCATCCTGTCCCTTCTCCTTATCAGTGTTTTCCACATATTCCTTTCCTCTCCGATTCTGCGTAGAACCTCCTCATTCCTTACCTTATCAGTCTACCAAATTTTCAACATTCGTCTATAGCACCACATCTCCAATGCTTCGATTCTCTTCTGTTCCGGTTTTCCCACAGTCCATGTTTCACTACCATACAATGCTGTACTCCAGACGTACATCCTCAGAAATTTCTTCCTCAAATTAAGGCCGGTATTTGATATTAGTAAACTTCTCTTGGCCAGAAATGCCTTTTTTGCCATAGCGAGTCTGCTTTTGATGTCCTCCTTGCTGCGTCCGTCATTGGTTATTTTACTGCCTAGGTAGCAGAATTCCTTAACTTCATTGACTTCGTGACCATCAATCCTGATGTTAAGTTTCTCGCTGTTCTCATTTCTACTACTTCTCATTACCTTCGTCTTTCTCCGATTTACTCTCAAACCATACTGTGTGCTCATTAGACTGTTCATTCCGTTCAGCAGATCATTTAATTCTTCTTCACTTTCACTCAGGATAGCAATGTCATCAGCGAATCGTATCATTGATATCCTTTCACCTTGTATTTTAATTCCACTCCTGAACCTTTTTTTTATTTCCATCATTGCTTCCTCGATGTACAGATTGAAGAGTAGGGGTGAAAGGCTACAGCCTTGTCTTACACCCTTCTTAATACGAGCACTTCGTTCTTGATCGTCCACTCTTATTATTCCCTCTTGGTTGTTGTACATATTGTATATGACCCGTCTCTCCCTATAGCTTACCCCTACTTTTTTCAGAATCTCGAACAGCTTGCACCATTTTATATTGTCGAACGCTTTTTCCAGGTCGACAAATCCTATGAAAGTGTCCTGATTTTTCTTTAGCCTTGCTTCCATTATTAGCCGTAACGTCAGAATTGCCTCTCTCGTCCCTTTACTTTTCCTAAAGCCAAACTGATCGTCACCTACCGCATTCTCAGTTTTCTTTTCCATTCTTCTGTATATTATTCTTGTAAGCAGCTTCGATGCATGAGCTGTTAAGCTGATTGTGCGATAATTCTCGCACTTGTCAGCTCTTGCCTTCTTCGGAATTGTGTGGATGATGCTTTTCCGACAGTCAGATGGTATGTCGCCAGACTCATATATTCTACACACCAACGTGAATAGTCGTTTTGTTGCCACTTCCCCCAATGATTTTAGAAATTCTGATGGAATGTTATCTATCCCTTCTGCCTTATTTGACCGTAAGTCCTCCAAAGCTCTTTTAAATTCCGATTCTAATACTGGATCCCCTATCTCTTCTAAATCGACTCCTGTTTCTTCTTCTATCACATCAGACGAATCTTCACCCTCATAGAGGCTCTCAATGTATTCTTTCCACCTATCTGCTCTCTCCTCTGCATTTAACAGTGGAATTCCCGTTCCACTCTTAATGTTACCACCGTTGCTTTTAATGTCACCAAAGGTTGTTTTGACTTTTCTGTATGCTGAGTCTGTCCTTCCGACAATCATATCTTTTTCGATGTCTTCACATTTTTCCTGCAGCCATTTCGTCTTTGCTTCCCTGCACTTCATATTTATTTCATTCCTCAGCGACTTGCATTTCTGTATTCCTGATTTTCCCGGAACATGTTTGTACTTCCTCCTTTCATCAATCAACTGAAGTATTTCTTCTGTTACCCATGGTTTCTTCGCAGCTACCTTCTTTGTACATATGTTTTCCGTCCCAACTTATGTGATGGCCCTTTTTAGAGATGTCCATTCCTCTTCAACTGTACTGCCTACTGCGCTATTCCTTATTGCTGTATCTATAGCGTTAGAGAACTTCAAACGTATCTCGCCATTCCTTAGTACTTCCGTATCCCACTTCTTTGCGCATTGATTCTTCCTGACTAACGTCTTGAACTTCAGCCTACTCTTCATCACTACTATATTGTGATCTGAGTCTATATCTTCTCCTGGGTACGCCTTACAATCCAATATCTGATTTCGGAATCTCTGTCTGACCATGATGTAATCTAATTGAAATCTTCCCGTATCTCCTGGCCTTTTCCAAGTATACCTCCTCCTCTTGTGATTCTTGAACAGGGTATTCGCTATTACTAGCTGAAACTTGTTACAGAACTCAATTAGTCTTTCTCCTCTTTCATTCCTTGTCCCAAGCCCATATTCTCCTGTAACTTTTTCTTCTACTCCTTCCCCTACAACTGCATTTTAGTCGCCCATGACTATTAGATCTTCGTCGCCCTTTACATACTGCATTACCCTTTCAATATCCTCATACACTTTCTCTCTCTGTTCATCTTCAGCTTGCGACGTCGGCATGTATACTTGAACTATCGTTGTCGGTGTTGGTCTGCTGTCGATTCTGATTAGAACAACCCGGTCACTGAACTGTTCACAGTAACACACCCTCTGCCCTACCTTCCTATTCATAACGAATCCTACACCTTGAAAGGTGGCTACACTGAGCCACTGCGCCAGAGATTGCGCCAAAGAGTATTATTAAGCCGCCTCCACAGTGCTTGTCGAGAGCTCGTAGTAGTCAGTGCCTGTCGAGGACTCGGGGTAGTCTGTGCTGAGATGTTGTAGCAGAGAGTGTTTGTTGAGATGTGCTATAGGCAGTGCTTGCTGAGATGTGATATTGGAGAGTTCTGGTTGAGATATAATGTAAGGATTAGAATGATTTTCATCAATATAAATGAGGTAATTAACTCAGTTTGTTTTTATTTTAGTGTCCTAAATAATGCGTCATTACAGGTTCAGTCAACAAAGCATCTGGCGTGTGTTCTTGTATTAGAGTGTAATTCTGCTTTCCTTACGCAATTATCGTATTTCTAATTTTCTTTTACCACGTCAGTAAAATTGGTATTTAAAAATTCTTGTCTTGTTGAAGAAGAACCGTGCCAGATGTGTACGTTGAGTCATACTTCCACATACAGAACAGTTATACTTATGCTTTGGTTTCGTAGGTTTCATAGTTGCTGGGGACTTAATTAATTAATTGTGTTAACGATAAATTTCATTTCATTCTTGTTGTTGTTCTTTGCAGTCAGATAGCGTAATAATACTAGTCAGGGCCAACCGATTGCGAGACACAGCGTAATCGGACGTACAGCTACGAAAAATCAAAAAATATTTTCAATCATGTTTAATTAAGCCCCCACGCACGTGGCGACCGCTGCTTCGGATCGTCCCTTGGATTCTTCTGATTGTAAAAATAGTAGACGGTAATATTGTTGTAGTAATTTGTAGTTAGTAATTGTAGTCTATTTTGCATGTGTAGATTTGGTAATTGTCATTCTTCTAATGGTATTTTTTCTCAGAATTTGATTTGTTGTCTTGTTTACGCGTTTGACAATCTAGTGCAATTATGTCAATTGTTTGTTAATCGTGTTTGAGGGAAACATTTCATGTGAATGGTATTGTTGGAGATAAAGAGTCATTGTGTGTAATTTTCTTACAGTGACGAATTTTTTTATGTTTTGTAAATGATTACGCGATCAATGAAAAAGGCAAAAATGATGAATAGTGAGAATGACGAAATTGTTGAAATGGCGAACTCGCCAACACAGGACAACAGTATGATGAATAATGGAGTTGAAAACAATTTAATAAGTCGGGAAGACAGTCCGGAACCATTTCAAAATTTTTCTCAATCAGAAAATTCACAGAATCCGAGATTAACGACAGAAGATTCTGGAATAGTATCGAACACAGATAGCCTTATGGCTATGCAGAAGGAAGTTAGTTTTGCGGGAAATGTTAGGGGCAAAAAGAATTCTGAACCATTTAATATGGAGCAGTTGATGAGTGCTATATTAAATTTGGGATCACAAATAGGAACAATTAGAACTGAGATGGGGACAATGGAAACACGGTTAGGATCTGAATTTAAAACAGAGATAGGAACTTTACGATCTGAATTAAAAACTGATATGGGAACAATGGAAACACGGTTTGGATCTGAATTAAAAACAGAGATGGGAACTTTGGAAACACGGTTAGACTCACGAATAGGGACATGTTTCAAAAATATGAAAGATGAGTTAAAGAAAGAAATCAGAGAAGAAGTACAACCGATTTTGAATTCTCATAATAATAGATTAGTTGCAGTAGAGATTAGACAAAGGGAACAGGATAGAGAACAGGAGGAAAGAGATCGCGTGATAGTACAGAAATTTTCAGAGTTAAATTTACAACGCGCACACGATAAGGAAGAAATATTTGAGAGAATCGAGGAATCCGTACCAAATGACAGAATAAATAACTTAACACAACAATATGAACAGTTAACTACCAAATGTGTTAATACTGAAACCCGAGTCGCGACACTTACGGAAGACGTGAATAAACAGAAAGAACAAATAGGTGACTTATCGGAAAGAGTTGAGGAGATTTCAGACAAATTGACAAATCTTAGTTTACATGGGGACAGAGATTCGGATGATACAGCTCCATTACCATTTGTAGAAACCGAAGAGTACCAGAACATAAATAAACATGTTGAAAATCAGGGAAAATTTAATGAACGCGTGAAAAGGGAATTTGAAGCTTTAAAAAAGCAAGTCAAACAAATAGAAGGCGAAATTGTAGAAAAAGACAGTAGAAGAAACTTAGAATCACAGATACCAGAGGGGTTTGAAGAAAATAATTTGTTTCATTTACGGGATGAGAGCGCCAGGCGCGCGAACTTGACAATAATCGTCATTGGGACTGGGACAGACGCGGTAGGTCTTTGTCGCCACGAGGCGAAAACTTTGACTATAAACACTTTTTGACTGTGCGGAAATTTAAGATCTTCCGCAATTCTAAGAATGACATACATCCATGTTCATGGTTAGATCAATTTATGTACGCACTTCCACCAAATTGGCCACTAAGTCACAAACTGGAATTTATGTGTGGATATTTAGAAAACGAACCGGCGACGCGGATGCGCGCACTCATCAGAGATTGTAATAATCTAAATGATTTTTATCATGCATTTCTATCGGCATATTGGTCCGAAAACACGCAAGACAGAGTCAAACACAGTCTTATTATGCAGCGTAATTTCAAACAGACTGAGTTCCGCACGCCAGCAGAATATTTTGAAGACATGATTCGAAAGAATCAGTTCCTGTCCAACCCTTACAGCCCGACTGAATTAATTCGCATTTGTTTAACTAAGCTGCCACAATCCATAAGACAAATTGCTTTAGCCGGAAGATGTAAAGACGACATTGAGACTTTTAAGACTTTGTTGCAAGAACTTGAGTATGACAACGACGACGGGACTTCCTGTAACTTCTTCAGTAACAGTAATTACAATAGATTTTCAGAGAAAAGGGATAGTGATCGGAACGGGCGTTATATGGGTAATGTTGAGAATGACAGACGTAACAGACAGGACAATAGATACCAGCCCTATGACAATAACAGACGTTCTAACAGAAATTACACAGACAATTATAATAACGGTAATTCGTACCGGAATGATCAATCATACGGAAACAGTAATCGGTATCATCAAGACAGAAATTATTCAAACAGTAATAGAAATTCTTACTACAGAAATAATCAGGGTAGTAGATACAACAATAATTTCAGAAGTGACAGTCGAAATTACACAAGGAGTAGTTATGCAGACAGACAGGAAAACAGAAATTTTAATAACAGACACAACCAAGAATTTACATCTGACAGACAGGAGGGACCTAATTGGCATCCTCCACGTGACAGAACTTCAGAGAGACAAGTGCAAATCGTAGAAATTGATCCGCGAAATGACGCGAATAATCAAAGACGTGACGCAAACAATCGACAATGACTTGCAGCTTCGGCTTCTGGCAGCAATATAGACGGTTCAGAAAGTAATGACACTACGTCTTTACACTACGTACGCCTGGAAGACATGAGAGACATTTTGCTAGACGAAAAGGAAAATAATGTAGACGCATTTTTACACCCTGTTATTGAAGTATGTGTGGGTAAGAATAAGTTCACTGCAGTTTTAGATTCTGGGAGCCCATTGAATGTCATTAGTGAATCAGTTTTTCGTATATGTGAAAGAACTATTGCCTGTCCTGTGTTACCTATTTCTAAAACCACAATTCGAGGAGCGATTTCTGGAAAAAGTGTGGAAGTCAAACAACAGACCAACTTAAATTTCATTTGCCAAGGATACGAATTTTCTGCTAATTTTATTATTGTTCCATTACTCAGTACCCAAATTATATTAGGTATAGAGTTTCTTAACGCACATAAGGCAATTTTGAACTTTAAAGAAGGAGGTGTAAATTTGACTGTTGCCGGAATGCCGAAATGTTTGAAATTTTTCGAGTGTTTAACAAGATCTGAGTCAGATACAAAATGTTTAAGGCTTCTTACTTCTGACGTTTTCGTTGAGCATTATGACGACGATGTGTTCATTCATGACAATGACAATAGATACAGAGACGCGATGGATGATATAATTAATAGCGAAGAATTAATTAATGAAAAGGTTAAGAAAGCTGAAGTGCCAGATGATGTTGCAAGAGAAGAGCTGCACCACATTTTGATTTCACATGCTACAGTGTTTAGTCATCACACAGGAACTATACAAGGCTTACAATATTTATTTAAAGTAAAAGAACACACACCATTTCGCGGGAAAACGTACGCTATTCCTTTGGCTTACAGAGACAAGGTTAAGAATGAACTTCAGTACATGTTAGATCAGGGCATTATTGAGCCTGCAGTCAGTCCTTATACTAGCCCATTACACGTTGTTCTTAAAAAGGATGGGTCAATTCGTTTGGTTCTGGATTCCAGACAGATAAATAATATCATCATTCCTGAAACTAACCGTCCACAAAATTTAGATGAACTTCTTCAACATTTCCATGGAATTAAAGTTTTATCCACGATTGATATGCGCGCAAGTTTTTGGCAAATAGAACTCCACCCTGATTGTAGAAAATATACTGCCTTTTTAGCCTTTGGTAACTGTTACCAGTTTCGGAAATTACCGTTTGGACTTACTGTATCTTCAGCAGCATTCATTAGTAGTTTAAATGAAATTTTACCTGTTTATCTTCGTGACAACATTACTTCATATGTTGACGATATTCTTATTGCTAAACATTCTTGGAGTGAGCACAACAAAATTTTGGATTCGTTGTTACGTATTTTTGCAAGAGTTGGCATTACTGTGAACTTAGAAAAATCTGAATTTGGTCGTTCTCAGGTGAAATTTCTCGGTCACATTATTTCTACAGAAGGTATTCTTCCTGATCCAGAAAAATTAGACGCTATTCGTAATTATGCTGTTCCTACTACAAAACGTGATGTTCGTAGTTTCCTTGGTGTCTGTAATTTTCTTCGACGCTTTGTTAGATTGGACGATTTGGCCACACCTCGTTTATGTGAACTATCTGGAAAGAAATCTAATTGGTGTTGGGATGAGGAAGCTCAGTCAGAATTTGAACAGCTTCGTGATGCTTTAGTAGCTGCTCCACTTCTTTCACATCCGGATTTATCTAAATATTTTTGTTTGGCGACGGACTCATCATACAAGGGCTTAGGTGCACATTTATTTCAAGAGATAGAAGAAAACGGCGTTGTTGTACAGAAGACTATTGCATTTGGAAGTCGTGTTCTCTCTAAATCAGAAAAGAATTATTCGATAACGGAACTTGAAGCTTTAGCTGTTGTATGGGCTTTCACGAAATTTCGCACATTTTTGTTTGGTAGACATACTAAGGTTTACACCGATCATCGAGCTCTGGAATTTCTTATGTCAACAAAATTAACTCATGGCAGATTGTCACGATGGGCGTTGTACCTACAGGAATTTGATTTTAGTATTGTTTACATACAGGGTTCTTCAAATATTGTTGCCGATGCTTTATCAGGTGCACCTATGGGTTTGAAACAAAGTGCTGAAGAGGACTGCATAGAAAACAATTATTGTTTGATGTATATTCAAGGTGTTGCGTTTGAGAACTTTATTTCGTCTTCGCTCCAGGACATCGCTAAGGAGCAAAATAAGGATCCAATCTGGAAGGACATTAAGGAGAAGTGGAGGAGAAAGGAAAGCGTAGCGATTAGACAGCATTATTTAGTCCGCAATGACATTCTTTTTAAACGAAAATCGGTCGACAACTCCGTTTGGTTAGTTTGTATTCCTGATGAGTGGGTCAATAAATTGATTTGGTATACGCATTTCAGTTATGCACACTTTGGTCCCAGAAAATGCTTTCATAAATTACGAGAAAATTGTTATTTCAGTAATATGGAAAAACGTATTCGATCTGTTCTGGCCAAATGCAAATTATGTCAAAAGGCTAAGCCGCCAACAGTTTCTCACAGAGCACCGTTGTTTCCTATCATTCCAGCGAAATTAAAGGAGATGGCTGCAGTCGATTTGTTCGGTCCAGTGGTTCGTTCTACTAATGGTTTTGCGTACATTTTCGTAGCAGTGGAGTTGACATCAAAATATGTGTGTTTTACACCGTTACGCAAAGCAACAGCTCGTTCAGTATCTAATGCTTTCATCAAACATTTTCTTAAAGAAGTTGGTCATGTTGATAAGGTTATATCAGATAATGGATCACAGTTTCGTTCTAAAATTTGGCTTCGTACTCTACAGCGTCGTAAAATTAAACCAATTTTCATTTCACTTTTTCACCCCCAATCTAACGCTTCAGAGAGATGGATGAAGGAAATCAATAAATTGTGTCGTCTTTATTGTCATCAGAATCACAGAACTTGGGATCAGTATCTTCATATTTTTCAAAACATTCTGAATGAACTCTCTAATGATTCAACTTCTTTACCGCCTATATTGATATTAAAAAACAAAGCACCGACAAATCGCATTTCTGAAATAGTTCTTTTTCCGCGTTCACGGAAACTGCGGCATTCTGAAGTTGTCAACCTGGCTCTGCAAAATATTGCATCTGCGGCTGCTAGAAGAGAGAGATCAGCTAAACGTCCTGGTCGTTTAAAAATCTTGTCAGTTGGTCAGAAGGTGTTAATTAAGTCTCACCGTTTGTCTCACAAAGGAAAAGGCTTGTGTCGCAAATTTTTTCTGCTTTATAACGGTCCATATAGAATTCGTAAAATTATTCATGATAACACTGTCGAAGTAGAAACTCTTAAATCTCGACGCTCTAAAGGAATACATCATATATCTAACGTAAAAATTTTTGTGGAATGATATACTTTTAAAAAAAAAATTTTTGTGGAATGACATACTTTTGAGAAACCAACAGCTAGATGTAAACATGCAGAGAGTACAAGGATACCGAGCTGTGTTTTGGCGGCGGCACATACTCAAAGCAACAGTCGAGTCTGCGCGCCGCACAAGGCAGTCGTTGACCGCGAACAATTGCTTCCTACGTCACGCGCCTACAGCTGATCGAGCGCTCAGTGCGAATGCACTGACAGCCGTAAACAAATACACAGTTTAATTTCTCCGACTAAATTCAGTATAAAGCTATAGTGACTTGATGAATTATGTTATTAACATTCAGTATTTTTCAGGATACGGTTCTATAAAATATTTAAGAACTTCAGGTAAATTCTGTGTGTCTCCGACGTTAAGACGACTTGCTATCGAGAAATTTTCAGGAAGAATGTAATTTCGAAGAAGAAACTAATAAACTAAAAAGGGTAACTATTAATTGAGTTCATTTTTCAGGTAACATATTTCCACTTAGGTACGTACTTTAGACGTAATTTGCTGCTTGCGATTACGTGATTCATACTTTGTGCTAATTTCATGTTCTATGAATTTACGTGTGAAGCGACGTGCTTGCGTACATTTGCTGATTTTTGTCAATGTTTTATTAATGAACAGGATTGTTATTTGTATATATTATGCATCGCCTGGCTGCACTGCTTTTTCACTGATGTCATATTTTTTTTATTATGTGCCTGCTGTGCTTATTTATTTAAATTATAATTGTCACCTGATTAGTTGTGCTGATATGTATGTAAGTTATACTTTGTGATTTATCTGCTTGCGCCTTCATGTTTACTTATTAAGATTACATATGAACTTTTATTTGCTTATGCTGATATGATGCTAATGACCTGTTTATTATGTTAGATAACATATTTGCTGCCTTGCTTATGGATTGCATATTTACACATTTCTGTTTTGTTGTCATAACTACTCTTTAATTTGGTATATAGAAATGCTGATATACTGTGTACAAACATAGAGTTTAGGTCACACTAGTGGATTAATTATAGATTGTTCGCTTGGCAGAGCCTCGTTGTAGGAATTGTGCTGCATCTACTTGTTGACATTCTGTTCTCTACTGGTATATTTACTCGCTAATGCTTGTTTTGCTTACGGTCAGTGCCTTACATTTTTAAGATAAGAAAATGAACTGCTATAATTCGACGAACGACATTGGTACAAAGAACTTCGTTGAAGTCACAAGAGCTGAGGTTTTATGGAAGCTGTATAACTTTATGCTAATAGGAAGGAAGCTAACGACATGACATACCATTACTAGGTTTAGACCATTAACAGTTATTACACTGCATTTTTCGTGAGCAATTGAAATAGGAAGTGACACTTGATACAAAAAATACTCCACATGTATGCTTCTGCCATAATTCTTGAAGTGGTGTACACACTGTGTAAGATTATGATTATTCACACTCCGTAATCGTACTTAATTACTGAGAGTTATTCGAACTAAGTCTGTTAGAGGTCATGTATGCATTTCTTTGTTTATAATTCATAATGAGCAGAAGATTTGGGTCAGACGGATTACACAGAGGTTGTGTGTTGACAATGTGTCTTCAGATTGTATGGGATGATGAACTGAAGTTTGCACTAGGATTTTATCTGTACTTGTTCGAGGAGACTGACTAGAGGAAAGAGTTGTGTTGGAAGTGAGATGATATTGGCAATAAGGTTCATATGTATCGACGTATTGAAGAGGTATTATTGAGATTATGTGAAGTTGATGATTATTGGAGTTTTGGTGGACAAGAGGTAAGGTAAATGCTATTAATAATAAAGTTTATATGTATCGACGCATTGAAGAGGTATTATTGAGGTATTATTGAGATTATGTGAAGTTGATGATTATTGGAGTTTTCGTATATAAGAGGTAAAGTAAGTGAGAAGCATATTTTGTTTGTTGGTCTTATGGAACAAGGAGGATGAAGATAGTAGACTAGAACACTAAAGTAGAAGGAAGATAGTCTATACACACACTTTGTTAAATCACTAAGCAGTATATACTTTTTTTTGAAGAGAGGAAGTATTTGCATATCTTGGCTCACTGACAGTTGTTCAACAACAGTACATTTGATCTGGCTTGGCAAACATTGGTCTTGACATGATGATTATGACGTTAACCTAACTATTATTGACTGTTATACATTGCTGCCACTACTACTTGATACACATGATGAACATCGGATTTTGACAGAATTACATTTACACAGTTAACACCATTCAATTACACAGTAGTACTTAATGTGGATGAAAGATGAATGAGTGTGTTTTGTGTGTTTTCCTTTCCTAATCCTACCCACCTATCTCGTAAATATTATTTTATTTGTTTGTAGTGGCTTGCACTGACATCCATAAATATTATAGGTTTACTGATTTTTGTGTATTTGTAATAGTTAATATGACAATTATCTGACATCATTTGTGTGTTTGTTATGATTTGTATGTTTAGTGTAAAAGCATTTGTATGTGCATTCAAACTATTGTTCATGCCTGAACTGTCTGATTAGTGAAGGTAAATATTGTGAACTGTTACCTGCACTTTTTCAACGTAATGTGTGACACTTAGGAATGGTTAATTTCTGCTGATGAACAGTGTGATTAGTGATAGTGAATATTATGGACTGTTACTTGTACTTTCTCTACATGATTGGTGCCACTAGGACATGTTTAATTTCTGCTGATGAACAGTGTGATTAGTATGTGTATTCAAACTATTGTTCATGCTTGAACTGTGTGATCAGTGATAGTGAATATTATGGACTGCTCTCTGGACCTGCTCATCATTGCTAGGTGCAACTGATGGACTACTTGTATGGAAATGAAGTCACTTCATGTTGTCTGCACCTGTTCCACATTGCTGGGTGCAACTGATGGACTGCTTCTACTGAAATGATGTCACTTGTTGGTGTCTGCACCTGCTCATCATTGCTAGGTGCAACTGATGGACTACTTGTATGGAAATGAAGTCACTTGTTGCTGTCTGCACCTACTCAACATTGCTGGGTGCACAGATGAAGCTACTTCTATGGAAATGATGTCACTTGTCGGTGTCTGCACCTGCTCAACATTGTTCGGTGCCACTGATGAACTGTTTCTACTGAGATAATGTCACTTGTCGGTGTCTGCACCTGGCCAACTTTACTGGGTGCCACTGATGAACTGCTTCTACTGAAATAATGTGACTTGTTGCTGTGTGTACCTGCTCAACACTACTAGGTGCAACAGATGGAACTGTTTCTACTGAGATAATGTCACTTGTTGGTGTCTGCACCTGCTCAACATTGCTGGGTGCCACAGATGGAACTGCTTCTACTGAAGTGATGTCACTTGTTGGTGTCTGCACCTGCTCAACATTGCTGGGTGCAACTGATGGACTGCTTCTACTGAAATGATGTCACTTGTTGGTGTCTGCACCTGCTCAACATTGCTGGGTGCAACTGATGGACTGCTTCTGCTGAAACGATGTCACTTGTTGGTGTTTGCACCTGTTGACCATTGCTGGGCTGGAATTATCAACTATTTTTTTTAATAATTAAAGGTATTTTATGTGAACATTTGTATAAACTGATTTTTTTATGTATTGTGTAAACTATTATGTAAAGCCACATGTATGAAAAGAACTTGTATTGCCTACTGTATTTTATATACTAGGTTATTGAAAGGTCAGTGCAAAGCCAAAATTTTAACTTATTATGTGATATTTAGGTATTAATATTATCTTTTATTTTTGTCTGTATTTTTCTGGACGAATTTGGTGGTACTTTCACCACCAATGCTGGCAAAAATACCATCAAATTCTGGCCTGTGGAGGAGGGGCATATGAAAGGTGGCTACACTGAGCCACTGCGCCAGAGATTGCGCCAAAGAGTATTATTAAGCCGCCTCCACAGTGCTTGTCGAGAGCTCGTGGAAGACAGTGCTTGTCGAGAGCTCGTAGTAGTCAGTGCCTGTCGAGGACTCGGGGTAGTCTGTGCTGAGATGTTGTAGCAGAGAGTGTTTGTTGAGATGTGCTATTAGGCAGTGCTTGCTGAGATGTGATATTGGAGAGTTCTGGTTGAGATATAATGTAAGGATTAGAATGATTTTCATCAATATAAATGAGGTAATTAACTCAGTTTGTTTTTATTTTAGTGTCCTAAATAATGCGTCATTACAGGTTCAGTCAACAAAGCATCTGGCGTGTGTTCTTGTATTAGAGTGTAATTCTGCTTTCCTTACGCAATTATCGTATTTCTAATTTTCTTTTACCACGTCAGTAAAATTGGTATTTAAAAATTCTTGTCTTGTTGAAGAAGAACCGTGCCAGATGTGTACGTTGAGTCATACTTCCACATACAGAACAGTTATACTTATGCTTTGGTTTCGTAGGTTTCATAGTTGCTGGGGACTTAATTAATTAATTGTGTTAACGATAAATTTCATTTCATTCTTGTTGTTGTTCTTTGCAGTCAGATAGCGTAATAATACTAGTCAGGGCCAACCGATTACGAGACACAGCGTAATCGGACATACAGCTACGAAAAATCAAAAAATAGTTTCAATCATATTTAATTAAGCCCCCATGCAACCTGTTATACCATTTTCTGCTGCTGTTGATATTACCCGATACTCATCTGACCAGAAATCCTTGTCTTCCTTCCACTTCACTTCACTGACCCCTACTATATCTAGATTGAGCCTTTGCATTTCCCTTTTCAGATTTTCTAGTTTCCCTACCACGTTCAAGCTTCTGACATTCCACGCCCCGACTCGTAGAACGTTATCCTTTCGTTGATTATTCAATCTTTTTCTCATGGTAACCTCCCCCTTGGCAGTCCTCTCCCGGAGATCCGAATGGGGGACTATTCCGGAATCTTTTGCGAATGGAGGGATCATCATGACACTTCTTCAATTACAAGCCACATGTCCTGTGGATACACGTTACGTTTCTTTAATGCAGTGGTTTCCATTGCCTTCTGCATCCTCATGTCGTTGATCATTGCTGATTCTTCCGCCTGTAGGGGCAATTTCCCACCCCTAGGACAAGAGAGTGCCCTGAACCTCTATCCGCTCCTCCGCCCTCTTTGACAAGGCCGTTGGCAGAATGAGGCTGACTTCTTATGCCGGAAGTCTTCGGACCCCAATGCTGGTTATTTATCAAAATTTAGGCAGTGGCAGGGATCGAACCCGCGACTGAAGACGTTTTGATTATGAATCAAAGACGCTACCCCCATTTTTTTTTCATTTTGTTCGTTGTTGATCGTTGTGTTAGGTCGTTGCGTACGTCGCAAGACATCCTGTTCAAGTTCGGTGGTTGATCCTTCCACTCAGTTTTTTATTACAGAGGCCAAGCGGCTCTCTGACCGAACACGCTGAGCTACCGTGCCGGCAGCCCTTAGACCACGGGTTATACTACAGTAACAATAATGATTACCATTGTCCCTGTACACATTCGTTGCCCCAGTACATCCTTCTTTCCAGTCAGGTGTTCCTTTTTTCCTAGTATTCTTAGCTGGTGCAGTCTCCTTAAATTTGCATTCTTTTGTATTTGTCACTATAATTGTTATTATTATTATTGTCGTTATTATTGTACTATTATTATCATTATTAGTGGCAGCAGCAGTTGCAGAAATACTGCCAGTATTAATGTTATCAGTTCATACTCAGTATTATTTACTCACATTGTCAGTATAGATAGTCAGATCATTTTAATACTATTTATTACATTAAAATTTTTATTTCTTAGGTTACAATGATGCACAGCAGGTACCGTATATGTGCCTCCTGGGCCGATGTAATAGGAGACCTGAAGGCCCTAAGCAGATCAGGTCAAATAAACAAATAAGTAAATAAAAAATAAAACACCGTTTTCAAGCATGTATGGTATTTAGTTTTTAATCTCAAGGGGGCTTTACCCTCTGATGAGAGTCTTAACCAAATCGTTACGCCACTGCGATCTAAAATAGACGGCAGAATAAACGTTAAAACTCCAGCGGCTGCCCTGCATGTATGTGTCAGTGCGATAACTCGGTGACGCGCCCAGGATGTGTGCAGGTGGCTGGGTCCATTGGCGCTTTGCTTTTTGCATACCAAACGAGGGATGAAGTGCGACAATCTGTTTAAAACGACGATTTTCTCACGCAGTTGCCGCCTGAGCTGTGCGTGACAAAAAGCGAAGCGAAATAACGCCGCACAAATTGGCACTGTCCGGCATTGTGCGGCAACAAAGCGAACGAAGGTAGCCGACCCACATTCGCGCCTGCGGCCACCAGAGTGCGATGCGAACACTGCTTCTGGGTCACAGCTACCGACCTCAGATCGCAAAGAAATAATAGCATCGTTCCGATATTCCAGTTATTCCCGGATGTGGTCGCTGTTCGAGTTTCGCCTCAGTGCACTTCTGTTTAAATATTCTAAAACGCATTCGTGCAATCACATATTCTTACGTTTCGGAAATGTGCTTTCATCGTTTCTTTATCAGGTTGCACTGACAGTAACATATGTCCGGCAGTGACGTTGCAGTGGCATTTCGGAAAAAAGTTATTTCTGCTGTAGTATCAGATCGAACACATTTCGTGCAAGTATTGTTGCTAGCCCTGAGCTTCAATACTGGTTCTCGTGACCTGTTTAGACACATACTTACACGTGTACTCTGTCTCGGATATTAAATGCATTAATCGTACCCTCATTCATCGTGTATCGTTAATCGAGTTTTAGACAACAGAAGAAAAGCAGCGACATAATTGTCAGACGTTGCTGTGCTGTGTCGTTTCTGAATGTGGTTTTCAAGAAGTGTCGTTGGACAGATGCACATAATAGTAGCCATATACCACTGACGTTAATCTGTTGAATATTTATGAAACAAGTGTTCTGCTCACGCATTATGACGTTTTTGGAAAGCGATAATCTCCCCTTTAAAACAACAACATGTATTCCGCAGATAGAGATCCTGTGAATCTCACCTAGCTCTGTTGATCTGTGAGAACCAGAGTACCGTAGACATCGGCACCCATGTTGATGTCCGTGTTCCTTTACTTCGGGAAGGCACTCTATGAACTTCCGCACTTTGGTATAGTGAAAGAAATACGCGCTTATCAAGCACCAGATCAGATTTTTACTGGATATAGTGCAGATAGAACTCAACACGTCGCTAGTAACAGAAAAAATCGAGAGATGTGAAAGTAATTTCAGGATCTCTGATACGACCGCTACTGCGTACCTTGTATGAGGGCTGTTCGTAGAGTAAGGTCCGATAGGTCGGGAAGTGGAAACCACAGTAAAAATAAAAAATGTGATATTTGCTAGATTTAGCTACACCTTCTAGCTGCTCCTCTACGTAGTCGCCACTCCGACTGAGACATCTGCCACAGCATTGTACCAACTTTCCAATACCTTCGCCATAGAAGGCAGCCACTTGTGCTTTCTGACAATTATGGACGCTGATGTGCAGTTCGTCGTCTATGCCAAAAATGTTGTCTTCATAGCCAGCGGTTCATGTGAGCGGAGATGAAAATCATAGGGAGCCAAGTCTGTGCTCTATGGTTGGTGATCAAACATGTCCCATCGACAACGCTGCCGGGACGTCCTCATTGCCCCTACAGTGTGCGGCCGACAATTATCATGAAGAAGGAAGTTCTTGACAGTTTCGTTGAGTGGGCTCCATTAAATCAGGCGAAATCTCCCACAGGCCTACATAATTACTGGGAGACTCTATTTTCTAGGTATCCTCATGTGTGCACTGTGTGGTCAAAACTGAAAAGAGCGACGTGACGCGATCGACGGTAATACTAGAGACATTGTCCAATACATCTATACAAGGCTTATTCGGATTTTCACTGTAGTTTCCATTTCGCGAGAGATCCGACCTTACTCCCCAAATAGTTCTCGCATATCAGTGATCAGTGATCAGAAGCTCGATAAGGCATTTCTTAGATGATTCGCTTGTCTATAAGAAGATAGCAACACCAGAAGACGGTAGCGAATTTCAGGACGACCTGCGGAAGTTCGATGATTGATGCGGTGATAGACAGTTGACCCTGAACATGTCACGTATTACGCATAAGCAGTCGAAGAAATGCACTGCTGTACGGTTATGATATTATCGACAAATCATCAGAAACGGAAACCACCGGAAAATTGCTAGGAGTAACCGTCTTGAGCGACTGAAAGTGAAATGAGCATATAAAATAAACTGTAGGAAAAGCAGATACAAGGCTAGGATTCATTGGAAAAATCTTACGGAAATATAATTCACCAACGGATGAAGTAGGCATCAAAGAACTTGTTCGATTGATTCTTGAGTATTGGTCAGCAGTCTGGGACCCTTACCACGTGGGATTACCAAAAGAGGTAGAGATGATCCAATGAAAGAACGGGAAGTTTCGTCACGAGGTCGCTCAGTTGGCGTGAGAGAATTACTGAATTGCTCAACAAACTCCATTGGCAGACGCTACAAGAGAGTCGTTTTGCATCACGAAGAGGTTTTCTTTTACTGAAATTCCGAGAGATTACGTTCCGGGAAGAGCGAAATGAGCATAACAATAAAATCCGAGAAATTAGAGTTAATACCATGGTTAGCCGACAATCGTTCTTCCCATGCTCCATTTGGGATTATATGAAGGAAAGAGGAAAAGATAGAAGTCCTCTCGCCACACAACGTAAGGTGGCTTGCGGAATATAGGTATAGATCAAGAAGTGGTGTGTCGCTGGTTTCGACAACTACTGTTGCAAAATTTTATTGATATTAGCGGAAGTCATTTCGGTGCATTAGTCGACTCCACAAATTATAGAATAATTGGCTATTGTGGAATAACCGTTGAAACACCATGTTCACTGACTCAGTTTGTTGCAATTGTAATGGCGTGGGAATTCATTTTTTCTCAGTGCGCGCAGTAAGCCCAGCTTGTTCTGACTTCATCTGAAGTGAGCTGTAAGGTTTTCAGAGAATACACATGAAGCTAACATAACGTATATTTAACTGTATTTACTCTTGTCTTTCACTCGTAACCACCACGTATCGATGAAGGCACTAACTTCTTCTGGTGACAGAAGTTTCATTGCAATTTACTGGTGGACGAATAGCCGTAAGCATTGGTTTCCAGACTGTTTTCACTACAGAAAACAGCGGTGTTTCCGAGAATACCGGATTATTTTGCTGTTGTTAATGGATTAAGCATGACTGTAGTAATTATGGAATTTAAAGGAAACTTAGAAATTAGCATCCAGTGGACGACGAGGTCATTAGAGACGGACTAACTTAGATGGACATTCTTTTTTCTAGGAACCATCCCAGGACACATTTCAGGTTGTTAAGGGAACCTCAAAAACGTAAATTATGGGAACCGAACGGGATTTGAACCACGAAGTTTCCAAATTCAATTTCAATGTCGTAATCATTGCCCCTTCTCACTCGGTCTATGATACTTACTTGCGGTTTACCACATAAAACGCAACTGTAATCGCCACTCGCGGGTTAGGCCGTAGATTGTTGCTACTGGCCGACTGTAGCCTACAAGAGAGCACAAGGAGCGATCGGTGATCGTGGGACGTGCGATCGGCACGCTGCCAGTCCCTCCAGCCATTATTACCAGTTGATGAATCCTGATGATGCCACTGCTTCTTTATTCAAGCAATTCCTCATTTGGCCTCACAGTGGCTGATTGTGCCCCATACGAGACCTTAAACTTCAGAAAATATCTAACGTGGTTCCAGTAATCGAACCCGGGCCCCTCCACGCTAAAGCAGCGACGCTAACCATTCGGATACGTTTTTTGTAGTTTTTCCGTGAACTTTTTTTCTCATTTTAAATGGCTTCTTTGGCTAGCTTCTGATCGTGCTCATCTTCATCCTGCTCTTCCCCCTTTTTTTTCTCGTCCTCTTTTTCGTTACTTTATCTTGGTTCTGGTTCATGTTGAAAATGGGAAAAAATAAAAAATATCTTCTTCGGGATTTTGATAGTCATTCTGGTCCGGTCAGGACAATTAGCATTCGAAGAGCATAGTCGGTCCACATTGAATTCCAACTTTTTTGTCAGTCCACACCAAGAGAAATGATTAAAACTTTCGAAATGGCAAAACATGTTTTCTGCCGTACGTTTGTCGCATGATCCAGTGTTGCTGTTGCAGATAAAATCGGTAGCGTAATACGTCTGTATACCTAGTATACGACCGATGTTTTGACCCTGGTAACATATGCCAGTCCAGCTGAAAAAGAACGTTCAAGTCGATGATTAAGGGCTCGTTCTGGTAATTAAAGCCAATTTCTTCCTTGTCGGCGACCAATACATTTTGATCTGAAAAATGAATCTATGTGTGAAGGTGCCCTGTAACTTACGCTTTATGCAGAGAAGATTTTATGTTACATTGACGCCGTGCAACTTCACTCTAGTTGGAACACTCCTATAAATTAAATCCTACTAGATGTATTTGACATCTGACGGTACAATTTTTTATGAAGATTTCCCCAAACTCCGCTCCAGCCTGTCGATGGGTAACTCCTGTAATGTGGGTGTACTGGTGGAAGCTGAATTGCTTGTTGGTACAAAAAACGCTGTAGAACTGTGGAGGAATTCTGCCCCAAAGTAATTTGCCATAAGGAAATACATTGTATAGGGGTGAACAGAGGGAGTCCTGTTTGCAATAGAAGATAGCTCTATTAGCCTGGCAGTGAATATCTGTTCTGCTAAAGTAAAGCATCTGGTTTCCGGGCGAGAAGGAGCGCCTGGTCCCCGACACGAATCCGCCCGGCGGTGAATCGGTGAGTCCGTGAATGTTTTGCCGGCCGCGGTAGTCTAGCGGTTCTAGGCGCTCAGTCCGGAGCCGCGCGACTGCTACGGTCGCAGGTTGGAATCCTGCTTCGGGCATGGATGTGTGTGATGTCTTTAGGTTAGTTAGGTTTAAGTAGTTCTAAGTTCTAGGGGACTGATGACCATAGATGTTAAGTCCCATAGTGCTCAGAGCCATTTGAACCATTTTTGTGAATGTTTTTTAGGCGGATTTCCATCTGCCTCGGCGAATGCGGGTTGGTTCCCCTCATTCCGCCTCAGTTACACCATGTCGGCGACTGCTGCGCAAACAAGTTCTCCACGTACGCGTACAGCACCATTACTCTACCCCGCAAACATAGGGGTTACACTCGTCTGGTGTGAGACGTTCCCTGCGGGGTCCACCAGGGGTTGAACCGCACCATAACCCTGGGTTCGGTGTGTGTGTGTGGGGGGGGGGGGGGGCGGAGGGATGAAGTGGACTGCGGTAGTCGTCGTGGGGTTGTGGACCACTGCGGCTGTGGCGGGGACGGAGCCTCTCCGTCGTGTCTAGGTGCCCGGTTAACATACAGTACAATACAATACATACAATACAAAGCATCTGGTAGTTCCAAAGAATACTACGCCGCACTTTAAGAATGCTGTAACATGAGCGTATGCACACGAGTAAAGTTCAAGAATACATATACTACCTGATCAAAAGTATCCCTGCGTAACGCGGAATTCAAATTCAAATGGCTCTGAGCACTATGGGACTTAACATCTGAGTTCATCAGTCCCCTAGAACTTAGAACTACGTAAACCTGACTAACCTAAGGAAATCACACACTTCCATGCCCGAGGCAGGTCTCGAACCTGCGACCGTAGGGGTAGCGCGGTTAGTGACTGAAGCGTCTAGAACCGCTCGGTCACTCGGCCGGCTAATGCGGAATTGATCACTACACGTCACACGAGGCAAACTCGCCAGTGTAAGAGGTGGTAGGGAGTATTGAGTTAAGAGTGGAGAAGCAGCAAGAGCGAATGGGTCGGTCGAAAGAACACAGTTACTTCTACCGTCGGCTGCTCCTTGTACGCTACCTGAGTAAAAAATCCTTCGGGGATGTTTCAGCTCTTCTAAAGATGCCCAAGTCAACTATTGGTGGGTGGAAATACGAAGGAACAACCACGGCTAAGCCATAAACATGCATACATCATGTAGTGACGTAATTAACAGTCAGACCTCAAGTAGTGACGTATCGTTGAGCATTGCGGATAATAGTTTAAAAATTCGCATGAAATCAGCGGAAGGAATCACTCGTGAGTTCCAAAGTGTTACCAGCACCAGCAGTCCAACTTGCACAGTGGCTGTGTATAAGGAGTCAAAAAAGAATGGTGTACAATGGTGGAGCAGTTTCTCCACACATTTCTGTAGCCAGTGCTAAACAACGCTTTAGTTGGTGTAAAGAACAACGCTACTGGACAGTGGATGATTGGAAACGGGTGATTGGGAGTCATGGCAATCCGATGAAAGGGTTTGGGTCTGGCGATTACCTGGAGAAAATTAAGTGCCGTCATATGTAAGACCAACAGTGGAAGTACGGAGGAAGTGGCGTCATTGTATGGACTTGTTTTTCACAATTATCCCCCTTATTGCGCTTAAGAATACGCTAAATGCGGGAGTATATGAACAAATTTTACAGCATTGCGTAACGGTTCGGAGACGGTGACTGTTTTTATCAACATGACAATGCACCCTGTCATAAAGCAGCAACTCTGAGGCTGTGGTTGTGGACAGCAACAGTCCTGAAAAGGACTGGAGTCCCGACCTGAACCCACTGTAATATATTTGGGCTTCATGCCCAGCGTCTAGCATCACTACCTTCTCTGGCTCTGAGCACTATGGGACTTAACATCTGAGGTCATCAGTCCCCTAGAACTTAGAACTACTTAAACCTAAGGACATCACACACATCCATGCCCGAGGCAGGATTCGAACCTGCGACCGTAGCGGTCGCGCGGTTCCAGACTGAAGCGCCTAGAACCGCTCGGCCACCAGCGGCCGGCTTACCTTCTCTGGTTTCGGCTGCTGATGAATAGTGGTGTGCCATTCCTTCACACTCATTCAGACATCTCATTCAAAGAATCCGCAGCATAGATGAAGCCGTCATAAATGCGAAGGGTGGACGGACCCAGTGTCAGTGTCCATTAATAGGTGTCCGGATACTTTGATTATGTAGTGTATGAGCGCACTAAACAGTTTCGAAGTGGCGAGAACACCACAACAAATTCCAATTCACAAAATCTGCTAGTATTGCTAGTATATGAATGTTTTCTTCCTTGCTTTGTAGATATATGCATGTTTTCTTCCTTGCTTTATACTGCTCTTTCCGACTCCATCTTGATCAGTTACGATCACCTCACAGTTGTTTTTTTGGCTTTAAAAATTCTTCTTCTTTATAAATTTATTCTTGAATGTGTATTTTGTGTGTATACAGGCTATATCGAGAAATAAAAAATTTGTACCAAGACCTGGATTCGAACTTGCGTCTCCTGCTCACTTGACGGATGCGCTAAGCACTACGCCACGCTGGCACAGTGGTTTTGCACAATTGCACGGACTGCCCCAGCACTGCTCCCCCTCAATCCAAATTCGCTTTAACGCCACAGCGCACTCTGTATTCCCCCTAAAATAGTACAGCATTGCAAAGGCTCTCCAACTGTACTGAAGTAGTACTTTAGTACTGAACGAAACAAGGGATGCTGCCTGAAACCCAGGCATAGGTGATTTAATCAAATGAAACTACCGCATAAGGTTCCAGAGTCTTTTCAAGTCTCAAACGTATATGATCTACATATGCAGACTGAAACGATGAATGAAAATTTGTACCAAGGCTGAGATCTGAACCCGGGACTTCAAAGACCCGGGTTCGAATCCCGTCCTTAGTACAAATTTTCATTCGTCGCTTCAGTTCGAATATTTACAAAAATGTGTACAAAGACCGGGATTCGAACCTAGGTCTTTGGAGACACGGATTCAAATCCCGGACTTTGTATAAATTTTAATTCGTCGTTTCAGTCTGCGTATACACGTCATAGATGTTTGAGATTTGAAATGATCTCTGGAGACATATAGTTTCATTTGATATTGATTTTGTATTTTATCGGTCTGCTTGAATATGTTTGGCAGTAGCATATTTTATACAATTTTTCCCGTATTGACGTATTTGCAACAAAAGGGTGTAAGTATATAACTTATTTCTCTATTTACCTCAAATCAGTGACAACTGTTAGAACTTCTTTGCTTCTAGCCCTTGCTCTGGAGTGTTTTCTGTATCCTCTTATTGTGTCACTGTTCATTGTTTTACTTGGTGAACGACACAACTTCTTAAACCCTAAAATTGCATTTTCCTCTCTGCTGCTGTTTCGGCATTTGACATTCTTGCTGTATTTCTGCCCGTTTGTCTTCTCTAGCAAAGTTCTTATCTGAGTGATCTGCTTTTACAGCAGTCTGTGTTCAAATGGTTCAAATGGCTCTGAGCACTATGGGACTCAACTGCTGTGGTCATAAGTCCCTTAGAACTTAGAACTACTTAAACCTAACTAACCTAAGGACATCACACACATCCATGCCCGAGGCAGGATTCGAACCTGCGACCGTAGCGGTCGTGCGGTTCCAGACTGTAGCGCCTTTAACCGCTCGGCCACTTCGGCCGGCTAGCAGTCTGTGTCCTGTTTTTCTGTGTTCTCAGGGTTAACGTTCATATGAATCAATGGTACAAATAATCGCATCTGTAGCACACGTACTTATAATCATGACTCCCACATTACACTTGTTTCATTATTTTATCCACTATTTGCACCCAGCCCAAGTTCTTTGGTGTACTAGGTCTGCTTAGAATGAAACACAAAACGATTATATGTAGCGGACAAGTGATTATCCATAGTGTAATTGTTACTAACTAGTTACTGCAGTGCACACGTAGTATACTCTGAAGCCAGTTACTCTGAAAGACATATTATTATTTGTCATGTCTTAACGAAGAGAATATTGCAGTCAAAAAGAACTGGTTTCTTACTCGGAACAGGCCAGGTGACAACTGTCGTGTTTGTCTTTAATAATGTTTCCCTCCTTTCGAGCCATTTGTGGGTATGAAAGTTAGAAGTCTAGCTCAGCCTCAATTGCTATAGATTCATACTTTTATAGATTCACATTGAAAATTTTTATGGCTGGGGGAAAAGAACTTCACGTAGTTATAGAAAAATATAGCAAATACTCTTTCCACTCACCTTCGGTGGTCTGTCGGCCTCAAATGAAAACTGTATTTCACTATCTTAATAATTATTATAGACCAACCAAGTGAGAATGCGACAGTCATGATTTCTGTGTCCACTTGCGTAGCAACTGAATAATGTGTATCCTCACTATCTTCAGTGAAGTGAGAATGTGTGCAATGGCTGTTTTTATGGATTGGCGATTGTCTATTTCTGAACCAGTCTGCTAAAATTCTATTATTATGTTGATATAAATAATAGCTACTTTTCCTTTTGTAGTACATATTAAGAAAGTACGAGCAGTTAATTACTGTCAATGTTTATGTAGCTGTATTTCAAAGATTCAGCAACCCGAAGAGATGAAAGAAGAATGGCAAGAAACGAGCTCTTAATTGAGAAGAATCCAGAATTTCGCTTTGCATACAGAGTATATTATCTTGGATTTTCCAACGAGGTTTGGCTCCCTCATTTTCGTGCCGTAATCACAGCTTAGTCGTTAGCTCAGTGGTTCATAACTTCGTTTGTCATGGGATCTTACTCGCGACAGTGACAATTTTTTCACTTCGTTGCTTTCGTTGTGACCGTCTAAGTGCAGTCTCTGATGATTAACTCTTGTGAAACAGATATATATATATATATATATATATATATATATATATATATATATATAAACAAAGATGATGTGACTTACCAAACGAAAGTGCTGGCAGGTCGATAGACACACAAACAAACACAAACATACACACATAATTCAAGCTTTCGCAACCAACGGTTGCTTCGTCAGGAAAGAGGGAAGGAGAGGGAAAGACGAAAGGATGTGGGTTTTAAGGGAGAGGGTAAGGAGTCATTCCAATCCCGGGAGCGGAAAGACTTACCTTAGGGGGAAAAAAGGACAGGTATACACTCGCACACACACACATATCCATCCGCACATACACAGACACAAGCAGACATTTGTAATATATATACATTTGTTTATTTGTATATATATTGTATATATTTGTATATATATATATATATATATTTGTTTTTTAGAAGTGCAGTTTTTCTCTTAAATTATCAGCTCATATGGGAAGTCGATTCGTTAGAGATCTATGCCCTTACTTCCTTGTTTTTCTTAGTGAAGTTTCTTTTGTGTAATCGAAACGCTACTAAAAGTCTTCCTGAACTAAATGTAACAGAATTTAGAGTGCAGAGAATTATGAAAATCTGTGTGAACGGTGCATCCGCACAGGCTTTGTCTTACTGCACAAGCTACGCAGGAACGAACGAGGATTCCCAAGTTCGGCTGACGTCTTCTACTGTCATGCGGTGTTTTTAGCTTGTTTCTACGTTTCCCAGCCGTATCTCTCCAAAGATTCCAACCGTGTTCTCTCCTGATACATGTTTCACACGCTTTCTTCAAACATTCTTCCTTTGAAACACAAAACTGTTACTTTTACAAATAAGTATCTCCCTTTTTTTACTTTTCTTCGTAAAACATCCTTAAAGTCATGGAATAATGCATGCTTCTGTAAGCAAGTATTTGCATTTTATGTGCCCACTGACATCCTGTTCTACATTTATACCGTGATCGCGGTAATTTGAGGGACAGAAATAGTTTCAAAAGGTTTCTAGAACGTTATTTGAATTTCCTTTGCTGGGTTGTAGACATGATTCACAGATGAAAAATACAACGTGACGACTTGATTTGCTTCTTTTATCGATCTTTTTTTCTCGATTCTTGCACCTTTTATTGTCAATTTCTATTTCCCCCTTTCTTTTCTTCTTTCTTAATCAGTTCATCTTTCACCTATCGGTGGCGTACCACTACGTGGCTGTACTTCCTCGTTGAGAATATAAATAGGTACTATTCTCTTTATTTACTCGTAAGAAGGACTGCAGGCTGGTTTCTACAAGTTTCTGTTGGTTATAGAGGAGCTTTGATGACGCCCGTGGCACCCGAGTCTATTGTGGACAACAGATCTGGCATAGTCCAGACGGCGGATGATCGGCCAGAGGTCTTCGATGGTGTCCAGTAGCTTACGTGTTGTTCTCCTGATGGTGGCCTGGACAGGGTCGATATCCAGTTCTTGATGAAGATCTCTCGTTCTTTCCCACTGGGGGGCTTTGAGAATGAGCTGAAACAGCGATTTTGCAACAGCTGTACTTGTGTAATGTTCGTGTTGCGTATGGTACCCGAGGAAGAGCAGCCAGATAATATGGAGAGCACCGGCCGTCACTTGATATCGATTAAGTTTGTGCCAAAAGACATACGAGAGCTGACGAAGAGTGGGTATAAGTAGTGTATTTAGGCGTAACGTTTTAACCTTTTTAACGTTGGCATGTTCCTTAAAGAGTAATTTTTTATCAATTATGATTTCCAAATAACCGACGTGATCAGTCCAAGGGACTGAAATATTGTTTATATCCTGATTGTCGCGAAGTTCAGGTCGTCGTCTGGTGTAAAGAATTGCCCTCGTTTTCTCTGCGTTACGTTTTATGTAAAGTACCATTGCCCATTGTTCTGTGATGTTCAGCTACCGCCGTAGGCACCATATTGCTGTGTCGACGCGTCGACTGCTTCTTAATAACGCGGTGTCGTCCGCGAACTGTGCGAAGACAACTTGCAGGAGCAGCGACATGTCATTCACGTGCAATATAAATATCATTGGCAAGAGGACGGACCCTTGTAGTAAACCTTCTTCTAATTGTAACGTGCTGGAGCGTTGTCCTATTATCTTGGAAACAGACAACAATCTCGATACAGTAATACGTAACGTCGTGAAGTTTGGCAATCAGTTTGTTCTTCTGCACTCAGTCGCAGGGCTTTTGACATCCAGGCAGGCAACCGCACTGTAGTTTGAGCGATTCATGCTGTAAAAATATATATTCCGTAACGCACGTCAGTTGGAGTTCCGTCAATAGCCTTGGTTGAAAGGCAAATTGGTCTGGTCTGATTGCTTCCAGCATGGCGCTGGTTTGTCGAAGTCGTTTTAAGATTATCCTTTCGAGGATCTTTGACAATGTGGACGACAAACAGATGGGCCGATGGTTTGTCGGCAGCCTCAATTTCTTTCCTCGCTTGGGAATCGGTACAAGGTGAGCTATTTTCTAAGCTGTCGGAAGTGGCTCAGTTGGAGATAACTGTTGAAGATTGATGAGCACCAGTGGCTTCGTTGGCGGATGTTTGAGTTGTTCATTCGTGACCCCATCAGGTCCTGGGGCCGAATGTGATCTGAAGTTACGACTGATCGGCCCGACTTCCGCTAATGTTGTTGGAAGAAGGTCATCCCCTTGTGCAGCTTGTCGAATGTCGTTCGCCTGTTGGGTAACCCTGTTAGCTTCATGTCTCCCTCCATGATATCTATTGAGTTTTGTACCACTTAGGTGGAGGCAAACAGTTCTACCTCTCCTAGGGAGTCGTAGATGTGACCTGTTGGCCCCTGAATGGCTAGGTTGGCTGGTCGTACTAGTTTCCACTCATTCCCAGACTGAAGTGCCAGCGTAACCATTTTGTTCTCCCAAAAATCTAATCTGTTTTCCACCGCGTGATAGTGTAGTTACCTTAGAGGCGTTTCAATTCTCGTCGGTCCTTTGGATTCCTGAAACGTTGCCACTGTTTTCGAATTCCAGTTTTTAAGTCTTCGAGCGAAGACGAGAATTCGTTGTGGTGCCAAGCGTGAATTTAGGTGGTTGAGTGTAGCAATGGACTCTTCAAGATGGTTAGTGGTAGATGCGTCCTAAGTGTGGCAGACGTTGTTGTTGAGAAATGCTTTGAAGTGGTCACTATGTGAAGCGATTGGCATCAATCATTTAAGGTCTTCAGCTGGAGATCGAGTCGAGGGTTTCTGCCTATAACAATATCTAGAACGTCGGGCTGCTGGCGTGGATTTGAGAGAATATGTGAGGGATGATCTGGACCAGATGCTATGTCACCCAGGCGTTCCTCCAGCGCTTGTATTCTGTTGCTCCTCGGGTTATTTCTCCAGGAGTCCCATGCGAAATGCTTCAAGTTTAGGACTCCATGCAATAGGATCTTGCCATAGAGATCGAAAATGCGAAGCAGGTGCTCTTCTTCGAATGTTCACTGGGTCTAAGGTACGCTGCAACCAATGTGATGTTGCTGTGAATAGTACATATTCTCACAGGCGTTGTCTTCAGTTATGTTAGTTGAGATGGAACTGTAAGTGTATGTGTGATCGAACGTCAGAGAAAGATAGCTGTGTCACTCCCATGACCATTAGCACAGTCCATCCGATATCCAGTCATGTTCTTCAACTTGAATTGCTGGGTTGGCCAGAGAAGCGTTTCTATCACAAAAAGTATATCGACCTTGAATCTCGTGATAAAATCCTCCATTTCTGCCTTCCTAGGTAACATTCCACTGGCGACGTAGATACAAAATTTGATGTCATCTCTCTGATTGCCAACGAGCCATTTATGGGACTAAAAAGTTTCATGGCACCGTTGAAGATGGTGAGTAGTTTGGAATGAATGTCTGTTGCAGCTTTGAACTATTGAAACGTTTCTTGAGTGGTCGTGAGGATGTTCCTCTGTCGGAATGTTGCCAGGAAGCCCGTAATACTTGAGAGTATGTCCTTGAGGTCTGAAAAATCAAAGGTGGCTTGAGTAGATGTAGGGGCGCTGGCCAGTTGTTGGATGCGCGCTGCGGCTGTTGCTCATACAGTGGATGTCGTCCTCGTCGGTAGTGTGGGGAATTCCCTGGCATTGTCGAGCTGTGGTTGAACGAGAGTAGTGGCAGGTTGTTGATTTCAGAGTCGTGATGGCTCACCTTGCGCCATATGTATCTGCAGTGCTTGCTGGAAAGTGGAGCATACTTTCCCTGTGGCCGGATGTTCGCCTTCGCAGTTGTATTTTGGATTCTGGCTCTTCATCTTCTGGCATTCCTTCGAGGGGTGATATCCTATATATTTTACATATCTTGCTGGCAAGCACCAATAATTCGCTGTATGAAAGAAAAGCTGACAAAGTTTGCATCATAGTCCTTCTTTTGGCTTATAAACTTCAATTTAGGCCTTGGTGTCCGTCAAGCGTTTGATATCATAAATGGATTCACTGGCTGGCTCGGCCCACAGCGTGACGCAATAAACTGGCTGTGGAATTAGTTTGTTTTGCACGTGATTTGAACTGATACAGTGTAGTTCTTTTTCCAGTTCCTCCGGTGGAATCTCAACTGGTAAGTATTTGACTACAACCTTACATCTCTTCTTCATAGGTGGTTGATATGTATAGATGGTGATCTACACTTCCTGGAAGGAGCGAAATCTTATTCGTCGATCAGACAGTGTTTCATATTAGTTTCTAATAGTTGCCTCTATGTATACATGTATGGCTTTAATTGTACTGGCCACCTGTTTCTTCAGTTCAGCGTTCAGTGACAAATATTTTCCTGTGTACTGAATAGGTGGTATTGTAGACAGTGGTATTTAACATCCTGTAAGTGCTTGGCGCAGTGGCAGGACTTGATTCTTCAGTTCCAGGTAACCCTGTTAGCTTCATGACATCCATTTCTACATACTCTGATTGGAGAGGGGTGGATTGGCTCGAGGTCGGGATAGGTAGTTTGTTGGCGTATAGGTAAGTTCTTGACAGTCATGTCTTTTCCTCCCGGCTTATTTGCGGCGTACGAATTGAAAGTCACTTTGTTCTTCGTGTTCTGGCTGCAGATAAACATTCGAATCTGACTCTGAGACCGATTCTTATGCACTGTTCTCTCCAGAGGTGCTGTCTGCGTTAACGTTCGGATGTTTAACTGGAATGGGATTTAAGTATGACGCCACCACTCACACTACCAACCTCAACGAATGGCGTTAGTAATGTTTTTCCCCTCAACATTCCATCAAACAGTCTTCGAGGGAAAACGTTTTATTGGAGAAAACAGGTATAGAGACAATCATAGATGTTACGTGTTCACGGCATGACATGACACATGACAAATCATTACCCTCATAGAAGGATAAAAAGCATATGCATTTTTTTTTGAGTTGTCAGTCTTCTCACTGGTTTGATGCAGCCCGCCACGACTTCCTCTCCCGTGCCAACCTCTTCATTTGAGAGTAGCACCTGCAACCTATGTCCTCAATTATTTGCAGGTTGTATTCCAATCTCCGTCTTCCTCTACACTTTTTACCCTCTACGGATCCCTCTAACGTCATGGAAGCTATTCCCTGACGTCTTAACAGATGTCTTATCATCCTGTCCCTTCTCCTTGTCAGTGTTTTCCACATATTCCTTTCCTCTCCGATTCCGCGCAGAACTTCCTCATTCCGTACCTTATCAGTCCACTTAATATTCAACATTCGTCTGTAATACCGTATCTCAAATGCTTCGATTCTCCTCTATTCCGGTTTTCGCACAGTCCATGTTTCACTGTCATGCAATGCTGTGCTCCAAACGTATATTCACAGAAACTCCTTCCTCTAATTGAGGCCTATGTTTGATACTAGTAGACTTCTCTTGGCCAGGAATGCCCTTTCTGCCAGAGCTGGTCTGCGTCTGATGTTCTCCTTGCTCCGTCTGTCATTGGTTATTTTGCTGCCAAGGTTGTACAGTTCCTTTACTTCTAATATTTCGTGACTATAAATCCTGAAGTTAAGTTCCTCGCTGTTTCCATTTCTGCTATTTCCCATTACTTTCGTCTTTCTTCGATTTACTCTCAATCAATATTCTGTACTCATTAGACTGTTCATTCTGTTCAGCATTCTTCTTCATTTTCACTCAGGGTAGCAATGTCATCAGCGAGGGGTGTCATTGATATCCTTTCACCTTGAATTATAGTTTCGCTCCTGAACCTTTTTTTTATTTCCATCACTGCTTCTTCGATGTACAGATTGAACAGTATGGCCTAAGACTACATCCCTGTCTTACATCCATTTTAATCAGAGCACTTCGTTCTCGGTTGTCCACTCTTACTATTCCCTCTTGCATCTTGTACATATTGTATATTTCCCGTCTCTTCCTATAGCTTACCCCTATTTTTCTCAGAATTTTGAACATCTTCCAAAATTTTTCACTGTGAACGCTTTTTTCCAGGTCCACAAATTCTATGAACGTGCCTTAATTTTTCTTTAATCTTGCTTCAATTATTAACCTCAACGTCAGAATTGCCTCTCTGGTGTCTTTACCTTTTCTAAAGCCAAACAGATCGTCATGTAACACATCCTCAATTTTCTTTTCCATTCTTCTTTATTTTATTCTTGTCAGCAACTTTGATGCACGACCTGTTAAGTTGATTGTGCGATAATTCTCGCACTTGTGAGCTCTTGCAGTCTTCGGAATAGTGTGGATGATACATATTTTTCCGGAAGTCAGATGGTATGTCGTCAGACTCATACATTCTACAAACCATTTTTGTTGTCATTTTCCCAATGATTTTAGACATTCTGATGGAATGTTATCCATCCCTTCTGTCCTACTTGATCTTAAGTCCTCCAAAGCTCTCTTAAGTATTGATTCTAATACTGGATCCCGTATCTCTTATACATCGACTCCTTTTTCCTCTTCTATCACATCAGACAAATCTTCACCCTCATAAAGGCCTTCATTGTACTCTTTCCACCTATTCAGTCTCTCCTCTGCATTTAACAGGGGAATTACCGTTGCATTTTTAATGTTAGCATCCTTGTTTTTGATTTCAGAGAAGCTTGTTTTGACTTTCTTATATGCTGAGTGAGTCCTGACAATCACTTCTTTCTCGATTTCTTCACATTTTTCACACAGCCATTTCGTCTTAGCTTCCCTGCACTTCCTGTTTATTTCATTCCTCAGCGACTTGTATTTCTGTATTCCTGAATTTCTCTGAACATTTTTGTACTTTCTTCTTTCATCGATCAACTGAAGTTTTTTTCTGTTACCCATGGTTTCTCCGCAGTCACCTTCTTTGTACCTCATTTTTTATTTCCAACTTATGTGACTGCCATTTTTAGAACTGGCAATTGCTTTTTAACTTTACTGCCTACTAAGCTACTGCGTATTGCTGTATCTCTAGCCTTAGAGAACTTCAAGCGTATCACGTCATTCCTTGGTACTTCGGTATCCCACTTCTTTGCGTATTGATTCTTCCTGGCTAATCTCTCAATCTTCAGCCTACTCCTCATCACCATTACACTCTGAGTATATATCTGCTCCTGTATACGCCGTACGAACC
This sequence comes from Schistocerca serialis cubense, assembly GCF_023864345.2. Taxonomy (NCBI): domain Eukaryota; kingdom Metazoa; phylum Arthropoda; class Insecta; order Orthoptera; family Acrididae; genus Schistocerca; species Schistocerca serialis. The sequence goes on from NC_064638.1 coordinate 419,366,609, forward strand.
AGAATCTGAATTCGGAATCTCTGTCTGACCATGAAGTAATCTAACTGAAATCTTCCCGTATCACCCGGCAGTTTCCACGTATATGTCGTCCTCTTGTGGTTATTCAACAGCTTATTCGCTATTAGTAGCTGAAAATTATTACAGAACTCAATGAGTCTTTCTCCTCTCTCATTCCTTGTCCCAAGCCCTTATTCCCCTGTAACCTTTTCTTCTGCTCCTTCCCAACAACTGCGTTCCTGTCCTCCATGACTATTAGATTTTCATTTCCCTTTATGTACTGTGTTACTCTTTCAATATCCTCATGTATACCTGAACTATCGTTGTCGGCGTTAGTTTGCTGTCAGTTCTGATGAGGTCAACCTTACCACTGAACTGTTCACAATAACTCGCTTTCTGTCTTACCTTCCTCTTCATAAGGAACCCTATTCCCGTTATGCTATTTTCTGCTGTTGTTGAGGTAATGGCGAATACCCTATACCCGTCTATCCAGAAATTCTTTTTCTCTTTCCATTTCACTTTGCTGACCCCTACTATATCTAACCTGAGCCTTCACATTTCCATTTTCAGATTTTCTAGCTTCCCTACCACGTTCAAGCTACTGACATTCCATGTCTCGAAACGTAGAACGTTGTTCTTTCGTTGGTTATTCAATCATTTTATCATGGTCACCTCCTCTTTGGCTGTCCCCTCCCGGAGATCCGAACGGGGGACTATTCGAAAATCTTTTGCCAAGGGAGAGATCATCATGACACTTTTTCAGTTACAGGCCACTTGTACTGTGGATACGCGTTATGTTTCTTGAATGCAGTGGTTTCTGTTGGCTTCTGCATCCTCATCCCGTTGATCATTGCTGATTCTTCCCGCCTCTAGGGGCAGTTTCCCACCCCAAGCACAAGGGAGTGCCCTGAACCTCTGTCCGCTCCTCCCCGCTCTTCAACAAGGCCGTTTGCAGAATGAGGTTAACTTCTTATACCGGAATTCTTCGGCCGCCAATGCTGATTTTTGATCAAAATTTAATGGGAGGCGGGTTTCGAACCCTGTATCGAGGACGTTTTGAGTATTAACCAAAGACGCTGCTCCTTTTTTTTTTTAAATTTTGTTCATTTTTGCTCGTTTTATTTGATCTTAGCGGACGTCACACGACATCAATTGAAGTTCATTGTTGATCCCTTCACTTAGCTTTTTTTTTTTTTTTCCAGAGCTCTGACCGAACACGCTGAGCTACCGTGCCGGCAATATGGCAGTATCTCTAGACCACGGGTGTAACAGAGATTTGTACACACGGTCTGTCATTCGTTGTCTCAGCTGCCCTACGTTCTTTTGTGTGGCGATTTTTGTTAAGTTCGCAGTGGATCGATGGTTGCAGTCGTATGCAGTGAAAGACTACTGGTGATGTTAAGTCGGACGATGCCTCTGAAAGTGAGCTTTCGTGGTCGCAAGTTACTGCAAGTGAACGTGAGGAAAAGAAGAGAAAAGTAGATAGGTGTTGTGAGGGGTACTTTCGTCATGGATTTACATAAAGTACATAGGCAGTGATGACAGGTAGCACTCTCAGTGTGTGTCCTGTGTCATTAAGAACTGAGGAATGAAAGCCTGAAGCATGTTAATCTTCGAAGACATTTGGAGAAGAAACATGAGGGACACGTTGGTAAATCGATAGATTTTTTTGTAAGCAAGCTCAGGGAGATAAAACGCAGTAAAAAGTGTAATGTCAAAGACTGCACTGGTTGGTAATATTAATTTGAAAGCTACTTTAGCGTCATATCACATGTCATTCCTAACTGCTAAATCTGGGAAACCCAGTACAGTTGCGGAAAGTTTAACCCTACCAGGTGCGAAAGTTATGTGTGAAATTATGCTGCTAAGAAAGTAAACTCAATTCCCCTTTTCAACAATACAGTTAAAAGAAGAATGAACAACATGTCTTCGAATGTGAAAGAACAATTCATTTCAAAAATTCAAGGTTTCTCATTTTATTCCTTACAGTTTGATGAAAGTACAGACATAGATTGAAAAGCAAAAACTGTTGCTCTTCGTCTGTTCTGAATGTAAAGAGAGTGAGGAACTTTTGTTCTGTACAGAGATTCTTCGAAGAGCGGCGGAAGATGTGTTTTGTGCGCGTATGAGTTCGTGATAAACAACTATGCTAGGTGGGATAAATGTGTTGACATCACTACGGACGGAGCAAGTGCTTTTACAAGTTTGAAGACAGGCCTAGTGGCTCGAGTGACACCTTAAGCTCCAAATGTAAGGTGTACTCACAGCCTCATACACAGAGAAGCCGGAGCAGCCAGAAAAATGCCTGACGATTTGAAATGTGTTCTTGGTGAAGTTACAAAACCTGATAATTTCATTAAGTCACGTTCTCTAAATTTTCGTCTTTTGACAGTTTCATATGAAGAAATTGGCAGTGAACTCATTCACCATCTCTTACTACTGAAGTCGTTGGTTTTGAAGAGGGAAAGTTCCGTGTCGTTTCACTGAGCCGCGCGATGAAGTGCGCCTGTTTCTTTTAGAAAAGCAACATTCTTTTTCAAGCGAGAAATTGTGTCTGTTTGGTGGATATTTTGTCGTTTCTCAACGAACTTAACGTAGGCCTACAAGAAAGAAATATCTTCCAGGTTGAGCGTAAAGTTGAAGCTACAACTAAGGAACCGGACCTGTGGCCAGTACAAGGGAAAAAAGTAAATATTCATCATTTCCAGTGTTCATTGATTCTTAAGGTGAAAAACTCTTAGCCGAAGAGTACAAAACACTTGCAGGATACTTGGCAGCATTAGCTGCAAGTTTTCGAGAATATTTTGCTGTTCCACAACCTGGTAACTGTTGGATTGAAAGTTCTTTCACTAATGTAGAGATCCGTGATATACAAGGTACGAATCTCATTGCCACAGAACAAGAACAACTACTGAAACTATCCTGCAATACTTCAAGGAGAAACATTTTCAAAGAAAATGAACTTTGTAGCGTCTGGTTGAGCGTGCGCTGTGAGTATGAAGAGTTGTCTAAAAAGGCGCTGCAACATTTTACGTCTTTCTCTACCGCTTACTTACTCGTATGTGAGCAGCTCTCTTCTGCACTTTGCAATATTAAAACCTTAAAGCGAAATCGTGAATCAGACCTGACATTGATGGTGACAAAACTTATTCCAGATTTCAAAGGAATTATGGAAAACACAAGAATTTCATTCCTGACTTGAGTAACCTCACATTTAAGAACATTGTTTATCAAGTGAATTTCCTTTAACAAAGGATACTGATTTTCAGTTACTATAATTTACTTTATTACTGTATTGTAGGTATTACTGTATTACTGTACTGTTACTTCATTACTGTAAGTTACTGTGAACTGAAATTTCGTTCACTACGCAACAATCATCTGTCTTTAGAATAAATTACTTACTGAATTATTTTTCTTAATATTTTTCTTCTCGGTGGTAATTCTAATTAGAGGATTTTTTTAATAATGTAAAATTTCACAGATGGCATTGCAAGGGGGTCCACAGACCACTTTTCGAATAAACAGGGTGTGTGCATTATCAGAAAGTTTGAGAACCACTGCTGTAAGCTATTTGAACATTATATAAACTAGAATAAACCCAGGTACTGAGTCAGGTGACGCAGTGGTTAGCATACTGGACTCGCATTCAGGACAGCAATGGTTCAAACTTGCATCCAGCCATCCAGATTTAAGTTTTCCGTGATTCTGTGATTTCCCTAAATCGCTCCGGGCAAATATGGTTCCTTTGAAAGGGCAAGGCTGATTTACTTCTGCATCCTTGACACAATCTGAGATTATTTTCCGTCTCTAATGACCTCGATGTAGACGACCTGTTAAATCCAATCTTCCTCCCTTCCTTAATAACTCAGTTTTGTAGGCTGTAATAACAGACAGAATAGCTAGAAACCATAATGTAATACATTCATGGATAAACTACTTCCTATGAAACTTCCTGGCAGATTAAAACTGTGTGCCGGACCGAGACTCGAACTCGGGACCTTTGCCTTTCGTGGGCAAGTGCTCTACCAACTTTTTTTTTTTTTTGTAATCTTTATTATTGAACAAACGGAGAGTACATATATATATATATATATATATATATATATATACACACAAAGCAAAAGTTCTTCAAGGTACCAGTTAAACATATACAAATGAGTGTTAGGTAAACAAATTATTAGAATAACATGAAATACAACAAATTAGAACATATCCTGTTTTCCTTTTTTTTGTTTTTTTTTGTTTTTGTTTTTGTTTAAAAATTTGTATTGAACAAACTAAAAGTACATATATATTCACTATGCAAGAGTTCTTCAAGGTACCATTTAAAAATATACAAATGACTGTTAGTTAAACAAAAAAAATATTAAAAAAGAAAAACATTAAATACAACAAAATATAACATATTCTGTCTCCTTCCTTTTTTTTTAAAAAAAAAGAAAATTGTGTTTGTTTTTGGTCGATGCATGAGAACGTGGATAAAGGTGTTGCATCATGTGACAGGTAGGCATGGTACACCCCAACTTTGAGGGGGGTCAAGGAAGACGCTGCGGAGATAACCGGCAAAAGTTTGTCGGTAAGATGGTTTTCGGGTGAGGGTGCTATGCGCGGTCACAACTTTGTACCAGAAGTCAAGGATTGTATGCGGACCACTCCGAAAGAGATATTCTAAAGCCTGTCCTCGAAACCAGATTAGGGTATGGTACTTAGCAAGAGGGTAGTGAAATGTCTGGGGCAACAACAGGAAATCCGGGGTTACCGTCGTTGGCGGGGCACGGAGGTAAAAGCCCACGATTCGTTGGATGAGGAGCCATACGTTTTGTTTCAGGGGGCACGTAAGACGGTGCTCGTCGGTGTCTTCGAGCTGACAGTCAGGGCAGAGTGGGGAGTTGGCCTGTCCTATGCGATAAAGTCGACTATTAGTCGGGAATTTTCCATAGACTAAAACATACCAGAGTGCAGGCACAAACGACGGTAAAAAGGGTGCATGCACACACCCCCAAACCGTGCGCCAGTTAATGTCAGGATGCTGTAGCACCATGGGGTCGCAAGGGTTGGACAGCATAAACAAACGATAATAATGTTTTGTACGGGGAGGACGGGTGACTGGAAGATCGGCCCGAACGTAGCTGAGTTCTATGAAACAATTGGCGACGTAGTACAATAATGGAGAAATAGGTGCCACATTGATCGGTGGATCGAGAGAAGCTGGTCGCAGGATATCTAAGAGACTGCGTGTTAAAGACGGGACCGGCCCCTGCCAGTGCCGCAACAGAGTGTGGACAAAGAGTGCAGAAGAGCGCGCCGGCACGTTGATGAGTCCGAGGCCACCTTTTGCAGGAGGCAGTGTTAGAGTGTTGTAGCGGACTTTGAAAAGTGCCCCTGCTGACGCGAAATATCCAAAGGCTGATTGGATGCGGCGGCCAAGGAGTAACGGCATTGGGAGGATCTGGGCGACGTGTACCAGTTTAGGGGCGACATAGATGTTGACATAGGACACACGTTGGAGTTGGTTTAAGTTACGGTGCACTTGACCGCGGACACGGTGCCGAATCGACTGCAAAAGCCGCCGGTAAGCCAGGGCCACTGTGCGGTGTGTGGAGCTCGTAAATTCGATACCCAAGTAACGAAGGGTGGCACTAACTGGGAGTGGGGTCGGCACCATAGCCGGGAGGCCGCGCCCAATGTGCATCATAGTCGATTTACGGACATTAAGAATGCTACCAGAAAGACGTCCATACTGGTGGATCCATTGGATGGCGTCATTGAGTTCCGTGGAGGAGCAGGTGAGAAAGAGGAGATCGTCCGCATAAGCCCTACAGTGAAAGGTGTGGTCACGCAAAGTGAGGCCCTGCAGTCTAGAGATAAGTCCAGTGATGAGGGGCTCAAGTGCAATGGCATATAGTAAAGTAGACATAGGGCATCCTTGACGCACAGAGCGGCGTATAGGAATCGGTCCTACAAGACTCCCATTGACTTGTACCATCGAGACCGCGGGAAGGAGTAACCGGCGAATGGCATCGACAAAAAGCAATGGGAACCCCATACGTGTCGCCACCATGAGGAGGAATGGGTGTCGAACGCGATCAAAGGCACTCGTGAAATCGACGGATACCAGTGCTGCACGAAGGCGACAAACCGACGCCAGTGCAATGAGGTCACGGCATTCTCCTAGGGCTGTTTGTAAGGGGGCCCCACAACCACGTGCAGTCTGCTCAGGTGAAAGGACCGTAGGTAAGACGGTGCGTATGCGCGCTGATAAGAGGCGTGCATAGATTTTATAGTCTGCATTCAGCAGTGTAAAGGGGCGATATGCAGAGACATGAGACCCTCCCTTCGGTTTAGGCACAGGTAGAAGAATGCCAGTGACGAATTCAGGTGGAATTGGGAAGGACGGAGTAAAGAGTTCCTGAATCATTTCCGTCCAGCGAGGAAGCATTAACGTGGTGAACGCCCGGTAAAACTCCACTGGGAGACCATCTGGTCCGGGTGATTTGTTCTTGGCCCCTTTGTTGATCGCATCTACCACCTCTCCTTCGGTGATTGCAGACATCATGGACGTTGACGCCGCTACGGTGAGGGTCCGATCGGGGGAAGGACGGAGATCATCAGGAATGGGCGTCGCCATCGGTTCATCATCATAAAATTGGCGATAATGTTCAGCAAAGGCGGACACGACTGCCACCTGTGTTGTGTGGTGAACACCATCGGAGGTCGTGATGTTGGGGACGAAAAGCCGACGTCGACGACTATGGTCGGATGCGGCATGGATTGTGGATGGGGTTTCGTCGTGGAGGAGGTCTTGTCGTCGGGAACGCACCACGACACCATGCAGTCGTGCACGTTGAAGAGAGAGGAGACGAGCTTTAGTACGTTGTCGTTCCCTGTGGGTGTCAGGTGATGGAGGGAGCGCATCGAGCTCACGGAGGACGGCGTAGTGAAAATTTGTGGTGTCTCGATGCCATGCTGCTGCTTCCTTGCCACATTGTATGAAGGCCTTTCTGATCGCAGGTTTGGCACATTTGAGCCACCAATGGAACGTGAATGTGTACTGCGGAAGGCGTCTTTCGCAAGACGCCCATGTAGTGGCAATACATTGTCGGCAGTGTGGATCATTAAGGAGGGAGGTATCAAGCTTCCAGTAACCTCTGCTGCGCCACACTAACTGAGGTGGCAGAGCCAGGGAGCAAATGACGGCGCAATGGTCCGAAAATGCAAGGGGCCATCGTTCAGCTTGGGCGACTTCATTGCCGAGGTGAGCAGAGACATAAAACCGGTGCAGTCTGCTCGCAGAATGTGCTGTATAATGGGTAAAACCGGGGGTATTGCCATGAATTTTCTCCCAAACGTCCACTAGATGAAAATCTTCGATTAAGGTGAGCAGCGCCGGGCATGGCGAATAACCAGGTACTTGGTCCTGCGTATGGAGGACACAGTTGAAATCGCCTCCCATGATAAGGCGATCATAGCGTCCAGAAAACAGGGGCGCCACGTCATGTCCGAAGAAAGTGGACCGCTGTCGACGGTTCGTGGAGCCAGACGGAGCGTAGATATTGATGACGCGCGTGTCGAAGATGATAACAGCCATGCCTCTTCCACAGGGAAGGATTGTCGTGTCCATGAGTGGGATTCCTTCGCGCATGTAGAAAGCCACTCCACACCCTGATTGATCACATGTGGACGTGTATGAGTCGTAGCCGTAGACTGGTGGTAGTGTGGCAACGCGTACTTCCTGAAGAAGGGCGACGTCGACGTCAGAGGCCCGAAGCATGTCACATAGGAGTTGCAGCTTGGGTGCAGTGCCGATCATGTTGATGTTCAGTGTGGCAAACCGGTATGTTTGTTTCAGTGATGGTGGACGCGCATCTACCATCACCAAGGGAAGTAAGAGGAGGGCACCGACAGGAAGTCCCGTCCCATCAGCTGCAATGCCTCGCTTTTGATGTTAACAGGCAGCCTCGTCCGGCGGAGGTAACTCATCCGGAGGAGGGGGCGTACCTTCCTCAATGTCGTCGGCCCATGCTCCTGTGCCGAGGGTCTGTCCAATGTCCATGGGAATTGCGTCGTGGTGAGAGAGATCTGGAGTTGTCGGCGGGGAGACAGGCATCTCAACCGACGCACCGATCGTTACATTGTGCGTGGCGACCTCCATAGTGGTCCCGTCCTGCGAAACGTCTTGTTCATCGTGAAAGTTGTCCGCCGACCTCTGCGTGGAAATGTCGGCTGCTTGGGTGTCGTCTTCGTCGTCGCGGGTGGCAACGCTCTGAGAGCCCGTGGGTGAACGGCGACGGCGTTTGCGCCTACGTGGCGAGCGTTGTTTGCGCACGTGTTCCTCAGTGTCGGACGACGGCAAGGAGGAGCGTCGACCTGGTTCGAAGGCGTCGGTGGGTACAATGAAATTGTCAAACAGGTGTTGTGAAGATGTACTGGTCTCCTCAGCGTCCGGTGCAGGAGCCTGTTCGGCGGCAAGGTTGTCAGGTGGGACGTCTGTACCGTCCGTTGGTGACTGGGACGGTGGGACGTGCCGATCGGAAGGACCGGGCGACGGACTGGACGAAACGGTAGACGTGGCAAGAGCCGCTGCGTAAGTGACCGGTAGGGCGGTCATCGTGGGTGTGACGGACGCTTCCGACAACGGGAGCTGTGCGAAACGTCGTTGAATGCATTCAGACAGTAGGTGACCTTCTTTCCCGCAACCGGAACAGGTCCGAGGTTGGCCGTCGTACATTATAATGGCACGGCAGCCTCCGATACGTAGATAGGAAGGCACGTGTTTCTGCAACTCGATGCGGACCTGTCTAACATCGTTTAAAACTGGATAGGTCTGAAATTGGACCCATCGTTCGGCAACATGTTCCAGAACGTTGCCATAGGGACGGAGCGCCTCGATGACGACGTCTGCAGGTAGTTCGAACGGCAGTTCGAAGATCCTTATCGTCCGTGTGCCGAGACCTGCGTGATCGACGGTAACGGGTCCGACGTTGCCGTCGGAATGACAGAAGCGCAGTCCACGTTTTGCCTCTTGAAGCACCTTGTCGCACGCCTCATCGTTGATCATTTTGACGTAGACGGTACTGCTAACTATGGACAAGTGGATACCAATTAGATCCGTTGGTGGTATTTTAACTTCATCGCGTATAAATCGTTCTACCTCCAGGGCCTTGGGTCGGGCGAAGTCGGAACAAAAGTTGAAACGTAATGTCTTCTTCCGATAGTTGTGCGCCATGGTGGTCTAGAAGGAAAACGGCACTTACAGCGGCCGAAGTAAACACAAACACACCGTGCGCGCCTCGCCCGCAGCGCTCTGGCGCGTGACCGCCTCGCAGCACTGCCGGCGGCAGACTGTGCCCAACTGAGCTACCCAGGCACGACTCACGCCCCGTCCTCACAGCTCTACTTCTGCCAGTACCTCGTCTCCTACCTTCCAAACTTAACAGAAGCTTTCAGGAGTGCTAGTTCTGGAAGGTTCGCAGGAGAGCTTCTGTTAAGTTTGGAAGGTAGGACACGAGGTACTGGCAGAAGTAGAGCTGTGAGGATGGGGCGTGAGTCGTGCTTGGGTAGCTCAGTTGGTAGAGCACTTGCCCGCGAAAGGCAAAGGTCCCGAGTTCGAGTCTCGGTCCGGCACACAGTTTTAATCTGCCAGGAAGTTTCATATCAGCCCACACTCCGCTGCAGAATGAAAATCTCATTCTGGATACTTCCTATGGCTTAAAAACAACAAAGCAGAATAAAAAATTAAAAAAAAACATGTTGTCGCCCCAATGGTAATAAGAACTGCCTAGTTCTCAGTGCTTCGGAGCCGCCATGTAGTGGAATTGTATGAGCACATAACTGAGCAAGTATAGAATAAGGATCTGGTGGATGACATGTCGTTTCCATGTGAAACAACGACAGTGATCGTATAACACCAAAGAAAGACGAGAAGGTAGTAAGGTAATTTCTGTTGGTCACAATGCATGATACACCCTAAGACAAACAGAACGATGCACCGTGAAGGAATTATTCGAATGGGATGGAAATAGGTAGATGTGATGTAAATCGACAGAAAAACAAATGATTAGAATGTCATAAAACTTGGATAATTAATTCAACAGAAAGAACTTCATAAATTGAGCAAGTCAGTAACACATTGATCCACCTCTGGCCCTAATGCAAGCAGTTTGTAGTGGGTAGGTGCCAGGAGGTGCCGTAAAGGCGAGAACTTTCCAAATGATTTATTTGCTTCCACTACAGTGCTCTGTTCACCTCAGTCTGTGTCACAGGGCCCCGCAATGCTGAGGAAGCACCCTAGCAGCCTGGGCAACACAACACCCACCGAGTTCCGATGATGTCAGGATGGCTGTACCAGCAGCTGACTCAGCACTGCTCGGTGTGAGCCGCGGGTGGTCAGCTGAGTCCTTTTCCTCGCTTGTGTGGCTGGGATCGTGGTGACGAACAAGCACCTGCTATGCGGCGCCCGAATCTGTGGCCCTCGCCTCAGGAAGTCTTTGGCGTGTGTCAGGAGCCAACTGCCTGCGGTAGTGAGCCAAAGAGTGGCCCACCGCTGTCTGGCTGCAGACCCCATGTCGACCTCAGAGGGTTGAACGAACGACCCACTGTGGACTAGGATGCTGGCGCCCCATCTGTTGCTGTGTGTACCCCGGCGGTGTGATACGCCCCGCCATACAGGAGAGCTGCCACACTTGAGTGGATCTCATTAGAAAACAGCACCTATTTATACTTGGCTGTGTGCCTTTGTTTTGCCAAGTGCACCGCTTTGCGTCACGTATATAAAACACTTAGGTTGACCGGTGGCCCTCTTCTGGCTGTGACTTGTGCCATAGAAACTGCTGTGTGCGCCCTCTCCGGCAATTCTATGCCACTGTGGCCTCTATTTACCTTCGCAACTGCTGGTATGCGTAACTTACTGCAATCCGGCCTGCACCCAGCTGTAACTCATGCTCCAAATATTGCACAAAACTAACTTTCCCTATCCTAAAGGGTGGTGCCGCTACAAGTTACTCGGTTTGGCATTGGTGATAGTTATTGCAGTCCTCCTCAGGAAGAGTATGCCAAATAATGTTCAATTGGCGTATTAAATGGTCAAAATACTGAGATGGTTGGATTGCCTGGAATCTCATCGACTGGATTAGAATTGTCTTGAGTGATGAGTCTGACTTCGAAGCCAGCCCCAGTGATCTGCGAAGACGTGTCTGGAGATGCCCCGGACAGAGTTGGGATACCAGACTCTCACCCACCTTACGCCCAAAAACATGGAGTGGTGGCCATTTCAAAACTGGGCCCCTTTGGTTGTCATCCGCAGCATCCTCACAGTACAGTAGTACGTGGACAATGCTATATGCTTCCTCATGTTGTCCTTCATGGCAAGTCATCCTTTGCTTACATTTCAGCAATATAATGCCTGCCCACACAAGGCGATAGTTCCCACTACTTGCCTTTGTGCTGGCCAGAACCTACCTTGGCCAGCAAGGTCGCCAGATCTCTCCCCAATTGAAACCGTTTGGAGCGTTATGGGCAGGGTCCCCCAATCAACTCGGGATTTTCACTATCTAAAGCGTCACTTGGTCAGGGTTTGGCATGATATCCCCAGCAGGACATCCGACAACTCTATCTATCAATGCCAGCCGAATAACTACTTGCATAAGGGGCAGAAATGGACCAACAAATTTTTAATTTGCTAAATTTCTGAAGTTCTTTCTCTCGAATAAATCATCCAATTGTTCTGAAACTGTAATCATTTGGTTGTTTGTACATCCACATCACAGCTAACGATTCCCGTTCCATTCGGATAATTACTTCGTTGTGCGTCTTTTTTGTCTTACACTGTACGACTGTTCGTCCCACTCGCCGATGTTCTAGTAATATTCTTTGTTGGCGTATGCAAATCTTCGTACTACAAACAAACACAATGCTGCGGTTTGTGATTTACAGTAGATTTAGAGCACGTAGGACGTGCAAAAAACAAAAACGCTCATAAGTGGTTGAATTAGAGACACTTACCCAGTAACGTATAGTGTTCCTTGTCGGTACTATCGTGGCGGGGACTCCATGAGACACTGAAATAATCGGAAAACTATCCTAATCCATGACAGCTCATTTGCTGGCCACATGTCACTGAACGTAGTTAGAGATGAATTTAAGGCCTACGAATGTCGCCTCGTTGTCTGACATGTTATCAACAAGGTTTAAATTAGGTAACCTTCAGGGCCACATAAGGAGTGTTTTTCAAACCATTCGACACAATCCAGCAGCGGTGGGGTGAAGCATTGGCTTGCTGAAAGTACGGGTTGCCTTTTGTGTCCTGCAGACTAACAACAGGTTGCCACGGTGTCCTATAGAAAATAAGTGAGGGATCCTAAAAAGCTGACTGGCATAGGTAAATATGGTTTTGCTTGTTAAGACATCGGCTAATACCAAACGAAGGCCTTAATTTTAGAAAGAAATTTCTGAGAGCGTGTTGAATGTGTGGAATGCAGCACTCTCTGACTGTGGAAAGAACGAGGATGAAAACGGAAGCTTCTGAAGCGTGCTGTTACAGAAGACACGTAGGAACTGAGGGGACTCATGAAGAAATAAACCTGTGAAAAAAAATAAGACGAAAGAACAGAACAATAGAGCACGTGATAAAACATTATGGACCTCCAAGACATTAGAGGGAGTAGAGGGCAAAAATCAATTAATTGAGGCCTTTGGGTGTAAGCTCTGCTCAGAGATGATATTTTCGGCACAGGAGAGGAAACTTCGGCGTGCCTCGTGAAACCAGTCAGCAAACTGCTGAAAAAAGGCAACAAACGGATACACATTATCGTAACTAGGCTTATGAATCCCTTAACACGGTCACGTTTCACCGCATGTGAAAATCTTCTATGTGACAATACCTTCACCATCTTTCTCCACAAGTGTATAGGCAATTGTGGTTTTCGAAGCACACTTGCTGTCGGCGTGAACCGACATCTGATCAGATTCTGGTGACATTTTTCCACTCTTGTAGCCTCCAGTGGCGATATACGACCATAGTAATCTCTGTGGTAGTGGAGTAAGCGAAGGTATTCGTGTTGGACGGTTACTTCTGTAGCTGGTTGCGAGTCTGTGGTTCCGCGTGCTATGGCTTCTCGTCGGTGGCAAATCCAGTGGTGAGTGGTCTATCTCACGGTGGCCTCTCTAACAGAAATTTTTTGTGTGTTTTATACGGTTAGAGCTGAAATAAGCTTTTTGAAGCCTTCGAGAAACTGTAATCATTTCATTCGGTACATTTTATTTATCGATTTGGAAGATGAGATCAGTCAACTAGTTGCGGAAGTTTATCGTATCACGGCTGCGATAGATTATCAGTTCTTGCTACATCAGTGTACTCACAACATCTGTTTGCAATCACAGTCACTTTGTTTTTTGCTTGAGTTATGGCATGTAAAGACGCCAGCTAACGATATTCGTTTACATAGTAACCTAACGGATGTTGAGTCAGGTAAAATTCCCTGAGTAGAACACACATAAGGCATGGAAAGCATCTTATTTATCGTTTTATTACTTACATTTTAATTCTGGATGGGGGAACACTGATAACATGCCAATAAACATCTACTGAAAAACTTATAGCACTAAAGACTGATGTAAACAGTTAAACCATAGTTTTTTTGTGAAATGCATATCGGCTCTGGTGGTTTAGTGGTAAAGTGCGATGCCGGAAACCAAAAGTTTGCGGGATCACATTCCTGTCGGACCATGGAATATTTCGGAGTGCCGTTAACTTAACCTTTACCTCTCAACGATGTGAAGGTTCGTCAGGAACGACACTTAGTTCGGATTCCGCGTTAAACTCGGTTGGATTACTGGGACACATACTCGTACGTTGGCTAAATGTCGTCCTGTTGAAATCTTGCACCATGTGGTTGATACTACACGGAATTATTATTATAATGAAATGCGAGTTTATTGTGCCACTGATTTTCAGACAGATAAAGTGCCATAAGCGTCATCAAATCAGTAAATAAGGAAACATTGATTCGTAGGATCCTTGCTAATTTCCAAGTAAATATATAGTTCTTCTTGATATTTCTTTAATGTTTCCTCGTATTTCCATCTTTTACTTTATCAAGGGTGCCAATGTTTATAAATGCATACGAATATAGTTACTTTCGTCATATAATTTTTGTGGAGAATTGCTTGGAACTCCTCAGAAAAGAAAATGAAACAGTGCGATCATACTACAAAATGCTTACTACAGAATCCAACTTCTGCTGCAAACAATTTATGTCTGTTTGCGCTGTTATCTACGGATCGCCTCCTGATCAACTAGACTATCACGAGCCATCTAATTTCATTCTCAAAATTGAATGTAAATGGTCTCTTTTTTCTCATTACTCAGCCGACTCACCCATCCACTGGCAGCCTCTCCTCGCACACCCGCACACACACACACACACACACAGACCTAAGCCGCATTGGAATACCGAAAATTGTGAATGAACTGATGGTTACCACCACCGGAATGTATTAATTGAGCTCTATCATTCACATTCACTTTCAGCTGGCCACTGCTCTCTGCAGTACTCCCCGCTGCTGGTAACCGCGTCGTGGAAGAGAGTGAACACAACGAACGAGGTGGTCTCTGCTCAATTGTTTTGATTTATGGCTTTGCGGGGCGTGATTAACGGCTTATTGGAATGATGAGGGATATCCCACAGGAAAAAAATGCAAGCGTGACTAGCTTTGTAACGTACTAACCGGTACTTCTATCCGCATAACACGTCACATTATCTTGCTCGAGAATCACACCCGTTTTAGCGGAATCAATTAACATGCCATTACATGCATGGTACATTCGAAACCAAACGGTTGGCTGGTCTCAGAAAATCTGACAGAAATATCACCTCGATTACAACGTCTCGACGCCCCACGTGTTATCTTCCATCAGTTCTTCAAGGGCGTTTTTCTCCACTGTTCGTCATACATAACTCAAAGTTCAGAAGTTCAATAAACCGGAAACCTGCACTCATTACAGAAAGTAAAACAATAATAAGTAACGAAAATGCAGTTTATCTTTTTTGTGTTAATGAATCTCTTGGCATAGGCAGTCTGAGTCTACATTTGATTTGGAATCACACACACACACACACACGCACGCACGCACGCAGTACCATTTGTCTAGCTGTCGTTTCTGGTACATTCACTCACGCATCTACGTCTACACGCCGCAAAACACATAATGTTGTGCAGCGCATGGTGTTTCTTGTACTTCTACCTGTTCTCCCTTTCCTGTTCCATTCGCGAATGGTTTGTCGGAAGAATGATTGTCGGTAAACCTCCGTATGAAGAATAATTTCTTTGATTTTCTCGGTCGTGGTCCTTTCGAGAGACGTACGTTGGAGGAAGTAATACGTTCATCGACTCTTCCTGGAACGTACGACTCGGAATTCCTAAGGTAAGTCCCTGCTATCGTCTCTCTCGCAGCGCCTCCCACTGGAATTCTGTTGAGCACCTCCGTAACACTCTCGTGCCGATCAACTTCGTAAGCGTCCCAGACAGATCGCAATATTCGAGAATCGGTCGAAAAAGTGTTTTACAAGCCACTTCTTTCGTGGGTGGATTACATTTCCTTAACTTTCTCCCAGTGAATCTCATCCTGGCTTCTGCATTTCTTACAATTTGTTTTATGTGACCGTTCCACTGTAGGCTGCTAGGAATGCTGATACTAGATATCTTACGATAGTTACTGTTTCCAGTTGTGATGGTACCTAACGGTTACTGCTAGTGAATTGCTCTTCTAAATACACTCCTGGAAATGGAAAAAAGAACACATTGACACCGGTGTGTCAGACCCACCATACTTGCTCCGGACACTGCGAGAGGGCTGTACAAGCAATGATCACACGCACGGCTCAGCGGACACACCAGGAACCGCGGTGTTGGCCGTCGGATGGCGCTAGCTGCGCAGCATTTGTGCACCGCCGCCGTCAGTATCAGCCAGTTTGCCGTGGCATACGGAGCTCCATCGCAGTCTTTAACACTGGTAGCATGCCGCGACAGCGTGGACGTGAACCGTATGTGCAGTTGACGGACTTTGAGCGAGGGCGTATAGTGGGCATGCGGGAGGCCGGGTGGACGTACCGCCGAATTGCTCCACACGTGGGGCGTGAGGTCTCCACAGTACATCGATGTTGTCGCCAGTGGTCGGTGGAAGGTGCACGTGCCCGTCGACCTGGGACCGGACCGCAGCGACGCACGGATGCACGCCAAGACCGTAGGATCCTACGCAGTGCCGTAGGGGACCGCACCGCCACTTCCCAGCAAATTAGGGACACTGTTGCTCCTGGGGTATCGGCGAGGACCATTCGCAACCGTCTCCATGAAGCTGGGCTACGGTCCCGCACACCGTTAGGCCGTCTTCCGCTCACGCCCCAACATCGTGCAGCCCGCCTCCAGTGGTGTCGCGACAGGCGTGAATGGAGGGACGAATGGAGACGTGTCGTCGTCAGCGATGAGAGTCGCTTCTGCCTTGGTGCCAATGATGGCTGTATGCGTGTTTGGCGCCGTGCAGGTGAGCGCCACAATCAGGACTGCATACGACCGAGGCACACAGGGCCAACACCCGGCATCATGGTGTGGGGAGCGATCTCCTACACTGGCCGTACACCACTGGTGATCGTCGAGAGGACACTGAATAGTGCACGGTACATCCAAACCGTCATCGAACCCATCGTTCTACCATTCCTAGACCGGCAAGGGAACTTGCTGTTCCAACAGGACAATGCACGTCCGCATGTATCCCGTGCCACCCAACGTGCTCTAGAAGGTGTAAGTCAACTACCCTGGCCAGCAAGATCTCCGGATCCGTCCCCCATTGAGCATGTTTGGGACTGGATGAAGCGTCGTCTCACGCGGTCTGCACGTCCAGCACGAACGCTGGTCCAACTGAGGCGCCAGGTGGAAATGGCATGGCAAGCCGTTCCACAGGACTACATCCAGCATCTCTACGATCGTCTCCATGGGAGAATAGCAGCCTGCATTGCTACGAAAGGTGGATATACACTGTACTAGTGCCGACATTGTGCATGCTCTGTTGCCTGTGTCTATGTGCCTGTGGTTCTGTCAGTGTGATCATGTGATGTATCTGACCCCAGGAATGTGTCAATATAGTTTCCCCTTCCTGGGACAATGAATTCACGGTGTTCTTATTTCAATTTCCAGGAGTGTAGCACCTCTTACGAGCAAACCAATGGCGTCCTTACCTGCGGTTAGTCGTACTTCAGGTACGTGGGCTATACATGGCTCATTTTAGAAGAATATCTCAATGTAGTCGTAGGGTTGAGCCGGACACGTTTGCTTTCCTATCCCTCAGGTAATCCGCTACAAATAATATCCTTTAGCTGTGATCCTGCAGTCCACTAGTCTACGCATTGGCTAGAGTTCCAAGTTAAAAAGAGACACATAAAAACGAAATAAAATTTAAATGAATTTAAACGTCTGCAATCGATGTAGACAACAGAGAATTATACTGAATAATGTTTATTCAAAGAAGGACATCTCAAATAAATGGGAAGTGGTCTCACGAAAAATCATGTCTAATGCAGGCAGAAATACCCTTGTAAAACGCAGTAAAGTTACACTCAGTGCATTACGAAAAGGGTAGCAAATCCCCAGACTAAATAGTCATCAACGATACGTGAAACCTAAGTCCATTTCATGATCACAGTATACAAAATATTCACCAGCTCAAAATAGTTCAGATTTCAATATAACACTATACAAAAAATAGTAGCTCATACTCTGTCGATCCTCAGTTCCGAATACAAGCTGAAAAAATTATAGAGACTTACTTTGGAGCATACTCAGACCTCTTGAAATATAAAGTTCCTTGAGAAATTAAAGTATGGTAGTGGCGATTAGCCGCCCGGAATCTATCACCCACGCCTTCAAAAACCACATGATGCCACAGGAACGTCTGCATTCTTTCAGAACGAACATCCGAATGTCCCCTTCAAGATCTAATCGAAAAGTGTCCTCAAAAGTTAAAGTTTCATAGTGACTGCTAAGAATCAAACATATGTCCAAATCATGAACGTTACTACAGGCAGGTCTGTCTTCTTCCAGCAAAAACGCAGAGGTGTCCAGAATCGCTCCCTTGAGCTCTGATTCGGTGAGTCCCAGACTCGACTCTCGACTTCTGCTACTGTCTGCTTTGCCATTGGCTGAAGGCCATCCCTATCAAACATACATCGTTCTTAAGCTCTATTAACATGATTTAACTCTTCTTGATCACTTCTCGGACTAAACTAATATATTACAACAATATATAAATAAAGAAACGTCATAAGCATTCAGTTATACTCAGATCATTCGCATGAATTTAAATAATAATGAATTCATAAATAAATTAGCTAGTATTCTTGCACAAGTGCACTCACATTAAATGATAAGGAATTTTCGTTAAATTTTGCTTAAATAATTGTTTATGTCTTCTTGACAGGAGCATTTTTTTGGTTCTCTTTTTCAACTGTGATTTCCGCTAACAAATGCGATTGGCCATTTCTCTATTACCACAGTTTATTAATAACACTTGTAATCAACATTTAAATGAATATACTCACAAAATAGTAAACCGTTCATTAAGTAAATACACAAATTTGACAAAATATGAGGTATTCATATTATACTCATTTGCTGTGTAAATGTGAAGAATATCATGTTCTGCCAAAAATATGTGTGAGAAAAAAGATGTAAAAGACGTCATAAGTCAATATATAAAATATATACAGATTAGCAACTTTTAGGGATGGCTGCTCTTGTGCAATGCTCTCATCTGAGATATCGTTTGTTGAAATCGCATGAAGCGTTTAAAAGTTGTTAATTCAGAGGCTCATTGTGAAAATTTTTATTTTCTGTGAAATATAAACTTCTGTAGTTTTAAAGATATTGAAATACTATTGTGTCACTGCAAGCGTATTATTTTTCTGAGTTCGCAGATCAGATTCGTTTTGATGTGTAACTGTGATGGATTGTCGAAGTTAAGAGAGCTGTAACTTAGCAATTTTTAAGATTGTGCGATTCTTCGCCATTTCTTGGACAGTTGTCTGTCCTCCTAAGAGACCGTCCGTCGCCAAAATTCCCTATACTGTGATTTATCCCACACCCGGCCCTTTGCTGTCGTGTGCATCTGCACCACTACCCTTCAGAACGAAAATAGCTTGTGTTTGTTTTCAAATCGCTAGGTACGATTCGTTGCTGCAGCAACTGTCACTGCACTGGGAGCAATAATCACATAATCTCTCTAGAATCTCACAAGTACCTTGTTTGGTCCAGATGCCTTTCCGCTGTTGAGCAGTTTGGTTGCCGATGGCCAATAACACTTTGTTTAATTTTGGCTCTAAGGTACGCTCTTTGGAAGTTGACATTTACCTGCGACAGTAGTGGTATGTACTGCTCTCCATTTTTCACGTTACTTACACTCATGGCCAATTTAGCCAGCCTCCTATGCAGTTACGTTCAGCAATGCCGTAGCCGGCCGGTGTGGCCGTGCGGTTCTAGGTGCTTCAGTCTGGAACCGCTCGACCGCTACGATCTCAGATTCGAATCCTGCCTCGGGCATGGATGTGTGTGATGTCCTTAGGTTAGTTAGGTTTAAGTAGTTCTAAGCTCTAGGGGAATGATGACCTCAGATGTTAAGTCACATAGAGCTTAGAGCCATTTGAACCATTTGAAATGGCTTGCTTGCCTCCTAACGTAAGACTGTAAAGAGCAACAAAGGACCATCTGTGCTGAATTGATTGTACGTTACGAGACTGATCGTGACAATTTTTTGTCAAATATAGTCACACGCGACGAAACACAGGTTCATCCTTTTGAACCAGAAACGAAACAACAATGAATAGAGTGGCGCCACACCACCACTCCTCCGAAGAAAAGCCGCGCCCTCAGCAAGTAAAGGCAGCAGGTAAAGGCAGACAAGGCGACGAGCTTCTGGGTGTCTGAATGGGTTGTTCTGTTTGATGTCCTTCCCCATGGTGCAACTATTAACTATGAAGTGTGTTGTGCTACCCTCAGGAAATTGAAAAAACGACTTCAGCGTGTTCGTCGTCACAAAAAAGCAAACGAACTTCTGCTCCCTTGAGGAGCTGTCAAAACTTGATTGGACTGTTCTGCCTCATCCACCCTACAGCCCGTGTGTCGTACCTTCCGACTTCCATTTGTCTGGCCCAATAAAGCATGCACTCTGCAAGAAGCAGTACTTGGATGATGGGGAGGCTATTGTTGCAGCAAGTCGTTGGTTCCGACATCGACCAGTAGATTGATACCACACGGGCATATAGGCCTTCCCAGTAAGGTGGCGTAAGACCGTCGCATTGCACAGAAATTATGTTGAAAAATAGAATTTTGTAGCCAGGAGAGTGGGGAATAATAAGATGTACTGGAATCCTGAATAAAATCAAACTGCTTTCAGAAAAATAGGTGTTGCATTACTTATTGAACGTTCCTCTTATATTTTCGTTCGCTTTTCAGCGTCACTTGCAACGCCACCATTTACATCAGGCAGTAAATGAGAAGTATTCCTCTGTGAATCTTATTTATTAAGTGCACATTTCCAGGCACTGCTAAGAGCATACCCGATATCTCTGTTGAGGTTGCTATCACGTAGTCTAATTTCCATTGCTTCCGTGGTCATAGAATGCCAAGAAATCGATGCCTGAGTCAGAACTCTTGTATGTTTAAACATAATCTTGTGTGTATTTCACTGGCTGTGATCAGCCACCACTCCTTTATTGGTATTTCTATATTTGAGGTGACACTGGTGTTCAACACGACGATAGACAATAATCTGTATAGACTGCTCCACGTAACTGTCATCACGCTTGCAAGAAATTTTATGAATCTCTCATAAAGTCGCACCAAGATTATCTTTAACAGGTGGCAACATTTCTTTGATTTAACTGAGTGGCCAGAAGTGAGGCCTGGTCCCTTGCCTCTTTATGAACCTACCTATCCCGCACAATGGAAGGCGCATTTACCGCATTGGCTTTCTGAATGTACAAGTGATGAGGACAAAGCGTTGAGCAGTAAGTCATTTTATCATTCGCCAGTAGGAGACGAAGCCAAAAGTTTCAGAGGCAAAACAAGCATCTCCGGAAGAGTGTGCGTAATACACTTATGGCAAGATGGTTTTGTCACCTCACGTACACCGCGACCTTTTTCCATGCTTCGAGCGTTCATTTGTGGTGGTCTGTGCCCGTGCTACTCCCTGAGCCCTCTGATGTTAGGTGAACACAGATTCATGTGTACGCTGATTACTTCTTCCATGCGCCATACTGACGAGATGGTTCTGAATGCCCTGGTTGCTCACCCCACGCTGTTGTCCAATACTGCAGTGGTGAGTGACCCGCTGCACGTTTCTCCTCACTTACAGCTCGACACAGGATTATACGGCCAACCGGTTGCAAATTACTATTTGGTACATTGACCTAGGTTTCGACACCTACTAAGGGTGTCTTCAACAGAATGAAATTATGATAAACCGTAAAATACGTAGCAAAGTCTGGAACGTTTTATTTTATTTTTGACTTGAGCATAGCCACTCTAAATTCGGACTATTCCTTTATCGCAAGGTAATTTTACGGGTTATCATATTTTCATTCTTATGTTGACACCCTTAGTAGGTGTCGAAACCTAGATCAATGTTCCAAACAGCAATCTGCAACGGGTTGGCTCTATAATACTATGTTAAAACTAATATACGGTCGCTGAGTACGAGCCATGTTTAAATCTGTCGTTTCAAATGGTTCAATTGGCTCTGAGCACTATGGGACTTAACTTCTGAGGTCATCAGTCCCCTAGAACTCAGAACTACTTCAACCTAACTAACCTAAGCACATCACACACATCCATGTCCGAGGCAGGATCCGAACCTGCGACGGTAGCGGCCGCGTGGTCCCAGACTGTAGCGCCTAGAACCGCTCGGCCACCTCCGCCGGCAATCTGTCATGTACAACTATCTATAGTTCGCGGTGATTCCTATCGCCAGTTTGTTGTTGCCACCACAGTTGACTCTGGTGTCACCGTGTTTCTCCGACTTGAAGTACTCAGACTACACTTGACACCGTGGTACGTTCAGACACCTGAGCCTGCACGATTTTGGAGGGTGAGATCCTTGTGGTGACGCGCACCCATGATTTGACCACAATCAAATGAACACTCGAGTAATAACATAACGGACCGTATTATTCATGATCTGAACCTGCTGCTCTTGCTTTTTCCGTGTTTGCTGTTAAAATTGTTGGGTCTAAGGTACGTCTGTTATGCAAAACACTGTTTTCTCCTGTGACCCAAACATGTGTCAGCACGTCTGTGCATCTTTAGTGAGTTTTCTTTATTCAAATCAGTGAAATGTGAATATATTTTAAGTGACAGCTAATCCACGATAATCAGACCTAAGAAAATTTTTCCTTGTTTTTGTCAGGTAACTTTACATTGTGCGGTTATATACATTATCCTGTTGTGCTAGCTCGTTATCTGTAACCAAACGATGTTAATGTGAATTCTGTTCGTGAGTTAACACATCACTATATATTTAAACGTAGTTGACACAACAAAATTACTTTTAAGCATATAGTGACGTGTTAACTATTATCACAGAGCAGCTACGATTTTGAAGATAGCTAGACCATACCAAAGTTATAAATTGTAATTGGAAGAAGTTTTGAAGCGAATACCGTAAATTAAGAGCATACCAAACATTCATGTAGTCACATTTCCCACGTTACCAGCTCTGGAACGCCGGTTTACTGATCTTCATCTTCAGCAACGTATCTCTCATCTTCTTCATTATTTTCGCATTAGATTCAGGTAGACGGCATGGTACACAGCGGGCGCGTAAAGAAAAAGTTTTATCAGTTCATTTAGCATTACAGTAATAATTTTTTTTCCTGGAGACAGCGCTACAGATAGCACATGTCCGCCCCGGTAGCTGAGTCGTCAGCGTGACAGACTGTTAATCCTAAGGGCCCGGGTTCGATTCCCGGCTGGGTCGGAAATTTTCTCCGCTCAGGGACTGGGTGTTGTGTTGTCCTAATCATCATCATTTCATCCCCATCGACACGCAGGTCGCCGAAGTGGCGTCAAATCGAAAGACCTGCACCAGGCGAATGACCCTACCCGACGGGAGGCCGTAGCCACACGACATTTCCATTATACAGATAGCACATTTCTGAGTGGAGGACGAACCATCTTCTGATTAGGCCACACTTTTCCAGTCTTCATTGTCAGCCCTTGAGCATTTAAATTTCACTAGTACTAGGTGTCCCTCTGAATAGCCATATTATTTGCTATTCAAACAACTAAGTGAATATGAAGCGAGATGCTGAATTTACCCTCGTATCTCAATATGAAGACACATTTCAATTTAAAAAATCAAATATATAAATATATAACGCGCTGTTATGTTTTTACTTACTTTTATCGCCTCGGGAATCACTGTAAACCTGAAACTCCATAGTCCGCAAAGATCAACGCTCGCTGGACATCCACCTCCCGCCATATGAGCGTACGGCCAGAATCGTTAGTCAGCTGCATCCACCTCTCGCCGTATGAGGGTACCTCCAGAATCACTAGTTACAGAGAATCTGCTCTCATCCGAGAAGAGCACGCGATCCCACTTCTCGTTGGTCTAGTCCATGCTCTTGGCGCCTTTGTAAACGGTCCCGCTGATGTGCGGGTGCCAACATAAAACAACGTACTGGTCGCCAGGCAAAAGAGACCAGCCTCTTGCAGTCATCGTGCCACTGTGAAGCATGAGATTGCGTGCTTTGTAGTCCCGTTAAATGTGCTTGCAATTGTATCCACTGTTTTACGTGTTTTGCCTGTTGCACAATGTAGCGATCATTGACAGTGGTTGGCCGCCTCCGGTCCTTCGGGCAGGAACGTTTCCCCATGCACGTAGAACAATGCTGTGAGAACTACCAAATTCATGGGCTACATTCGTCGCTCTTCGTCTTTCTTCCAGTTTTCCAATGATTCTTTGCCGTGTTATGTCATCCAGATGTTGTTTATGGGTGAGATTGTGATGAATAGCACCACCACAGTGCACCATAATTGCTTGCTGATTGACGCACATTCTCTTTGCTGTTTCTTCAGTTGCTTCGTGCTGTGGGGCCTGCTCCATTTGGCGCTATAGTCACGCCGATCTCACGCCATGTGACGTCCAGATTTCTGTTCACGACTGGGTGACCTCTTGGAACTGGCTCCCGCACTTTCATTCATTTCCATCGCCAATCTTCTGCAGAACTGGACATTCTTTGTTGACCTCCAAGGACAGCGTAGCCGATGGAGGCTACAGACACTCACACACACTCACTGGTCATACCGGACTCGAGAATCCATTACCGCGGCAACGTATTTTCGCCATGTGTCCCTGTCCTGGGCTATTTCCTTCCATTCACTTTCAATACCTAGGCTCCTCAAATCAGCTTTCACATTGTCCTTCCATCTACGCCCACAGGACGTTTTCCCTCTTAGTACCCTACCAGTAGTATGCGCGCTGCCCTGCCCTCATCCATTCGAGCTACGTGACCCACCCATCGCACCCTACGTGATTTAATTATACTGATTATGTCAGGGCTTGAATAGAGTTCGTGAACCTCTTCGTTATGCAGTTTTCGCCACTCTCCGCTAATGTAATACCTTTCTGCTCCGAAAATTTTCCTCAAAATTTTGTTTTCAAATACTCGAAACGGCTCTTCATTTTGCACAGTGAGAGACCAAGTCTCACACCCATACAGCATAACTGGTAGAATAATAGTTTTGTATATTCTAATCTTTAAATTCCTAGACAATATCCGTTATGAAAGTAATCTATTCAGTGAGAAGTAGCACACATTTCCCGCCCGTAATCTCTTCTTCAGTTCGGATTCAATCTCATTTCTCGAAGTGATGTCCACGCCTAGATACTTAAATGTGTTCACTTTTTCAAACTGCATGTCTCCAACTCTTAACGTTTCCTGATCTACTGCTGTTGGTATTCTAGTAGTAACCAGGTATTTAGTTTTGTCTTCACTTATCCTTAGACGTACATCTTCACTAGCCTTGATTAACGCATTCGCATTTGCTGTTACAAGTTCTTTCCTATCGCTAATGATGTTTAGATCATCTACATACCCTAATATCTTAATATTTCCATTTAACTCCACACCCTCTGAATTACCAGCTGCCATTCGTACAATATATTCTAAGACTAAATTAAAAAGTAGCAGAGACAGGGTATCTCCCTGCTTAAGCCCGTTTTTTATTTTAAATTCTTCTGACTCCAATATCCCCACGTGTACTCTACCTTTTGTGTTTTTCAAACTCGCTTCTATAAGTCTAACATACTTCTTTGGTATTCCAAGTTCCAAAAGAATTATGTACAATTTTGATTGCAATACTGAATCATATGCTTTTGTAAAATCTATGAAAATATTATGAACTGGTTTATTGTATTCCCATTTCTTTTCCAAAATTTGACGCAGGGTAAATATTTGGTCTATAGTTGATCTGTTCCTCCGAAAGCCAGTTTGGCAATCCCCCACAATTTCATCTGCATTTAGTGTAAGCCTGCTTAGTAGAATATTCGAGAAAATTTTGGAACATACTGGTAATAGCGATATCCCTCTATAATTACTACAATGCATTTTGTCGCCCTTCTTAAAAATTGGGATCAGAATCGACTCCTGCCACTTTCCGGTTATCATCTCTGAGTTCCATACTTTAGATATCACTTTGTGAACTACTTCCACCAATTTCTGTCCCCCATTTTTAGCTAATTCAGCAGTTATGCAATCTGATCCTGGTGCTTTATGGTTATTCAATTTGTTGATTGCATCCCTTACTTCCTTTAACGTTGGTTCAGGTATCTGGGGTTCTGCTGTATGTATTTCGTATGCCTGCTCATTTCCTGCTTCCTGGTGTACATTTAATAGATGTTCAAAATACGCCCTCCATTTACTTAATATAGCACTGGGGTCTGTCAGTATTCCCCTGGCATCCTCTCGAAGTGCATTTGTCCTAGCCTTGAACCCCTTCCTATACCCATTTGTATCTACTTAAAGTTCCATCCCTCTTCTTTGCCGGTAGCCTACGACCAACTTCCCTTCTCATGTTCAGGAACTCCTCACGTTTTCTCTCTCCCAATCTATCCCAATCTAATCGCGCTTTTCTCCTTTCCTCTACCAATTTCTTGCATTTCTCATCAAACCACGGTTTCCTCCTGTTCTTCTTAATTGTACCTATTGTGACCTTCGCTGCCTCTTTGATATTATTCCTCTCAGTGATTCACTGTTTATTTACATCCTCGTCTTGATCTTCGTGTGTCCTGAGAGCATCAAACCTATTTGAAATTTCTATCATGTACCTTCTTCTAAAGTTTTCATCATTTAGCTTATCATTGTCGTACCTAACAAGTTTTGTATTGTGATACCTTGATGTTGCTGTAGATAGTCGTTGGTGAACTTTGGCAACTACAAGAAAATGATCAGAATCGCAGTCTGCTACCCTGAAAGTCCTAACATTTTCTACACTAGTATACCATCTCTGATTTACAAGAACATGATCAATTTGGTTTCGGGTGTGTCCATCCGGAGGGACCCAAGTTGTTTTATGAATGTCCTTCCTTTTGAAATATGTGCTCTCAACAATCATGTCCTTTAAACAGCAAAATTAACCACCCTTTTGCCATTATCATTCGAAATGTTATGCAAACTATCTTTCCCAATTGTTGGCCGGAATGCTTCCTTCTTCCCTATCTTCGCATTAAAATTGAAACGTCCCCTTTGAAGAATTATACATGACTGTGCTTAAACTGACACACAATATTTTGTTAGCGCAACGCAATCTGACTTTCAAAATTCCCTACAAAAGAATGGCCCTGACTAACATTAAACTATACCTTTCACAAATCACTTACCTCACAAAAATCTTCGCTGCTCAAGCTACTGCAATACAGCGAGCGCCACTACTGCCAGCTAAATAAAAGATTCAAACTATGGAAGGCACTAACTACTGATAGGGATAGTTAGCAAATGAAAGATATTAATAGAAAACAAACAATGTATTTACCTTGATATCATCATATATAAATATAGCAGTTCATGACAATTTACAAATCTCCGCCATCTCTCTCCCCACATCCACCACTGCTGGCGGCTCACCTCCAACTGCGCAACGCTACGCGCTGTTCACAGCCAGCTGCTTAACACTACAATGGCGAGTATTACAACAATGCAAAGCAGCCACAGACTGCACACAGCACAGCCAGTGATTTTCATACAGAGGTGGCGTTACCATAAAAAAACCTAAACAGCCTACTTACAAAATCACCTATGATTAATTTTGTATCATATGAGGAGAACTCGCCCCACAGTTGATCCAGTTCTTCTTAAAAGCCGTCTTTAACAACCTCTTCAGTGTCCTCAGTTGGTGCGTGTACATTAATTGCTACTAGTGTATTCCACATGCCGGACAACATTATAACTGATAGTCGGTCACTAACGAACCTTATATCTCTGATTGCATGAGGCGCTTTTCTCTGTACTGTGAAACCTTTTCCGAAACTGTGAGCTTCCGCACCTCCATAGAAAAATCTATAGTTACCCCTCTTTATGCTACCCTCCCCCTGCCACCGAGTTTCTTCAATAGCTGTAATATCTACATCGTATCTATCTAATTCGTCTAATTATGTCTGGAACGTTCCTGGCCTGTTCAAACTTTTAACGTTCCATGTTCCCAACCTGGAAGTTCCTTTCGACCTGAATTTCTTCGAAGTAGGTTCCGCCTGGAGATCCGAATGGGAACCTAGTTTACCTCCGGAATATTTTACTTCAAAGGGACCCATGCCCATTAATGTTGCTGATTGTTGATGAATAGATTTGATAGTAAGAGAAGAAGAAACAGGGATGGTTCATCACGCCATCGCCTGCTCCCCACTGGCTGTCCGCGACTACTTATTTTTGGGTATTCGCAGCTACCCTTCATATCTGAAGGCCGTATCCCCTATCCGCAACCTGGGGACGCGCTGTGCCGTGGTGTTAGGGGCCCACGAGAGAGACAGCATGGTTGTTACAATACACAATGCTGTCCTAGTGAAAAATATTTCAACCAAAAAGTTTGAAATGAATTAATGGTCCTTACCATACATGTCAAATGCCGATAACGCCATTTCACAGGAATCACTTCTCACGTGGCATACAGGCTGCCGCAGAGAAATGAAGCAAGTAGTCGCAGCAAAGCAAATTGACCGTATCTTTTCAATACAGACGTGTCAGTATTTGGGAAACTGAGCAACATGTCACACTCATATTATAAAATGTGCTGACAGAAATGTATCCGATGTCAAAATTTTATGGGGAACTTTGCTGAATGATACGAGGTTGCGAGCATTTGGCGAATATAGCTGAAGAAACAGTAATGTTAAACATTCAAGATACAACAATAATAATTAACCATATTAAATTATTATTTCCCTTTGCTCTCTACATTACGAGCTAACTTTTCTTTCATTCTCCACTTGGCAATTTTTGAATATTTTCTCCCATCACTTGTCGTACCGGCTACCTTATGGCTGTAATTAACTTTCAGCTGTAAACTTTATGTATAGACTTGTACAACTTTTTCTGTGTTGATTAGCTCTCAACTGTATCTTGTTGAAACATTTCAATTACAAAAATTCTTTGGTGCGTTAGACTTACGTCTGATATCAGCATACGTCTCACTGGAAGCAAGAAGCTTACTTGTTTCTACTCTTTTTCACATTTTCCGTAATCCGGCTCCGTTTATACAATTTTAAAGGAGAAAATGTTTCACTTCATTTTTAAAGATTTGGCGATAACTTTGTGTGATTAACAAGTTACTACTAGCATACTTCTTCCTTGCCATAATTGTTTACAGTATTTTACTCTTGTCTCATTTTCATTGTTGAATCTTTGCTGGATTACAGCTACCAACGAGAAAGACAGTACTTTTATATTCGATAAACGTCCATATATTCCATGGTTTCTCTGAATTACCTCAAAAGGTAGCAGGAAAGTTTGCTCAGTGAATCTAAGGACGTTTCTTCCCTCCATCTATGTTCATTTAAGTAGGTATTTTGTATGTTCATTTGTTTCCTGCCTTTTCCACTTTTAAAAGTTTTCAATAATTTTTAATTTTTTTTAATTTGTTTCTTTCTATAACAAACCAGATTCCTTTTGCCCCTGCACTTACGTATTTTCTTTCTACCACAAGTTTTCTGTCGATAAACGTTTCAGTTTCTTCTTACTTTTCGACTCTTGTTCTAATACTGCCCCTCCATGAAAGTCCGTTCTCCTCCATCGCGTTCGTTCTGCAGCGGAGCTTCGGGACGTTTCTTCATTGCTTAGTAATATCAGTTAAGAATGTTATGCGCTCTGAGCAGATTGACTTCAGGCTTGTCGCCTTGTTATGTCACATATTTAGCATGCGGACAGTAATTAAGCACGATAGACTGCATGTATCTAGCTAGATACTGGAAGCTGTCTACTAGGCGAGATAATTGGTCGGATGTATTGTAACATAATTATGCACAATCGATTTCATGTCTCCGCTTGAGACTGGATGGCCTGCCATAGTTGCAATTACTGACGCAATAATTACTGGAATATAAGCCACGTTTCATATGACAACATTAGTATACTTGAAGTGATTGCATCCTTTTAACATAACTTGTTGCGGCCTAAGTAAACGCCACAAATAACCTCAGACATTCAGCAACTGTGACTGATTTGGCACGATGGCAGTCTCGCGAAATCACTAATGCATAAAAAGATGCCACTGCAAATACAACTTCGGTACAAGTTACAGTTATTTTTGTTTTTCCTTGCTGTTTTTTATTTTGTCCTGTCTCTCAGTCTTCTATTCATCTTCTACCTAACTACACTAACCAACTTGCTGATGAGTCAAGTTCTGCACTACTTCTCTGTTCACACACACAGTTTATCATGCTTTTGCCACTCCACACGTTCTCAGTTGTTTAATTTTTGCTACTTAGAGTGTGACCCAGCAACCTGTTGCTTCTCCTGATAGGATTGTTCTATTACCAATTCTACAGTGGACTTCAAATTTTTAACACACCCCTTCATTCTGAACCACAGATACGGCCTCAGGGAGTGCCACAGTATTTGCAAATGCTGTCTTACGCGGCCACTGATATCTTCAATGAAATTTCCGAAAATACGTGACCACACCGAAGTTTCATTCACTTCCAGCACATGTAAAAATGTAACGACGTGGTCACATATCCGCAACTGTTTTATTGAAAATGTCGCTGTACAAGTTTCTACTTTCGAAACTATTTGTGATGTTGAGCTGAAGTGAAGCTGAGGAAAATGTCGCAAATAGAAAAAATATTGCAACCGAACACAAAAGAAACAAACGTTTTGTCATTCACATACATTTTAGTGGTAAACTTTAATTATTCCACCAAGCGAGATGGCGTCAGATTTAAGACACTGAAATCACGTTCTCCGTCTGTCCATTTCGATTTAGACTTCCTGTGGTTTCTTCAATTTTCTCAAGCGAAATTCCAGCACAATTTCTTTACTATAACACAGCTAATTTTCTTCTCCATCTTGTCCCATGCTTGTGCACCATCTCTAATGACTGAGTTGCAACGACACGTCAAGCCTCAATTTTCCTTCATTCATCATTCTTGCATCCTTTCCTTTAAATACGCTACCTTCATAACGACATAGGAATTTTATAATACTCTCCATCATCATCACTATCTTTAAGCTTTAGGCTTGCTCCCCTCTTCCTTTTTCAAGAGAAATCGTCCTCGCGTCTGTGAGGGGTCATCTTATCTTCCATTGTCCTATTTGCTTGTACTTTCGCAGAATACTTGAAATGTTATTGTTTTCATTACTTCCGTGTCTTATTTCCGTTTTAGTTTGTTATTCTGTATCCTATAATTTATACTGAAAATGTCCAGTTTCTCCTGTGTATTATCACATCTTTTTTTAAAGCAAAAGTTGTGTTAAACGAAATGTCCTAATTTCCTGTTTATCTCTAAATACACATAATGGTTTCAGCAAATGATAGTACGCTCAGCAGATGGGCGAACATTTTAATATTTTAGTGTAAAACGTTTTAACCATCGTCGTACTGGACCCAACTATAAAATTTTTATGTCTTTTAAGATGCCTTCGACACTTTAGATCGAAGAGAAATCAGCGATACAACACTTTCTAACATTTGCAGCGGCACTTTTTCTCAAGAGAACGCTGTCAAAGACAAAACTACGAGCCGTATAATGAACGTCCTTGGATCCTTTTTTTATGAGGATGCTCCAACGTATGGCAATCTTTCATTGATATCTATAGTAAATGCTGATGTCATATATTGCCGCATTATGTCCTGGCAATTTTTTGCACCAAGTACTGCAGCTTTTGTCTTTGACCTAGTCCATTCGTTTTCTTTTGCATAAGCATAACACATTAACTACATCTCAAGGAGTAATTTCTGTAATAGAGAGTGGTTTCAGTCTTTTTTGATAAATCTTTTCTTTTCCTTAAATCATGCAGAATAACATTATTCGTTGCAACAAATCCTAATTTGCTAATATGTACATTTGATGGCCGATATTCAAGTGGCCGTACTAGTGGATGAGCTGTCAGGAATATTGCAGCAGCTTCATATAGATGACTGCTGCTTTATGGGCATGGATATAATGTAACGTAAGAGGATAAACAAAAAGTCTTTTGGTAAACATCCATGCCCACAGAATTTGAGAACATACCTTCTATGTCTTTTTTTTTTCACTTACTCCCTGGAGAAAGAACTAGATGTTTCACTGTAGATTTAAAGTCGGGGGTTTCCCGTTATAATGTCATACGTACAAAATTTGTGTTTTGAGATAAGGACAAAAGAAGTTTTGCAACAGTGGAAATACTATCAACATTACCACCTAAGTCCACAATGGTGAAGACTGTGATATTTTAGGGCCGGCCGATGTGACCGAGCGGTTCTAGGCGCTTCAGTCCCGAACCCCGCTGCTGCTGCCGTCGCAGGTTCGAATCCTGTCTCGGGCATGGATGTGTCTGACGTCCTTACGTTAGTTAGGGTTAAGTAGTTCTAAGTCTAGGGTACTGATGACCTCCGATGTTAAGTCCCATAGTGTTTAGAGCCATTTGAACCATTTTTTGATATTTTAGGTTCTAAGAGTGAGTTTCATTCATTCAACAGTTTCTCAGCTTTAACATTAAGTACCACTGGAAAAAAGGTAAAAAGTGTTATAGATACATTGTTTTAAGTTAAAATATCTTGATGGTCCCACTAGTTACATCTGATATAACAGTAATAACACTAACAAAGAATGAATTCATAAACAAAATTTATTTTGCTCAGCTGCAATGAATATTTTTAAACTATGTATTTTAGACATTTATAAGTGTTTCCTATGCTTGATAAATTACATAGGTCACAATAAATACATTACCATTTGGACGTAAACTTAAAAAAAATTAGGACATAGCAAAATACGCGAGAAATCCAAAATAATTGTATTTATTTTCACAAATATCAGTAAAACAGAGTTACTGAAAGTTGAATATACTACAGTCATCATCAGCATTAATTTCCATTTGTCCACTGGCTGTTGTACATATCAGTAATGACTTATAGAAATGGTGAAACTGATCAAGTATCATCTCTGCGTTACAAAGATCTAAAAGATCTGAGAGCTTATCTTTCTATGTTGGAAATGGAGAAGAATAAAAAGGCTGGAGTGTGGATGATTCTTGAAGCTCGTTTTAGCTATGTGGGAAATTTCCATTCATTTAAATTCTTCAGAACTATAATTATATTCAAAATCAATGTTTTCTGAGTTTTCTTTTCGATACTGAAACCAGGTTATTTTGAGCTAGTTGATATTATTTCCATCATTCTCAAATTTTCTTTTCTTTATTTTGCAGCTTCTCATTTCTGGGAAATTCAGTACATCCTGCTGTTGAACCTCAGTGTTGTGGTGTTTTTTATTTGTCATTCTGGAGACACGGAACCATCTTGATGGATCAGTTCTATCACGCATCTTGTCTTTTTACTTGTTGAGGCATAGACACAATTGCACTACACGTGCAAGTTACATGGTTCAAGAAAACGTCATTTATTACAGGAAGGTCAAGATGGTCGACAGTATGCAGAAACACAGCGGACACTTTACTTTTCTATTTTAACCTCCATAAGTACCTACACTTTTCATTAGAAAATTTAACAATCCCGAAACACTTTCTGCAGATCCGCATTTGTCAGTCCTGTCACTTCACACGCAGCATGAGGTTTCCCTTGAAGCTGCGTTGTATGCAGTTACACTGAAAAGCCAAAAAAACTGGTATACCTGCCTAATATAGTGTAGGGCCCCCCCCCCCGCGAGCACGCAGAAGTGCCTTAGCACGACGTGGCATGGTCTCGACTAATATCTGAATTGGCACTGAAGGGTACTGACGCCATTAATCCTGCAGGGCTGACCGTAAATCCGTAAGAGTACGAGGGGTGGAGATCTCTTCTGAACAGTACGTTGCAAGGCATCCCAGGTATGCTCAATACTGTTCATGTCCGGGGAATTTAGTGGCCAGCGGAAGTGTTTAAAGTCAGAAGGGCCACTCTGTAGCAATTCTGGACGTGTGGGGTGTCGCTTTGTCCTGCTGGAATTGCCCACTCTACGTCGGAATGCGCAACGGAGATAAATGGATGCAGGTGATCAGAGTCGTATCTACACCTATCAGTAGTCCCATATCAGTCCAACCGCACACGTCCCACACCATTACAGGGCGTCCACCGGCTTGAACAGTCCGCCGCTGACATGCAGGATCCATGGATTCATGAGGTTGTCTCCACTCTCGTACACGTCCATCCACTAGATAAAATCTGAAACGGCACTCGTCCGACCAGGCAACATGTTTCCAGTTATCAGCAGCCCAATGTCGGTGTTGACTGACCCAGGCGAGGCGTAAAGCTTTGTGTGTCGTGCAGTCATTAAGGGTACACGAGTGGGCCTTCAGCTCCGAAAGCCCGTATCGATTATGTTTAATTGAATGGTTCGCACGCTGACACTTGTAGATGGTCCAACATTGAATCTGTAGCAGTTTGGGGAAGGGTTGCACTTCTGTCACGTTGAACGATCCTCTTCAGTCGTTGTTGGTCTCGTTCTCGAAGGACCTTTCTCCGGCCGCAGCGATGTCGGAGATTTGCTGTGTTACCGGATTCCTGATATTCAAGGTACACTTGTGCAATGGTCGTACGGGAAAATTCTCACTTCATCGCTTCCTTGGAGATGTGTCCTATCGCTCGTCCCCCGACTGCAATACCACGTTCAAACTCACTTAAATCGTGATAACTTGCCATTGTAGTAGCAGTAACCGATCTAACAACTGCGTCACACACTTGTTGTCTTATATGGGCGTTGCCAACCGCAGCGCCGTATTCGGTGTGTTTACATATCTTTGGATATGAATACACATGCGGACACCAGCTTCCTTGGTGCTTCAGTGTATATTGTACACAGCAAGCCTTCGTCAATAAAAAATTCTTTAGCGTGCTTCTTTGGACAGTAGCAGGCAGCTTCCAGATCAAATTAAGATAAATGGGTTTTCCCTGATGCAGTTGCTGTCTTTATGGGGTCTTTCGTATCTCTTGTTAAAAGCGTCAGATCTATGCGAGAACCTCAGTCCGAATAGTGAATTTCGTTCTCTTTGTGTTTCATGTGAAATAACCTTTAGTATGTATCACACAAATCGTTTTGGATGCATGGAATAATAGGTTAAATTCTGTATTACATGTGTTTCAATAATAAGACTGCTTTTAAGTCATGATACCATGTTTCCACATACATTAGCCACATTTTCGAAGATTTAACTCGTGTGACAAGTACTCTTTCTCCGAATGTTTCCTAGCACAATGTGAAGCGAGTTTTGAAAAATTTTTATGTGAGATCTAATTTTTTCTGTGTCAAAATGTTATTTAGCTACTGCTGGTTTATGCCATCCTCTTTTATCTCAAGAAATTTTGTAGCAATCATTTCGTTTTAACGGGACCTAGTGTATGAAAGATTCAGTTAAATTAAATGTTGCAACAACGAAGGACTCAAAAACCTGATCCGTTTGATCATCTTCTTTTGAAAAGTACTTATTTCTGAATTTTCTCTTGGTTGATCCTGCATAAGTCTTATTATTTTGCTTCTAAAACCGAAACAACGTATAGCCACTGGCTATCTGTGTTACCTAAATTCCAAAAGTCTTCATGCATTTTTTGTCTAGCTGATGCAGTGAAATTTAATTTCCATTTCCTTCAATATTTTGAGTTGTCGTTTGGTTGAAATGACTATACAGAGACATGTTTGGCGTGGGAAGAACCATAAGGTTTTCCTGATCGCCATTTGTTTTTTTCTACCATTTTTTTCATTTATGATATTGAATTATTTGTCTGCATTTCACCTCTGCCTCATACCTCACCTCCAATTTTTTGTTTACGAACAGCTCTCTACTATTGCTGCCAGTTTTTGAACTATCTTGATCTAAAATTTTCATCTGAGTGGTATCTTGTTTCAAGATGACATTTTGATTGCCAATAGCAATGATGCTGAATTATTTGTCTGCATTTCACCTCTGCCTCATCCCTCACCTCCAATTTTTTGTTTACGAACAGCTCTCTACTATTGCTGACAGTTTTTGAACTATCTTGATCTAAAATTTTCATCTGAGTGGTATCTTGTTTCAAGATGACATTTTGATTGCCAAATAGCATGGTTTGTTCTTCAATATCTGACAATGGTGCAATGTTCAAAAATTTCTGATGGACGGTCAGAGTGTGATAATTAAAACTGCACCAAACAATTATACAGAAAAAGTGTATATATATTCATGCATAAAGCAATTAACGATTTTTACAACTATGTTCCTTTTCTTATTCACTACGTCTATTGGAAACTCCAGAAACATCTTATTTTTGGATTGATTACAATAAATAGTGTTATTGCACTTGTTTTAAGGAAATGGACGCATATATTGAAGAGACCAAAGCCATTCCCTATTACAGAAATAATTCTTTTAGGTGGAGTTAATGCATAATGCACACAAAAAAGAAAACTGGAGACGGAAGCGGCTGAAATCCAAAAATGCAAAATGTCATACTTGGCGAAAACATGTTCCAAGAAGGGAGAGCAGTCAGAATTTACCACAGATACTGATAGAAAATGGCGATACATTGGAGTGCTAGCAGAAAATGGTGAATTCATAAGAGGATACACCCTAAAGTCTTTATAGACCACTGTTCTTATTTGAATCTGCTTAAAAAGCATGGTTACTTTGCACCTAAATATGGTGGGCTCAACGTTATGCACCTAGTAACAAAAGCGATATGCAGAGTTCAAAACTGATGGAATAACTACATCTGAGGGTAAATCTCTTGCAAAAGTTGGAAACTTAAAGTTCTGTACGCTTATTCCTATAGGATGTGGAGAAGTGTTGACGATGAATACCGTAACAACATACAATAAAGGCAAAATCGAAACTCTCAAATGCTCTCAGCTAGAAGAAGCGTCCTACTTGTTGTTTCACACATAACAGAAGTACTGTCTTCACTGTTATGCAATTTCCAGTGATGGGGAGGCAGAGGCAGGCTCCAATTCCCACATACGCTTCGCCCTGATCTTTGGAGTCTGGCGGGTGATGTAACAGTCTTAGCCAAACTAAAATGACTTAGGAGCGACCTTAAAAAGAAGTCTGAGAAAATTGTTGTGTCATTTAGCACTTTAGACCACGTATGAAATGATATTAATAAACATGCTGTTCAGCAAATTATTCGATCCAACCTGCATACAGTTTCCAATATAAAGCAATGTAAATTGGCATTAAGAGTAAAAGATGATAAAAGCTTCACACTCAATGATAAAGTGAGAGTGAGAGCTATAGCATGGGTATGGAAGCCTGCATGAGCCGAAAAAGCCAGAAGATAGGCGGTCACCAGTTTACACAGCGTAAATTCATTGGCAACATAGAACAAACAATGAGAACATGACGGCGGAGCAGGTGTCAGAAATCGATTTTTCAAAGTGAACGACTGCCGTGGGGTGGTAGAATCAACTACTATTTTAACATCTTTGGGAGCCAAAGACTGAAGTATGAGAAGAACAAAGTGGAGCAGGCTTCAGAGACTGAACTACAAGAATCAGATGGTGGAAAGGGCCAGAGATCGAACTAGCAAAGCGTAGCAGAACGTGAGTCAACACATACCTTTCGTGTTGACAAAGACACTGTTGCTCTTCCAGCAAACAAGGGAAATGCAGCTGTGTTTCTACAGAAAGATGAGTGCTGTAGGAAATATCTGGTGTACAAGGAATAGAATGAGAATTCTACACCAGCTGTAGTGAGGCAGATCACATCCTCAACAATTCAGGCCTAGACAAGGAGACTTTCAGGATGTGGTAACGTAAAGCGAGAGTGCCACTAAATTAATAGTCAACACCGAAAATGCGTCAACATCCAGAATAGCGAAAAGATTCTAAATCACTCGTAGGACATTGTCCCCACCAATTAAGAACCCAGCACAGTTTGTGAAAGAATTCCGAGAGATGTGTCAAGACGAGAAGGATCTAGCCTATGCTTTACGAGCTTGCCAATAGAAAACTTCTCCACACTTCTACAAGAACACACTAATACTTTTCCTGTACACGCTTACCATCACTCATGTCAGATGTGGCAGCAGGTACTATGAACAAATAGTATGTGTCACTACAGGATCACATCTACTTCCAGGAATTGCGAACATATATTGGGCGTTTAGAGGGAAACAGATCTCGAAACGATGCGCCTGAAACTAAAAACGTGTTAGACGTTTGTAGACGGAACATCAGTGGATTAGTCATGTGGTTAAGAAATCTGATAGAATCCTCACGATACGGCATCGATATGTACGGTAGTACAAGTTTCGACATAGAAGCGGAAAAAATAGAAGCGTACATTTTCTGGACATACAGATGTGGAAGAATCTTGGTTGTTCTCTAGAATACAGGTGGGCTGCACCTAAACGCCAGGAGATTTACAGAACGTTCATAGTGTACAATAATGTTGTCTTTGGAAAGTGACAGAAATTTTAAATAGCCTGTCATGCTTTATAAAATTATTTCCTTAATTCAGTATCGATTTCTGGCTTACATGCCTGTTCATAGGCTGCAAACAGGAAGTTTAGACCATAGATGAGGATTGACGGCAAACTTATACTTATGTACTACACGTCTCGACTTACTTATGCTCTGTCTAACACTATGAACATTGAATAAATTCTCAACTGCCAAGATCGATAAAATCATTTATTCACGTAAATGACGGGTTTCGGCAATTTCCTGTTGCCATCTTCAGATCTATGTTTACATCACTGCATAATGTAAACATAAATCCGAAGATGACAACAAACAATTACTGAAACCCGTCATCTATACAAATACAAGTTTTTAGCGGTCTTGGCAGTTGAGAATTTATTCAGTATTCATAACAGTACAGATCTTCCACACAATGACGATGTTAGAAGTGTATATCTGTATAAGACTGCTACTCAGTCAGAACGAGCATCTTCAACCCATAACTCATGTTGTTGTTGTTGTGGTCTTCAGTCCAGAGACTGGTTTGATGCAGCTCTCCTTGCTACTCTATCCTGTGCAAGCTTCTTCATCGCCCATGTACCTACTGCAACCTACATCCTTCTGAATATGCTTAGAGTATTCATCTCTTGGTCTCCCTCTACGATTTTTACCCTCCACGCTGCCCTCCAATGCTAAATTTGTGATCCGTTGATGCCTCAGAACATATCCTACCAACCGATCCCTCCTTCTAGTCAAGTTGTGCCACAAACGCCTCTTCTCCCGAATTTTATTCAATACCTCCTCCTTAGATATGTGATCTACCCATCTAATCTTCAGCATTCTTCTGTAGCACCACATTTCGAAAGCTTCTATTCTCTTCTTGTCTAAACTATAAATCGTCCACGTTTCACTTCCATACATGGCTACACTCCATACAAATACTTTCAGAAACGACTTCCTGACACTTAAATCTATACTCGATGTTAACAAATTTCTCTTCTTCAGAAACGCTTTCCTTGCCATTGCCAGCCTACATTTTATATCCTCTCTACTTCGACCATCATCAGTTATTTTGCTACCCAAATAGCAAAATTCTTTTACTACTTTAAGTTTCTCATTTCCTAATATAATATTCTCAGCTTCACCCGACTTAATTCGACTACATTATCCTCGTTACGCTTTTGTTGATGTTCATCTTATATCCTCCTTTCAAGACACTGTCCATTCCGTTCAACTGCTCTTTCAAGTCCTTTGCTGTCTCTGACAGAATTACAATGTCATCGGTGAACCTCAAAGTTTTTATTTCTTCTCCATGGATTTTAATACCTACTCCGAATTTTTCTTTTGTTTCCTTTATTGCTTGCTCAATATACAGATTGAATAACATCGGGGAGAGGCTACAACCCTGTCTCACTCCTTTCCCAACCACTGCTTCCCTTTCATGCCCCTCGACTCTTATAACTGCCAACTGGTTTCTGTACAAATTGTAAATAGCCTGCTGCTCCCTGTATTTTACCCCTGCCACCTTTAGAGTTTGAAAGAGAGTATTCCAGTCAACATTGTCAAAAGCTTTCTCTAAGTCTACAAATGCTAGAAACGTAGGTTTGCCTTTCCTTAATCTTTCTTCTAAGATAAGTCGTAAGGTCAGTATTGCCTCACGTGTTCCAGTGTTTCTACGGAATCCAAAGTGATCTTCTCCGAGGTCGGCTTCTACTAGTTTTTCCATTCGTCTGTAAAGAATTCGTGTTAGTATTTTGCAGCTGTGGCTTATTAAACTGATTGTTCGGTAATTTTCACATCTGTCAACACCAGCTTTCTTTGGGATTGGAATTATTATATTCTTCTTGAAGTCTGAGGGTATTTCGCCTGTTTCATACATCTTGCTCACCAGATGGTAGAGTTTTGTCAGGACTGGCTCTCCCAAGGCCGTCAGTAGTTCCAATGGAATGTTGTCTACTCCCGGGGCCTTGTTTCGACTCATGTCTTTCAGAGCTCTGTCAAACTCTTCACGCAGTATTGTATCTCCCATTTCATCTTCATCTACATCCTCTTCCATTTTCATAATATTGTCCTCAAGTACATCGCCCTTGTATAGACCCTCTATATACTCTTTCCACCTTTCTGCTTTCCCTTCTTTGCTTAGAACTGGGTTTCCATCTGAGCTCTTGATATTCATACAAGTCGTTCTCTTATCTCCAAAGGTCTCTTTAATTTTCCTGTAGACAGTATCTATCTTACCCCTAGTGATATACGCCTCTGCATCCTTACATTTGTCCGCTAGCCATCTCTGCTTAGCCATTTTTCACTTCCTGTCGATCTCATTTTTGAGACGTTTGTATTCCTTTTTGCCTGCTTCATTTACTGCATTTTTGTATTTCCTCTTTTCATCAATTAAATTCAGTATTTCTTCTCTTACCCAAGGATTTCTACTTGATCCTCTGCTGCCCTCACTACTTCATCCCTCAAAGCTACCCATTCTTCTGTCAATTGTACCTCAGCCACTTATTAAATTCTACACCCTACTGCTGCCAAGTACTATCTTTCTTATGTTGGAATTAAAACCTGAGTCTTACTTGGTTTCAATGTATAATTACTATGGAAGTATAAATTCTTTGATTTATTAAAGTAATAATTTCATACAGTGTACAAACGTCAATTGTAAATAAATACTGATTGTTCACAAACCATAAATAATGTTGCACACCCCTGATTCATCCACCACAGAGACTTTATCGTTCATTAACAGTTACAACTGGGACAGCGTTCACCCCACAGGTTGGTGTAAGGGCGACACGGAACACTGACGGACTAAAACATCTCATGCTGCGTTTCTCTCCTTTCTACTTCTATTATTATGGTTATTCTACACGAGAACCTTTTAGCTATGTCTTCTTTGTTATCTGTTTATTCTTTATCATGTCCAAAGCAAAAAAACTCTGTTATCCCTGCTTCATCGGGACACGCAGAGCGTACCAATAAAACAACACTAAATCTTAACTCTAGCGGCTGGTCCGTGGAAAACAATATGTAGCTTTTGTTGACAGTGGTATGGCACGAAACCTTCGTTCACACCACAATAAGAAACCCCCTAAACTAGTATACATACTTTCTGGTACCTCTGGCCGCGAATCGCTCGTTATAGCCGCAAAAAAGGACTATATGTATGATTAGTTCCGAGAATCTGTTTCACAAATGTACATTTTATGTAACAAATATAACTGCAGCAACGTAGCATTACAGAAACATTATTTACACAATTTAATTTGAAAAATTACACACGACTGATTTCACAATTGCGTTGATGTTTGCCTCAATGTTGTTGTAGTGAAGTGCAAAGTTGGCTCCAAATTCTTATTTGTCAAACGGTTTCTATTGTCTGATGTTCAATGTTCATTATGGAAGAAATTTTTTCACATATGTAAGTTGACCCAAAGGGACTCTAGCGAAAAAGAAAATTATAAGAACGTATGTTGAGGTGCAGGCTGTCTGTACATCCCTGCTCTAAACGTTACCATTAGAGTTGTAAAACTACCTTTGGTTACTGTAAGAAGTAAGCACATACTACGGTAGTCTTCCTAGCAGCTTTGGTCAGTTAAGGCTGCACCTGCATTAGCTGTAGGTCGGCTGTGTTGCATACTTGTCAGGTGTTACCTCATAATGCATGTGATCAGTCTCTTACAAGATTTGTAAAGAAACAGAGTACTATATATAAAGGGCTGGTTAACCTACAAAACACTTTTATTCTCCATAGCTATCCTCCTGTCTATTACTTAAGAATAAGAATAAGCAGTACATATAGCAAAACTGAAATTGTCGATGTATAATTCTGGTTTTACTCGAAAACGGTTGATTTTTAACATGGAACTGACGGATGTTGTAGTAAAAATAAAGAAAACGTTACAGTTTTATCACGTTTTTGTTGTTGTGGTCTTCAGTTCGAAGACTGGTTTGATGAAGATCTCCATGCTGCTGTATCGTATGCAAGTTTCTTCAGTTCCAAATAACTTATGCAACCTACATCCTTCTGAATCTGCTTACTGTATTGGTCTCGTGGTGTCCCTCTACAATTTTTACCTTCCACACTTCCCCCCAATACTAAATTCGTGATCCCTTAATGTCTCAGAATGGGTTCTTTTTCAACAGATCCCTTCTTCTAGCCACGTTGTGCCACAAGTTTCTTTTCTCATTAGTTCTGTTCAGTACTGCCTCATTAGTTACGTGATCTACACATGTAATCTTCAGCATTCTTCTGTAGCACAACATTCCTAAATTTATTTTCTCTTCTTGCTTAAAAGTTTATCGTCCACGTTTCACCTCCATAAATGACTACACTCCAGATAAATACCTTCAGGAAAGGCCTCCTGACACTTAAATCTATATTCGATGTTAAAAAATTTCTCTTTTTCAGAATCGCTTTTATTACCGTTTCCAGTCTACGTTCTATAGCCTCTCTAGTTCAGTTACTTTGCTGGCCAAATAGCAAAACTCATCTTCTATTTTAAGTGCTTC
Source organism: Schistocerca serialis cubense (assembly GCF_023864345.2). Lineage (NCBI taxonomy): Eukaryota > Metazoa > Arthropoda > Insecta > Orthoptera > Acrididae > Schistocerca > Schistocerca serialis. Next base: position 419,409,216 of record NC_064638.1, read on the forward strand.
ATTTCCTAATCTATCCACTTCAGAGGTACGAGTTCTCTCTCGGGCATGAGTGTATGTGTTGTCCCTAGCGTAGGTTACTTTAAGTTAGATTAAGTAGTGTGTAAGCCTAGGGACCGATGACCTTAGCAGTTTGGTCCCATAGGAACTTACCACAAATTTCCAAAATTTCCCTAATCTAATTCCTGCAGCATCATCTTATTTAATTCGACTACTTTCCATTTTCCTCGTCTTGCTTTTATTGATGCTCATCTCCTTTCAAAACACTGTCCATTCCGTTTAACTGCTCTTCCACTACCTTTGCTGTCTTTAACATAATTACGGTGTCATCGGCAAAACTCAAAGTTTTTATTTCTTCTGTCTGGACTTTAATTCATACTACAAATTTTTCTTTGGTTCCTTTACTGCTTCCTTAGTGCACAGATCTAATAACATGGGGGATAGACTACAACACTGTCTCACTTCCACCTTAACCACTGCTTCCTTTTATGCCCCTCAACTCTTGTAACTGCCGTCTGGTTTCTGTACAAGCTGTAAACAGCCTTTCGCTCTCCGTATTTTGCTCCTGCTGCCTTCATAATTTTAAAAAGAGTATTCCAGTCAACATTGTCAAAACTTTCTCTAAGTTTACAAATACTATAAATGTAGATTTTCTTTTCCTTAACCTGTCATATATAGAGTCAGTATCGCTAGACGTGTGCCTACATTTCTCCGAAATCCAAATTGGTCTTCCCCGAGATGGGCTCGTACCAGTTCTTCCATTCTTCTGTAAAAAATTAGTGTTAGCGTTTTGCACCCATGGACTATTAAACTGTGCGGTAATTTTCGCGCCTGTTACCATCTGCTTTCTTTGGAATTGCCATTATTACATTATTCTTGCAATCTGAGGATATTTCGCCTCTCTCCTAAACCTCGCACACCAGATGGATTAATTTTGTCTTTTCTGGCTCTCCTAAGGCTACCAGTAGTCCTGACGGAATGTCGTCGGCTCGTAGTGCCTTGTTTCGACTAAGGTTTTTCAGTGCTGTGTCAGATTCTACTCGCAGTTCCATACCTCCCATCTCATTCTCATCTACGTCCTCTTCCCTTTCTATATAATACTGCCTTCAAGTTCATCTCCCTCGTATCGACCCTCTATATAGGCCTACTCCTTCCACCTTTTAGCTTTCCCTTCTTTGTTTAGGAATGGTTTTCCACCTGACCTCTTGATATTCATACAGCAGTTTCTCTTTTCCTCAAACATCTCTTTAATTTTCCTGCAGGCAGTATCTATCTTTCTCCTGGTGAAATATGCTTCTAAATCCTTACATTTGTCTCTAGCCATTCGTACTTAGTCATTTTGCAGTTCCTATCAATTTAATGTTATAGATATTTGTATTCCCTTTCACCTTATTCATTTGCTGCATTTTTACATTTTCTCCTTTTTGTCAAGTACGTTCAATATCTCCTCTGTTATCAAAGTATTCCTACTTGGTCTTGTCCTTTTACCTATTTGTTCCTAGCTGCCTTCACTATTTCATCTCTTAAAGCTACACATTCGTCTTCTACTGTGTTCCTTTCCCCTGTTCTAGTCGTCCGTTGCCTAACGCATCCTCTGAAACTCTCAAAAATCCCTGGTTCTTTCAATTTATCTAGGTCCCACACCCTTAATTTTATATCTTTTTGCAATTTCTTCAGCTTTAGTCTACAGTTCATAACCAATACGCTGTGGTCAGAGTACACATCTGCCCCTGGAAATGTCTTACAATTTAATATCTAGTACCGAATCTCTGTCTTACCATTATATAATCAGTCTGAAACCTTCCAGTGTCTCCAGGTCTCTTCCGCATTAACAATCTTCTTTCATGATTCATAAACCAAATGTTTGCGATGATTAAATTATGCTCTTTGCAAAATTCGACAAGGGGGCTTCATCTTTCTTTCTTTTCCCCAGTCCATATTCAGCTACTATTTTTCCCTCTCTTCCTTTTCCTACTACCGAATTCCAGTGCGCCTCCACAATTAAATTATCGTCTCCCTTAACTATCTGAATTATTTCTTTTATCTCCTCACACATTTCTTCATTTTATTCATCATCTGCGGCTCCAGTTGGCATATAAACTTATACTATTGTCGTGGGTGTTGTGTTTGTGTCCGTCTTGGCGATGATAATATGTTCGCTAACCTGTGCATAGTAACTTACCCACATTACAATGTTCTTATTCATTATTATGCCCACTCCTGCACCTAGCGAGGTGGCGCAGTGGTTAGCACACTGGACTCACATTCGGGAGGACGACGGTTCAGATCTGCGTCCGGCCATCCTGATTTAAGTTTTCCGTGATTTCTCTAAATCACTTCAGGCAAATGCCAGGATGGTTCCATTCAAAGGGCACGGCCGACTTCCTTCCCCATCCCTCCCTAAACTGATGGAACCGAAGACCTCGCTGTTTGATTCCCTCCCCCAAATCGAACCAACCAACCAGCCCACTCGTGCATTACCAATATTTGACTTTGTATTTACAGTAAGCAGTCAGAATATTACGACCACCGACCTACACTCCTGGAAATGGAAAAAAGAACACATTGACACCGGTGTGTCAGACCCACCATACTTGCTCCGGACACTGCGAGAGGGCTGTACAAGCAATGATCACACGCATGGCACAGCGAACACACCAGGAACCGCGGTGTTGGCCGTCGAATGGCGCTAGCTGCGCAGCATTTGTGCACCGCCGCCGTCAGTGTCAGCCAGTTTGCCGTGGCATACGGAGCTCCATCGCAGTCTTTAACACTGGTAGCATGCCGCGACAGCGTGGACATGAACCGTATGTGCAGTTGACGGACTTTGAGCGAGGGCGTATAGTGGGCATGCGGGAGGCCGGGTGGACGTACCGCCGAATTGCTCAACACGTGGGGCGTGAGGTCTCCACAGTACATCGATGTTGTCGCCAGTGGTCGGCGGAAGGTGCACGTGCCCGTCGACCTGGGACCGGACCGCAGCGACGCACGGATGCACGCTAAGACCGTAGGATCCTACGCAGTGCCGTAGGGGACCGCACCGCCACTTCCCAGCAAATTAGGGACACTGTTGCTCCTGGGGTATCGGCGAGGACCATTCGCAACCATCTCCATGAAGCTGGGCTACGGTCCCGCACACCGTTAGGCCGTCTTCCGCTCACGCCCCAACATCGTACAGCCCGCCTCCAGTGGTGTCGCGACAGGCGTGAATGGAGGGACGAATGGAGACGTGTCGTCTTCAGCGATGAGAGTCGCTTCTGCCTTGGTGCCAATGATGGTTGTATGCGTGTTTGGCGCCGTGCAGGTGAGCGCCACAATCAGGACTGCATACGACCGAGGCACACAGGGCCAACACCCGGCATCATGGTGTGGGGAGCGATCTCCTACACTGGCCGTACACCACTGGTGATCGTCGAGAGGACACTGAATAGTGCACGGTACATCCAAACCGTCATCGAACCCATCGTTCTACCATTCCTAGACCGGCAAGGGAACTTGCTGTTCCAACAGGACAATGCACGTCCGCATGTATCCCGTGCCACCCAACGTGCTCTAGAAGGTGTAAGTCAACTACCCTGGCCAGCAAGATCTCCGGATCCGTCCCCCATTGAGCATGTTTGGGACTGGATGAAGCGTCGTCTCACGCGGTCTGCACGTCCAGCACGAACGCTGGTCCAACTGAGGCGCCAGGTGGAAATGGCATGGCAAGCCGTTCCACAGGACTACATCCAGCATCTCTACGATTGTCTCCATGGGAGAATAGCAGCCTGCATTGCTGCGAAAGGTGGATATACACTGTACGAGTGCCGACATTGTGCATGCTCTGTTGCCTGTGTCTATGTGCCTGTGGTTCTGTCACTGTGATCATGTGATGTATCTGACCCCAGGAATGTGTCAATAAAGTTTCCCCTTCCTGGGACAATGAATTCACGGTGTTCTTATTTCAATTTCCAGGAGTGTATTATCGATATAAACCCGTCCGGGCGACAACAGCGTCACCTGGCGAGGAATGACTGCTAGTCGCACGCACGGTGAGTACAGTATAATTGAGCGTGGTGTCCGTGTGTAGAATGGGCAGGTGCGCGATCTACCTGAGTTTGACTGGGGGCAAACTGTGATGGCCCGGAAGCTCGGCACGAGCATTTCTGAACTGCATTACTTTTCGGGTGTTCGAGGAGTGTTGTGGGAGTGTCTTCAACAAAACAAGGTGAAACCACGACCAGACATCGTGGGGTTGCGTGGCCATCCCTCATTACAGATGTCGGATGTGGTAGGCTGGGCAGGCTGGTAAAACGGGGCAGGCGGCGAACTGCGGCGGAACTAAAATCAAACTTTAATGCTGGGCAGAACACAAGTGTGTCTGAACACAAGGTGCGCTGAACACTCCTAACTACGGGGCTTCGCAGCCGACGACCCATGCAAGTGCCAATGTTAACGCCACGACATCGGCTACTGTGTCTGAAATGGACTCGTGACGATTGGTACTCGACGCTGGCGGAGAGGCAGAGCGTTGCATGGTCTGATGAATCTCGATGCGTCCTTCATCATGCCGATTGGAGGGCTCGAATTTGTCGTCATCTAGGGAACAGATCCTTGATGCCTCTGCTGCGGACAGAGAGATGCTGGCGGCGGCTCCATTGTGCTCTGGGAAATATTCACGTGGGCGTCCATGGATTCAGTGGAGCTGATGTAAGGCACCATGACAGCCAAGGAGTATCGGACAATGGTTACAGCACGTATATTCCTTCATGATGCTCATGTTTCCCGACGGCAAAGTCATTTTTTCAATACGATAATGCGCCATATCACAAGGCCAGGAGGTGATCGAGTGATTCGAGGAACAAGGCAGCGAGTTCCATTTGATGTACTGCCCCTCAAACTCTGTAGATCAGAACCCGATCGAATACATCTGGGTTGTGATTGAACGAGGCGTCAGAGCTCATCACCCCCTCCCCCTCCCAGGAATTTACGGAAGTTAGGCTTCTAGTGTGTGCAGATGTGGTGTCAACTTTCTCTAGCGATCTTCCAACGCCTCATTGCGTCTACGCCACGACGCGTCGCCGCTATTATCCATGCCAAAGGTGGGCATTGCAGCTACTGGGTAGGTGGTCGTAGTGTCCTGGCTGATCAGTGTATAACTGTGTGTTCACCTGGCCGTAAGTCCTGTTCGTCCGGCCACCGAACTTCACTAATTCTCACTATATCTAACTTCAACCTATTCATTTCCATTTTTACGTTTTCTATCCTACCTGCGCGATTAAGGGATCTAACATTCCATTTTCCGTTCCGTAGAACGCCAGTTTTTTTTCTCCTGATGACAACGTCCTCCTGAGTAGTCCCCACCTGGAGAACCAAATGGTAGACTAGTTTACCTCCGGAATATTTTATCCAAGAGGATGCCATCATTATTTAACCATACAGTAGATATGTATGTCCTGGGCAAAACGTACGGCTGTAGTTTTCCCTTGCTTTTAGCCGTTCGCAGTACCAGCACAGGAAGGCCGTTTTGATGGATGTTACAAGTCCAGATCAGGCAGTCATCCACAGTGTTGCCCCTGCAACTACTGTAAAGGTCATTGCCCCTCTTCAGGAGCCACACCTTTGTCTGACCTCTCAACAGATACCCCTTCGTTGTGTTTGAACCTATTATATGGCTACCGGTATGTCCATCGTTCAAGGTAGACATATACTGCTAGGATTTCCTCAACAAGAAGGTAAAATATATCGAACATCATTTCAGTACTTCGTCGAACTTACAAAAAACATTTCTCTGTTACTCATAAACAGCGACTAACTGGAAACTCTTTGTTTTGATCATGATGAAGAAAGTTCTATTGAGTACAGAATAACAACAATAATTACTTTTTTATGTTTGTGCATGTAAGCTACACTTCCATCAAAAGTAATTGCTTTGACTACATAAAAATGCAGAAGTTACGCGATCAACTAATTTTTTTTACTTATAAACATTAATGTAATCCTACCATTTACTACGTCATTTATGTAATATACCAAAACTCCCGAATCGTAGTTTTGTTCTGCTGTAGATCGTTCGTAGACACTCGTCGCAAGTCTTAAAAATTACTGCATGCTGGAATTAAAACGTATCGGCCCGTAGAGGGTTTTGCTGAAGCTCTGATGCAATGTTTTAAGTTATTTCACTGGTGTATTCACAAGTGATTCATCATTGGTTACTTCATTAATACTATCGTTGACGTGCAAGTACTGTAGCCGTGTCTTCGGTTATCTCTGTCTGATAGTTTGTCACTACATCTCCATTAACCTCAGTGAAGTGGCACGAAAAGAGACAAAGGGGTATTGGGAGCAAGCAGGACAAGGGCAGTCGTCTTGAGAACACGACTGCCGAAGTACATCACGATATTAGATCGATCGAGTCTGATAGAGATAAATGGTGAAGCGGGTAAAAAGCGGAGACAGAAATCGCCAGGGCCTGTCTTCCGACGCCACTCTCGCCCACGCAGCCGCGCTCAAGCTGACCGTGTATCCAGCACAGAAATTGTGCGTCCTTTTTCCGTTAGTATTGATTGTTACAAGTGGAGATTGTACGACCCAGTACAATAGTGTGTTTCTTTCACTATAGTAAATGCTCTCGATGTCAGTTTACAGTAATCAGTTAGCCTATCTACCATATAAAAAACAGCGGAAGGGGCAAATTAAAACAATCGATGGTTATGATTAAACTCTGGTTGCTGTTGATATGCTGCTCTATATCCGCTGTATTAGCGTTAACGCTTCTTACGTATTGAACCACGGCAGTCTTCCTTTGCTGTCGAAAGACACAAATACTATTAGTTCACTGCTGAACTGATCTTTATTGGTGGTCTAGTTTGTAAGCGAATGTTTCATTAATTTTTCATTGCAACTTCTGTGACGGAAAACATCGGGAGTTGACTCGTGAAACACGGATAGTCGATTACTGTAAGTAATATTTCGGGCGCCAACATCAATTGTATGTAGAATGAATGAGAGTTTCAACAGTTACTGACCTACACGGTTCGAAAAGCTACTGCAAAGTGAATAATGGCAAGGAAATAGTTTCCAGTGTTACTCCAGTATCACAGAGGTTACGCGAACTACAGTTATACATGTAATTGTTTTCTTTCACGGTCGCCTTGTTTTATCCTAGATATACACTCCTGGAAATGGAAAAAAGAACACATTGACACCGGTGTGTCAGACCCACCATACTTGCTCCGGACACTGCGAGAGGGCTGTACAAGCAATGATCACACGCACGGCACAGCGGACACACCAGGAACCGCGGTGTTGGCCGTCGAATGGCGCTAGCTGCGCAGCATTTGTGCACCGCCGCCGTCAGTGTCAGCCAGTTTGCCGTGGCATACGGAGCTCCATCGCAGTCTTTAACACTGGTAGCATGCCGCGACAGCGTGGACGTGAACCGTATGTGCAGTTGACGGACTTTCAGCGAGGGCGTATAGTGGGCATGCGGGAGGCCGGGTGGACGTACCGCCGAATTGCTCAACACGTGGGGCGTGAGGTCTCCACAGTACATCGATGTTGTCGCCAGTGGTCGGCGGAAGGTGCACGTGCCCGTCGACCTGGGACCGGACCGCAGCGACGCACGGATGCACGCCAAGACCGTAGGATCCTACACAGTGCCGTAGGGGACCGCACCGCCACTTCCCAGCAAATTAGGGACACTGTTGCTCCTGGGGTATCGGCGAGGACCATTCGCAACCGTCTCCATGAAGCTGGGCTACGGTCCCGCACACCGTTAGGCCGTCTTCCGCTCACGCCCCAACATCGTGCAGCCCGCCTCCAGTGGTGTCGCGACAGGCGTGAATGGAGGGACGAATGGAGACGTGTCGTCTTCAGCGATGAGAGTCGCTTCTGCCTTGGTGCCAATGATGGCTGTATGCGTGTTTGGCGCCGTGCAGGTGAGCGCCACAATCAGGACTGCATACGACCGAGGCACACAGGGCCAACACCCGGCATCATGGTGTGGGGAGCGATCTCCTACACTGGCCGTACACCAGTGGTGATCGTCGAGGGGACACTGAATAGTGCACGGTACATCCAAACCGTCATCGAACCCATCGTTCTACCATTCCTAGACCGGCAAGGGAACTTGCTGTTCCAACAGGACAATGCACGTCCGCATGTATCCCGTGCCACCCAACGTGCTCTAGAAGGTGTAAGTCAACTACCCTGGCCAGCAAGATCTCCGGATCTGTCCCCCATTGAGCATGTTTGGGACTGGATGAAGCGTCGTCTCACGTGGTCTGCACGTCCAGCACGAACGCTGGTCCAACTGAGGCGCCAGGTGGAAATGGCATGGCAAACCGTTCCACAGGACTACATCCAGCATCTCTACGATCGTCTCCATGGGAGAATAGCAGCCTGCATTGCTGGGAAAGGTGGATATACACTGTACTAGTCCCGACATTGTGCATGCTCTGTTGCCTGTGTCTATGTGCCTGTGGTTCTGTCAGTGTGATCATGTGATGTATCTGACCCCAGGAATGTGTCAATAAAGTTTCCCCTTCCTGGGACAATGAATTCACGGTGTTCTTATTTCAATTTCCAGGAGTGTATGTTCTTGTAGCCGTTTCATTTCACTTTATTCAGCCAAAGAAGCGCTTAGTGTTGCTTTTTCAGAAGCAGTGTTTTGACATCTGAAGAAGACATTCGGTTCAAGTACAGGATGATTATAATTAAACTTCCACTGCTTTCTTGGGCCCCCATGGAAAACAAGTGATCGTACGACAATGAAACTTCGTGAAAAATAAAGAAGCACATTTTAATTTCTACATCACGTAAGAGAGGAACATTTGTTAATTGCGTACCATGTTTATGTTTCAGGTCACAAATGTTGTTCAATGTGACGACCTTCCACGGCAGCCTAAAATCCCACGAGAGATTCCATTTCATCATTGTTCACAGCAGTTTTGAAACGATAGACAATGGAAAATTAAGTGTCGTGACATCATAGCTCGTGCACTAAGATCGCAAATCGCATCCAGTTTTCTCAGCCACAGCAACAGCAACTTCTTCAACAATTTATGGCGCTATTGGCCGTCGGCCACTCCCACAGGCAATTCCCAAATCGTCAGGTTCTTCAAATTTCCATTCAGTCCAGTTTAGAAAGAGGACCACTTCATATTCCTTTAATGCGTCGATACTCGCGAAGGGTAGTGGCATTACTGTCGTTGTTTTGGTAAAACAGCCTTACAAGAAAAGGCCTTCCGACCTTCTCGAGACCGCTTTTATCTTTCTGCAACTGTAACGCACACTGATGCTTGTGTTTCAGCCCCACTGTGCCGCGCCAGTACCGGCGCCTAACGGCAAGTCATGACAGTAACACCTGCAACAACGCAGGTTCTCCAGCGCATAGTCTGAACGTCGTTCGTATGAGGTTGGGTACCCGAACGATAAATAGTTCTCTGTCTACACCGGATCAAGTAGTGAAAGTTTAATTATGACTGCAATGTATTATATGGAACAACAGATTGTACCACTTCAAAAGGCAACTGACGTGAAGTACTTGTTAATTTTATGATTATGAACCGCTAGATACGCAAACCACAAAGCAGAATATCAAATTCTGCACTAGAGGAACTCCAGTCGAAAATGACTACTGTGCAACTCACACTTACGTGCTGGACAAATAGTTCATCAAAATATTTTCAGGCTTATACCCCAACGTTGCACTTTCAAATAGCACACGAAAGAAACGAACATTTCAATACTACCGTAAAGATTTTTTTATTTTATTATGATAATCATTTTATCTATGTAGGTAGGATTTCTACATAATATTTCCGCATTCTAAGGAAAAAAGCGTTGACTGAAATTTCGTGAAAACATCGAGCAACGTCTTTGTTTTAATTATTATTACCCCAACTTCGGTATCATATCCGTGACACTCTCTCATAATACAAACCGAGCTGCCTTTCTCTGAAATTTCTCGATGATCGAAGAAGTGTTCAATGATTTCGAAAGTAAGGCGTTGTCAACCGACCTGAGTAAAAGCTCTAAGAGATTTTGATCGTATGTAAAATCAGTAAGTGGGTCAAAATCATCTATTCATTCTCTCAGCGACCACACCGGCACCGAAACGGAAGATAACAGAAAGAAGGCCGAAATACTGAATTCCGTCTTTCGAAGTTGTTTCACCACGGAAGATCATAACACTGTCCCTCCTCTTAATCGTCGTGCGAACGTCTAAATGGCAAATATTGAGATAACCGATCGCGGAACTGAAAAGTAGCTACAATCGCTTAGTAGTGGAAAGGCCGGCCGGCCGGTGTGGCCAAGCGGTTAAAGGCGCTTCAGTCTAGAACCGCGCGACCGCTACGGTCGCAGGTTCGAATCCTGCCTCTGGCATGGATGTGTGTGATGTCACGCAGTCTGCGTTCGGCAGGGCAGCAGTGAGCACCGCGCTCGGCCGTCCACGCCGCTGCGCGCGCGGAGTGTTTTGTTTACTTCCTCGTCACAGCGCTTCTCAGTCGAACAAGCTCTAATGGCCAACTCTTACAGGAAGAACACTCTCAAGTTCACCTTCTCAAATGAATACGCACGACCCAAAGCACTGGCCGTCGAACGCTTCCTACGCAAAGACGTGAAGATCCCCCGTGACGAACTCATCGTCATACACCTATCGATCATTAGCAGCGTCGTTTATGTTAAGATGACTTCCGACGCTGCCTGCAACGAGATTATTCAAAGGACGCGACATGGACTAAAATTTCGGCACTCCGACGGAAACGTCGGGCCTGTGGATGTCGACCTTGGCCTTCGGACGATCCGTGTATTCGAACTGCCTTTCGAGGTGAATGTAGAAGAAGTCATCTCGGCGCTAAGCCCGTTGGGAAAAGTCCAGAGCCACATAGCCGAGACATGGGCACAGTTTACGACGTATCCGGTGCTTAATGGTGTGTGACAAGTCCGAATCGATCTCAAACGATACATTCCGTCGTACATTTCTATCGGCGGCTGCTGTGCGGTGGTCATTTACGACGGAAAACCTCGAACATGTTCCGGTTGTGGCAAAGAAGGTCACGTCCGTAATGAAAGCCTGCAAGGCCGCATCACACAACTAAGGCACGACGATACGAACACCGACAGAACCACAACCACCCTTCCAGTCACCTATGCGGAGACACTGCACGTCCAGCCCTCACAAGACGCCGTTCATGAGCGTCTCTCTGGTCCGATACACCCGGAGGCGTCCCAGCACCTTGACACCGGCGATGCCGCCCGTGAACATGTCCAACAGCCGGACGCACCCACGCTAGAAGATCACAAGGATACCAATGAGAGTGTTCTGGAGACTGACGACCGCATCATAACACCCGCGGCTTTTGTACCGGAACGATGTGAATCACTTTCTTCCTCAGACACCGAAATTCATTGCCGAAAGCAGAAGTCGCCCAAACGACGAAAAAAACGCCGCAAGACGTCAGAATCGACCATTGAGCCCCCTCCGCAGGACGAAGAGATGGCACATCACTCTGACGGAGAACACTATAACACTTTCTCCTCTTCCACGGAGACGCGTCATCCACAAGACGGTAAACCGTCAAACAGAGATCGTGCGCAAGCCCCGCGCCCAGAAGCCATGGAACATAGCACGCCTCTTATCACCGACGCAATTGAGCCGACTCGGCCAGCGCTGCCACCTCTCGCCGATGTCAAACCTGTCGGACATTTTTCATTGGCGGATGACAACGATGTCCCACCTCCATCTGATGCGTAAATGAGATCTGTTCCTCCGTTAGATCAACACTAAAATGGGGGAAGTTTCTACGGCGACTCCTGCGACTTCTATGGACTTCCAGCATCCACCACGACAATCTTCACCAGCTACAAACCTATCGGCAGCACGGATCTCCCATTAGGCGCACCGAATAGCTACTATCTATACTAATAATATCGGCTCCCACGTTAACTTCAACTACTCCGTGACACGCTAAGAGCAGCGGACATCGACATCGCCCTGTTACAAGAACTGAGGACAGCAACTTGGACTGGGTGTTATGGATATGAGACGTACGCCGCCCATGCAGCTATAGAACACATAGGCGCGGCCATCCTCCTACGAGAAGGGATTGCAGTTTCCGATGTCGCATACCTCCCAACGGCGCGAGGGGTGGCCATAACAGTTGAAGGACTCAAAATCATAAATCTCTACGCCCCATCGGGCACTGATAAACGGAGGGATGACTCCCAGTTCTACGCAGAAGATATCATGCCTTTATTCCTCGGCCGATACGATCATCTCATCGTAGGTGGAGATTTCAACTGTGTTCTGGAGCGCACAGACCAATGCCCCCATTCCACCACATGTCCGGAACTTCGCTTCCTCGTCCGTCGCCTTCGTCTCCTCGACACATGGCGAGTGGTACACGGCGACCGCCGGGGTATACACATATCACGAGCCACTCCGCCAGCCGACTTGATAGAATATACATCTCTGACGCTCTAAAATCAGGTCTCCTCGACGCGGAACGTTGGCCGTCTGCCTTTTCGGATCGTAACGTCTACATCTGTACCATGAACCTACGTCGACAATCTATATGGCGCAGTGCAGGACCTTGGAAACTCAATGTCACGCTACTGCGGGACCCTGAATGTCGACAACAGGTCACCGGCACGTGACACACCTGTGTTCAACGCATTATGCGTTACGAGACCACAGTGCAGTGGTGGTTGCTGTGCGCCAAACCGGCCATCCGACGCACATTGACACACTATGGCAGAGCCAAAGCCAGGTGGAATCACCACAGAACTGATTTCTACTATAGCGCTCTACGTGAACTCATGGATCACGTTTGACAGGTATTCCACTCCGGGATCATAACGTTCCGCTGCCGAGCTTACGCGGACGACTTGGCCCTCGTCGTACGTTCAGCGGCCGACGTACAAGCTGCGATGCAGTGGATTACCCGTTACAGTGCAGGGGCAGGGAGCGCTGTGGAGGTGGCAAAATCATGCGCCATGAAGATCGGCCGCTGCCTTCCCGCAGACAGCGTAGTCCCATTTCAACTGGTGGACACCCTTCGTTGTCTCGGATTAGTGTACACGCGAGACATTCGCCGCACCTCGGCGATCAATTTTCGGGCGCTGCTGCAACGCATCCGGGCCTACAAAATCACATACTACGGCCGCTGAATATGTGCCAGAGAGTCACCTTCGTCAATACCCATCTGGCAGCCTGGATACCCCATATAGCGCAGATTCTGCCCATCACTGCGACAATGGCGGCCAGATTACAGGCGGTTTTCGGCTGTTTCATTTGTTCTGGACACATCTTCAAAGTCCAGTATGAAGCTCTCACCTTACCGAAGGGGGGTGGTAGCCTCGATCTGGTTAATGTGAGAGCCAGGACTACGACACTTTACACCAATACTATGCTCCGGTTATGGAAAAGCCAAAATGCTAGTTTTACTGGAATGTTGTCCACTGAGCTCGCATCTGTTTCGAGACGCCCACCGCCGTCTTTGGCACACATCCCACCTCCGATATCACATATCGGCCGTTTCTTTTTGGAGTACAGCTACATATGCACCGAGCTCCCCAGGACCAGGAAGACGACCACCCGCGACATCTACTGCCTTCTCCGAAAGTCTCCACCCCACAACCCCGTCGAAACACGTCACCCCCAGTTTTCATGGCCTACAGTTTGGAAAACGATCCACCAACCATATCACACCACTGACACCACCTCCATGTGGTACCTTCCCGTCAACGGCAAGTATACTACAAGACAGAAACTGCATCGCATCGCACTGGTGGACTCACACCTGCGCCTCAAGTGCAATGTCGAAGATACAGATTTACATCATTTTGAGTGTAGGCCAGCAGCAGCTGTCTGGACCCTCGTACAGAAGATTGTGACTTTCTACCTCCGAGTACCACCACATCATGTTTCTCCTACCATGATGATATATCCCGACACGACCTACTTTCCATCGGCTAAGTGGCACGCCATCACATGGATCAGTGGCATGGCTGTCAACTACCTCTTCCGGGACGACATCGTCGATCCGTCGGACTTTTGGACACGCCTCCAAGTACATCACCACACCCTTCGCCGGCATCGACACTATTGGGCCACTTTCGCGAACTATTTACGGAGTATTTTCACCAACCCGCCTCAAAGCTGGAATCTCAACGAACTGTGCCAGCCAAGACTGGACGATCCCACGTTTCCCTTTAATGGTCAATGCATTTTGTTCTGATGGCGCGCCAAAGTGGAGCATGGCGCAGAAAGTATTCCTATTTTATTTCACTTCTCTTTTCTCCTCCTCTTCTAAGTTTTTTTTTCCTTACACATGTTTATCCTTTTCACGCATAGCTCTCTATCTGCAGCCTATTTGTTTTCTGTCTCCTGTGCCCCCCCCCCCCCCCCCCAAAAAAAAGACATACAAAAAATTTGAGTTGTTGCTGATGGTGAGGCTGTATACTCATTTCTGTTAACAAAACAATAAAGAAAATAAAAAAAGATGGGCGTTGCCAAAAAAAGAAAAGAAAAAAAAAGTCTGGAACGCGCGACCGCTACGGTCGCAGGTTCGAATCCTGCCTCGTGCATGGATGTGTGTGATGTCCTTAGGATAGTTAGGTTTAAGTAGTTATAAGTTCTAGGGGACTGATGACCTCAGATGTTAAGTCTCATAGTGCTCAGAGCCATTTGAACCATTTTTTTTAGTGGAAAGGCCTCAGGACCAGATGAGATACCTAAAAGATTCTATAAAGATTATGCGAAAGAACATCCTCCCTTTCTAGCAGTAATTTTTCGTAGGTCGCTTGAGCAACGAAAGGTACCTAACCACTGGAAAAAAGCGCTGGTCATTCCAGTTTTTAGGAAAGGCTGTAAGACAGATCCACACAATTATAGACCTATATCGTTGACGTCAATCTGTTGTAGATTTATGAAACATGTTTTAAGCTCAAGAATTATGACATTTTTTTGAAAATGAGCATCGCCTCTATAAAAATCAACATGAATTCCGCAAACAGCGATCCTGCGAAACTCAGCTCGCTCTGTTCCTCCATGGGATCCACAACGCAGTGGACAGCGGCGTTCAGGTTGATGCCGTGTTCCTTGACTTCAGCGAGGCATTTGACACCGGCCCTCACTGCCGTTTACTGAAAAAATAAGAGCTTACGGAGTATCGGAGCAGATCTGCGATTGGATTCAAGACTTTCTTGCAGATAGAACTCAACACGTCGCTCTTACCGGAACTAAATCGAGAGAGGTAATGGTAATATCCGAAGTGCCATAGGCAAGTGTGATAGGACCATTGCTGTTCACTATATATATAAATGATCTAGCAGAAAGCGTCGGATGCTCTTTAAGGCTATTCGCAAATGATGCAGTGGTTTATACCAAAGTAGCAACGCCAGAAGATAGTTAGAATTTGCGGAACGACCTGCAGAGAATTGATGAATAGTTCAACCTCTGACAGTTGACCCTGAAGGTAAATAAATGTGACATATTGTGCATACATAGGAAAAGAAATCCACTATTGTACAGCTACACTATTACTGACAAACAGCTGGAGACAGCGTCTGCCATAAAATATCTAGGCGTAACTATCCAGAGCAACCTTAAGTGGAATGACCATATAAAATAGATAGTGGGAAAAGCAGACACAAGACTCAGATTCATCGAAAGAATCTTAAGGAAATGTAACTCATGTGCGAAAGAAGTGGCTTATAAGGCGCTTGTTCGCCCGATTCTTGAATATTGTTCATCTATCTGGAATCCATATCGAATAGGACTGTTGGACGAGTTGGAGAAGATCCAGCGAAGGGCGGCGCGTTTCGTCACGGCATCGTTTAGCTGGCGAGAGAGCGTTATGGAGATGCTAAACAAACTCCACTGGCAGACATTACAGGAGAGGCGTTGTGCATCACGGAGAGATTTACTATTGAAATCTCGGGACAGCAGTTTTCAGGAGGAGTCGGACAAGATGTTACTTCCCCCCTCACACATCTCGCGTATTGACCACGACGAGAATATTCGAGAAATTAGAGCCGATACAGAGGCTTACCAACAATCATTCTTCCCACGCACTATTCGCGAGTGGAACAGGGTTGGAGGGATCAGATTGTGGTACCGAAAGTACCCTCCGCCACGCACCATTAGGTGGCTTTCGGAGTATGATGTTGATGTAGATGTAGTTGTCTTCTGTCAATCGTATCTGGTAAGATTACTCCATAGTAGGACGGAGAATCGTAATGTGGACACACTCTTTAGTAGATTTGTTGCATCTTCTAAATGTTCTGCCAATAAAACGCAATCTTTGGTTCCCCTTATCCACAACATTTTCATGTGGAGGTTTCAAATTAAGTTATTTTTAATTCTGATCCATAGGTATTTAGCTGACAGCCTTTATTTTTGTTTGATTTTATCATGTGCCCGAAATTTAACGGATTTCTTGTAGTACTCGTGCGGACTAACTTATACGTTGAAAGTTGCTTGTTTTTCCCATTACATGTTGCTTTTAGTAGATAGCGGTATTTATCTTCGCAATGCTTTATCCGAGTCTGCTTGGATCAGTTTCGATTAATCGGTGTAAGCACTTCAGCAACGAGTTTGCACGGCCAATAAAGCAGTTTTACGTCTTTGTGGGGGGGGGAGGTCAGTTTATTTTCGACCAGTGAGAGTCATTCGTGGGTTGCTAACCACGAGGTCCTTCTTGTCCGGAAGATTATTTGCCATTCTCGTTTATGTTCTGCGTTCCTCAGAATGCTAGTTGGTATAGACATGTTTGGACGGGAGACTGCCATTCTCTGGAGGAGGTCAGAGCTGTTGTGGAGATTCTACAGTGGATGAAAAACTGGGTGAGACCATTTCAGTTTATTTGCCATGGTGAAGCCTAGTTAAGATGGTGAGGTTATACTGGCGTCGCTTGGTTGCGAATACTCCGCGAGTGGCAGTGAAGCAGAATGCTGTGACTAGTAAAACGGGCGCTCATAGACTGCTCATACAGGGTGACAACTTCTGCACGAAATAAAATTGTCGTAAGTTCTAAACGGTTTGCGTTAGGACGTTTAAACTACACGGTTGGCCGCGGGGTATGATGGGAATTAGTATGTGCAAGCATGGTTTGGTTTAGCGCTGAAGCCCACTTTCATTTGGATGGGAAAAATTGGCGTGTTTGGGAGACTGAGAATCCGCATATCGTGACCAAGAAATCTCTTTACCCTCAACGGGGTGCGATATTCCTTGTTGACCCGGTGACTGCGGAACAGTGCGTGAAGGTATTGAAAGATTTCATACCAATATACAAAGTGACCCTGACTTCGACAAGATGTGGTTCATGCAAGACGGAGCTCGACCCCATCGAAGCAGGAGAGTGTTTAATGTCCTGGAGGAACACCTTGGGGACCGCATTCTGGCTCTGGGGTACCAGAGGCCACTGGCATAGGCATCGTTTGGCCGCCATATTCTCCGGATCTGAACACATGTGACTTCTTTTTGTGGGGTTATATTAAAGACAAGTTGTAGAGCAATAACCTCAAAACCATTGCTGAGCTGAAAACAGCCATTCAGGAGGCCATCTATGTTCCGACACTTCAGCGGGTCATGCAGAATTTTGCTATTCGTCTGCGCCGCATCATCGCCAATGATGACAGGCGTATTGAACATGTCACAACCTAAATCCGAATATCTGTAATGACGTTTACATGTTGAATGAAGTGTGTGCACGCCGTAGTTTGTAAATAATTTACGTTTTTTTCTCATATAGTTCAATAAATGTCACCCTTTACTTACTTAAATGGAAATAGATGCATCTGTTATCTTTTCACTTGGTCGAGCTGTAAATTCATAGTTGCACTGACTTATGAAACTGCGCTTGCATGTGTGTGTGTGTGTGTGTGTGTGTGTGTGTGGGGGGGGGGTGGGGGGGGGTGAGCGTAGAATTATACGTTTTGCATAGATTAGATAGTAAGTTAGTTACATGTTCCATAGATCATTTGAACCATTCTTTTATCGAAATGACGTGGGAGGAGTCGATTTACAGGATATGCGTACTTGATTAGATTAACATTAATGAACACATTGTCACTGTATTTCTACTCATGCAACTATAAAGTAGAATTTCGTCAATGGAATAGAAATAGTTGTCCTGGGGAAATGATTTTAAATTAGATTTAAAACTTGCTTCGGTACCTATCAGACATTTTATGTTGTTCGGCAAATGATAAAAAATTTTTGTTGCTCTATATTGAACTCATCTCTGAGCCACTGATAGCTTTAACGATGGGTAATAAAGGTCATTTCCCCTTCTAGCGTTGGAGGTATGTAGATCACTGCTCTTCTCAAATTGTGATGGATTATTTATGACGGAATTCACTAGCGAAAATGTGTACTATGACGGCGCAGGTAAAGTGCCTAGCTCCTTGAAGAGGTACCTTCATGACGTCCTTGGCTCAAAACCATACATTATCCCTACTGCTCGCTTTTGCGCAGTCTATACTTTCTTCCTAAGTGATGAATTGCCTCAGAAAATTATTCTGTACGCCCTACGACATTACTGAGTGGAAATTTGCAAATTATGGGAGGACACTGATACGTTTGTTTCCAAGATTCGCAATTATATGAAGAATAAAGTGGCTGAACTTATCTGTTTCAGCAGCTCAGTAATATGCTTTTTGCAGTTCAAGTTCTCATCAGTATCTTCACCCAAAAATTAGGAGCATTCTACCACACTTACTGACTCCTGCTCATGCGCTGCATCAATTGTTGGTATGACTAAGTTTGCTGTACAGTCATGAATGTAGTGTGTTTTTTTTTTTAATTTAGGGAGAGTCCATTTTCAGAGAACCGCTGAATAATTCTTTGTAAAATATCATTTAGTAACTCTTTTGTAGCTTTCTCTCTAACGTGATTCACTATAACACTAGTGTCCTCTGCAAAAAGTACCAATTTTTCTTGTTGAATGTTAAGTGGAATGTTATCTGGAATAGGAGTGGACTCAGAATTCAACCCTATCAGACACCCTTTGTCACTAAAATTTTCTACCTTTCAGACATTGTGCGAATTATTTAACACAACCTTTTGCACACTGTTTTGTCAAACGTGATCAAACCAGGTATGTGCAAAGCCATCAGTTCTATAAAACTTTAGTTTCTGTATGAAAGTATAATGATCTATACAATCGAAGGTCTTCGAGGGATCACAAAAAATACCTGCTGACAATATACACTCCTGGAAATTGAATTAAGAACACCGTGAATTCATTGTCCCAGGAAGAGGAAACTTTACTGACACATTCCTGGGGTCAGATACATCACATGATCACACTGACAGAACCACAGGCACATAGACACAGGCAACAGAGCATGCACAATGTCGGCACTAGTACAGTGTATATCCACCTTTCGCAGCAATGCAGGCGGCTATTCTCCCATGGAGACGATCGTAGAGATGCTGGATGTAGTCCTGTGGAACGGCTTGCCATGCCATTTCCACCTGGCGCCTCAGTTGGACCAGCGTTCGTGCTGGACGTGCAGACCGCGTGAGACGACGCTTCATCCAGTCCCAAACATGCTCAATGGGGGACAGATCCGGAGATCTTGCTGGCCAGGGTAGTTGACTTACACCTTCTAGAGCACGTTGGGTGGCACGGGATACATGCAGACGTGCATTGTCCTGTTGGAACAGCAAGTTCCCTTGCCGGTCTAGGAATGGTAGAACGATGGGTTCGATGACGGTTTGGATGTACCGTGCACTATTCAGTGTCCCCTCGACGATCACCACTGGTGTACGGCCAGTGTAGGAGATCGCTCCCCACACCATGATGCCGGGTGTTGGCCCTGTGTGCCTCGGTCGTATGCAGTCCTGATTGTGGCGCTCACCTGCACGGCGCCAAACACGCATACGACCATCATTGGCACCAAGGCAGAAGCGACTCTCATCGCTGAAGACGACACGTCTCCATTCGTCCCTCCATTCACGCCCGTCGCGACACCACTGGAGGCGGGCTGCACGATGTTGGGGCGTGAGCGGAAGACGGCCTAACGGTGTGCGGGACCGTAGCCCAGCTTCATGGAGATGGTTGCGAATGGTCCTCGCCGATACCCCAGGAGCAACAGTGTCCCTAATTTGCTGGGAAGTGGCGGTGCGGTCCCCTACGGCACTGCGTAGGATCCTACGGTCTTGGCGTGCATCCGTGCGTCGCTGCGGTCCGGTCCCAGGTCGACGGGCACGTGCACCTTCCGCCGACCACTGGCGACAACATCGATGTACTGTGGAGACCTCACGCCCCACGTGTTGAACAATTCGGCGGTACGTCCACCCGGCCTCCCGCATGCTCACTATACGCCCTCGCTCAAAGTCCGTCAACTGCACATACGGTTCACGTCCACGCTGTCGCGGCATGCTACCAGTGTTAAAGACTGCGATGGAGCTCCGTATGCCACGGCAAACTGGCTGACACTGACGGCGGCGGTGCACAAATGCTGCGCAGCTAGCGCCATTCGACGGCCAACACCGCGGTTCCTGGTGTGTCCGCTGTGCCGTGCGTGTGATCATTGCTCGTACAGCCCTCTCGCAGTGTCCGGAGCAAGTATGGTGGGTCTGACACACCGGTGTCAATGTGTTCTTTTTTCCATTTCCAGGAGTGTATTATTATTGAAGGCTGGTACTATTTAATGAGGAATCTATAAACAGCGTTCTCGGCCGAGCAACCTTTCTGGAATCCAATCTGTGATACATTAAGTAAATTGTTTCCACTTAAGTGTGTGACTACTCTTGAGCACATTACTTTTTCGAATATTTTGGAAGAAGATGCCAGTAAGGAAACTGGACGATAACTGTTTGAGTCTGTGTTGTCACCTTTCTTATGAAGTGGTTTAATAATTGCATATTTTGACCTCTCTGGGAAACTTCCCTTGCCTACATCACTAAGGACATTACTTTGTAAGAGCGCTTTTCTACACTTTTTGTGTGTCTTTTTTTATTTATGCCTATGGCATTGTTAAATAGATCAGTTTTCCCCTTAGCTACAATGAGAATACATATCGTAATCGTGTGAAAATATTAATCCATATGGTATTAATAAAAATGATTGAACGTTCACACGAGCTGACCACCTCCTGCGGCGTCCACTTCGCAGTTCCCGCACGGCCCTCCCGGTATCCTCGCCGTGTCCAGCGACCTCCCTGCACCTCGCTTCGCAATTCACAAACATCGCAGCAGAGCCTCGGCAAAGTTGCCAGACAGTCTCCCGTTTTCCTGTCGGCGCCGCGAAGGACGAGCGGGGTTCATGCATTAAACACAAACGTCCCACTGCAGCGAACTTCGACACGTCTGCAGAGGGCGGAAATCCTACAGCGTCTCTCGTTGCGTGTTACAGGAATTCTCGGAAAGGAAATCGCTTCTTGCGAAGGTAATACACAAAATTTACCGCTCGTTTTCACATTTATTATTATTTTTTTAGTGTTATGAAAATGAACATTCATCTAACAGGAAGTCACATTTATCATTAGCACTTAAAATAACTTTTTGCCCAGAACTAAAATAAAGAAAATGAATTAAGAAAATTTTGTTTAGCTGCCAGCGAGACGGTAACCAGCGTTACTGCCTTTCTTGTTGCATTATTTTATTTTATGTTACATAAATTCAATTGTGTACTTGATTTGTGGAGTAGTTTAGATTTCACCGCTTTTTCAAGTAGTCCTGCTGCTTGTATTTCCTTCACTGGATTGGTTGGTAGATATGGACGTTTTATCACCCAAAGAAATTCTTCTGAAGCTAGTGAAGACTCGTAAGGAACCTGTTTCTTCATTGTCAACAGGTAAGAACAGGGAGATGTTCAAACGCGCTGAACTTCTCTGGAATATAAACGACGTCGAGAAGAATCTAAAACTGCAGACACAGACAGCATTATCGGGAAAGTGCAGAATGTGATATTGTCACATCGTAACCAGAATCAAATCCAAGTGCGAAAGCAGGGTGGTCAATGGAGTAGGAACTTCCACATTTGATAAACACTAAATAATAAAAAATTGTCTTTGTCGGGTTTGAAGTGGCAACGTGCAGCACACCAACTAGTGACCCTAACCTCTACGCCACACTGCTTCGTTACTGTAGGGTTGGCAGTTAGAAGAGCATCAAATAACTGACAAGAGAAGGATATCACACTAAAGGTGGGGCGGTACATTACACATTGAAGAGTGAATGAAACTGATACACTTTCCTAATATGGTGTAGCGCCCCCCAAGAACACGCAGAAGTGTCGCAAACACGACGTGGCATGGACTCGACTAATGTCTGAAGTAGTGCTGGAGGGAATGGACACTATGAATCCTGTAGGGCTGTCCATAAATTTGTAAGAGTAGGAGGGGGTGGAGATCTCTACTGAACAGCACGTTACACGGCATCCCAGATACGCTGAATAATATTCGTGTCTGGGGAGTTTGGTGGGCAGTGGAACTGCTTAAACTCAGAAGAGTGTTCCCGGAGCTACTCTGTAGCAGTCCTGGACGTGTGGCGTGTCGCATTGTCCTGTTGGAATTACCCAAGTCCATCGGAATGCACAGTAGACATGAAAGGATGCATGCCAGCAGACAGGATGCTTACGTACGTGTCAACTGTCAGAGTCGTATCTAGACGCATTAGAGGTCCCATATCACTCCAGCTGCACACGCCCCACGCCATTACAGAGCCTCCACCGACTTGAACAGTCCCCTGCTGACATGCAGGGTACATGGATCATGAGGTTGTCTCCATACCGGTACACGTCCATCCGCTCGATACAATTTGAAACGAGACTCGTCCGACTAGGCAACATGTTTCCAGTCATCAACAGTCCAATGTCGGTGTTGACAGGCTCAGGCCAGGCGTAAAGCTTCATGTCGTGCAGGCATCAAGGGTACATGAGTGGGTCTTCAGCTCCGAAAGTCCATATCGATTATGTTACGTTGAATGGTTTCGCATGCTGACACTTGTTGATGGCCCAGTATTGACATCTGCAGCAATTTGCGGAAGGTTTGCACTTCTGTCACGTTGAACGATTGTCTACAGTCGTCGTTGGTCCCGTTCTTGCAGGATCTTTTTCCGGCCACAGCGATGTCGGAGATTTGATGTTTTATCGATTCCTGATATTCAAGGTACACTAGTAAAATGGTCGAACGGGAAAGTCCCCACTTCATCGCAACCTGGGAGATGGTGTGTCCCATCGCTCGTGCGCCGACTGTAACACCACGTTCAACCTCACATAAATCTTGATAACCTGTCATTGTAGGAGCAGTAACCTATCTAACAACTGTGCCAGACACTATTTGTCTTATACAGGCGTTGCCGAGTGCAGTGCCGAATTCGGACTGTTTACATATTGCTGTACTTGAATACGCATGCCTATACCAGTTTCTTTGGTGCTTCAGTGTATACTGCACCCCGGCAGCAACAGTGACACAACTCAGAATCGCAATACCTGCGAAAACTCGACTTAAGAAATTCTATAAAACTCATATTGAAATAGAGTAAGCACCTTTAAATTTCAATTATTTTTGCCAGTAAAGTCCATTACATTGCGTACAACATTAATACGGAAACACAGCTTTCTTCTTGTCGAATGTGAAGTGTTATCAGGTAATTATTAATTAGCTCTTTGAGTTGCGTTACTGTTCTTGCTTTTCTAAAAGCTTTTGTGTTTTGTTGTGGCCGCTTATGTAATGCTTTTGCCACTTTTCTATCGCAAATAATATTTTTTTTCACTTTCTGTAATACAATACGACATCCGAACCTCTATCAGGCAACATCAGTACTTAAGTTAGAATAAAAAATGAAAAACAGTTAAAATTGTTGTATTAGAACAATTTAAAATGCAAAACTGTTATTATTAAATTTAATACAGTTTAATAAGGAATATCGATTAAGTATAATGAAAAGAGCACAGTTTACGAAAACCTAGAATCAAAAACGAATTTATGTAATGTAGGAATACATTTCGCCGAGAAAAGGGATTCAATATGAACTTTCTTTATAGCATAAAATTCCATTTTTTCCCCCTTTTGCGATGCGACGCACGACATTTCGTAATATTTTCGACCGCTGTAATCGTTAAAACAATGTCCGTTCCTTCACACATGCATGCTTTGTAACGTAAGATACAGACACTGTATATACACAGATATTGTAATAATCAATTTATTAAAAATTGCATAAAACTTGCCTTATACGTGAGAAGTGCCAAAGCTCAGAATGTGCCGCTCTTTTTGCATGACCTATGCCACCTGCCAGTAGCAACGTGGAAGTGTCACTTTCTCGCCACGGTGAAACATGACGTAGCCTACAACGAAACTGTCACAAGTGCTCTGAAATGGACAAATTGCGAGATGGAGATGTGACGTTTATCCGTGCACTTTGAGAGACTTCACACGTGTTTTTCAATGATGTAGACTAAAAACCGCCGTTTTTTTTTTTTTACTTGTGTCACTTTTCTTGTCAGGAGACTTTACTACCAGAAAGTCCTCTGCAGGTTGGGGAAGGAGAGGTGAAAGATTGGTCTCGCATTCAGGAGTAGGAATCCAACTCCACGCACGGCTCTTCAGATTTACGTTCTGCTTGGAAGCACCAAACTGAAGAGGACAAGTGCTGGGGTGATTCTCTTACAATTCATCTCTACCCTTGCCCAGTCATTGCTCTGTAGATGGGTTCGTTATGTTATGTAAGATACAGGCATTGTATAAGGACAGATATTGCAATAATCAATTATATTAAAAATTACATGAAACTTATCTTATACATGAAAAGTGTCACATTTCAGAAGTCCATACAGAAAAGGTATGTTAGCATGCCGAGCATGCTGTTGTTTAAAATGTTTTCATAAACTCATCTTTGTCTTTTACCGTCGACCAAAACAAATGATAAAAACCCGAAATCAGTGCCATACCATAGCACTACCCTTCAATGACGTCATTTATCGCCATAAACAATGTCCGCTACACATATGCACCACATCATGTACCGCGAAACTGTCCATTCTTAACATTATTTCGCTGTTCCACAGACCAATGAAGCCGTTTTTACAGCAATCCTAGCATCGCCGAAAGCATTGCGGGACTGCAGGTAAGACCGTGTTCTTTCGCAGATTTCTGCTCCTGATCTGTATCAGAAGACATGAGGAGAGAATGTCAGTGTAAATTTAAATTTATTCCTACGGTACACTTTAAGCTTTGCGGTCGCTATCAATTGTTTTCTTATGGCTGACTGAGGGAAGAGTGACTTCACTGTTTCCCTGAGATGGGACTCCGCAGTTGTAAGTGTTTCGAAAATTGTCAGAATGAATTTACGAACTCATTCTTTTCTCTCTGTGGACTCGTTCCACAGAAAACACATCCTAAACACTTTTGCCTGCAGTCATATTCTCTCAGATGCACGATCGAACATCACACAGTTTCAGTTGATTCGAGACTTGCCCACGCAGTGTACGACACGAAATAAAATAAAAGTTATCAAACTGAAATCTTCTGTTCTTAATGAAATGGAAGGATTACAATTTCGTTTCGAAATGAGATGGTGTGTGACAGAAATGATAGCGCAAGCAAGATTCTATCCAGCTTTTTCGTTGATGACGGACTCACATTGCCAGGACTGTCAAATTATTTTCATTTAGTAAATGCCGCAGTTAGGGCTGCAAGATGTCTGCATGCTTGGCTTCTTATGGTCGTGTCCGGCCAAATATACACAAGTCCGGTGTGTCCGGCTTTTGTTACGTTTTTCTTTTTTTTTTTGTTTTTTTAACGATGAAGTAGAGAACGCACGACAGCGGTCGTTTCAAAGTTAATGACAAATACACAAGGAATAAGAACAAGGAGGAACAAAGAGATGTACCATAAGACTACACAGATACACCAGCCGCTGCTATTCTTACGTCTATGCGCTACGTTTCTCTTCATGGGCAGGCGAGCCTAACACACAATGTCACGACCAAGCTATGCACAGTGCGAGCGAGACAAAGCTGAATGTGCCGATCAGCCGATGCCAATCCGCCTTGCCCCTCCACGCCCGCGCGTCTTGAGACACGCAAGTGCTTAGAGAAGGATTTTATTCGTAGTTATTGAATTTTGCAGCATATTACTTTGTAATTGTAGGCCATAATGCTAACGTCGAAAGGAACACAATAAATTTCAAATTAACACAGTCACAAAGATGATGTTGTTGTGCAGTTTAACATTGTACTGCCAACAGATCCGCGAAATGTATTTCAAGAAAATGTTCTTCACAAAATAGGTTCCAATTGAAATACTAATACTTAACTACAGATTGTTATTATTTCTTTGCAGTTCTAACTGAATTGACCAGAGTTATTCAATATATTCTCTTTTTCTGTCCCAGAAGAATAGATAATGGTTTATTTTGTTTAATGAAGAACTTTTAGTTTATTTTGTCATAATATCATTTTAAGAAGACTGAGCACATAATTTCTGTCATAACTACCAAACTGTAAGTGTCTTTACTGATTATTACCTTTTATTTAGTTTAAAAACGTCTAAGTTTGATCTCGCAAAAAACTGTCTGTAACTGATTACCAATAAACGACTGGAAATACCTAATGACTTCAATTCTATTTAAAATAGGTAGTCCGGCTTTTAGGGCAAAGGACTAAATATAACGCCAAGTCCAGATTTTCTATGTTTGGACATGTCAGTCCCTGACGCAATATCGTCGATAATACATAGATCTGCAAATCGCATTCTAGTGACTGTCAACATAGCAAGTTCTGGCGATCGTATCCTGACGTACAACTAACTCAGACTCAACTCCTTAGGACCTGCATCTCGATTAAGTGTTCATCGAGACATACAAAAATGCCGCGCCACAGTACCGTATCATGCTACTAGAGGAACCAAAGCCAAATGGCACAACCCTTTGAAAAGTTGAGTATCGTGCGGTATTTTATTTTCTGCATTTGAAGGGGAAAAACGCTGCAACAATCCGTGCTAAGATGGTGGAAGCGTACAGCAACAATTGACGTAGTGGTTGAATGGCACAGGCGCTTCCCCTGTCACCAAACAGGTATGAATGACCAAGAAAGAAGTGGCAGACATCTCTTTGTGACCCCATTGGGTCTACCATCGCGATAGGGAACACGTTGTCCAAAACACCTGGTGGTACTCTCCAGTTGTTTGCCTCCCACAGCTAATTATTGTATTATTTTCAATCAGAACTGCCCCTTATTGTGTTGGCTATCACAGGAATTGTTGGCACACTAGTACTTACTTGTATTTGTTACCAGCCCTTATATCCTTACCGTGTGAGGCTGCTGAACCAAACTTTTAATTATAAAACTAAAGCACTGAGCTAGAAGGACTGCAAATGGTAATAAAAGTTAGATATCAATTTGCTTAATCTTATGATTTAGTTTACATTAAAATATTGAGGTATAATCTTTCTTTCATAATTAAAGAATTAAACTATAATACAGTTAGTTTTCCTGTTCATAACTAAGATGAACTTCAGATCAACTAACTCACCGAAGTGCATTTCTTTTTATTTTGACAGTTTTTTCTTTTAACACTTTCAGAGTCAATCTCGGAAGTTCATACAAAAATATTTATAAGAGTCACTAAAGTTCATTGGCTTCCCGGTTGCAACAAATTCTCACTTATAAGTTATCTGAATTTTTTTCCCGCATTACTTCGTGCGATTCTTTCAGTCTACCTTTAGCGTTGATTTCATGGAGGTACAATAAGGGGAATTGTCATGACGTCACAAACTCGAAGCCAACGCTCTTAACATTAGCTTCTTGCGGAAGTTTTTTGATAAGAAATGGCACATTCCGTCATTTACGGTTGTACTAATCATTCTCATTATAGTCTTAAATGCAAAGAAATCTCCTTTCATTTGTAATTGAACTCGATGAAGCGATATTCTCCTTTATATGCACCTATTTTGGTTGCGCTGCGTACTTTTGCTGTAGTGGTTTTATTTCTGTCAATCGGCTTTAGATTTCCTGTCAGTCCAATTCTAAAAGCGCTCTTGATGACCGCTGCGAGAAGAAAAGATAGATCCGACCAAATATAGCAAAATATGTCCTCAGTATTTTCGAGAGGAGGATATACTGTAGACAGAATATTAGTTTCGTCAGACCGCACTAAGCAAAATACTGGATTACGAAGGCAGGCTTGTAACATTAACATACTTCTCTTCTTGTTCATTCGAAACATGTAACAAAAACAGAGTTATATTAACGTGGCTAAATTCTTTCTATTACTAGATCAAACATGCGTACAGAAAAACGTCGAAAAATAGCTTGCTGCCACTGCGTTATTCACGAAAGTACTGTACCATTTAGTATTTAAAACAACTGTTGCATGGAGAAGACAGAAATTAAGTATAAGAAACAATCGTAAACAATAATCTGCTAATGTTGTGCGGCAGCCAATATGGCGGGTCTGGCTTCAAAGCAACGTAAAGCTTAAGTCTGTAGCGCTGTCTCCTCTCATTATAATAGAACATAATATCTACGTACTGGGCATTCGGATACGCAGAATGAGAACTGTGTGCGCAACATCTCCTCCAGCTCAAGTCGCGTGATTCTGGGACAGCGATTGTAGCCCGTATGGCGCTTAACATACTTTGAGTGTTATTACTTCGGTGTTACAGATAGATCACGTTAGAAGTAACATGAAACGCATTTTCCAGACATCTGAAGAATCTGATACGAGGCACTGAAGTTGGCTTAAAGATGAGAAGGGCAGTGGTAGTGTGATTTTCGCTACAATATCTGAGCTCAGATTCCACGTTACTTACGTTTCTTCGGTAAGAAGCGACACTAAGTAATATTTTTCACCTTTTCTTTTGCGTTCATTCACATTGTCGAATCTGTATTCTAATTAATTGCGTTACAATGACATTAAGGACGGAGCCGAAATGGCACAAAAAACGCATTTGGAACTATGAAATTGTCATAGTAAATGTGGTAAGCACTCTGCATCACCTGTTTGTCCATTATTCTTTTCCGTTTTTATTTATTTATCCGTCTGCTTTTTACAGACGAAGTAAAATATCTGTAACTTTTTTCGCCATCTCATCAAAGAAGTAGAGCTATACGTTGTACACAAAAAATAAGAAAATACAATATCATGCTCGAATTGTGGAGTAATAAGAGAAAATTCTTTTTTTTGCGTTTTCTATTGCACAGGTTCATAATTAGTTACAGTGAAATTGTATAGTAAACTGTCTCATGCGAAAATAATTAGATATACACAAGGGTATGAGAACCTGCTTAAACTGGAGTATATGAATCGGACTGTCATGTATAAATTTCATCTGCATAATAACATAGCACCAATATGTATACACTGACTGCCAGTTTACTCAAACACACTTGCAAATTTATCTAGTATTTGTCTCAAACACATGAACATGAAATCACAGAAATTATCCCTACAATACAAGACTTTATAATAGCGTGTCTCGATATTTTTCAACGTATGAAGTGCCTCGGATTAATATGACATGTACAATTCTACATTTTTTGTACATATCTATGAAAAGCACTGGTCCTCCTTTCACATACTTCTCTTTACATCTGTAGGAATAACAATACTGCACCACAGCTTTTACTAAAGCTCAAACCTGCAGAAACGTGTATAAAGCAAGGCGAATACGTGTCATATACAAGTCTCGCAATTACTGCAAATTGTAGGCAAGCAGCATTGTCCCAAATTTGATATCGAGAACATACGCAATAGACTATACTCACTCCATAGATATACATACTCTATGCTTATTATACATAGAGGTAAAAAAAGAAGTGAGATGACACTATAGACTTAAGCTATACGTTGTTTTGAAGCCAAAGTCATCGGAGCCTGCCGCCATCTTAAATAGCACAAAACATTAGCAAATTTTCTGTTTACGTTTGCTTCTTGTTCATCATTTCTGTCTTGTGCACTGAACAACTGTTTTAAGCACTGAAAATTACAATCCTCGCATGAACAACAAAGTGTCAGGGAGGCAATTTCGAAAGTTTCCCTATTCTTGAATGCGTATTTGATCTAGTAATACAATACATTTGGCCTCGTTAATGTAACTGGATTTTTATTGATATATTTCGAACAACAAAGAAGAGAAAGAAGTGATGTAAAACGCATGCTTTCGTAATCCATTTACTTCCACATTTACTGTATTTATATCGACAGAAAAATAAGCTGGAACTCCGAAATCAATGTTTGTTTGCGTTACATTTCCAGCTTTCAACTCGTATGCACAACATTTTTAACGTTCACGTTTGCAAAAAACTCACCTGTGTGTCATTTGCTAGCTCATATATGTGTGCAATGAGGAAAGAAACAAGGCATGCCGGAGTAACGTCAGGGGGGAGTATCACCTCCGTGAACCACGGAGATAGAGTTGCGGTGAACCTGATGTTTTGAGCTGTTTAAAATGGCGGAAGTCGGTTTCAAGTTTGTGACTTAATGACAACTCCCATCTTTTCTTACCGCCATGTTATTATACCTCCAAGGTTTATTGTTTCTGGCTCAGAAGCTTTATGTAGCATATATCATCTCTGGATTAGGAGCAAATACTGTAACTATTTCTTGTATATTGTGCGGCAAAAAATTCCCCATAATTTAAAGTTCAAATAAAAAAACAGATGGATCAAAATAAAGAAACTGTATTAACATGAATGATATGTACACAGTGGGAATTTTTCATTATTGAACAATGCGACACTCACGTGATGCCGTCCACTACCAATGCATTGTTGAATGTGACATCAGAAATCCCGTAATATTCTAACGATCATTTCCTGAGGAATAACACCAATTTCTTCCTGTATTGCATTTCTCAGAACTGGTGAAGTCTTCGGCCGATTTTTGAACGCGTCAACCTTAAAATGCCTGCTTGGAAAAGAAAAGAATCGCAGGGTGTATGGTCTTGTGATGATGTTGGCCTGAAGACGTCGACAGGTGAAAAAACTAGGCGTCCGGGAAACATCTCCTCAGCACTTGGACGGAAAGCTGAGCTGTCTGCGCGGTGGCTCCGCCCTGCTGAAACTTCGCATGGTGAATCTGCAGCACACTGAGTCTTGATGAAAAAGAAGAGTTGATCGTACGAGTGTATCGTTGAGAGCTTACTACCGCAGTACACCATACTCTCCAAAAAAAAGTAATGACCAGTGTCCAGACTTTGAGAGGTGGCATGAGCCCCCTCTCATATTTCTATCTTACGATTTTCCTCTCTAATTGCATGATGTGAAAAGTCGCTATTCCTTCACATGCGGACTTCCCACGCAGCGTCTCTCATCACCCGGGTGGTCCAGTGACAGGCGGGCTCTGCTGATCTGGAAAAGGTTAAGCCGACGGGGGTGAGGAAGTCGAGTGAATGCTTTGCAGACGCCGACATTGTCAAAAGACATGCCCGGAGGGGTCTGAAGTAGCGGCTGGGCTAGAGGTTCCGTTACTTCGCAGAAACTTAGCGAAAACACTTTCTGGTGGGCTACCAGCGAGGCGTGGGAATGACTTGTGTACCCAGGCAGTTGTGGCGGGAAAATTCCCGCGCTTTCTGCAAAATAGTAACTGTGATTGGCTTGCTCAGGGCATAGCTCCGTGATGTAGCTAAATCAGCCCAGAAATTGGCGCCAAGAATATCCATTGGTGGAATGGTAGTGCTCCAGCAATAGAGTGGAATTTTCCGCCGGTTTTCGAGTTGCTGATTGGAACGTATAACCACGGCCACTGTCGTGGGGGCGGGAATGTTGTGTGTTCGGCCTGTACAGGTGCTCTAGGTAGTCGGCTCTCGCCTTTCGGTCGAGGACGTCGAAGCAACCAGCCATCGCCTCCGGTACGCCAAATCGTGTTCTTGCAGTTAAGTAGACAGATTGGCAAGGTATGTCCGCAGCACCGGCAGACAGGGATTTTCCTAGGTGATAATCAGAGCTCAGCAGAGCGCGCCTGTTCGTCTTTTTCTAACTTTGTTCTGTCTTGGGTAGCAGCAATTAATGTTGGGTTGGCTATGTGTTTTCTCTTAAGGTTTGAGTTGCAAGGAACTGGCTCCACATACCACTTCGTCATAATCCTCACTATCTAGTTTAGGGACAACTTCACATTCACAGCGTTTGTTTGAGTATCCAATTTGAGCCAATTTGATGTATTGTAAATGTTTCATGTGATTTTGTTTATTATTTTTGTTTAGTCTTAATAAATCATATTGTTATTTTGGACAGAACTTTCATTCTGTTAATCGGTAGAGCAACCCTATAATTCCTCACTATGTTAATGAAACCTTCGTTTATTTAACTTATTTATCAAATTAAATTATTGCAGGTGCCAAACTCTCTTCTACTCCACTGGCAGGGTTGATTAGAGTCAGTTCGCGTATTTTTTTTAATCCTTGTGCAACAGCAAAAGTCGTAGTAGAATAGGGGGGAGGGGGGCTTAGAGCATCATTTACATATGTAGATTCTAGAAGAATTTAGTGTTAAATACACTGCTAGCCCCGGCACCTCGCAACTTCTGCAGTCGTGCATCATACAGTAACACAATCGCTATATAGCGGTGTTTCATGGAGATCATGACGGTTCTGTCCATTCCAATCCTGAAATTTTGACGATTAGCGCATCCCGACAAATGAATGTGTGCTTCATCACTGCAATGGACCATAATATCTTCTGACACATTTTCAAGGATGTTTTGCATATGATTTCACAGAACTGTCATAATAATGGTCACATAATTGTTGTACAACGACAATCCTGTGTAGACGAAATTGCAAGTCCTGTTGCAAAATTCGACGCACATCCCGATCAGGTAACTGAAGAGCTGTACCGCGTTTTAGAACTGATCACGTAGGAGACTACTGAAATGAACGCCTTACTGCATTAACATTTTCTGAAGTTCAAACGCTGTGTGGCTTTCTTCCTCTTTTTTACTCTATGTCATCACTTGCTTTAAAGATTGTCTATGGCGACGCATGTAATGAAAACTTCCCACTCCATAAATATCATTCATGTTAATACCGTTCGTGTTAATACCGTGTATTTGTCTTGATACCTTTAAATTAGGGGGTAAGGGGGGGGGGGGAGTTTTCGGACTTCACAGAACTCGTTTTGCCTCGCGAAGTGCATACTAGGAACAAAAATGTTTAGAATCCTATTATTCTGCTGACACACATTCTTACCCGTTCCCCCTTTTTTTACTTATAAAATGGTAAAGAGTAAAATAAAAAGAAAGAGAAAAAATACGACCGTAACCAATAAGCATGTCAGATCAAAGCGGGACATGACAACTGGGGAATCACGAGAGAAGTGGAGGCCTTTGTGTTCGTAGACATGCGTATTTCGGCTGAGGTAACAGTGGAACAAGTGAAAATGAGTACTGGATTAGTTTTCAACATATTGTACATTCTGTTTACGATAAAGTTCGCGTGAGGTCGTTTGGACCTTTAGAGGAGACAGTGTTGGTCCCATGCTACTTCGTTAAAATTGATTAGTGGCTTCAACTTTACAGCCATCATCAAATGTATAAGTAAAGTAACATGACAAAGACATAACCTTTACTAATCTAGTATGCAAAGGTCGTTGCCTGCTGGATTCTGCGACTATACGCTTTCAAAAATCCGCGAAATGAGGCAGCAGCGGAAATACACTGATGTGACGAAACATATGGGATAACGATGTGCACACGTACAGATGGCGGTAGTGCCGCTTACATAACGTACAAAAGGGCAGTGCATTGGCGGAGCTGTCGTTTGCACTCAGGGGATTCATGTGTCAAGGTTACCAACTTGATTATGGCCGCACGACAGGAAGTAACAGGCTTTGAACGCGGAATGGTAGTTCGAGATAGACATGGGACATTAATTCCGAATATCATTAGGAAATTCAACATTCCGAGATCCACAGTATCAAGAGTGTGCCGAGAACAATAATTTCAGGCGTTACTTCTCACCACGAACAATGCAGTGCTGATGGCCTTCACTTAACAACCGAGAGCAGTGATGTTTGCGTAGAGTTGTCAGTTCTAACATATAGGTAACACTGCACAAACAAGCAACACTGAGTGAAATAACCACAGAAGTCAATGTGGGACGAACGTATCCTGTGGGACAGTGCAGCGAAAGTTAGCGTTAATGGGCTATGGCAGCAGACGACCGACGCGAGTCCTTTGCTAATTGGACGACATCGGCTGTAGTGCTTCTACTAGGCTCGTAGAAACGTCGGTTGGATCCTAGAAGGCTGTATAACCGTGGGCTTGTCAGATGAGTCCCGCTTTTACTTGGTAAGAGCTGAAGGTAAGGTTCGAGCGAGGTGCAGACCCAACGAAACCATGGACCCAAGTTGTTAACAAGGCGCTGTACAAACTGTTGGTGGCTCCACAATGGTGTGGGCTGTGTTTTCTCTGGTCCAACTGAACAGATCACTGAGTGGAAATAGTTACGTTCGGCTACTTGGAGACCATTGACAGCCTTCATGAGCTTCAAGTTCCCAAAAGGCGATGTCATGTCACCGGGCCACAATTGTTCGTGAATGGTTTGAAGAACTTTCTGGACAATACGAGCTATTCATTTGGCCTCCAAGATTGTCCGGCATGAATCCCATCGAAAATTTATGGGACTTAATCGGGAGGTCATTTCGTGCAGAATGTTCTGCACTGGCAACAATTTCGCAATTACGGACAGCTGTAGACGCAGCATATTTCTTCATGGGACTTCCAACGATTTGTCGAGTTGCTGCACGACGCTGGAAAAAGAAGGTCCGACACTATATTAGGAGGTATCCAATTGATTTTGTCACCTCAGGATATTGCAGCTGTGTCAGACCATAACAGATTACGCACGCTCATAAGAGCCAAAGTGCTACAGAACCATAGTACTAAAATCTCGTTAGAATGTCACAGGTAGCTGTACAAGGAAGATGTTTTTATTCGACAACAACGTACCTGCTCGTTCTACACAGAATACTCGCACAGTTGGTCTTTGGGCTATGAAATTTTGTATCACTCTTTTCACGTGGTTCCCAGTGGCTTGCTCCTCTTTCCTCAGATAAAGAAACCGTTGCGTGGCAGTCATTTTCAGCATGACATTGAGATGATACAAGGGACAGTCAATAATTAAAGGGACAAATTTATGTAGAAATGAAACAGTTTGTTGGAGAATGTTTGTACTTTCGTGACTTTGGGTTACCATCACTGGGATGACATGAGAACAGCTGACGTTTAATTTTTTTTTAATTATCTAAATATTTCATTTAGTGATGGCGTATCCCCTTGAAGTTCCCATTTAGTTGAATAACGTTCAGTGATCCGGTTTTTTTTTCCTCAAGGTGAAAAATCACCAAAAATCTGAAGTTGTGTGAAGTGAGGAAATTATTATAAGTCGGGAGAACAGTTCAAAAACTATAGAACTGTCTTGAATTACGAACAACGACCTAGACGGCCAGTTGAAGTGTTAACTCTTTCGCTTGAACCCCGGACTGACGTCATCATTCGTAAGATCGACGTGTTGCAGTTGAACATGTAGCAAAAAAGTTGCAGTAAAAGTTGCCACAGTTCATAACGTTTTTAGTTACAAACTCAAGTACAGCAAAACAAGTGCAAGAATGGTCCCAAAAGAGTAAACGCAACTCCACCAAGATTTAGGAATATTGAATTACCTGACGATTTCGGAAATGGAATGCCCCATGCATCTAGGTCCGACTACCATTCCTTGTTCAAAGTCTGTTGATTCCCGTCGTGCAGCCATAATCACGTCGGTAAGCTTTACACATGAATCACCTAGGTACATATGGTACTTCCACCAATGCACTGCCCTTTTATACCCTGTGTACGCGATACTACCGCCACCCGTATATGTGCAAAACGCTATCCCACATCTTTGTCACCTCACTGTATGTTGCAGATCCCAAATAAAAATCGCAATATTGCTACACGTCAATGCTCGCCCTCAAGTCCCCCTGCTTACTTACGTAACTACACAAAAATTGAACTGGACATAATCCATCATCGTCCCTACAGTCCAGATTTGGTTCCCTCGGATTTTAATTTGTGTGGTCCACTCAGTGAAGTATTGAAAAAAAAAGTTCAGCAACAATTAGTTCAGAGAATTTGTGGGAAAGTGGCTTTAACAAACGACAAAACTTCTTTGCATCAGGTATAAGGAAAGGAGTTCATCGTTGAGACAAGTGTATTAATATTGGTGGGATTAAGTTGAGGAGCTATAAAAGTCTCATTTTGTAAGAAATACACTGTGAGCATGTGGGTGGTATTCTATCATTCTGCGCAACGGATTAATCTGAGATGTACCCTTTACCCTGTTGCTCCTGCAAGATGCAATTTCCACCCCCACATTGCTACAGAAGTCAGACAGACGCTCCAAACGTTCTAAAGAGAAATGCCTGAAAAACTTTCAGCAATAAACATCTTCTGGAGTCATGCACTGTAAGGAAATGACACAAAAATTCACAAAATTTCTTGCGTAACTAGTGGGATGCTTGGGTACTGGAGTAGTGCTAGTTACTGTAAGAAAAACATGAAACTAACGAAAATTATTATTTTATTTTGCGAAAATTCTGAGAAATCACAATGGCACTTTTAGTTATGAACTGAACAAGTTATTTCCGGGTTCTTTTCGGGATGTGAAGTTACCTCTTAAGGATAGCATTCGCTAATGAAATTTCTATACAAAGTTTAAGATTGTTATTGACTTGACAGAATGGCTGAGAGCTACACCTACTCAACTTGAATAATTATCCGTTAGAATGTTGCTAGGTACGGTCGAGGCTGTCGCATGTGAAATGCAGTGAAGTGTTTGTGGAGGAAATATGGGGCTCGCAAGAGCTGTAGCGCACAATACCATAAGCTGCGATGACTGCTGTCTGCACCGCTTGCTGCTGACAAATAAGGTAACTCACGTTCTATCTGGATTGGCCTTCGCCAATCAAACTCTCCCTACACCTCAATGAAGTCAAGGACTCCTACTCGCCCCTAGTCTAACCATTGGCGTGGTACACCGGTCAGATAACCAGTCCACCGCGATGCCACTCAAAAATTCGCTCGCAGGTGTTTAACTATAACTCTATCTGTGTGGCGGCCAACACAGTGAACAACTCTTAATCACAAGGACTCAATATAGAGTCGCACTCCGATTCACCGTCAACAGAGGTGCTCTCCCAGTGAAGTACTGAGGAGAGACTTGTTCCTCACTCTTTGAGTACACGTACTAGCGCGCACACTCTCGTTACGTGTTCTCGCTCCAAGAGCGACAACGGAATGGCCCCTCTCCATGTCAGACATGAAGGGGTATATCTTTCGGTCTCTTCCATTACTCCTTCAGCTCAAGGCGTCAGGAATATCGTCTACCAATCAGCATTGCTCTTCTAAAACGGGAGAATGACGTTTCGTTTAAGGTGACCAATCCGGAAATCTGTAGCATCAGCGTTTGGCGTTTGCTATCTCCCTGTGAAAACCTCTGAAACTGCGTGCCATGTTTGTAAAGAATGCATAGGCTTAGCACTCCCACGCAATGTAGCAGAATTTGCTTTTAAGCCGAACACAGGGTCGTTCTCCCCTTTCACTCGGGCAAACGCTGTCCGCCCCACGGGCAGTCGCCATCCGACGTAGATAGGCTGAATCGTCCTCTGAAGGGACCGGCCTCTCGCCATGCGGTCCGTCTCTTCGGAACTAAAAGCTCTTGTGACCGTCGTGTCTTGAATGTGTGTGTGTGTGTGTGTGTACGCCAGCCTCGAGTATCTCAACCCCGGTGCGCACTTGTTATTTGCGTATCGTTTACATGAATTCGTACAACATTGACTTTATCTTATCGAGTTTGGGTTCGAATGAAGCTTCTTGATGCGCAGAATATGATTGTGAGGGCGGAATATGTAAGCAATGAATGTCAGGAGACCACGACGTCTTACAACACAAGTCTTCTTCTAGATCGATTTTTCTATTTAATTATTGAATGTCGTTTGTATTTCCCGTAAAGCAAAAATGCGAATTTACGCGGCCAATGGGAAAAAAATGTAGCGTATTGAAAGATGCAAATGTAGGCTGGAACTAACATTATCACTAAATTTCATGCCTTGAGATTGACTAACTTTGTGAGTATTGTTCGTGCAGATAGCTAGGCCTAGGCCTAGGTAACGAGTTAGAATATCGAGCTCACTTTCAGCTTGTGGCATATACGGATGTGCGGCGAGTCAAGGCAACGGGATCCCATGTGTGCCGAGAATGACGGAGGGCGGAGTGGAGGCGCGCGTGCGACAGGCGAGGAGCTATGTGGGCGTGGTAGTCACGAGGCGGGGCGCGCTGCGGCGCGGCACCCACGCCCGCAAGCAGGCGGGCGGCCTTGCGGGCCCGGCCGCTCGCGTCTTCTTGTGCAGTCGGCGCGCGCCGAGCTGCGCTGACTCACCGCCCTCGCCATGCCTCGCGGTGCAACGGCTGACTCCAAGGCTGCGCAAGGACGCGGGCCTCAATGTCGCCCTGGCGGCCGGCCACCTGCCTCCCTGTCGAGCTGGTCTGCATTACGCCTCTGCCACCTCGTTACGTCACGGCCGCTACCAGAACACGTCTCGATTCCATCTCAGACCGGGGTCACTGGGCCGCAACGGTTCAGCACAGTGCAGAGAATTAACTGCTTACTTGCGCCAGCCCTGGCGTCACACGATTAACACTAACGAGGAACATCTTGAGTGCGATGTCGAAAGTTCAATCTTTACTAAGGGTCATTTGAAAGCGTTGTGTTAACAATTATGACAGGAAAAGTATTAGCTGCTAGTGACTCATCACGAGGATCAGGAGAGCGTCACAAAACGTGTATCCGAGAAGTGCGGGGATCAACCTTCTAAGGGATGTGTGTATACACTTCACAAAATGGGCGTCGTCGACATTCAAGAACTGTTCAAAACAAATCATTAACCTGCACCATCAACGAATGAAATATGGTGCGGTACAGTGATCATACAGGTTGCACCATCAAGGTTGAAGGCGAACTCCTTGGGACTTACAAACCGTGCAGGACGTTCAGCTACGTATACACTCTTAGAGAATGAATATAAAACAATATTGACGTCATGCAGTGATGGTGTCTTGAAAGGAGGATATAAGATGAACATCAACAAAAGCAAAACGAGGATAATGGAATGTAGTCGAATTAAATCGGGTGATGCTGCGGGAATTAGACTAGGAAATTAGACGCTTAAAGTAGTAAATGAGTTTTGCTATTTGGGGAGCAAAATAACTAATGATGGTCGAAGTAAAGAGGATATAAAATGTGGACTGGCAATGGCAAGGAAAGCATTTTTGAAGAAGAGAAATTTGTTACCATCGAGTATAGATTTAAGTGTCAGGAAGTCGATTCTGAAAGCATTTGTATGGAGTGTAGCCATGTATGGAAGTGAAACGTGGACGATAAATAGTTTAGACAAGAAGAGAATAGAAGCTTTCGAAATGTGGTGTTACAGAAGAATGCTGAAGATTAGATGGGTAGATCACATAACTAATGAGGAGGTATTGAATAGAATTGGAGAGAAGAGGAGTTTGTGGAACAACTCGACAAGAAGAAGGGAGCGGTTGGTAGGGCATATTCTGAGACATGAAGGGATCACCAATTTAGTATTGGAGGGAAGCGTGGAAAGTAAAAATCGTACAGGGAGACCAAGAGATGAATACACCAAACAGATTCAGAAGGATGTAGGTTGCAGTAGGTACTGGGAGATGAAGAAGCTTGCACAGGATAGAGTAGCGTGGAGAGCTGCATCAAACCAGTCTCTGGACTGAAGACCATAACAACAACACATGCAGTGATGAGAACTGATGGAATGTGATGGTACGCAACCGAATGCGAAACGGTCTGTTGCGGATTTTATCGTGAAACTGGCTATCCTTTAAGGGGAAGCTACGGATAGTGTGATAATATGTTTTATAGGAAAGGAAAAAACAAACATCCAGGGGCTGAATTTGTCCAGTGGTTCCAGATGGTATGAACTGCAATTTCATACACATTTCAAGAGTGATAGACTGACCTAAAGTTGCATAGTGACAGATAGTCTGTTCTAAAGACGCAGACCAGGAATCAAGCAAAATCAACTTATTTTGACCAGATATTGGCCAAAAGTAGTGCTCATACCATAGCTGTAGTTCTCTTACGTCCAATTGCCCATTCTTGCTTGCTGTGACGTAAATATGACCTACTGGCCTTGCAAGATAACGCATACGAGAAGGAATCGCAAGCAGCAGAACATCTCCATCTCCTTTCACCATAATAAATAACTTTCCATCCAATTTACCATCCAGATTAACAGTCTGCGTAATTGTATACGAATGCGTTAAGGCATTGATATTAGTTGATCTTGATACAACTCTCTTCGTACCTCTAATTTCCAGGGTTCATTTATATGCATTTCCTCTTCAAATCTCTATTGCTCGGAGTTGAAAACAAGTTCCTCATTGAACGATAGGATAAGTTTCTTTATACCGTGTACAAATTTTCGGACCGATTCCTCAGTTTGCTGTGCATCGTCAAGTTGGCGCTTTATTTTAAATTTCATCTTACGTCTTCCAATACCGTAGCACTGTTTTAAGTTATGCAACCATCCGCTGCCTCTCTTGAAATCACTGTTACCTATGTCGCGCGCAATTTGTTGTGCATAACGTAGTAGGTCACTATCTATCACGCACGTCCTCTAAACTGTATCGAGCATTCCTGAAACGCACAAACACCCTTTTTATAACAATATTTTTGCGCCTTGTTCTCCCTTGAGTATACGCTATCAAATATTCCACTAACTCATCTTAAAGAACAGCTAATATTTCATCTGCCACTTCTTTCACACTCTTAGAAATTCCTTGGGATCCTTTCTGACAAAATGTCAACTTCGGCAACTGTTGTAGTAGATATAATGTAGTGTTTGCTTTGTTTATCGTTGCACATTGCTCTGATTTGTATCAACACCAGTAACACTGTAGCACTGCTTGAGTCACTCGTCGACTAAGTAGTTCAACTATGCTCCGTGGCCTCATGCTGTTCTCTCCGTTGGATAACTCCAGTCCCACCCCCTGTTGCCATTAGCAGTCAATATCGTGTGTGTATGGTAGACAATATGTGGGGCATCGAATGACGTAACGATCATTCCCTTTCGTGACCTCACACTCAAAGGGTTCGTTATGAGTATTGACTGCCGGACGAGCCATCTGGCATAGCGGTAATTTAGGGAGTTCAGCTGGTCAGTGCTCAGGGATATGACAGGAACTATCATTCGAAGCAAAAACGTCCAGTGAACACCGTCTCTATAATGCGTACAATAATAGCTATGAGTGCTTGTTCATTGGGGACTAATGACCTCAGCAGTTGAGTCCCATAGTGCTCAGAACCATTTGAACCATTTTTTTTTTTTTGCTTGTTCATCATCACTACTGGGAAACACATCTCTTCTACCGAACAAGTGTTCATAGCTCTTAAGGTAAGTATTGTAGGGCCCATGTTTACTTACAATTTCTTCTTGTTGCGACCCATACTACCTCCTCCCAAAATATAGAAAGCAAAGAACCTATAGGCCAAGAGATTTGTTTCACAGTAGCGAAGATGAAGAATTGCTCATAATTCTTGAGGTACACATTTTGGAGCCCATGTTTACTAGACAGTTTTGATTAGAATGTTCGTTTCTGTTCTACATCTACATCTACATTGATACTCCGCAAGCCACCCAACGGTGTGTGGCGGAGGGCACTTTACGTGCCACTGTCATTACCTCCCTTTCCTGTTCCAGTCGCGTATGGTTCGCGGGAAGAACGACTGTCTGAAAGCCTCCGTGCGCGCTCTAATCTCTCTAATTTTACATTCGTGATCTCCTCGGGAAGTATAA
Source organism: Schistocerca serialis cubense (assembly GCF_023864345.2). Lineage (NCBI taxonomy): Eukaryota > Metazoa > Arthropoda > Insecta > Orthoptera > Acrididae > Schistocerca > Schistocerca serialis. Next base: position 419,451,023 of record NC_064638.1, read on the forward strand.
GTAGGGGGAAGCAATATATTCGATACCTCATCCAGAAACGCACCCTCTCGAAACCTGGCGAGCAAGCTACACCGCGATGCAGAGCGCCTCTCTTGCAGAGTCTGCCACTTGAGTTTATTAAACATCTCCGTAACGCTATCACGGTTACCAAATAACCCAGTGACGAAACGCGCCGCTCTTCTTTGGATCTTCTCTATCTCCTCCGTCAACCCGACCTGGTACGGATCCCACACTGATGAGCAATACTCAAGTATAGGTCGAACGAGTGTTTTGTAAGCCACTTCCTTTGTTGATGGACTACATTTTCTAAGCACTCTCCCAATGAATCTCAACCTGGTACCCGCCTTACCAACAATTAGTTTTATATGATCATTCCACTGAATACTGACCATTCCTCCTGGTACACCCTGTACACACAAACCATTCCTGTGAATCACTATCGGAGTGGCCATGTGGTTCTAGGCGCTGCAGTCTGGAATCGAGCGACTGCTACGGTCGCAGGTTCGAATTCTGTCTCGGGCATGGATGTGTGTGATGTCCTTAGGTTAGTTAGGTTTAACTAGTTCTAAGTTTAGTCGACTGATGACCTCAGAAGTTAAGTCGCGTGGTGCTCAGAGCCATTTGAACCATTTTTATGAATCACTATAAGTTATTAGCGAAAATTGTATCAAATACAGTAGTTCCAGAAGTTAGCCTGTACATACAGATGGTAAAACGCGGCAGAGGACGTTATGAATACATGTACATTCTGTGAACTGTGTTTTGTGCAGTCTTCAGTCCTAAGATTCTACATTCAGCTTAACTTACTTAGAGTAGTCGAATCTTTGTGTCCTTTATAATTTTTACCCCTTACACTTCCCTGTAAAACCTGACTATTCCTTGGCGCCTCAGGCTGTGTCCTATCAACCGATCCCTTCTTTTAAGCAAGTTGGGCCATGAATTTCTTTTATTCCCCCGGTTTGATTCTGTACATCTCCACTGAATATTCGATTTACCCATCTAATCTTCAGTATATTTGTCTGTAGCACCACGTTAGAAAAGCTCCTGCTTTCTACTTGTTTGAACTGTTTATCGTCGACGTTTCACTTCCGTACTGCCCGACCACGGTATTACTGCACCTGGCCTCCCCTGGTCGTTACCTGGACCACGCGGCGACGTTACAGTAAATAAGCACAGTGGTGACTAAGGAAAACGCACCGCATTGGAAATGATTTCAAGACCGTTGTGCGTATACTATTAAGTAGTTCAGCTTGTCCTCCTGAAATATAACGATAAAAATTCACGATAAGCTTACCTAAGCGACCTCTCTCCCAGGCCCAATAATATTGTGGTCGACTAAAACACTAGAGCACTGAAGCACCAAAGAAACTGGTATATGCATGCCTATTCAGCTACAGAGACATGTGAACAGGCAGATTACGGCGCTGCAATCGGAAACGCCTATATAAGACAATAAGTGTCTGCCGCAATTGTTAGATCGGTTACTGCTGCTACAGTGGCAGGTTATCAAGACTTACGGAGTATGAATGCGGTGTAACAGTCGGCGCAGGAGCGATGGGACACAGCATCTCCGAGGTAATAATGAACTGGAGACTTTCCCGTACGACCATTTCACGAGTGTACCATGAATATCAGGAAACCGGTAAAATATCAAATCTCCGACATCGCTGCTGCCGGAAAAAGACCCTGCAAGAACGGGACAAACGACGACTGACGAGATTCATTCAATGTGACAGAATTGCAACCCTTCCGCAAATTGCTGTAGATTTCAGTACTGGGCCATCAACAAGTGTCAGAGTGCGAACCATTCAACGAAACATCATCGATACGGGCTTTCGGAGCCAAAGGCCCACTCGTGTACCGTTGATGAGTGCACGGCACAAAGCTTTGCGCCTCGCCTGGTCCCGTCAGCGCCGACAATGGACTGTTGATGACTGGAAACATGTTGCCTGGTCGGACGAGTCTCGTTTCAAATTGTATCGAGCGGATGGACGTGCACGGGTATGGAGACAACCTTATGAATCCAAGGACCTTGTATGTCATCAAGGGATTATTCAAGCTGTAATGGTGTGGGGCTTGTGCAGTTGAATTGATATGGGACCCCTGATACGTCTATATACGACTCTGACAGGTGACAGGTACGTATGCATCTTGTCTAATCACCTGCATCCATTCATGTCCATTGTGCATTCCGATGGACTCGGGCAATTCCAGCAGGACAATGCGACACCCACACCTTCAGAATTGCTACATAGTGCCTCCAGGAACACTTTTCTGAATTTAAACACTTCTGCTGGCCACCAGACTCCCCGGATGAACATTACTGAGCGTATCTGCGATGCCTTGCAACGCGCTGTTCAGAAGAGATCTCCACCCCTCGTGCTCTTCCGGATTTATGGATAGCCCTGCAAATTCATGATGTCAATACCTTCGAGCACCAATTCACACTTTAGTCGACTCCATGTCACGTCGTGTTGCGGCACTTCTGTGTGCTCACGGGGCCCTGCACGATATTAGGCGGGTGTACCAGTTTCTTTGGCTTCTCATTGTATATTCCAGACCCGCGGACGTCAAACTGCGACCCGAATCAAGTATTCGTGCGACCCGCGATTTTGAGCATTCAGATGAAAGTTACAGCCGAATCCAAACGTAAATAACATCTTAAGTGTGTACCTTTTCCTGCTCACTAGTAAACAAAAATAGTTTACACGGAAACTGACATGTCAAGATGCGCGTAATTTTAATTGACGTTGCTGAATTCTGTTCTGACCTGAGTTATAGCTCAGTGGTAGATGGATAAGTACAGCAGCCACAGCGGGGTTAGAGAATGGGAGAGGGCGAATGTTTTATGGTTAGTCTTTAGGTACTGACAACTCACTTGCCAGCGCTACTCGTGCCGATCAGCTGTTGTGGCATAAATTTCAGACGGCAATTACTTGGATTCGTGTATGCTCATGACGAAGACGGTCGTCTTCAAATGCAGTACGTGTTTGAAGCACGGAATATGAAATTAATTCAAAGCTGTTGTTACACAAAGCAATAAGTAGAAGAAAAATTACATCCAAAACATGTAGTAAACATTTGTGATCGTGTCTCGTATTGTGAATGCATGTAAGTGCAATTTCTGTTATTAATCAATCATTTATCCGCTCACATAGACAACACAACACTTCTCAGACAACTACAACGCCTCAAGTTTGCTGTCGCTGAGGATGGCAGCAATCTGAAACAGAGATCAGTCGACAGTCCGAAAGTTGCGAGATCAGTCGACAGCCCAAGTGTTGCCGACATTTAACGATCAGTACTTGGGCGCCCGTCTGAATTTTAAACCCTCTCTGCTGCTTCAGCCATCGTCAGCTATTTTTCTCAAAATAGCAACGTTCATCCACTACTTTTAACGCTACATTTGCCGATCCAATTACCACAGCATTAGGTGATTTAATTCTACATACCTTGATTGACTGTTCCGTTGGTTCATGATCGACTAATAGAGAATTTTATTCACTGTGAATGAAACCCATTACACACCACCCTTGTGTAATATTCCACAATATTTATTAATTGACTGAGCGGTTTTCGGCTGTTCTTTGATCATCACGTGCAAATTTAAAAACCAGTTACGAGAGTAATAAACATTTTAGACTATTACACAACTGTCGATTACATTACTTTTTTTTTTTTTTTTTTTTTTTTTTTTTTTTTTTTTTTTTTTTTTGCGGAATTACATATCGTCAGCAAGCCTGGAAGTTTTCATTTCTTCTCCCTGAATGCAATTACTTTTAAAATTCCTCGTTGGTTCTCTTAACTGTTCGCTCAGTGTACGAACAGAAGAAGGTCGGGAATGGGCTACAACCCTATCTCACTCGCATCTCAGCTATTACTTCCCTTTAATGTCCTTGAGCCTTATAACTGAACACTGGAGTCTGTACAACATGTAGCTCACCTTTTGCCCCCTGCGTTTTATGCCTGTTGCCTTCATAATTTCAAAGAGTTTATTCCAGTCAGTGTTATGAAAAGCTTTTTTCTAACTCTACCTGTGTTAGAAATGAAAGGAGACCTTAATTCAGTCTATAATAAGTTATCGGGTGAGTATTGCCACCCGTGTTCCTAACATTCTCGGAAACCCAAACTGACTTTCCCTGAAAAATTCAGAAATTCGTGATAGTATTTTGATGTGAGTTTTGTGGTGTGTTTGAGATAAACTGAAATCCAGGATTTCTGGCGTACAACAATCTCCAAAATAAAAAAATAAAAAATTCAGATCGAGAAGACACATCATATAGCTGGAGAAATCTCATTTCTATCACTTGTTAATGGACACATATACCATGTTTGCACACATGTTCGTTAGCGGAATGGCGTGTGATCTAGTGGTTGGCCTAGGATATCCCATTTCTGAGACAGAACTGTGCAGGGATCTGGGAGAGTCTTTGCTACCTGACGAGCCACATGTCACGTCCCACGCAAGCGCTATCCGAGTGGCTCCCAACGCTTCCGAGTCCATTATCCTTTAAAGCGATCAGATACAAATTAATGACTATAAAAGAAATTGAAGAACGAGTGATGAATAACATTCAGACAAATAAAACTCACTCATCTCGTTGGCACTTTAATGAACCAAGGAACAGGAAACCAATCAGATAATTGACTGTGCTTCCTTCTAATAACCCTTTTTTATATGTAATTTGCTGTCGGTCTTTGAGCATCGTAAGTCGTGCTCCAACTCTATACTGGTTTTTAATTTTGTTTTGAGGACCACTGCAGTCAAAAGTGGAATCGGTATTCGTAACTGCCCAGCGACATTTCGCCAAAATAATGCCAGTTCTTTTCCGTCAGAATTTCTTTTTAAATGTCTTGTGTTCGCAGAGTCCAAGAAAACGTACTTGGCTCGAAATCTACAATCTGAAAATACTCCTACATTCACTTAAAATTTTTTTTCAATTAGAAAAAATACAGTTCAGCACATTAATACTGCTACATTACGAAGATTGACAAGTAACGAATATTTATACATAGTGCATGAGTAGTAGAGAGATGGTGGTACTGATGCAACTTTGATATGGAATTGATATACAAATACTTAGGGATTACAATTACAAATAGCCTAAATGGGAACGATCACATAGATAATATTGTGGGTAGAGCAAACCAAGACTGCCACTCATTGGCAGAACACTTAGAAGGTGCAACAGGTCTACCAAAGAGACTGCTTACACTAACGCTTGTCCGCCTTATTCTGGAGTATTGCTGTGCAGTGTGGGATCCGTATCAGGTGGGATTGACGGATGACATCGAAAAAGTACAAATAAGGGCAGCTCGTTTTGTATTATCGCGAAATAGGGGAGATAGTGTCACAGACATGATACGTGAATTGGAGTAGCAATCATTAAAACATAGGCGTTTTTCGTTGCGACGGGTTGTTCTCATGAAATTTCAATCACCAATTTTCTCCTCCGATTGTGAAAACATTCTGTTGGCACCCACCTACATAGGGAGAAATGATCATCAGAATAAAATAAGAGGAATCAGGGCTCGGACAGAAAAATTTAAGTGCTCGTTTTTCCCGCGTGCCGTTCGAGAGTGGAATGGAGAGCTTGAAGGTGGTTCATTGAACCCTCTGCCAGGCAATTTATTGTGAATAGCAGAGTAATCACGTAGATGTATATTAAATTGAACAAATAATTACTGCCACCCCTGGATGACACCATGTGTTTCCCCAGCTGACACGTGTGACCCCGACCCTTCTCCCTCCTCCCCCCTCCCCGTCACCCGTCCCCTCCCCCACCTATCATATTATTCTAAATTTTAGCGGTAAAATGAAATTTTCGCCGTAAAATTCAGATGTCAGTTGAGAGGACGTTAACGGAAACTGTTGATGAATTGTTTATAAACCAGGGATAGGTGGCAGAAATCGAAAAAAAACTCAAGAGGATGGGAAATCGGGGAATTATGCACTGGGAAGGACATAATTTGCATTTCATAGGACAGGCATACCCTTATTTGTCTTCCGATCGCATCGTATGCTGCGGTCGCACCGCCGGCTGCTGCACGCATATTTAACGCGCCATGCAGAGCGATCGTGACTGTCCGGCGAGGGTTTCGCTCACATGGCAGTCTGCTGTAGAATGAGCAGTGACATGCGCCACGCCACGCGCGCTGCTTGGCGCGGTATGTGGCGGCCCGCAACAGAACCATGGCAGCCGCCCCCAGGCTGGACTGCAGGTGTCTCACCTTGTACGACGTTTTCGGACCACACACACTGGACCCACCCCCCGCCCGCCCACACTAGCAGCCTTAGCATCTTCCTCCCACAGCCGTGCCCTAACGAGCTCCAACATATATTTATTTTTGGCGATGGAGCCGATGTCACAGGTGACAGGATGTTTGCCCAGAATGAACAAAATGCTGTTTTTTTAAGATAGCAACTGCATCCAATTTTCCAGCCACGCGCAGCCACTTGCCAGCAAGCAAATGATTTTTCAAGAGCCCTTGCTACCTGACGAGCCACCATGTCACGTCTCACGCATACGCTATCCGAGTGGTTCCCAACACTTCCGAGACCGTTATTCCTTTGTCCCAGAATTTGTTTTTTCCCTCAAAGCAGCGTTCTGTTTCTCAGCCACCTGAAGCAAGCCTATTTCAGCCTGCTTGAAGATAAAGGAGGCAAGTCAAAATTTGCTGGTATGGCATTCAGAGGTTCTCTAGAAAATAGAGGGTGGAGTCTGAAGGTACATAAAGCCCAAGCCTTACCACAACCATAATCAGTCTCCGACAGTGCCTAGTTGTGACCGTATGGTTCTCGCAATATGAAACAGCCAGCCAGTAGCGATGCCAGTGGCAGCAGTGATGGGAAATGACCAAACTTGGGGCAATTGCCATGTTTATAAAAAGAACTGAGTTCTTAATTGCGACAGTTATAAAATTTCGCAGCAAAGTATTCTCATTTTTCGAGATTGTGATATCTCGTAATCCCCAGCAGTGTCTCAGCTTAGTGATGGAGCTAGGTAGAATCACTGGGGCTATCTCCTTCAGTCTCCCTGGTTAAAGGAGTGTATTGGATTAAATACCGAAAAGAGGCAAGCACGACTAGTGATTTCGATAACGATTTTTATAAATTAATGATTAATTTCATTTTCGGGAAAACCTTGCAGAATATGGGAAATGAACACGATATTTTGATTAGAACCGAATGGCCGTGGAGCATAAGAAAGTGGGTTGCCAGATCAAATTTTAAGCAGGTCACTATTTTCAATGAGAACTTTGTCACTGTGGAGATGTTGAAGGTTTCAGTAGAGTTTACAAAATCAATCTGTTTGGGTATGTATGTACTGGACATCTCCAAACTCCACATGTACCGCTTCCACTACGAGTTTGCTAAAACTCATTTCGTGGAACCAAAGTTACTTTATGTGGTTACAGATAGCCTTATATATTTGGTGAAGAACAGTGATCCGTATACAGTAATTAGGACTCGCGGTAATAAATTCGACACCTCGGAACATGCAGCTGATAATCCTTACAGTACTGTTCTTCAGAACAAGAAGGTTATAGGCTTAATAAAAGATGACGCGGATGGATTGCTGATTGTGGAGTTTGTGGGACTAAGATCCAAAATATATGCATATCATACAATAGATGGTTTCACCCAGAGGAGGATTAAGGCTGTGCAGCGTGCAGCATCACGTGTCCTTACGATCGAAGCCTACTTGTGATGCCTGCACAGTGATGATTGCGGTGCTCTGTTGCAGCCTCCGCATACGGTACGGCAAAGTAGTATTCGATCGTGATGCTACGAGGTGTAAACTGTGCTGCAATCTTAAGTCGGATTGTCACTTCATGGCGATAAAGGAGCCATTTGTGACATTCCTGTGAATGAGAGAGAGAGAGAGAGAGAGAGAGATGATAGTAACAGGAACGGTGAACTTAAAAGCAGTACTACTTCGTGTATTGGAAAACCAACAAGATTTGTGAATGTAAAGCTGTATTACTACTGTGAATATTTATGTCTGAACAAAAAAATAATGTTATTCGTTACCACACATCTCTGTAGTTGTTTTACAAATCTCTACCGTTACAAATGTATATAAAGGCTGTGTAAGGTGCACAAGATATTAGTTTGAAGCCTGAGGGAGGTGAGGTTTAAGGTCGAACAAAATATGTGTAATCATTGCACGGGATTTCACCTATCGTGCTGCACGTATAGGTTTTTGGGAACAGGCGGCGCATGATCGTGTCACCTTTCAAAGACTTATTGCAAACACACCTGAAATTATGTCGCTGTGCTTGAACAAAGCCGCAGACGTAGGATCTGGGCAAAGCTACATACTATCTAAGTACGAGCTAGGTATAAACAAAGAAAAACACAGAATGTGACGTAAAATATTCATTTATTTTCATTAATCCAAATTAAAAGTAATTTTGCATTTTCATACGCAGACACAACCCTATTTTCACACATCTTTTTGTTGAGTTGATGGATAGCAGGGCACCTGTAGAATTCCAGCTCTTGAATAGATGCAAATTGGAAGATTCGATGCAACCATGTGAACTTCTCCTCGCCCTTGACACAGATCATGGTATCAGGATGATCGGATATTCTAAGTCACGTTATCATATCTTTATAAGGTATACCAGGATCGTCCCAGTAAAGTCCATGTAAGAAATGAGTTAACCATTTTGCACTCCTCCATGTTTTAGCACAGTTCGCATTCTTGAAAGGCGTCGGATATGCAATGATTGCAGTGAAAGTCTATTATACCAGCATCTTCTGAGTATGCTTGAATGCAACATCTTTAAATATGAATTGTCTACACTCATCATCATAGAAACTTTGAATGTAAGCAACGACGTTCACACTCCAAGTTGCTTTTGTGAAATTCTCTGTGTGTGACACAGCACTTGGTCATTTATACAGCACGCTTCACAACGCCAGTAAATGGGCAATAATTAATCACACGCTCATATAGAAATAAAGCATAAGCTTCAGTGTGTTCTGAGAAATTTGATGAGGATTCAAATTCGATATGTACATCTATTGGTCGAGATTTAATTATCTCATTCAGGTTAGAAGAGTCTATTACAATGATTGGTGTTAGGTCGTTGAATTTCCATTGGACTGAGTACCCATCGTTTCTCTTCAGCACTTTCATAGTAAGAAGCACGGAACCTTGCATACATGTCAAATGGTAGACTGTATACATTCTGGTCCCGCTGTAGGAGTAAATTGTTACATGGATAGAATTCTGATTTCAGGTAGCCTTTGGCACTAGTGACACTACAGTTGTCAAATACGGTGGCACCATTTGCTAAATTCCCCCTTCTATTGGTCTGAAATGCAAGTATGATGAGTCTCAGTGTTTCCAGCTCCTTGGTGGTTTTAATAGACCTTCTTTGTCTGCTCGCTGCCGGTAGCACCGGATACTCAAAGACCTCTCATGAGCGGAAAGTTAACAGCAGATATGTACCGGTATTCAGAACTTTTAAAACCTTCTAACGCTCCTCGTCTGCGACAGTGATGCGTGGCATTTTCCATATAATTTTATTGATGATGTTCTGATTCTCCTCTTGAGCTCCTTGAATGTATAGTTGCTATCTGTTGCACTCCATACGGAATAAGCTCCTATTTAGCATTCATAATAATTCTCTGCATGTCCTCGAAGTACCACATAAGCGTTTTTGGAGTTATGAATGCAGTAAATCGGCGATACTCTTCTGTAGTCCTACCCACAGGCTCGTCTATGAACCATGTAGTCGTACAATGATTTCCTCATCACGAAAGTTAACAAGCTGGTTATTCTGGCCCACAATACGCAGCTCCAGACAGTCCACTGTCTGAATTGTCACTGTAAGGTAGATAGCCTCGTCAATGTCATATGCCAGTTTCAATTTTCATAATTTCGTTATTACCACTAATTTCAGATGAAGTTCATTGTTAGCCTCTGTGATATTTGGGATGGTGTTGTATGGCTCCAGTCCAATCAGCGCGATACTCCAATCTCTAATGCATAAATCAAGTGATGGGAAGCAATTCGCACCTAATAAAGATAAAATTCGATCGGCGGTGTGAAGCTCTTTATTTGCTACATGTGCGATGTCGTGTTCCATACACGCTTTCTCGATCAGATTTATCCCCTAATCACCGCGTGCTAATCGTTTTTGAAGTTTTTTTCCAGGCCCATAGTAGTTGTATCAAATGGTTCAAATAGTTCTAAGCACTATGGGACTTAACATCTGAGGTCATCAGTCCCCTAGACTTAGAACTATTTAAACCTAACTAACCTAAGTACATGACACACATCCATGCCCGAGGCAGGATTCGAACCTGCGACCGTAACAGCAGCGCGGTTCCGGACTGAAGCGCCTAGAACCGCTCGACCACAGCGGCCGGCATAGTTGTATCCAGGATTGCGTAATTCGACTGGTAGTTTGTCGAAAATTACGCCTCGTCTTCCAATGCGTCTTCTATCACACATGTTATGTTACTGAGGTGGTTTTGGTGTGTGCACCATGTTATATAACAAATTGTCACCACTGATCCGCCGGCCGAAGTGGCCGTGCGGTTAAAGGCGCTGCAGTCTGGAACCGCAAGACCGCTACGGTCGCAGGTTCGAATCTTGCCTCGGGCATGGATGTTTGTGATGTCCTTAGGTTAGTTAGGTTTAACTAGTTCTAAGTTCTAGGGGACTAATGACCTCAGCAGTTGAGTCCCATAGTGCTCAGAGCCATTTGAAAGGTTCTCCCATGGTATGCTGCAGCGCATGCACAAGAGAACACGGCGAGACGTCATTCTTTGCATCGAACACGAAGGCCTGCACCCTGACATTATTAACCAATGAACCTTGAACCTTGTTAACAATTTTAATACATTCCAAGTCGAAAAAAAAAGAATCACGAAGTAATTATCCGAATGGAACGGAAACCTGTAGCTGTGATGCACCTGCACAAACGAACAATTGATTTCAGTTTTAGAAAAAATGGATGATTTCGTCTAGAGAAAGAGCTTCTCAAATTGAATAAGTGAATAACGCGTTGGTCCACCTCTGTCCCATATGCAAGCAGTTATTCGGCTTGGCACTGATTGAGTTGTTGGATGTCCTACTGAGGGATATCGTCCCAAATTTTGTCCAACTGGCGCGTTAGATCGTCAAAATCTCGAGCTGACTGAAGCACCCTGCTCATAATGTTCCAAACGTTTTCAATTGGGGAGAGATCCGGCGACATTGCTGCCCAAAACTGGGTTTGGCAAGCACGAAGACAATAGAAATTCTGTTGCTGAAATGAGAGCTTGGGATGGCTTGCAATGAAGGGCAACAAAACGGGGCGTAGAATATCGTCGACTTACCACTGTGCTGCAAGTGTGCCGCGGATGGTAACGAAAGGTGTTTTGCTATGAAATAAAATGGCACCCCTGACCATCGCTACTGGTTGTCGAGCTGTATGGCACGCGACAGCGAAGTTGGTTTCCCATCGCTGTCTGGGCGTCTGCAGAAAAGTTTTGCTTGTCATCGGGGCTCAGTTCGAAGCTGGACTTATCACTGAAGACAATTATACTCCTCCAGTCATTGAAATTCCAAGCAGAAGACATTGAAGGACTCTTCAAAGATTGTGACGTTTGTCAAGTTACAAGTAACTGATAAAGAGTACACAGCCAGAAGAATAGGCTTGCAATTGGATCACAGCAAAAACATTAACTGTCAATCTTACAAAAATGAAAATGGTGTGGTCACAACATAATACGGACATCATACGCAATGTTGGAAAAGTATCCGAAAAAAGTACGAACACCAAAAATTATGCGAACTCCGTCCAAAGTGCCTGATGGGCCCATCGGTCCGACAGACCGCCGTGTCATCCTCTGCCAGTGGCATTATTAGTAAGGGTATGGAGAGGTGGAACCGCGTGACCGCTACGGTCGCAGGTTCGAATCCTGCCTCGGGTATAGGTGTGTGTGATGTCCTTAGGTTAGTTAGGTTTAAATAGTTTTAAGTTCTAGGCGACTGATGGCCTCAGAACTTAAGTCCCATAGTGCTCAGAGCCATTTGAACCATATTTTCTCGTATTCCAATTCGAGAACGAAGACATGGCCCATGTAGGCTGTAATCTGTTTATATCTGTGCAGCACATATTTTAAGCTTCACCCTTCGTGTCACGTATTTTATTTTCCCTGGTGGAAATATCAAGCTAGTACGAAAACTACCAATTAGAATTTCACTATAGGAATGTAAGATTACGAAATTTACGACACGCAAAAGAAGTAGTGACCCTTGAATAAAAGATTAAAGAGTCGGAATTGGAATCACGCCGCACGAGTAGTGTTTGAGTACGAAGTGGAACGATCATTTAGAAACAGTCGCACATAAAGCTAACAACAAGCTACGATTAATTGGTAAGATTCCTGGAAGGTGTAGCCTACGAAAACGACAGCATACAAAACAAATATACGAGCCATATTTTAATACTGCTCGATCAAGTCAGAACTGCGCCAGACATTGGGTGTACGGAAAGAAAGGCGGTGCAAATGGTCGAACTTCTTTTCCTTTTTCGAGAGAGTAACATAAATGCTGAAAAATATCAGCTAGCAGACACTAGAAGAAAAACGCCACATGTCACATGAAAATCTGTTCAGGTTAACTCTAAGACGCAGTTTCTAGAAGACTGTGAAGATGACACTACGATTGATAACACCGCGTAGATTGTCGTGTAAGAAGTCAATCCTGAATGGAATAAGAAGAAACCGTCCTCTTGTAAGCATTTTACGGAGATATGCAGAGTACAGATTAGGCATAACACACTAAGAGTCATTCGCTACAACAAAGACTGTACAAGATCCTGGGTGTAGCAGACATCATGGGATCAAGCAGAGGAGTCCAATCAGCGGAGAGAGTGCTGAACGAAAATTGGCAGTGAGGGTGACATAGTGTGGGAAGAGAATGAAGAAAATGATAGGGTTGAGAGTGTCGAAGCGAATACTGGTGCTGATAGTGATGAGAGTAAATAAGACGAAATATGTTGCCAATGTGTTGCATCAATGTTAAACAAACGTTTGCAGTACATACGTATGTTATACATTTTTGGTGACTTTTCTCCTCTTAAGCAGTGTGAGGGTTATTTTCACGCAAAATGTTTTCTTTATTTTTTCCTCAAAATTTAAGACTACGGATTATATGCGCTGGCAGCTTTTTTTCGGGCAGGTACGGTACTTGTTCGACGCCAATTTCGATGTTAAGTTTTTTTCTGCTACTACCCATTACCGTCTTCTTCAGTTTATTCACAATCAATACTCTGTACTCATTAGACTGTCCATTCCAATCAACGTTTTCTTCAGTGTGATTCTCCAACATCTCCTGGCGTATTCAAATGCAGATGTATGCAATCTGGCAGAATACGGCGATGCGGTCGGCAACGCCGATATAAGACAATAAGTGTCTGGCGCAGTTAGTAGATCGGTTACTGCTGCTACAATGGCAGGTTATCAAGATTTAAATGAGTTTCAACATGGTGTTATAGTCGGCGCACAAGCAATGGGACACAGCATCTCCAAGGTAGCGATGAGTTGGGGATTTTCCCCTACGACCATTTCACGAATGTACCGTGAATATCAGGAATCCGTTAAAACATCATGTCTCCGATATCGCTGCGGCCGGAACAAGATCCTGCAAGAACGGGACCAACGACGACTGAAAAGAATCTTTCAACATGATATAAGTCCGACCCTTCCGCAAATTGGTGCAGATTTCAATGCTGGGCAATCAGCAAGTGTCAGCGTGCGAACCATTCAACGAAACATCATCGATGCGGGCTTTCGCAGCCGAAGGCCCACTCGTGTACCCTTGATGACTGCACGACGCTAAGCATTCCGCCTCGTCAACACGGACATTGGACTGTTGATGACTGGAAACATGTTGCCTGGTCGGACGAGTCTTGTTTCAAATTGTGTCGAGCGGATGGACGTGTACGGGTATGGAGACAACCTCATGAATCCATGGGCCCTGCATGTCAGCAGGGGACTGTTCAAGCCGGTGGAGGCTCTGTGATGATGTGAGGCGTGTGCAGTTGAAGTGATTGGGACCGCTGATACGTGTGGGTACGACAGGTGACACGTTCGTGAGCATCCTGTCTGATCACCTGCATCCACTCATGTCCATTGCGCATTCCGGCGAACTCGGGCAATTCCAGCAGGACAATGCGACACCCCACACGTTCAGAATTGCTACAGAGTGGCTACAGTAACACTGTTCTGAGTTTAATCACTTCCTCTGGCAACCAGACTGCCCAGACACGAATATTATTGAGCATATCTGGAATGCGTTGCAACGTGCAGTTTCAGAAGAGCTCTCCATCCTCTTGTACTCTCACATATTTATGGGCAGCCCTGCAGGATTCATGGTGTCAGTTCCTTCTAGCACGACTTCAGACATTAGTTGAGTCCATGCCACGTCGTGTTGCGGCACTTCTGCGTGCTAGCGGGGCATACGATATTAGGCAGTTGTACCAGTTTCTTTGGCGCTTCAGTGTAGTTCGCGGATATCAGTGTCCAACGCGAATAATATTTCAGCGAACGGCCACGTTGCCATCATCAGGAGCGCTGATGAACGGCGTCTGCTTTTCTCTCTCTCTCTCCGCCCGATCCCATCCCACCCCCTCCCGTTCTAATCGCTGTCAAGCCCAGCATCTCCTCCTCCACTCGTCCCGCCAACACATTGCTCCTTCCTAAGTTTGCGCCGGTATACGTATTCCGGCAGCACGAATGCAGATCCATACTGCTGAAGATTAAAATTGCAGCAGCATAAATGCGGCATGCGACAAACGTCAAACTGACGTGAAGCGTACTACATGTTTGGATGTGCAAATTACCAGCATTTCACCATATCATAAAACTACTGGGAGTAAGGCACCAGCTAAATTTTGTATAAGCAGAGGGCCCCTGCAGTCGAACAGCAAGGTGGTCTTCACCTTACCGGAAATTGTGTGAACAGCATTCGATTTCTTTAGAGGGCAAGATATGGGCTGACTCACGTTAAGTCATGGTGACCTTCTTCGACTGCAGGGGTCCTCTGTCGTTGAGCTCCTCGAGCGTGAAATCACAATCAATGTATGACACTATGAAGACAATTTGTAGAAACTCCGACTCGCTGTAAAGTCAAAAAGCCCTGGGGTGCTGTCGAACAAAATCATCCTGTTGCAGGATAATGCCCGCCCCTACACGCCAATAACACGGAAGCTACACTTCAGCGATTTGTTTGAGAAACACTGCAACGTCAATTTTAAATGAGAACATTTTAGGTTCGGCTTTACCGTGAATGTGATTGGTATCGAATGAAACAACAAGTTTTCTGTTACCAGTCACTATTTATTTGTTTCTTCACTAGAGAGCTCCACACGTTACCCTACATCGTAACACAACACAAACGTATGTCATACCAACACATGTAAATTCACCTAATGATCGAGGTTCAAGCTTTCGAAACTCGTTTTGAATATAAAGTAACAGTGACTGGTAACTGTAAACTTGTTTTTTCATTCGACTACAGCGTCCTCTGTACTGCCTGAATCGTTCACCATGTAATTTCCACATCTTTGGCTACCTGAAGAAAGACGTGAGTGGACGGTGGTCCCAAGTTAGAAGAGCTAGTGTAAGAACTGATGCGGCTGCGGATCCGTTGACAGCCGACCCCGTTCTATGAAACAGGAATTGCATCGTTTCATCACCCTGTGGGATAAAGTCTTAACGCATGTCAGGTGATTACTGTTGGATGGTACCGTTCCACGGTCCTGTTCTCTTGGGTTTTCGGATTTCATTGAACTACCCCTCACAGATAAGGAAAGATTACGCAGTGGGTTTCTCATCCAGAAATCACATTTCAGGGTATGAAGGAAAAAAGTCTAGCGGCACATTTGGAAACTGCACAGCAGCAGGATTATTACATATTGGAAAACCTCATGTGGTGTTGCTGCTTGTGTTGGTACGGACTGTCATTTGAATAAAAAACTGATCGGTTTAGGAGGCCATACTCAACGCCATGCAGGAGATCGACAGACTCAGGCGACGATCGCCCTAAAGGACAGACACACTGTTCGCTTCGCGATATAGAATCGTGCAGCCACGTGACGTACCTTGACTCGGGAAAAAAAAAAAAATGTTCAAATGGGTGTAAGCACTATGGGACAACATCTGAGGTCATCAGACGCCTAGACTTAGAACTACTTACAGCGAACTATGTAACACCCCACACGTCACTTATCTGGTTTTGGTGTGTGTTCACCTCAGGTAATTGACTAACAGATCAACAGAGAGTGCAAAACTGCCGCAATGTCGGATAACGGAAAGAAAGTAATAAGGCCCTGTGACTCCTAATTGGACTGCGGTGGCAGTGTTGACATTAGTTGATTCAGAATTGATCCCTTTTAATTAAAAGGGGTGCACATTGATGTTATATTCAGCTATTGAACACCAGATGCAAATGTTGAACATAAAATTAATTAAGAAAGTGACTAGGATTTCAACTACTTGATTGATAACAGATGCAGTCGATTAGCACAGATTTATTTTTAACTCACGACCTTCAATCATCACATTACATTGAAACCTTGGAACAATTATATACGTGACTGTGCTTAAACTGACACACAAAATTTCTTTAGCGCAACGCAACCTGACTTTCAGAAATCCCTACAAAAGAATGGCCCTGACTAACATTAACCTACACCGTTCACAAATAACTTACCTCACAAAAATCTTCGTTACTCAAGCTACTGCAATATAGCGAGCGCCGTATACTATGACCAACAGAAACGTATGCAGTGAAATGGAACTTACAAGTTACTTAATTTGATGAACTGGTGTCAATTACAATTTTATGACATAAGAATACAATTACAAAGGTACAAAATACATCGTTAAAGAACATAACAATACAGATAACATTTGTAGTACAGGCTTTACAAAAGAATCGAAATAACATATACATCAGTGTTACAGGAATTATGACATGAGTACACACATAAAAGATCAGAATAACTTTCGAAACATCATCTTCACACATGAGCATTAAAACAGAACAGAATAAATAATGTCTAAACATCTTTACAAAGAAAATAACATATTATCAGAAAAATTCTACAACGTAACTCTTATTAGCTAAACACATTAAGACAGGAAAAACACAAATTCACATAGTGTAATAACACAAAAATACAGGACAGGGCTTGTTTTCAGTGTGACATTTCGTACTGCAGTCCAACCCAAAACTTCATTCCATATATCTTTCCTCTTATTTCAATATTTGTTTCCACCAAAAAACTTCTATCCAAGCATGCTTTCTGTATTTATATGTTCACACATTCCTTACCTCATTATTTATTATCCATTATCTTACCTCATCATTTATTTCCAAGAAAATCCTACCTAAACCTGTTGCCCCTAAACCCTACTTTTTTTGTTCATATCCTCTTTCAAAGTACTTTTTTGGCCAACCCATTTTCTTATAGCTTCTCAATGAATTTCTTCCAATTCATCACCACTCGTTCTCTTATATAGCCTACCCCCTCTTAAGCTAACTTAAATCTACTGAGCTCAGATGCTAAACTAAGGAATGAGGCAATGAAGCAGCACAAAACAATTAACACAAACAGCAATGATAAAAAATACAAATGGCAAGGCAAGCAGCTTAAATTAGCAAAGCAAATGCAATATTACAACTAATACAAGGAAATGCGCAGCAAACAAGAAAAATAAATTCGTAGTAAAACTGGCTTAACAGAGTAATGAAAAGTTAAATTTAGTAGCACTATGCCTGGCAAGCAGCAGCAGCAGATGCAATAACTTATATCTAAACGTGACATAGCTCAAGCAAAAAAAATAGTACACTAAAGACAACAATGCAGATAAGGGAAATGTATGTTCACATCTTAATGTCTATATAATTAAAGTAGTGCACCACAAAAACTAATTCTACAAAAAAATTACCAAGCACTTGAAAAGAAAATTATATATGCAGTTACTGTTATTAGTCCCTTCTTATTGTTCTTTCCATTCCAAGAGCTCCTTTTTCGAAGAATGTGGATCAGAAAATAATTATTTAATAGATCTGTTGACAGAAAGTGTTCATATTAGCAGATGCATTTAAGTTTATTTTATAAAACCAATGCTGCAACGCAGCTGGAGACCAGATATAAAACAAAATGAGCAATCTCTCAACTAGAAAGACAGTAGATGTAAAATGTAGCTCATCATTTCATTAGGCATTTTAGTAAATATCATAAATTAAGAGCGCCACAGTGTTATCATATGTTTTCAAGTTTGAGCGTGTCGTATTTGCGATGCTTTCGACAAAGAAATGTCAATAGCGAGGATAATGGCCTCTTTTTTTTCTGCACCTAGTGGCTTTCTTTTGTCAGATGACTACATCTCAGATGGGCGCCCAAAACGCATTACGTCAAGGCCACTTACATTTCTTACTGAAATATTTACGACAGCAGTTTCCGCTACAGTGGCAGTCTAATATAAAAAAATTCACAGGTTGAGAATTTGCGTTACAAATGTGTAGAAACAAAATCCTATAAATATAGCAGTGTCCAAAAAATATTCGTCGGCATTATGATACATTCACGCATTTAGACATATTTCATAACTCTTAAAGTACGATTCTTGGTTTCCAACAACCTTTTCCACAAATCAGAGTCCCTAACCACTACTCATTATTCCTTACCTTATTATGCACATACATATCGTCGTCACTTCTACAATATTTCATCATAACTGATACATAGCATAATCAAATTCCTCATAAAGCATCAGCTTATTGGTCATAAACATACCTCAACAGCATAATACACATCGTCGTCGTAATAATGTCATAACACCCCAGTCAAATCTCAAAAACGTCGTAGCTTTCTGCAATAATTTCAAAAATTAAAAAAATTCTCTGCTCATTTCAATTGTGTCATCTACCTCAAACGTACTTTAAAATCATGCTCCCTTACCAAATTCATCATTCAAAGCTCTCATAGTATCACAATGGTTCCGAAAAAATATGAACCGTTCACAAAGTACAGACAAAATACAATTTTGTAAGTGTGAAGTTACCCAACTGTGTAACTGCGTAAACATGTGTCACTGATGTAGTAAAAAAATGTTTATCTCTTAGTTAAATGATCAGATAGCTGTGTAATTTGTGTGTTAGAGAAATATGGTACCGATGTGTAAAGTTGTATAAGCAAATACCATATTAGCTAGGGCTCCTTGTGCTTGCCAAACACATGGTACACAAAGTAAGCGTATACCCCCCTGAGGATTAATGTAATTATACCCTCAGGTGTTACAGATTACAGCAATGGAATGAAATGTATCACGGAAAACTTTCTTTGCAATTCAAAAATCTTTAAAAATAAATGTTTTAAGTATAAAATTAATCACTCAAACACGTGTACTGTAGCGCTAAACTGTGCGTCTTGTTGCAAGGTAATCTCTGTGGAAGTATCGTAGTTATCGTCCTCCGAAAGCTAAGTTCTGTAGAAGTCAATGTACTTACCTCATGATAAACAAAAGTGAAATGCTTTGCGTATAGATATCGTAGTTATTATCCTTATTGGCGTGATGAAGAAAGTACTGTACAGTAACGTATTGTTGTGCCACGAAAAAGGCTGCCTCATTGTTGCTATACCACAAAACTTACTACTAAAACATGTTTTACTTTCCAGAATAATGCAGAAAAACTGTGCAGATATAAAACAGAAACACTTCAAAAGCAACATTGTAAATTGTCACTCATTAGTAGCGTCGTGATAAAACCGTGTAGTTGTCACATAAACTAACCACTGTGTCGTCTGGTCTCTCACAGAAAGTACTTTAAATCCAGAATGTATTTTCAAGTAAACCAAAATGTTACATTAAAATCTCATTAGCAGTGCCAGTATATGTTCTAAGTATGTAAGCCTTATAGTCGTTATGTAATCGTGCAACTAACAAGCAAGAATGTACACACACAATAACACTGTGACGTCTGTTCACTATAACAATGCATTCGTAATTTCTGTTTCAATAAGTTCTCTTGGTTCTTGACTGGATATTTAACTTCAAACATTGTTGCATGTTAACAGATTCTAAGTCTGACAAGCCTACTAGTAATGTAACGTGAAAAGTTATATGGCAAAGACAAAGTTGAAAAGCAGATTATCTTTCAATAAACGTTTTTACATGTGAAATGTGGTGCAATCCTTTACTCTTCCTAGTATGCAGAGTTTCAACCTGAACGCAATTATCATGTGGTATACGTCAGTAAAGATTACTGGAATTTTTCTCAAGGTTGGCGTCTATGTTATTTTTGTCTGAGCCAGCCGGTGCACGCGGCTGCCTCCGGTAAGAGTCACTGTCTGTCTCTTTATTGGCGCACGTCGTTATTAGGATTAGGAGACCTAACTTCTGCAAATTCACCTTGTCGAGAAGGCCCTGCCCTGTTTGAAGCTCGCCAGTTCTGATGGAATTCAGGTCTGTCGTTTTGTCGGTAGTTTACATATTTTCTTGTTTGTCGGTCATGTGGTGGAGAATTTCTCCCGGAATCGTAACTGCATGGTGGACCGTTGCGTCTGAAGTTATTCTGTCTTCCTTTATAATAACTATTTTGGTTCCCATATTGTCTGTTTCTATGATTGTCTCTGTGATAGTCACTACCGCAGAGAGGTGATCTTTCCCTGTAATTATTACTACTCTGCCAACGGCTGTCATACGGGTGGTGTCTGTTTTGGTCACGATTTGTGTTGTGAGAATAGCCTTGTCGTGTCCAGTTATTATTTCTTTCATCGCAGAATTGTGACGGATGTGACCTGTAATTGTTGTGTTCCTGTTTTCGCGTTCCGCGATTGTCAGTGTCAATTTCTAATTCTTGTAAGAGTCCCTGAAAAGCTTCAATGTCGTCTTTGCAACGTCCTGCCAAAATAATATGTCGTAAATGTTCAGGCAATTTGATTAAGCAAATGCGGACGAGTTCTGAGGGGCTGTATGGGTTTGACAGGTACTGATTCATGTGCAACATGTCTTCAAAATATTTCACAAGACTGGAAAATTCAGATTGTTCGAAATGTTTCATCATTATGATGCTATGTTTTACTCGGTCTTGTGTAGCTTGAGACCAATATGCTGAGAGGAAGGCATGATAAAATTCTCCTTCACAGTGACAATCGTGAATGACCGATCGCATTCTTACAGCTGGTTCATTTTCTAAGTAGCCACACATAAATTCTAATCTGTGTTCTAACGACCAGTTGGAAGGAAAACAATGAGAGAATTGATGGAGCCATGCTTGTGGATGAATGTCGTTGCTAGAATTCTTAAATGTTTTGAATTTATGTGTAGTAATGAACAGCTTATAGTCAAAATCATCATGTCGGCGAGTCGCATGTCGGTCATTGTTACGTCGTTTCGGCGGTTCCATCTCAATTTCTTTCATAATTTCCGAAGTGTCCTGTGTTATTATTTTGTGGTTGTTCCGTATTTCTAAGTCCCTCTTCCCGTGTTGGAGTGCGAGTGTCCTCTGAAATATGTAATTTTTGTATTACTTGTGCCAACTGATCTTGTACTTCCCGGATTTCTCTTTTGTGTTGCGTATTAATTTGATTCTGATTTTGTTTGAATTTCTTAATTTGTTCATACTCTTCTGTGTCAGTGATGGCTACAGGTCTTGTGTCATTCAGATCATCATCTACCTTTGTAGATAAGTTAGTGAACTGATCCGAAAGTTCGGTTACTTTCTCCGATAGTGTACTTATCTCTTCAGTGTGTTTTTCTGAACCAAGTTTCAGAGTATCTACTGTGTCCTTTAAGTTTTCCTGAGTTTTTGCAAGTTGCGTAACCGAATCGGTAGATGCAACTGAGTCAATTTTAGCTTGCAAGGTGTCGTGATTTTCATGAACAATGGTTTGCAGTTCTTTTATGGCTGCTTTGTGATTCTGTAATGCATTTTCATGCCGCGAAAAAATAGGTTGAAAATGCTCACAAATTTGTGTTTTTACTTCATTACAGACTTTTTGACATTTCGATTCAATGTTATGTAACTCAGTAGCTAAATCTTCACGTGTTTGTTCAAGCGTGGTGTCTAACTTTTGAAGCTTTTGCTGTGTTTGTCTCTGATTTTGTTCCATTGTGTCTAACTGTTGCTGTATTTGTCTCTGGTGGTGTTCCATTGCGTCTAACTTTTGAAGCTTTTGCTGTGTCTGTCTCTGATTTTGTTCCATTTGTTGCATTAGCTGTAATAACAATGCATTAGTGTCTGGAACCTGTTCCTCTACGCTTTTCGGCACTGCATTTGCACCGGCAACATTCACATTTTGACAAGCAGAAAATGTGTCTTGACTTATTTGAGAAAACGGTGAGGACACAAAACCTGAATCTACAGTATTTGCAAAATTGTGTCCTGTCATTTCGGATTCCTGAGGCGAGCTGTTGCCGAGCGATCGATCGATAATGCTTCCCTGTTGATTAATTGTTTCACTGCCTACGCCATTGTTTGCCGCCCGCTCCATTTCCCTATGCACAATTACCAAATTACTATGTCGAACATTAGTTAATTCATTAGACGGTGGCACTAACACACTGCTTTCGTCTTCACTGTCATTTCTCAGTTTACTTTGGAGCCTAGTATTACGTTTTTCACACGCCATAATTGTCACAATGTTTCACATGATAACACAGAAAAGGACAATTTGAAGAGCAAAATAAGATAACATAGCAATGGAAATAATGTTTAGCTAATTGCAAGCGCAGATGCGAAATACTTGGTGCAAATCTACGAGGTGCGGCTAGAAAAAAACCGGACTGAAGCTGGAAAAAACATTTATTTACAATTATTTACAATTTCATGTTATCTCCTTCAATGTACTCTCCTCCTCGGTCTCTACACCGCTCCATACGAATTTTCCACTGTTCATAGCAATGCTGCAGATCATTTTCGGTAAGTCCATACATTACTTCCGTCGCTTTTTCTTTTACTGCTTCAACAGTCTCAAATCTAGTTCCTTTCAAAGCTGACTTGACTTTAGGGAAAAGAAAAAAGGCACAGGGGGCCAAATCAGGTGAGTAGGGTGGATGATCTAAGATGGGAATGTTGTGTTTTGTCAAAAACGTCTTCACTGACAACGCACTGTGAGCTGGGGCATTGTCTTGGTGAAGGATCCATGACTTTTTTCTCCACAAATCGTTCAGTTTTCTCCGTACTCGCTCACGTAGGGTAGTCAGGACGCTAATGTAGTAATGCTGATTCACTGTTTGTCCCTCTGGTACCCAATCAATGCGCACAATCCCTTTGATGTCAAAAAAAACAATCATCATTGCCTTGAATTTCGATTTTGAGATTCGCGCTTTTTTTTGTCGTGGAGAACCAGGAGTTTTCCAATGCATCGATTGGCGTTTAGTTTCGGGATCGTAAGTAAAAAACCACGATTCATCGCAAGTAATAACATTTTGTAAGAAGGTGGGATCACTTTCAATGTTTTCCAGGATGTCGGAACAAATCATTCTTCGGCGTTCCTTCTGTTCAATTGTGAGACACTTTGGAACCATTTTTGAACACACTTTGTTCATGTTGAAACTTTCATGAAGAATCTGCCTAACACTTTCCTTGTCAACTCCTGTTAACTCAGACACTGCTCTGATTGTTAAACGGCGATCTTGTCGAACAAGTTTACCGATTTTTTCAAAGTTTGCATCAGTTTTTGCTGACAATGGTCTGCCAGTGCGAGTGTCATCACTGGTGTCTTCGCGGCCATCTTTAAATCGTTTAAACCACTCAAACACTTGTGTTCGCGATAAACAATCATCGCCGTACACTTGTTGTAACATTACAGACGTTTCACTTGCAGATTTTCCTAGTTTCAAACGAAATTTGATGTTAACACGCTGTTCTTTCTGTACACTCAACATTTTCCGACGCACAGACAAAACGTCAACTACTTAAAACAGACGCCATGGGCAGACTGAGTGCAGGAGGCAGATGAAACTCGAGCAGTAGGCGGAGCGAGAGTCACGTGACAGGCCACGCGACTTTCAGCCTTATTGCATTCGTTTTATTGTTTCACCAGTACTAGTCCGGTTTTTTTCTAGCCACACCTCGTACATGCATGTCACAACTGTTTTACTGTACAACAATGAAAAACTACAATTACAAAGAAAATTCTCTCTATGATTACGCGCTAGCAATAAACAAAGGCTACACTAATTACACAAACTACAAGAAAAAAATCAGAAGATTCCAGTGAGGTACCCTCGGCTAAGGGTCGACATATGAAACGTCCCCTTTGAACAATTATATACGTGACTATGCTTAAACTGGCACACAATACTTTTTTAGCGCAACGCAACCTGACTTTCAGAAATCCCTACAAAAGAATGGCCCTGACTAACATTAACCTATACCTTTCACAAATCACTTACCTCACAAAAATCTTCGTTACTCATGCTACTGCAATACAGCGAGCGCCACTACTGTCAGCTAAATAAAAGATTCAAACTACGGAAGGCACTAACTACTGATAGGCATAGTTACTTTACTTACTTTTACTTTACACGTGTCGAAGGCCTTATCGACCATACACCTGCTCTACGAGCCTCTTCCAATTATTTCTATCCAGGGAAATTGTTGTCCAATCAGAGTTGATGCCCATCCTAGCTGCATCTTCCCGGATATTCTCCATCCACCTAATTTGAGGTCTTCCTCTTCTTCTCTTTCCTTCTAATTTCTTAGTGGATGCTATTTTGGGTAGTCTGTTCTCCGGCATCCTTGCTACATGACCAGCCCAGTTCAGTCTTCTCTTCTTTAACATTTCCACAATGGTACTATGTTTGTACAGCTCCCGTAGTTCTTCATTTTTCCTTATCCTCCACTCCATGACATTTTCATCGAAGATTGGTCCAAATATTTTTCTTAGTATTTTTCTTTCAAATATCAACAGTTTTTCTTCATCTTTTTTCCTGAATGTAATAGCTTCACATCCATATAATGCTACTGGTACAATAGTTGACTGATAAAAACGGATTTTGAATTCAGTACTAAGTGATCTCATCCTTAAAATTTTGATACAGCTGTAAAAAGTTCTATTAGCTGCTGCTAGACGGGCGTCTATTTCTATTTCTGCTCTATTGTCTCTGCTAAAAAGACTCCCTAAGTACTTGAAGTGGTCAACTGCCTTGAAAGTGAGACCATTTACGGTCAGTGGTGTATTCTTTTGGAGTTTTTTACTTATGACTAGATATTCTGTCTTTTCTTCATTCACATGAAGTCCAGCTTTCTCAGCTATTTTGTAATAATTTTGCATCATCCTGATTAATTCAGCTTTTGAAGTGCTTATTAAGGCTACATCATCTGCATAAGCAAGTCTAGTAATGTTCTGTCCCTGCAGTTGGATCCCTTGTGGATTAGTTTTGGTGAATTCTCTATCAATCTTCTCTAAGATAATATTAAATAGAATAGGTGAGATGGCATCCCCTTGTCTCAGTCCAGTGTACACCTTAAAATTTTCAGTCTCTCCTGCAGGTGTCTTAACTTTGCATATGGTTTCTTCCAAACACATTTTAACTAATTTGATTAATTTTAATGGTATTTCAAATTCTTTCATGGTGTTTAAGAGTGTCTGTCGGTGTATGCTATCATAGGCCTTCTTGAAGTCTATAAATAGAATATGGATATCTACATTAAATTCCCATGCCTTCTCATTTATTTGTCTCAATGTGAATAAGTGATCCAAAGTGGATCTGTTAGTGCGGAAACCACATTGGTAGTCCCCAATCAGTTCTTCGGTTATGGGAATCAGTCTGTGTAGTATACACATCGAAAAAATTTTATACGTGACATCGAGTAGGGCAATTCCTCTGTAGTTATCACAGACAAGGGGATCATTCTTCTTAAAGATGGGGCATATAATTGCAGTTTTCCAATCGGCCGGTATGTTTTCTGTCTCCCAAATTGTTTCAATTAAGGAATGTAGTTCTATTTCCAATTGTGGTCCTCCATTTTTTAAAAGCTCAGCATATACCTGGTCTTCCCCACAGGCCTTGTTGTTCTTTAATTTCTTTATTGTTTGTCTTATTTCATTTACTGATGGTGTGGTGACTTGCATATCAACTGTATCTGGTTCTTCAAATGTAAAGTAATATTGTGGATCATTGCAGTTGAGCAGCTGTGTAAAGTATGTCTTCCATGTTTCTTGTATGTCATTCTTGTTTGTAAGTATTTTCCCATTATGGTCCTTTATAAACTGTTCCCTTTTAGTGAATTTTCCCAAGGCCTTTTTTATATTCTGGTACATCTGCCTTGCTCTGTGATGCTTGAAATCATCCTCCGCTTCTCTTACCATGTTGTTGTAGTGTTTTCTCTTCTCTTGTCTTAGAGTTCGTTGTGTTTCCTTGCGGATTTTATAGTATCTCTCCTTTAGTGTAATATTGTCCATGTCTTGCAACCATGCCTTCCTCGCATTTTGCCTCTCCAGTACTCTTTCTTGGCACTTTATATTAAACCAGATTTTGTTAGTTCGTTTTCTTTTACCTATAGTATTGGAAGCTACATCTTGAATACTGTTTCTGAGGTGTCTCCATCTACTTTCCACGTCTTGCTGGTCACTATGTGTCAGTCTAGATTCCGATAGGTTAATTTCCATTTCTTTCCTAAAGTTTTCTTTTATTTTTTCTTCTGCCAGATTTTCTACATCGTACCTTTTAGTTTCAACCCTATTTGTACTTTGTTTCTTTTTTAGCTTTATTTTCATTTGAGCTATGATTGACATATGATCTGTCTCACAATCTGCTCCCCTAAAAGTTCTAACGTCTTTAATACTGTTTTGAAACCGTCTTTGGATGGCGACATGGTCAATCTGGTTCACTACTTTTCCATCTGGTGATATCCATGTCCCTAAATGAATGCGTTTGTGTTGGAATTTTGTGCTGCTTAATGTGAGACCATTTGCCATTGCAAAGTTTATGAGTCGCACACCATTCTCTGAACTTTCATAATGTAAGCTGTAATTCCCAATGGTTGGTTTGTAGATTTCTTCTTTTCCTACTTTGGCATTTAAGTCTCCTAACACTATTGTTACGTTATGTCTACTTATTGAATTATATGTCTGTTCCAGTTGACTAGGCATAGTTAGCAAATGAAACATTTTGATAGAGAAGAAACAATGTATTTGCCTTAATAGTGTTCAAAGGTCATAATATATATAGCAGTTCATGACATCCAGTCTTACAAATTTCAAAACTCCGCAATTTCTCTCCCTACATCCACCACTGCTGGCGGCTCACCTCCAACTGCACAACGCTACGCGCTGTTCACATCCAGCTGCCCAACACTACAATGGCAGACAACAATGCAAACTAGCCATAGACTGCACACATCACAGGAAGTGATTTTCATACAGAGCGCTACGTGGCGTTACCAATAAGAAAACATAAAAAGCCTACTTACAACATGACTCTCCTAACAGGCAGTGGTAATAAATTGCGTTTACATGGAGTAAAGAGCGATAACTCAAAAGTAATTCCTATCGACTGACCCAGGCATAATGCGAAGTGCGAGAAGAATTCTACACTACACGGCCCATCAAACCCTTGTGGAAACTTTGTCGACGTGATCCAACAAATTAATCAGCCGGAGAGGGCGCAATATCACCGACTACAGCGTGGTGGAGCGGCATCGTTGTGCAGATGTCGGCCGACCTCGTGGGGTTGCAAGGCTGCACTCGTCTATTCACTCCTAGCTATCTTGCTCAGTACATAGCTGAACCAAAACTTCCTATCTCCAAGCTCAATCGTTCCATTTGGTAGGTCCTAAACTGCAGAGATGCTCACTCTTTCTCAGGCAAGCTGAGTAAAGACAGCCACGTCCGCACTCTAGGCAAGCTGGGAACAGAAGACCCATACGGAGACTTCTCACAGTCTGCTCTTCGCCTCGGTTTCCCCTCCAGCAAAATCACTTACGCCAATTGCAGCGCAAGTCGCATTAATTATGCATTGCTTCCCAGCGCCGATCAATGTCTGCTCTGGGAAGTGAACAAATTCCCACAAAATTTCCCTTCCTCTCAACTTCTGCTATTTGACTCCTCCCAGGCCACCCATCGAGGTTAGCGTCTGCACAAACACCAATTTCTCCGGAATTCTGACTCCCAGGAGAGTACTTCAAATTCCTCGGTCCTACGTTCCCATCGGTGGCTGGCGTATTTCATTCTGTTGCTCTTCACCTGATTTACTTCAGACTCTGTGGACTGTGAATTCAGCGTGAAGTTGCTATAGTCATGAACACGCATGTTTTGACCTCTGTTGACCACTCCACCGTAGCTTTGCGTGGCTTTCTCGTATGTTTCACTGAAAATGGGACGACGGACATTTATCAACAGGTGTACAAGTTCTCTGTCTGCTTCCCGGTACACCAGCATGGGGTCGGGGTCAAACACCCATGCTGTCACTCATCTTAAGGTGGCTGGAGGCCATGCCCCATTACCGCTTTCTCAGAGCTTGAGCCGCCCTAAGCTGCCTATTGTCACTTCCCTTCGCCGCTCCTCTGCCGCGCGCCATAGTCATTTCTGGGTACTTCCCTGGGATAAACTAGCCTCCAGTAAATCGACGTGTTTCCACAAAGCTTTCATGTCGTGTGAATTACTTTAAAATCATCACCCGACAATGATTATTCCAATATGTCCATACTATACCATCTACAAGATGCATTGTGCCTTGTCAGTCATTTTGTTCAGCCCTACTGTTCGCTCAACGTGAGTTAGGTGGTCTTTAATGACTTCATGTATGGGGCATGGTTCTTGCCATCTTACAACTAATCTATGGACATCACACTCAACCATGCCCGAGGCAGTATTCGAACCCGCGACTGTAGCAGCCGGCTAATACGACTCAGAAGGGGGCTTGTTTGCAGCAAGACAAGTATCCATTCGACCAATGCCATGACGTCTGAGGCGCCACAGACTGTCAGCCCATAGACTATTATTGCAGCTCCATTAACTCATCAGCAGAGAGAGATGCGCTGACATTGGAGGGCCGAGCGACGACAGTGGACACAAGAGTGACACAACGCCAACTTTAACGTGAGTCCTGATTCTGCATTCAGCATCATGATGGATGTATCTGTGCGTGGAGGCTCCAAGGACAATGAACGTTGTGACGTTGCATTCATCGACAAACGGCCTCAGAAGCTGGCGCAATGTGGGACATCATTGGATACACAACACGGTCACCTGTGGGACGCACAGCCAGTAATTATGGGAACAGCCGTTCCATACCTCATGTATTAAGCCTGCTGCTTGTTACCTATTTTTCAGGTCTCAGTGACATCTTTCAAGAAGGTAACGCGAAACTGCATGTTGGACCTGGTGTCGTGACATACCTCGATACAGAGGGTGTTCGACTACTGCCATCCTAGCACGTTCTCAAGATCTCTCACCTGCTGAAAACCTGCTGGTCGTGGGTTGCCAAGGGACTGACAGGCCACCACTCGCCAGCCGCTATGAGTGAAATTCTGGCATCGAATTGAAGCAGAATGTATCAGTGAACCCATGTCTGTCATCCAGACTCAGTTCCACTCGATACCTTGCCGTGTTAGAGCCATGTAGCTCTGTGTCTTCTTACAGTTCATCATATTTAATCTTATACACATAACATCATAAAACGTGCTTATTTGCTCTACTGCCTGAGTTTGCAGACTGATTTGCCAGTGGTGTAGTTCTAGCTGGTGAGTGGTTGAGTACTGAACCTTAGCAGATTCCCTGTTTAATACCGAAATGAGATAAATTCTGACATCAGCTGCAACTGGTCCCTGAAACAAATTCAGTGACGACAAGTTAAAAATTTGTGTCGGACCGGGACTCGAACCCTGATTTCCCGTGTTACGTGAGCAGTCAGCTTAAAACCGCTGTCGCTATCCGAGCAGGTTTTCTTCCGACTCAAATTTCCATCTCGTCGCACCCTACTTATGTAGCGCCCCCTACCCCAAATGACCGTGCAGTTGAGCGCCCTACTAACCAAATATCATCACTACCCCTGTCCCAAACGACATACATCACACATACACAAATAAACTTTATTTAATACTTTCCGGCTCTCAATTTATGTTAGTACCTGTGCGACCTTTGTTAATCCCATTCTCTATTTTCTAATGTGATGTGACTCGACCCATGCAAAAGTCTTGCCTTTAATGCTGGAACGTATTAATCTAACCAAACGTTCTCCATGATGTTTACATTACGTTGTCAATGAAATATTCTCCGGAGCGAGTCTTAGTTTGGCCGCCCTGCATATACGATGGTTGAAACTTAAATAGTGGCAACATTTTTTCACAGCCGATAGAAAAGGGTTTCATGTTTGCACCTATTACTGTCCTCCACAGTAGCCACCAGCGTTGTGTAGAACCCATTGCCAGCGATATGGAAGGCGTAGTGTACCGTTAGCAGAGCCTGTTCTGTTGATGGTGGGAATGGAGCGGTCTACTGCCTGTCGAATCTCTGGAACAGTTCTGAAGCGAATGGCACGAAGTATTTCCTTCATCTTCGGAATCAAATCAAAGTCACAAGAACTTAAGTTCGAGGAGTATGGTAGATGGTACAGTACCTGCCAGTCCCATCACTGAACAAAGCAGCCACACCTTGCGCTGTATGCGCCCGCGCATTGTCGTGCAAAATGATGGGTGGGCTGCGCAGAAAGGCTCTGAGACCTACGGGACTTAACTTCTGAGGTCATCAGTCCCCTAGGACTTAGAACTACTTAAACCTAATTAACCTAATGACATCACACACATCCATATCCGAAGCAGGATTCGAACCTGCGATCGTAGCGGTCGGGCAGTTCCAGACTGTAGCGCCTAGAACCGCTCGGCCATCCCGGCCTGCTGCGCAGAAAGTGTCGCCGCCTCTTTTGCAGAGCCGGCCGCAGGTGCTGCTCCTAAAACGATCAGCTTTGCGAAAGAAGCGGCGATACTTTCTGCGCAACCCACCCATCATTTTGCCTGACAATGCGCGGGCACATACAGCGCAAGCTGTGGCTGCTCTGTTCGGTCGATGGGACCAGGAAGTACTGTACCATCCACCATACTCTCCGGACTTAGGTCCTTGTGACTTTGATTTGATTCCGAAGATCAAGGAACCAGAATGAGATTTTCACTCTGCAGCGGAGTGTGCGCTGATATGAAACTTCCTGTCAGATTAAAACTATGTGCAGGACAGAGACTCGAACTCGGGAGTTTTGCCTTTCGCGGGTAAGTGCTCTACCATCTGAGCTACCCAAGCGCGACTCACGCTCCGTCCTCACAGCTTTACTTCTGCCAGTACCTCGCCTCCTACTTTCCAAACATTACAGAAGCTCTCCTGCGAAGGAAGGTAGGAGGCCAGGTACTCGCAGAAGTAAAACTGTGAGGACGGGGCGTGAGTCGTACTTGGGTACTTCTGATGGTAGAGCACTTAGCCGCGAAAGGCTAAGGTCCCGAGTTCGAGTCTCGGTCCAGTACACATTTTTAATCTGCCAGGAAGTTTCATCAAGGAATCACTTCTTGGCATTCGCTTCACAACCGTTCCAGAGATTCGACAGGCAGTAGACCGCTCCATTCGCACCATCAACAGAACAGGCTCTCCTAACGCTATACTACGCCTTCCACATCGCTGGCAACGAGTTCTACACAACGCTGGTGGCTTCTTTGAGGGACAGTAACAGATGCAAACATGTAACTCTTTTCTATCGGTTGTGAATAAATAGTTGGCGCTATTTAAGTTCCAACCCACGCAATATGTATGGTAATGGAGCTGTAACACAAACGTGGAACAGATTTGAAATTACTGCTTCCAGTGGGAGACATTCCATCCACAAGGAGCGCAGTATGTTACCCTGGATGTAGAGCCATTCTTGGAGACAAAAGTAACTTCAGATGTTCTTGTTACATGCTGCTGGAGTGAACGTAGCGATTTTTTTTTCGGTAATGCTACCGAGCATGAGTGACTCCACAACTCGGTGCACTACATTTCGAGTCTCAACTTCTTGCGGTGACGCTCGTTGAGACGCTGTGCACCATCGCTGGAGGATAGCCATGTAAGCCGCTAATGGTGCAGCCATCCTTCAGGCTCAGCTGGCAGCTCTGAAAAACAAGCTGTTGTCGGGGCGGGCATTCCCGCGGGCCGGACGGGACGCCGGCGGGCGTAATTGGCGGCGGCGCGGCGCGGCGCGGTGCGGCGTTCCTGGCGCGTCCGCGATAGCGCTGGCGTCGCAGCCGCCGCCGCCGACGCCGACCCGTTGGCAGCACCGTTATAGCGAGGCGACCGCAACCGCGGAAGCTGCGCCGGTGCCTGCCGCTCGGTTTTGCAGGGATTACGCGCCTCGACAGCTGCGCGTCGCCTGCCGTCCGCCCCGTTGACAGCACCGGCCGCCGCTTCCACGAAGGGGCACCGCAGATGCCGTCCAGACGTCGACCTCGGCGCTCGTACAATAGTGCGCCATTTCTGTTTCGTCACTGGGAACATTAGTCCGATCCGAACGACTGTTTTGTCTCACTGGAGGACCTTTTACTTATAGGTCAATGCATGTTCATAAATTTCCTAAAGCAGCACGACGCAATTCTTAATCAAAAAAATCTATAAAAGCGTCTTTGAAGATTAGAATAGTTTCAGTCCATGTTAGGTACAAAGCACCTGCAGAAAAGTAACACAACCGCATCTACATCTACATCTACATGATTACTCTGCAATTCACATTTAAGTGCTTGGCAGAGGGTTCATCGAACCACAATCATCTCTACCATTCCACTCCCGAACAGCGCGTGGGAAAAACGAACACCTAAACCTTTCTGTTCGAGCTCTGATTTCTCTTATTTTATTTTGATGATCATCCCTACCTATGTAGGTTGGGCTCAACAAAATATTTTCGCATTCGGAAAAGAAAGTTGGTGACTGAAATTTCGTAAATAGATCTGGCCGCGACGAAAAACGTCTTTGCTTTAATGACTTCCATCCCAACTCACGTATCATATCTGCCACACTCTCTCCTCTATTACGTGATAATACAAAACGAGCTGCACTTTTTTGCACCCTGTTAAGGATCCCACACCGCGCAGCAATATTCTAACAGAGGACGAACGAGTGTAGTGTAAGCTGTCTCTTTAGTGGACTTGTTACATCTTCTAAGTTTCCTGCCAATGAAACGCAACCTTTGGCTCGCCCTTATCTATGTGGTCTTTCCAACTGAAGTTGTTCGTAATTTTTACACCCAGGTACTTAGTTGAATTGACAGCCTTGAGAATTGTACTATTTATCGAGTAATCGAATTCCAACGGATTTCTTTTGGAACTCATGTGGATCACCTCACACTTTTCGTTATTTAGCGTCAACTCCAACTGCCACACCATACAGCAATCTTTTCTAAATCGCTTTGCAACTGACACTGGTCTTCAGATAACCTTACTAGATGGTAAATTACAGCATCATCTGCGAACAACCTAAGAGAACTGCTGAGATTGTCACCCAGGTCATTTATATAGACCAGGAACAGCAGAGGACCCAGGACGCTTCTCTGGGGAACACCTTCAGTTTTACTCGATGATTTGCCGTCTATTACTACGAACTGCGACCTTCCTGACAGGAAATCACGAATCCAGTCGCACAACTGAGACGATACCCCATAGGCCCGCAGCTTCATTAGAAGTCGCTTGTGAGGAACGATGTCAAAAGCTTTCCGGAAATCTACAAATACGGAATCAACTTGAGATCCCCTGTCGATAGCGTCCATTACTTCGTGCGAATAAAGAGCTAGCTGCGTTGCACAAGAACGATGTTTTCTGAAACCATGCTGATTACGTATCAATAGATTGTTCCCTTCGAGGTGATTCATAATGTTTGAATACAGTATATCCTCCAAAACCCTACTGCAAACCGACGTCAGTGATATAGGTCTGTAGTTCCTACTACCCTTCTTAAACACTGGTGCGACCTGCACAATTTTCCAATCTGTAGGTACAGATCTATCGGTGAGCGAGCGGTTGTATATGATTGCTAAGTAGGGAGCTATTGTATCAGCGTAATCGGAAAGGAACCTAATCGGTATACAATCTGGACCTGTAGACTTGCCCGTACCAAGCAATTTGAGTTGCTTCGCAACCCCTATGGTATCTACTTCTAAGAAACTCATGCTAGCAGCTGTTCGTGGTTCAAATTCTGGAATATTCCATTCGTCTTCCCTGGTGAAGGAATTTCGGAAAACTGCGTTCAATAACTCCGCTTTAGCGGCACAGTCGTCGGTAACAGTACCATCGGCGCTGCGCAGCAAAGGTATTGACTGCGTCTTGCCGCTTGTGTACTTTACATACGACCAGAATTTCTTCGGATTTTCTACCAAATTTCGAGACAATGTTTCGTTGTGGAACCTATTAAAGGCATCTCGCATTGAAGTGACTGGAATTTTTTAAACTGTTTGTCATTGCGAGTCTAGAGTCGTAAATCCAGCCTACACAGTCCAGTCACATTAACGTGACAACCTGCCAAAAGCCTGAAGAACCAGCTTCTGTGCCCCGGACCGTTGCGAGACGAGCAGCAAGACAGTCAGTGAGGTTCTGCCAGGTACAGACTCCAGTAGCTATGCTAGAGTAGCGCGTACAGCTCGAACGAAGTGGCCCCACAGATTCTCGACCGGGTTTTAATCTGGGTAGTTTGGTGGGCGGTGGAGTTTGGTAAACTCATCTTGGTGCTCTAAGGAGCACGAGCGTACACTGTCAGCGGTGTGACATATTGCATTATGCTACTGGTAGATGCCACTGTGCTGAGGAAAAACAAAATTCCCGTAGTGACGGACATGGTACCCAAAGACAGATACATGCTTGTGTTGATCAATTGTGACTTCCACAATGACAATAGCAACCAGAGGACGCCACGAAAATATTCCCCAACACCATTACTCTCTCTCGATTCCTGCAGGACGTTTCCTTTCAGACGTTCCATGCCGTACTGCGATAAGGTATAAAACGTGATTCATCTGAAAAGGTCACCTGTCACTAGCTAGTGAAAGCCCAGTTGCGGTATTGGCGTGCGAATTCCAGCCGACGAACAACAGTCAGCATGGGTGCGTGAACTACGCACCTGCTACAGAGGCCCGTGCGCCGCAGCTTTCGCTCAATGGTCGTTGAGGAGAAACTGCTGAAAATGGGCAGAATCTTAGAACATATTCTGAGCTCAAACATAACGCTGTATTTAGAACAAATGACCACCGTCATGCCAACCAGCATGGATTTCGAAAACATACGAGGGCTATCCACAAAATACATTACGTTTTGAAATTAGAAATAAATAAAGTATTGGAATTTTTTTTTACTATATACAGATGAAAGCCACACTTAAATACTACTTTTCTACATAGTTGCCATTTAAATTAAGGCACTTATCGTAGCGATGGACGAGGTTGGAAATTCCTTCGTCGTAAAATTCGGCCGCCTGCGCCTTCAACCACGTGGTTACCTCTTCTTGAAGCTGTGCATCGTCATCAAAACGCTGCATAGCCAACCACTTCTTCATTGCTGGGAATAAGTGGAAGTCGCTCGGTGCCAGGTCGGGACTGTACGGCGGATGAGGAAACAACTCCCACTTAAAAGATTCGAGAACTTCACGAGTGGCATTTGCCATGTGGGCCCGGGCGTTGTCGTGAATCAGCAAGATCTTTGAGCCCAACTTTCCCCTGCGTTTGTTTTGTATTGCTCTTCTGAGGTCGTGCAGAGTTTGGCAATACCTTTGAGAGTTTATTGTAGTGCCTCTTTCCAGGAAATCCATAAAAATCACACATTTTCTGCCCCAAAAGACAGTCGCCATCACCTTCCTTGCCGACATTGTCTGCATGCATTTCTTGGGTTTTTGGGGGGAATTTGTGTGCCCCCACTGCATTGACTGCAATTTTGTCTCGCAGTTCACATGCTTAACCCATGTTTCGTCACCAGGAACGATGCGATCGAGTAATGAGTCGCCATCTTTCTCGTAAGCGTCCAAAAACGTTAACGCTGCAGCCATTCGCTGATTTTTGTGAATCTCTGTCAAGATTTTTGGTATCCATCTTGCACAAAACTTGTGGTAACCAAGTTTTTCGGTAATTATTTCGTGCAACAAACTTCGTGAAATTTGTGGAAAACTCATAGAGAGTTCCGTTATTGTGAAATTACGGTTTTCGAGGACCGCGGCATCGACTTTTTCGACAAGTTCGGCAGTCACTATGCTGGGTCTTCCACTTCGCTCTTCGTCGTGAACGTTAGTTCGGCCATTTTTAAATTTTATGACCCATTGACGCATTCCACCTTCAGTGATTATGTTGTCCCCATACACTTCACAAAGCTGCCGATAGATTTCTATCGGTGTACAGTTTTTTGCAGTCAGAAAACTTATTACAGCACGCACTTCACACTTCGCGGCATTTTCAATTAATGCTGACATTTCAAACTGTCACAGTAACTCAACGGAGTACAGCACGAACCTCTCACTAGCACGGCAAGATGCCGACTGAGCGGCGGAATGCCATGACACCAAGATGGCCACGCTAGCCCCGCCCCTAACGGACACAAACGAAAATGTAATGTACTTTGTGGATAGCCCTCGTATATCATGTGAAACCAAACTCACAGAAGTCAGGCACATGCAGTATTTCCAGATTTCCGAAAAGCAATTTTGACACGGTACCACACCTACGCTTATTATTAAAAGGTCAATCGCACGGGACGTCAACCGAAATGTGTAATTTTATCAACGGTTTTTTTGTGGAGAGGGCGCAGCAAGTTATCTTGAATGGATAGTCATGGACAGATGTAGAAATAACTTGAAGTCTACCTAAGGTACGTGTATTGGGTCCTTTACTATTCATGTTTCATATTAATTACCTTGCAGACAAAACTGATAATAACCTCATACTTTTCGTAGATGCTGCAATTATCTACAATGAAGTACACTCTGCAAGAAGCTGCAAAAATATTCAGTCAGATCTTGAAAAGATCTCAAAGTTGTGCACAGATAGGCAACTTGCTTTAAATTTTCAAAAATGTGAAATTGGTTACTTCACAATAGGAAAAAACGTAGTGTCCTATGACCATAATATCAGTGAGTCACATTTGGAATCGGTCAACTCATACAAATACCTGGGTGTGTCACTTAGTAAGGACATGAAATGGAATGATCACATACGGTACTCACAGTCGCAGATAAAGCAGGTGGTAGACTTCGGCTTATTAGTAGAATACTGTGGGAACACGAACGGTATACAAAGGAGATTGCTTACAAATCACTCGTGCAACCTATCCTACAATGTTACTCAATTGGTTTGGACCCATACCAAGTAGGACTAACAGGGGATATTGAATATATGCAGACAAGGGCAGCACGAATGGTGACAGGTTTGTTAAACCTGCGGGAGAGTCTCACAGAGATGTTGAAAGAACTGAACTGGCAGATACTTGAAGGTCAACGTAAACTATCTCGCAATCCATATGTGAATGGAACGGGAAAAAGCCCTTATAACTGGTACAGTAGGACATACCTTATGCCATCGACTTCTCAGTCGTTTGCAGAATGTATATGTGAATGCAGATGTACATATACTGATAATCTTTAAGCTATGCATCAGCATTTGTAAAATCTTGTAATTCATGATATTTCAGTTTAGTAAAGGATTGTTTTTAAAAAAGAGTGTGTTACCTAAAAGTTTTGTAATCTTACTTTTATTTAAATTCCATATTTATTAACAAATAGAAAATTAATAGACAAATATGGAATCATATTTTTTTAACTAAAAAATCTTTTTATTTTTAACTACCAAATACATGAAAAATGCGAATATTTACGGTGAACTATTTGCTACAAATATGTGCAATATTGAATAAAAAATGAAATATTTTTATTTCTAGAGACTGAATACTATTAAGAGAGCTTGCATTATTTCATTCAAAAACAAAGCATGTCGAACATCTGTTACAAACTTTATTTTAGTACAATTAGTACCCAAAAATAAAAACGAGTTGTTTTTATTAAAAATTATGTTTCAGTGATTGTTAATGAACGTTTCCATTTGAAATTAAATACAAAATTTACATAAAAGAAACAAAATTAAGTTGACTATGGACAACCGAGCCAGCGAATTTACAAGTACCAGCTTTGTACGCTACGTATTCAGGCTTTGTATGCTACGTATTCGGCACTTGGCGCTGATAATTTCGAAATGCTTTGAACTTAACAGAGCTCAGAAATTTACCATTCCTTAAAGGCCCGTTTTCACAATTTTCTTTGAATTGCTTCATAATGCTTTACGAAATTGATGTCCTGTCACTGACCTCCAAATCCTATTATAAGTATGAAGAAGACCAACGATGGTAGAGCAGTCCGTAGGGTTTCTTTGCCCCAGTCGATTACTCGTGGCAATTGAAACTATTCCTGCTTATTCTTGCTTGTAATGAGTGATTGTTTTATTCACACGTCGGTAATATTTCTTATGTTATGTAAGCTATATGCTGTGCAGTTTGATATCAAAACAGTGTAAATGAGGGTATGAGGGAAATACTTCTTACAAAAGTCGAAATATAGTAACAGGGTCAAGGAACTCATAATGACAATATAGTTTATCATTGACCAAAGCAAAATTCGTAGTGTCTCAAGAATGAATTTTCACTCTACATAAGAGTGTGCGCTGGTTTGAAATTTCCTTACAAATTAAAACTACTTTTTTCCCTAATGTGTATTTATATGTGTGGTGACTGTTCTTTCGTACATATCCGAAACAAGCAGGCACCATTTATTTTTGATCGCACAGCCATAGATTTACATGATTAAACTGAAATTCCGACATCAGCTGCAATGGGGCACTGGAATAAATTATGTGCCGACAAGCGAAAATGTGTGCTGGACCAGTATTTGAACCCGGGGTTCCCACTTTTTGCGAGTGCTTGTCTTAACTGATTCCAAGGACGCATCACGTCCATCCAAAATTTCCAACTTGTCACACATTACCTACGTAGCATCCTCTGTCCATTACCCTCATTGCTCACAGTCTCTCACTGATTCCTGCAAGAGACAAAAATGCATATATTTATGTGTGTGGTGCCTGTTCTTTTGGACATGTCTTAACTGGCCTTCTGTTGATATGTAGTGTTGAACAACAGCATTCTGAAATGACATAGCGGAGGCTTGACGAATGGTGCAGCTGCTAGATGTAGTGGAAACTCGAACTATGGAAACAGTTCTGTGTCCTGCTCCAATATATTAGGCACTGCATCAGAGAGCTTGTCTGCGTGCTGACTTAGTGGTGTAGATGAAGGATATAATGGAAACTCAAAGTCTGGAAGCAGTTTTACACACTGACTTGATTTCCGCTCCAACATGTCGGAAGCTGCGTCAGTGGGCGTATCTGCATGCCAACTTGATTTCTGGTGCTGTTGGTCAAATGTATCGGGCGCTGCATCGTCTACAATATGGGGTTTTCGAAATGAGGAAGACATAAAGAAAACCATGAAAACATGTATAATGAATAATATTTATAATAATAGCGATAATGATAATAAACATTGAATGAGTCAGTTTTTCTGCCTAAAGGTGACATATTCCTGATGGTGCATCACGGTGATGATCAGGCTTTCATTATTGCGTACACAGCACAAGTCGTGAGTTCTCTTGATTGTACAGATTGGAATAAGTATTTCAGACTGCGCCCAATCCCCAGGTCAGCCATCTTAGCTTCTGACGTCATCGCTTATACCATGTATAACCATATTGGATCCCCATGTTAATGTAAATTTAGAACCGTGCAGGTTAGTACATGTACCGTTACCCTGCTATGTGGTTTGTTGTTTTACAGTCCAGACGAGTAATAACATGTTTGTAGACTTGAAGTAGTATTGGGGGGAACTAGGTCAACTATAAATAGTTGATGGAATATGCTACTGGTTTAGACATGTCCATACTGGTTACTGCCTGCAGGGTAGCGGTATAGGGGGAAACAGACCACAAATAGCATTCTTTGTCTAAGTGATTTACTGTATTGAAAGGTCACTCGTGAATAAAATACCAGAAACGCATAGCGCAGACTTCTTCTGAAGTGTTCTGATGGGTGAGCGTTACAAGGCTTCACCACACAATTCCATTAAATCTGTGTACTTAAGTATACCGCACGCTGGATGGTTTTGGCGACATGCATCAGGTTTTTGAAAGTGAGTGCACTGTGTGGTGTTCTCATTGTCGATGTATATTTTCACCGTTCTGACTGGTTATTACTCACTGCAATCCAGTAACATTAGCAACCTAAGAGTTGAACACTGCAGTTACATGTGCTGATCTCTGATATAACCGATATCGGTCATGATCTGATTACACTACTTTCATATTAGCAAATCGTGGATTTTTCATAAGTTAACACTGCACTAAACTCGCAATCTGATGACAGTCCTAAAACAACACATTTAATATTGCAGAGAGTAACGCCACATCCATTGGTGCATTATGCGATGCTAGATGTATATACGTTGGAGATAGTGGAAACTCAATGCCTGGAAACAATAGTTGCACCAGTGTATCATGTATTGCCTGGAAGCAGCTGTGTACGCTGCTTCAATATATTCTTCATTGCCAGTTAGCCTGGACGCTAGGTTGAGTGGCGGATAGAAATCAGCTGTAAATGTTATGTGTCATCTGAATAAAGTAAAACACTTACGATTTATGTGAGGAAACAGTTAAAATGCAGTGCTAGTCTGGTCAATAAATCGAATTCTGCTTATTGGAACGGTGGTTGGCGTATAACGTTTAGTCTACATTGATGTCAAATTTGCATCACATTCGATGTTAACAAATTTCTCTTCTTCAGAAACACTTTCCTTTCCATTACCAATCTACATTTTATACCGTCTCTGCTTCGACCACCATCAGTTATTTTGCTTCCAAAATAGCAAAACTCATTTACTACTTTAAGTGTCTCATTTTCTAATCTAATCCCTCTGCATCACCTGATTTAATTTGACTCGTTTTGCTTTTGTTGATGTTCGTCTTATATCCTCCTTTCAAGACACTCTCCATTCTGTTTAACTGCTCTTCCAGGTCCTTTGCTGTGTCCGCTAGAATTACAATGTAATCTTCTTCTCCGTGGACTTTAATTCCTGCTCCTAATTTTTCTTTTGTTTCCTTTGTTGCTTGCACAATATACATACTAAATAACATAGGGGATAGGCTACAACCCTGTCTCACTCCCTTCCCAACCACTTCCCTTCCATGCCCCTCGACTCTTATAACTGCCATCTGGTTTCCGTACAAATTGTAAATAGCCTTTCGCTCCCTGTATTTTACGCCTGCCACCTTCAAAATTTGAAAGAGAGTATTCCAGTCAACAGTGACAAACGCTTTCTCTAAGTCTACAAATGCTAGAAACGTAGATTTGCCTTTCCTTAATCTGTCTTCTAAATTAGTTCAAAAAAATGGTTCAAATGGCTCTGAGCACTATGGGACTTAACTTCTAAGGTCATCAGTCCCCTAGAGAACCTGCGACCGTAGCGGTCTCGCGGTTCCAGACTGTAGCGCCTTTAACCGCTTGGCCACCCCGGCCGGCAATTAGTTCTTAGGGTCAGTATTGCCTCACGTGTTCCTACATTTCTACGGAATCCAAACTGATCTTCCCCGAGGTCGGCTTCTACCAGTTTCTCCAGTCGTCTGTAAAGAATTCGTGTTAGTATTTTGCAGCCGTGTCTTATTAAACTGATAGTTCGGTAATTTTCACACCTGCCAAAACCCGCTTTCTCTGGGATTGGAATTATTATATTCTTTTTGAAGTCTGAGGGTATTTCACCTGTTTCATACATCTTGCTCACCAGATGGTAGAGTTTTGCAATGGTGGCTCTCCCAAGGCTATCAGTAGTTCCAATGAAATATTGTCTACTACCGGGACCTTGTTTCAGCTTAGGTTTTTCGGTGCTCTGTCAAACTCTTCAAGCAGTATCATATCTCCCAATTCATCTTCATCTGCGTGCTCTTCCATTTCCATAATATTGCCCTCAAGTACATCGCCCTTGTATAGACCCTCTATATACTCCTTCCACCTTTCTGCTTTCCCTTCTTTACTTTGAACCGGTCTTCAATCTAAGCTCTTGTCGTTCATGCAAGTGGCTCTCTTTCCTCCAAAGGTCTCTTTAACTTTTCTGTAGGCAGTGTCTATCTTACCCCTAGTGATAAATGCCTCTACATCCTTACATTTGTCCTCTAGCCATCCCTGCTAAGCCATTTTGCACTGTCGATCTCATTTTTGAGACGTTTGTATTCCTTTCTGCCCGCTTCATTTACTGCATTTTTATTTTTTCTCCTTTCATCAATTAAACTCAATATCTCTTCTTTTGTCCAAGAATTTCTACTATCCCTCGTCTTTTTACCTACTTGAACCTCTGCTATCTTCACTATTTAATCTCTCAAAACTACCCATTCTTCTTCTACTGTATTTCTTTCTCCCATTCTTGTCAATCGTTCTTTAATGCTCTCTGAAACTCTCTGCAACCTCTGGTTCCTTCAGTTTATGCAGGTCCCATGCCCTTAGATTACTACCTTCTTGCAATTTCTTCAGTTTTAATCTACAGTTCATAACCAATATATTGTGGTGAGAGTCCACATCTGCCCCTGGAAATGTCTAACAATTTAAAACCTGGTTCCTAAACCTCTGTCTTACCATTTTATAATCTGTCTGAAACCTTCCAGTGTCTCTAGGCCTCTTCCACGTATACAACCTTCTTTCATGATTCTTAAACCAAGTGTTAGCTCTGACTAAGTTATTCTCTGTGCAAAATTCGACCAGGCGGCTTCCTCTTTCATTCCTTACCTCCAATCCATATTCATCTACTACTCTTCCTTTTCCTACTATCTAATTCCAGTTCCCCATGACTATTAAATTTTCGTCTCCCTTCACTATGTGAATAATTTATTTTATCTCATCATACATTTCTGCAATATCTTCGTCATCTGCGGAGCTAGTTGGCATTTATACTAGTACTACTGTGGTAGGCGTGGGCTTCGTGTCTATCTTGGCTACAATAATGCGTTCACTATGCTGTTCGTAGTAGCTTTCCCGCGCTCCTATTATTTTATTCATTGTTAAACCTACTCCTGCATTACCCCTATTTGATTTTGTATTTATAGCCCTGTATTCACCTGACCAAAAGTCTGTTCAAATGGTTCAAATGGCTCTGAGCACTATGGGACTCAACTGCTGAGGTCATTAGTCCCCTAGAACTTAGAACTAGTTAAACCTAACTAACCTAAGGACATCACAAACATCCATGCCCGAGGCAGGATTCGAACCTGCGACCGTAGCGGTCTTGCGGTTCCAGACTGCAGCGCCTTTAACCGCACGGCCACTTCGGCCGGCCCAAAAGTCTGTTCCTCCTGCCACCGATC
This sequence comes from Schistocerca serialis cubense, assembly GCF_023864345.2. Taxonomy (NCBI): domain Eukaryota; kingdom Metazoa; phylum Arthropoda; class Insecta; order Orthoptera; family Acrididae; genus Schistocerca; species Schistocerca serialis. Next base: position 419,494,412 of record NC_064638.1, read on the forward strand.
GTCACTGATTCCCACTGTATCTAACTATAATCTACCCATTTCTCTTTTTAAATTTTCTAATCCACCTGCTCGATTAAGGGCAGAACGCCAGTTTTGTTTTTCCTGGTAACAACGTCCTCCTGAGCAGTCCTCGCCCGGAGTTCCGAATGGGGGACAATTTCACCTCCGGACCCAAGAGGACGCCATCATCATTTAACCATACAGTAAAGCTACATGCCCTCGCGAAAGATTACGGCTGTAGTTTCCCCTTGCTTTCGGCCTTTTTCAGCACCAGCACAGCATGGCCGTTTTGGTTAATGTTTCACGACCAGATCCGGCAATCATCTAGACCGTTGCCCCTGCATCTACTGAAATGGCTGCTGCCCCTCTTCAGGAACCACACCTTTGTCTGGCCTCTCAACCGATACCCTTCCGCTGTAGTTGCACCTTCGGTATGGCTATCTGTATCGCTGAGGCACGCAAGCCTTCCCGCCAACGACAAGGTCCATGGGTCATGGGGGGGAAGAGCGGGAACATATGATTAAGTAATACGCACGACTAATCGTGTCGGCGTAATCTAGTAAAATTTCGTTGTCATTTTGTCCTCATTTGTTTTTAGGTTACTAAATATTGTGGCAAATTTTTCTATTCACTTTAGAATCAACTTTCACAAAAAGATGAGACAAATAAGGTAAACTCGTCAACTTCTTTTATAAGAGGGCACGCTGGGAAGTAATGCTTTCGAATTTTTTATGCGAAAAACCCTTAAAGATTTTTTAAATAAAATAAACGTTAGTAACATTGTACGTCTTTATTTTTCATGTCTGCATATTTACAGCCTTCTTCGCTAGAGGGCTCCGAATTTTAGCGCGTAACATGGCGGTGTGTAAAAGTAACTGTGTCGGTGCGTGAGAAACAGAACGCTGTAACGTAGTTACGTAGTTTCGATTTGTAAGATATCGTATACACATGGAGCACCCTGCCCTTCAGCATAACAATGCACACCACACACGAGACATCTGCAGCAAACCGACACCGTGAGGAAAAAAAAAAAAAAAAGTTCAAATGTGTGTGAAATCTTATGGGACTTAACTGCTAAGGTCATCAGTCCTTAAGCTTACGCACTACTTAACCTAAATTATCCTAAGAACAAACACACACACCCATGCCCGAGGGAGGACTCGAACCTTCGCCGGAACTAGCCACACAATCCACACTGTTTACAGTTCCGACTTGATGCTATCGGATTTTCATCTATTTCCAAAACTTAAAGAACATCTTCGTGGACTCACTTTGTTAGTGATGAAGCGGTGAGGTCGTGGCTCCATCAACGAAATCAAACATTCTACAGTGACGGTATCAAGTTCAAATGGCTCTAAGCACTATGGGACTTAACATCTGGGGTCATCAGTCCCCTAGACTTAGAACTACTTAAACCTAACTAACCTAAGGACATCATACACACATCCATGCCCGAGGCAGGATTCGAACCTGCGACCGTAGCAGCAGCGCGGTTCTGGACTGAAGCGCCTAGAACCGCTCATTCACAGAGGCCGGCTACGGTATCAAGAAACTGGTCTCTCGCTGAGAGAAATGTGTTCGTCACCAGGGTGGCTGTGTTGAGAAATAAATGTGTAGACGTGAGGAACATGAATATAGACTGTTAATAACATTTGTTTTATTTAAAAAGCTTTAAGAGTTTTCATATAAGTAATTTTGAGGCATTACTTTTTAGCACGTCCTCGTGGGACTGTTATTAGAAACCGGCAGTGGGCTTTCTATGTACCGTAGAGTTCTGTGGACCCGAAAATTTCGAAGTTCTAAATTTATATTACTTTCTGTCACTGAAACAAAACTAGTTATGCATCTGCGATGCGAGAAAGTATCGTTTGATCAGCTGTGAATATAAGTGTCAGGATAAAATTACCACTATTCATATCATTGCAACAATCAGCTGTTAAAGATTTTCAATTTCATAGACCATTAGCAATGAATAATTCAAAACAAAATTTGTGACATACTATATAAATATGCATCTCGCCAAGCAATATACAATTCTCTGTCCATTGCAGACCAGTACTAGCGATGTTCCGTCTTGCGTATTCAGTGAGAGTGACGTGTCTACATGATTCTGTACACGTCCTAACTTCCTTACCTTATTCCCAAGAACCCTATGGGAGAAATACGACGATGGCTGGAGAATTTTTGAGCATTATTCCTCGAACACGAATTCTCTAAATTTATAAAACAGGGTTTCGTGTGATCAAAGCGCCTTTCTTCCAAAGATTCACATTTAAGTTCCCTGAAAGTCCGTTACTCATTCATCGACGCCACGCCGGCCTGATACGATCGTAACAGTGCGTATCTGAATTCATTCATGTCTTCTGTCAAGAATAGTTGACACTAAACGATGGGGCAGTACTCTAAAATGGGTCGCACTAGAGTCTTGAATGCTACTTCTTTTATTGATCAGAAGCACGTTCTCACAACGTTTTCCACACGTCGGTCATTTCCTTCCCTACCACAGATTTTAGCTGCTCGTCCCATTACGGATGTTAGTATTACCCCTAACGATTTAAACGATGTGATGGGCAGCAGCAGTTGCCTTGAAGAAAGACTTTAACTATTAGATTTCTTAGGTACAGCTTCGCGCTTCATTTATTTTCTCGCAAAATTTGCTGCAAATAATACGTTATGGTTCAGAAGTAATACTGATGACCATAATTATGATATTAGCACATGTAATTTCCTTCTCTTATTTAAAACTGACTTTAGATAAGAAAAGGTTAAACAATGCAAATCATTGTTTGTAGAAGTTTTCAAAATTACGAGGACTGTTTTTCAAGGTTAGATCTGTCATGAAATGAAAATCACAGTGAAAATCAAAAATTCTTTAACTGCATCATCTATCTACACATTCCAGCTACTTTCCTAAGCAGTCGCCACTCCGACTTAACATTTGTCGTAGCGTTGTACCAACTTTCCAGTACCCTCGTTATAAAGGCAGTCGCCTGTGCTTTCTGCTAGTTCTCTACACCGGTCTGCAGCTCGTGGTCTGTGACAAAATGCAGTCCTCGGCGCAAGCGGTTCTTGCAAACAAAGAGATGGAAATCAGAGGGCGCCAAATCCGACTTATATGGTGGATGACCAAACACTTCCCATCGAAAGGGAGCGTCTTTGTTGCAGCTGCAGTGCGCGGCAGAGCAGTGTCATGAAGGAGAGTGCCTGATGCCAGCATTCCTCTTCGTTCGCTCTGAATTGTCCTTCATTGCCTGATGCACTCGCTGAACAAGATCGTTGTTTAATACTCGCGTTCTTTCCCTACCGCCTGCATCATAAACGTCTGTACCTCCATGTTCAAAGTTCTGCGCCGTTATCGCTCTTTAATGAGAGTCACGTTATGCGGGCTGCATGAAATCAGGCAGAACCCCAAAGCATGAAGGAATCGAATAACAACATGCACTTCACGCTTAACGACTGTACTGTTCTAGGCACTTTTATGCGCTAACTTTGCACTCGGAAATGAAAAGTGTGACATGACGCAATCGACGGTCACAGTAGACACACTGGATCGGATTTTCACTGTAGTTTTCTATACGCAATTGATCAACTGATGAACCTTAAAGAAACAATAGCCCTCGTATGAAGGACGTTTTACCAAATTTGTGCTTTTTCTTCGCTAGCTCATTTAAAGTTCAAGCATGACGTATGTCCTTGGGAGGAACTCATTATTTTCAGGAAGATTCGCTGCCCACTGCAACTTAAAAAAAGGCTATAATATCACACCCTTAAGTCTAAAATGTACTCTAATTTACAGATAATCTATCTGTTATTGCATGAGGTAGCCTGCAATTTTCTTATGTTCACAATATCCCAATGTAACATTTAGAAAGTATGACAGATTTTGACTAATCATCGTTGTCATCGTATGCTTCAAGTATTAGGCCACTCGGAATCCTGTGAACTTTATTTAAAATTACTTCAGTGCTGTGATCGTTGGACAATGCTTGAGTGTAAAACGCCATCATCTGCCTTGTGTTAAACCCTATAGCGCCTACATCGATAGACAACCCAACTAACTCCGGTGTACTCGACGTATCCGCAGCTTAGCTGTAGGCTGAATTGGTACTATCGTTAAGTTGTACGAAGCGATGCTAATTCCCTGAGTCTGCTGAAGCAGACTGAAATCAGCCGAGTTCCTGTGTGCTGCAGAAAAGCAGTTAGGTCATGCGAGTGAGCGCTGCGTGATGGGCCAATTAAGTCTTAACGCCTGACCGCTTGCTACAGCATACCATGTTGAGATCCAGTTTCATTAATCGATAGTGCTGAACTCCGCTATTGCTCAATACAGGGCGGCGGATCACTTCACGGTAATTGAACAGCCAGTCAGCGAGGACCGCCCCTGGGACCCGTCTTCATCGGCGTGTGACCGCTGCGTCCTTCAAGCGAGGCAGAAAGAACTGCTTCAGTGTCCGTAATTGCTTTGAACGTTATGGCTCTCACTAAAACCCACGATGAAGACATTCCAGAACAGTAACATCATGCAACAGGCGTAAGGCGCGAGAGGTTCACTTTTCTTTAAAGAAATCCGGAAACTGTCGACAGCGTTCGGCACTGCTTCCTGTGAATATGTGCACGCCTTTGATTTTACCACTTAGTTTAGTGCATACGCAGATTCGCATCTGCAGAAGGAGCTGCACGGCCTTCGAGACATCGTGACCCCTTCTGTACTAAAGGTGATGTAACATCTCTTCAGCAGTTCAGTGCAGGAATGATTCATCTACACAGATAATATTAACAACAAATCCGAAAAACAACATTATTCATTTCCTTCACAGCACTGTCGGTGTAATGACTGCGCAACGAATGCTAAGTTAATGGAAGTACGCAGTTTACTTTGGTTCATCCACGTAATGACATTTCTCTTCCTGTCACGGTAATATCTACTCATTTGACAACTTCCTGGTGCAGGTTATACATTTCACGAGTGTTACTTACTACGAGAAAAGCAGGACATTAGCCATATATTTAATTACATAGAAATTTCAGTCATTTACCTTAGTTTAGGCGAAAACTGTGGGACACATGACTTCGTCAGCTATCGCAAAGTTCATAGTTATGTCACAATATAGTGAAATGATGTCTACTGTCCTCAAAGATCATTTCCGGTAGTACAGTAATTCTTTTCCTCTGTTGGTTTTTCAAGCAAGTTGGCGTAGTGGTTAAAGACATAGCACACACATTCGCGAGGAGCAGGGTTCAAATCTCTGTCCGGCCCGTCAGACTTAATACCTTTAGTGTTCCGTGCCTTACCCGTAAAAAAAAAAAAAAAAAAAAAAAAATCCTCATACGATAACAAAGTTGTCCGTCTGTCTGTCCATCTGTCCGACTGTCAGGAACCCTTTGTTTCAGGAACGAGTAGACGTGTCGAGATCAAATTTATGTCGGACATTAAGGTCTAAATTCACTTGGTGACGCGAAAATTCTAGAAATGTAGCAAGAACCAAGGTTACAAAGTACAAGTGTAAGGTGGCTATAATTTAGCACCTTACAAGGATTCGTCTACATACTTTGCCGTGATTTACAACCGGAATTAGGTATCATTTGAAAGGTTGTTCATCGTATATATGGATATTTAGAGATGATTGACATTGTCATGTACACCTTGTAAATACACTACCGGCCATTAAAATTGCTACACCAAGAAGATGACGTGCTACAGACGCGAAATTTAACCGACGGGAAGGATATGCTGTGATATACAAATGATTAGCTTTTCAGAGCATTCACACAAGGTTGGCGCCGGTGGCGACACCTACAACGTACTGACATGAGGAAAGTTTCCAACAGATTTCTCATACACAAATAGCAGTTTGACCGGCGTTGCCTGGTGAAACGTTGTTGTGATGCCTCGTGTAAGGAGGAGAAATGCGTACCATCACGTTTCCGACTTTGATAAAGGTCGGATTGTAGCCTATCGCGATTGCGGTTTATCGTATCGCGACATTGCTGCTCGCGTTGGTCGAGAACAAATGACTGTTAGCGGAATATGGAATCAGTGGGTTCAGGAGGGTAATACGGAAATACGGAACGCCGTGCTGGATCCCAATGGCCTCGTGTCACTAGCAGTCGAGATGACAGGCATCTTATCCGCATGGCTGTAACGGATCGTGCAGCCACGTCTCGATCCCTGAGTCAACAGATGGGGACGTTTGCAAGACAACAACCATCTGCACGAACAGTTCGACGACGTTTGCAGCAGCATGGACTATCAGCTCGGAGACCATGGCTGCGGCTACCCTTGACGCTGCATCACAGACAGCAGCGCCTGTGATGGTGTACTCAACGACGAACCTGGGTGCACGAATGGCAAAACGTTATTTTTTCGGTTGAATCCAGGTTCTGTTTACAGCATCATGATGATCACATCCGTGTTTGGCGACATCGCGGTGAACGCACATTGGAAGCGTGTATTCGTCATCGCCATACTGGCGTATCACCCGGCGTCATGATATGGGGTACCGTTGGTTACACGTCTCGGTCACCTCTTGTTCGCATTGACGGCACTTTGAACAGTGGACGTTACATTTCAGATGTGTTACGACCCTTGGCTCTACCCTTCATTCGATCCCTGCGAAGCCCTACATTTCAGCAGGATAATGCACGACCGCATGTTGCAGGTCGTGTACGGGCCTTTCTGGATACAGAAAATGTTCGACTGCTGGCCTGGCCAGCACATTCTCCAGATCTCTCACCAATTGAAAAAGTGTGGTCAATGGTGGCCGAGCAACTGGCACGTCACAATATGCCAGTCACAACTCTTGAACTGTGGTATCGTGTTGAAGCTGCATGGGCAGCTGTACCTGTACGCGCCCTCCAAGCCGTTTGACTCAATGCCCAGGCGTATCAATGCCGTTATTACGGCCAGAGGTGGTTGTTCTGGGTACTGATTTCTCAGCATCTATGCACCAGTACCCAAATTACGTGAAAATGTAATCACATGTCAGTTCTAGTATAATATATTTGTCCAATGAATACCCGTTATCATCTGCATTTCTTCTTGGTGTAGCAATTTTAATGGCCAGTAGTGTAGTTGTTAACGCTTATTGCATGAAAGGTGACGGAGTGTCTTTATTATCAAAACGGCGTAATGAATGATTGCCTATACTAGTAGAGATTGGAAATGAAACTGCAGGCGTAACTCAAGCCCTGGGCTGAAAAGCCCGCACAGGTGTGTCGGTCCTGCTTAACATAGTAAGTAGCCAAGACGGACGGTAGGGTACCTGAGCGCTGAAGCACAATGGAGCGGCGGCTGGCTTACATTGTAGCGAGGCCGCAAGGATAACCGGATAATAATTCGGAAACTCCGAAAATCTTAGACGTAATAGAGAGGAAAGAGGAAGCGTTACCTCGGAAATCACGCCCTGAGAAGCTACCGTTGTATGAATTCCTAATTAACAGCAAGAGGTATTTCCTCTCAGCTTTCCGCGCTGGACGATTAAAGACTAAAATATGGTTGGTCAGCATTCGGAAGAATGTGTAGAGAGGCAGAATATTGTGTGGTTTCGAGAATATGATTCGCCTTCTGCAGTTACGAGGGAGGGGAGCCGAGCATTGCTGGGAAGCCAGCGGTGGATAGAAAGGGGTCTTCCGTTTTGAGCGCCCGTGTTTGATGGTCGCTCAGTAGCAGCTTTTGTTGGTACAGACGGAATTGCTGTCTTTGCTTTCAGGAGGTTTTATAGTTAGTGAACGGTTAGACGCTGTCCTGTTGCTAACTTAACACGATTCTGGGCTTTACCTCCGGGTAGGGAGTCGTCGTTAAGTACGCAACATTCAGTGATTGAGTACACTTCTTCTGTCTATACTCACGTCGACCCGTTATCTGAATTCTGTACTTGTGGCTGGGAGTTCTCGTTTCTCGTCTGTACATCACTGAGAAGAGAAGACAGTATTAGATAATACTTGTCAGAGGACTGCTTTCTGCTGTCCTAGTGTTCGAATGAGGCTTTTTTTCATATTTTGTGGCTGAAGTTCCGTCGTCGCAGACGTGTACGAGAACCATCACTCCGACGCACCGGACGCAGTAAATACGGTGATACTGCTAATCGCTTTGGCTTATTGGGGCTATACAGCTAAATATCTTTAATCACGTAACTTTATTTCGAGTGAATTTGCTCGCCACTGTAGATTATCTTTGAAAGTAGTGTCTTCTAGCATTTGGTACCTAGATGATGTCAGTCATCTCGCGTCCCAAAAAAGGGCCGATTTGGGCAATTGATCAGTAATATTAGTTAGGCAATTCATTTTCATTTCTTTATGTCCATTGGACATTGAGATGTAAAGATTTGTGATATATAAAGGGGTTTTAATCTACAATAAATCTATAAGCAGAAACAACAGTTCCCTTAATCATTCATTTATGTTTTATGTTGTAATTTATATGTTAAAGAGCAATAAGGAGGAAGTAATGGCTCTGAGCACTATGGGACTTAACATCTATGGTCATCAGTCCCCTAGAACTTAGAACTACTTAAACCTAACTAACCTAAGGCCAGCACACAACAGCCAGTCATCACGAGGCAGAGAAAATCCCTGACCCCGCCGGGAATCGAACCCGGGAACCTGGGCGCGGGAAGCGAGAACGCTACCGCACGACCACGAGCTGCGGACAGAGGAAGTAATATCACCTTTAAGAGATCCTAAGACAGGGCCAAATCTTCATTTTCGCGTTCAGTATTTTCCGTTGCGCACATTAATTTTTACACCCGCCTGGAGTAGGATCTTGGACAACTATAAAAATCCGAAGATCGTTCATTTGTAGTTAAACAACACGAAAAAATATTTTTGGTCATAATTTATCCGTCTGTGTGTTTGTCTGTCTGCCCGTCTGTCAAGAACCTTTTTCTGTGGAACGGTGGAGCAAAATTTTGAGCTTCTAGGTCAGTGCTGTCAAAAGATGCAGCCATGTATATCACACATTTTGATACTTGGAAAGTCAGTCATCAAAACCTATAGCGTAGGCCTACTTTCCGTTGACATAGACTCATGAAATATGCGACGAAGCAATTTTATATTTCATATCCGATAGTTGCTAATTTGTAACCATATAACATGAAAAATTATTTCTTTTGTCATTATTGTTATGCGATTTCAAACCTGAAATTAAAACATTCTCGAAAGTCTTGGAACCTCTGAGACCGACGTCTTGCCAGTATCAACGTCAATTAGAGGCAAAAATCGTCAGTATTCTCGATTTCCGGTATGAATGAGATGTCTGTATAAATAATCGAGTTTGTACGGAACGCTGAGTGCGCGAGCCCTATTCGCACGTGGTCAGTTTCTTCCCCTCTAAATAGAGTAATATAGAGGCGACAGACCCTGCAACCCACTGATTGCGGCGAGACGCAACACGCTAATTGGGGTCACCTCTAAGCTAGCTCCCGTGATTGCGTTTAGGTCATTACCCTTCGTTTTTCCAAGAAATCAAGATCCAAGTTCATGACGGTAAAACTATTTAGGACCAGGTGGAATCTTTAGAAAAACCGAACATAAGGAAATCTGTACAGGGTGAGGCGACTAACTTTTTCGCCTCAAATTATTCGTACTTTTGACCTGCTAAAGTCATTTATAAAGTATTGTCATGCAAAGAAACAGTGGCCCAAGACTCATGAGATAACCAATAATACGTTCTTGCAACGTCATTAATAACCGAGATACAGGCATCAGCTTTGTTTTGTTTTAAGTGGAACTGATATTTTTACCGGCAGAATAGTAGATCTCGCTGAGACAAAATCAGTAATATCTCTTTTGTGGCTCCAACAAGAAATCACGGACTAAAAGTACATTGAATATAGCGACTTTCGCGTTTTTATTGCGGTCGTTGAGTAGCCAACCACTCGGAAGTTTACGCCACCGCAGAGTCCAATGCCCAAGCATGGCATTTGTGCCTCAGCCCAGGGTGGCACTATATATATATATATATATATATATATATATATATATATATATATATATATATATCGCTGACAAGCCATTCAGCCGCCATTAAGTAGTTAACTTTTTACCTCTCATAATGTTCAACGCAGTGTTAGGTATGCCTGAGAAAATTTAATGTTCGCAAAAGAATGCACTTAGTACAAAGTTATTAGAATTTCCAGGATAAAATTTATTTTAAATGAAATTCATATTATTTCTTCCGTTTGTTTTATACTGTGTCATTTATACGCCCGGCAGAACTCGTGCATTAAAATAATACGTGAAATAAATTAAACTTGGTTCAACTGTGAACAGAAACCAATGAAGACATTATTAAGTCCCATCGTATTTCCGTTGGTGATTTTCTCTTTATAGACAACGTTCAAAGTGGGAATCATTTGCATCACGACGCTGGGTGACTGACGAGCTCACTGCTGTCAATATATCTGGAGCAACTGCTTCAGACTTCACCAATTCGCTCTCACAGAATCTTCTTGTAGACCATACGCCTCGCATGACTCCATAGGAAGTACTGTAACTGCATCAGCTAGGGCGATAACCCCGAATACGTCTGAACAGGACTGCCTCTTCCTACCCACCGGTCTCTCTTGCTACAAATTATTACGGGGAGGACACCTATCATATTGGAACCACATCATTTGATGCTTTCTCAAGGACACATTTTCTAATAACAAAATTTGTGCATACTTTCCCCCATTCAATGAGCCATTATCGAAATAATGGTCGATTACGTGGCGTCCGATAATGCTACACCACCAGTTCACACCTCACTATCGTTGATTGAACACATGCATCTTCCTTTGACCAGTAGTGCCTGTTTCTCAAATTTGCATTCCCGTGATTTGTTCAACTTGATCTCATCATTCATTGTTTAAAACGAAGTTGAAAATCATTGCTATGTAGCTCTTGGTTGTAGAAACATATGGAACGGGTGATATACGAGGGCAGTTCAATAAGTAATGCAACACATTTTTTCTCGGCCAATTTTGGTTGAAAAAACCGGAAATTTCTTGTGAAATATTTTCAAACATTCCCGCTTCGTCTCGTACAGTTTCATTGACTTCCGACAGGTGGCAGCGCTGTACGGAGCTGTTAAAATGGCGTCTGTAACGGATGTGCATTGCAAACAACGGGCAGTGATCGAGTTTCTTTTGGCGGAAAACCAGGGCATCTCAGATATTCATAGGCGCTTGCAGAATGTCTGCAGTGATCTGGCAGTGGACAAAAGCACGGTGAGTCGTTGGGCAAAGCGTGTGTCATCATCGCCGCAAGGTCAAGCAAGACTGACTGATCTCCCGCGTGCGGGCCGACCGTGCACAGCTGTGACTCCTGCAATGGCGGAGCGTGCGAATACACTCGTTCGAGATGATTGACGGATCACCATCAAACAACTCAGTGCTCAACTTGACATCTCTGTTGGTAGTGCTGTCACAATTGTTCACCAGTTGGGATATTCAAAGGTTTGTTCCCGCTGGGTCCCTCGTTGTCTAACCGATCACCATAAAGAGCAAAGGAGAACCATCTGTGCGGAATTGCTTGCTCGTCATGTGGCTGAGGGTGACAATTTCTTGTCAAAGATTGTTACAGGCGATGAAACATGGGTTCATCACTCGAACCTGAAACAAAACGGCAATCAATGGAGTGGCGCCACACCCACTCCCCTACCAAGAAAAAGTTTAAAGCCATACCCTCAGCCGGTAAAGTCATGGTTACAGTCTTCTGGGACGCTGAAGGGGCTATTCTGTTCGATGTCCTTCCCCATGGTCAAACGATCAACTCTGAAGTGTATTGTGCTACTCTTCAGAAATTGAAGAAACGGCTTCAGCGTGTTCGTAGGCACAAAAATCTGAACGAACTTCTCCTTCTTCATGACAATGTAAGACCTCACACAAGTCTTCGCACCCGAGAGGAGCTCACAAAACTTCAGTGGACTGTCCTTCCTCATGCACCCTACAGTCCCGATCTTGCACCGTCGGATTTCCATATGTTTGGCCCAATGAAGGACGCAATCTGTGGGAGGCACTACGTGGATGATGAAGAAGTTATTGATGCAGTACGACGTTGGCTCCGACATCGACCAGTGGAATGGTACCGTGCAGGCATACAGGCCCTCATTTCAAGGTGGCGTAAGGCCGTAGCATTGAATGGAGATTACGTTGAAAAATAGTGTTGTGTAGCTAAAAGATTGGGGAATAACCTGGTGTATTTCAATGCTGAATAAAACAACCCCTGTTTCAGAAAAAAAATGTGTTGCATTACTTATTGAACTGCCTTCGTATATGTCTATCAACAGCACGCGAAACGATTTTTTGGCTGACACCAACCTCTCTTGGTATTTCACGAGAACAGGCATACTGATTTATTGTTGTAGCTTCAATAACCGCTACGCCTGCAATTTAAATTGGTAGTAGTCTCCCTACGTATACAGGGCTATTACAAATGATTGAAGCGATTTCATAAATTCACTGTAGCTCCATTCATTGACATATGGTCACGACACACTACAGATACGAAGAAAAATTCATAAAGCTTTGTTCGGCTGAAGCCGCACTTCAGGTTTCTGCTGCCAGAGCGCTCGAGAGCGCAGTGAGACAAAATGGCGACGGGAGCCGAGAAAGCGTATGTCGTGCTTGAAATGCACTCACATCAGTCAGTCATAACAGTGCAACGACACTTCAGGACGAAGTTCAACAAAGATCCACCAACTGCTAACTCCATTCGGTGATGGTATGCGCAGTTTAAAGCTTCTGGATGCCTCTGTAAGGGGAAATCAACGGGTCGGCCTGCAGTGAGCGAAGAAACGGTTGAACGCGTGCGGGCAAGTTTCACGCGTAGCCCGCGGAAGTCGACGAATAAAGCAAGCAGGGAGCTAAACGTACCACAGCCGACGGTTTGGAAAATCTTACGGAAAAGGCTAAAGCAGAAGCCTTACCGTTTACAATTGCTACAAGCCCTGACACCCGATGACAAAGTCAAACGCTTTGAATTTTCGGCGCGGTTGCAACAGCTCATGGAAGAGGATGCGTTCAGTGCGAAACTTGTTTTCAGTGATGAAGCAACATTTTTTCTCAATGGTGAGGTGAACAGACACAATGTGCGAATCTGAGCGGTAGAGAATCCTCACGCATTCGGGGACGCAAATTCGCAATTCACCAAAAGTTAACGTGTTTTGTGCAATCTCACGGTTTAAAGTTTACGGCCCCTTTTTCTTCTGCGAAAAAAACGTTACAGGACACGTGTATCTGGACATGCTGGAAAATTGGCTCATGCCGCAACTGGAGACCGATAGCGCCGACTTCATCTTTCAACAGGATGGTGCTCCACCGCACTTCCATCATGATGTTCGGCACTTCTTAAACAGGAGATTGGAAAACCGATGGATCGGTCGTGGTGGAGATCATGATCAGCAATTCATGTCATGGCCTCCACGCTCTCCCGACTTAACGCCATGCGATTTCTTTCTGTGGGGTTATGTGAAAGATTCAGTGTTTAAACCTCCTCTACCAAGAAACGTGCCATAACTGCGAGCTCGCATCAACGATGCTTTCGAACTCACTGATGGGGACATGCTGCGCCGAGTGTGGGAGGAACTTGATTATCGGCTTGATGTCTGCCAAATCACTAAAGGGGCACATATCGAACATTTTTGAATGCCTAAAAAAACTTTTTGAGTTTTTGTATGTGTGTGCAAAGCATTGTGAAAATATCTCAAATAATAAAGTTATTGCAGAGCTGTGAAATCGCTTCAATCATTTGTAATAACCCTGTATGTTTCCGTAGGGCAAAACTTCCAGCCTCGCGAATTCTTCTGATAGTGTGAACGAGTTGGACAGCTCTCTACCTGGGAATGGTTCTGCATGCTCTTGACGCACTTTGGTGACGTTCACCATAAATTAAGACCATATGGATTAATTCTTGATCAGTAAATGGCATCGTATTTCTGAAATTGGTTTACGCATTATTAATGATTCGACTGTTTGGATGTTTTATAAGCAATATACTGTAAATGAATTGCAGCATTCCGCATAAGAAAACTGATTTACGTAGACACTGGTTCGACTGTACTTGAGTTAACTGCTCTGAACAGTAACATTCTCTTGTCTCGACGACGCAGGTGTCCGTAGAGAATAGCATAAATTGTTCCACTGCTGTATATCTCACGAGCCCCTGGTCACTGCTCGTCTAGGTGAAAAAAAAAAAAAACGTTACGAATGTCTTTAACGGGCCCAAAGAAATTTGAGATGAAAAAGTTATGTGCCTCGCCTGTATCCCTACAAAAATGTTTCTTTTGGCACTTGTCATCCGTCGTCCAGTTTGGGATAAAAACATTCTCGAAAGTCTTAGCATTCGTGGAACCGGTATCTTGCCAGTATCATTTTCGACAACAGGCAAAATTCTTTGAGATTCTCGAGTCCTTGAATGAACGAACTGTCTGTATGCATAATTAAAATCGTACGAAACGGAACCCTCAGTGTGTGTCTCCTACTCGCACCTGGCCAGCTTTCTATTCTCAAACTGTAATAATTCGTTTGTCTGTACCTGTACATCACATCTACCGATTTCTGTCGCCATTGGATAATTCCTTCAAGTGCATCTTTTTCGTCAGTATATTTCTCCTGTTACCCACGGTTTCTTTGCAGCTACCGTCCCTATGCTTTCCAACTTCTGCGATGGTTCTTTTTAGATATGTCCATTCCTCTTCAACTGACTATGATATACATTATTACAGTATCTACAGCCTCAGAGAACTTCAAGCGTATCTCATCATTCGTTAGTACTTCCATACTCTAGTCTCTTAAACTTCAGCCTACTCTCCACCATTACTAAATAAATTGTGATCTGAGTCTATATCCGCTCCTGGGTACGCCTTACAATCCAATATCTTATTTCGGAATCTCTGCCTGGAATCTTCCCGTATCATCTGGCCTTTTACAATTACATCTCCTCCTCTTGTGATTGGTGAATACAGTATTCGCTATTACCATCTGAAATTTATTGCAGAACTCAGCCTTTATCATCTCTCATTCCTACTACCAAGACTATTTACTCCCGTAACCCCTTCTTCTAGTGCTTCCCTTGCAACCGCATTCCAATCTCCTGTTGTTATTAGATTTTCATCTCCCTTTACGTACTGGATTACCCGTTCAACATCGCTATACACTCTACATACTTTTTCATCTTTCGCTTACGAGTCAGCATGTTGCAGGTGTTAGTTTGCTGTGATTCTGAAAAGAAAAATCCTGTCACTGAATTGTTCACAGTAACTCACTCTTGCCATATTCTCCCGTCCACAACGAATCCTATTCACGTTATACCATTTTCTGCTGCTGTTGATATTACTCTATACTCGTCTGGCCAGAAATCCTAGTTTTCTTTCCATTTCACTTTACTGACACTCGCTAAATCTAGATTGAGCTTTGGTTTTTGCGTTCTCAGATTTTCTCGCTTCCCTGATATGTTCAAACTTCTGATTGTTGACGCCCCGACACGAACGTTACACTTTCGTCGGTTACTCAATTTTTTTCTCGTGGTCACCTCCATCTTGGCATTCTCCTCCTGGAGATCTGAACGGGGTACTAGCCCGGAATCTTCTGCCTATTGAGAGATCATCACGAGACTTTTTCAGTTATAGGCCGCATGTCCCTTGGATACGCTTACGTGTCTTTGATGCAGTGATTTCCATTATTTGCTGCATCCTCATGGCGTTGACCATTGCTGATTCTCCTGTCTTTTAGGAGCAGTTCCTCAGTCCAAGAGCGACAGAGTACCCTGAACTTCTGTCTGCTCCTCCACCCCTTAGACAAGGCTGTTGGTAGAACGAGGATGACTTCTTATGCCGAAAGTCTTCGGTCATCTTGTTTGTGTTCATCTGACACCCTCCTTTCAAGACGCTGTCCATTCCGTTCAAATGCTGTTCGAAGTCCTTTGCTGTCTCTGTCAGAATTACAATGTCTTCAGGAAACCTCAAAGCTTTTATTTCTTCTCCCTGAATTTTACTTCCTACTGCAAATTTTTCTTTGTTTTCCATTACTGCTTGCTGAATGTACGGATTGAATAACAGCGCGGACAGGCTACAACACAGTCTCACTCACTTCTCAATCAGTGCTTTCCTTTCATGCCCCTCGACTCCTATAACTGCCGCTGGGTTTTGTACAGATTGTAAGCAGCCTTTCACTCCCTGTATTTTATCCCTGCGACCTTCAGAATTTCAAAGACAATATTCCAGTCAACATTGTCAAAATCTGTCTCTAAGTTTACTAATGCTATAAATGTAAGTTAGCCTTTCCTTATCCCATCTTCTAAGAGAAGTCGTTGGGTCAGTATTGCCTCTCGTGTTGCTACATTTCTCCGGAATCCAAACTGCTCTTCCCCGAGGTCTGCTTCGACCATTCTTTCCGTTCTTCTGTAAAGAATTCGTGTTAGTGTTTTGCATCCGTGACTTATTAAACTGATATTTAGATAATATTCACAACTGTCAGCACCTGCTTTCTTTGCAGTTGCAGTTATTATATTCTTCTTGACGTCTAAGGGTGCCGGAGGGGGTGGCCGAGCGCTTCTAGGCGCTACAGTTTGGAACCGTGCGACCGCTACGATCCCAGGTTTGAATCCTGCCTCGGGCACGGATGTGTGTGAAGTCCTTAGGTTAGTTAGGTTTAAGTAGTTCTAAGTTCTAGGGGATTGATGACCTCAGAAGTTAAGTCCCATAGTACTCAGAGCCAGCCAACGTCTAAGGGTATTTCGCCTGTGTCATACATCTTGCACACCAGATTGAGGACTACTGTCATGGCTGGCTCTCCCAAGGCTATCAGTAGGTCTGACGGAATGTATATTCTTGGGGCCTTGTTTCGAATTGTCTTTCAGTGCTCTGTCAGACTCATTTCTCAGTATCATTTCTCCCACCCCATTTTCATCTGCGCCCTCTCTTCCTGCTATAATATTGCCTTTAAGTTCAACTCCCTTGTTTGCACTCTCTGTATACTCCTTCCGCTTTCAGCTATCCATTCTTTGCTGAGTACTGGTTTTCTATCCTAGCTCTTGATATCCATAGAGCTGCTTTTCTTTTCTTCTAAGGCCTCTTTAATTTTCCTGTCGGCGGTATCTGTCTTTCCCATCGTGAAACATGCTTCTAAATCCTTACATTTGTCCTCTAGCCATTCCTACTTTGCCACTGTCAGTCTCATTTTTTTCAGCTGCTTCATTTTTACATTTTCTCCTTCCGTCAATTAAATTCAATAGCTCCCGTGATATTATAAGGATTTCTACTAAGCCTTGCCTTTTTACCTGTTTTATCCTTAGCTGCCTTCATTATTTTATCTCTCAAAGCTACCAATTCGTATTCTACAGTATTCCTTTTCCCTGTTCTAGGAAGTCGTTACCTAATGCTCCTTCTGAAACTCTCAACAACCTCTCGTTCTTTCAACTTATCAAGTTCTCATGTTCTTAATTTCCTACCTTTTTGCAATATCTTCAGTATCAATCTGCCGCTCAGAACCCATATATTATGGTCAGAGAGTCTACATGTGTCTCTGGGAGCGTCTTACAATTTAAAATCTGTTTCCGAAATCTCTGTCTTACCATTATGTAATCAGCCTGAAACCTTCCGTTGTGTCCAGGTGTCTTCCACGCATACAGCCTCTTCCATGATTCTTAAACAAAGTACAAGCCATGATTAAATTACGCTCTGTGTAAAATCCTACAAGGCGTCTTCCTCTTTCATTCCTTCCCCTCAGGTTCATATTTACCAGCTACGTTTCCTTCTCTCCCCCTTCCTACAATCGAAATCAGTTCCTCCTTTACAATTAAATTTTCGGCTCTCTTAACTCTCTGAATAATTGCTTTTATCTCATCATATATTTCTTGAATCTAGTTGGCATATAAACTTGAACTACTATGGTGAGTGTGAGCTTAGTATCTTTCTTGGCTACAATAATACATTCACTATGCTGTTGTAGCAGCTAGTCCGCATTCCAATTTGTCGTTCGTTATTAAACATACTCCTGCATTAACCCTAATTGATTTTGTATTTGTAACCCTGTATTCATCTGACCAGAAGTCCTGTTCCTCCTGCCACCGAACTTCAGTAATGCCCACAATATTTAACTTCAACCTATCCATTTCTCTTTTTGAATTTTCGAACTTACGTGCCCGATTAAGGGACCTAACATTCCACGCTCCGATCCCTAGAACGTTTGTTTTGTTTCTCGTGATGACATCCTTCTGAGCAGTCCCGGAGATAGGAAAGGGGGAATATTTTACCTCCGGAATGTCTTACCCAAGAGGATGCCTTACAGTCGAGCTGCACTACCTCAGAAAAATTATCGATACAGTTTCCCCTTGCTTTGAGCCGTTAGGAGCACCATCAGAGCATGGCCATTTTGGTTGATGTTACAGGAGCAGATCAGTCAATCATTCAAACTGTTGCTCCCGCAACTACTGAAAAGACAGCTACCCCTCTTATATATAGGACCCAAATGCTTCTCTGTCCTCTCAACAAATACCTCTCCGTTGTGAATGCACTTGCGGAACGGAAGCCATCCCTTCCAGAGCATGTTTCATGGACCAGGGAAGGTGGGGGCAATTTGCCACATGCCACCAGTGGTTCGTTTATGAGCAGTATATACTCTACCAGATGTAGACGCAAGGGAAGAGGTTGCTGAAAGCCATGACTCCCCTCCATCCCCACCCCACCCCAAAAAAATTATGAGATGGGTTTATATTGTTACATATATCAACGTCCTAATTTCTATGCATCTAAAAAGCCAAAAGATTCTTGAAATTATAAACCGTGTTTATGAGAGAATACTTTCCAGCTGCCTGCCTGGATGGGTCTGTCGACTGACCAAATACACAAAACATTCTAGGCGGGTAAAGGCTCCAGTTCGTAGACTGACTAAGCCTGCTGGCAACAACAAACCCGGTACGAATCGTGAGCCCAGGCGTCGTCCGGGAAAACCATAGGAAGTTGAGTGAGGCAAGGCAGAAGTAAAAAACCCCTCTGCTAAGAAAAAAACGTAACACAAAACTTTACTGAACGTAGGCAGGAACGACAGAATTAACAGCATTTTCCCTATCTACACAGCGATACGCATGGCCAAAGTATTCAGACTTGTGTTCACAATCGTTATGATAATTGAACTGGTGACATTGGAGAGCGCACGTGTTGATTTTATGTCACGGAAATTATGACAATGTCAAAGTTGTGAGAGTTTGTTGCTGTTAAAAGTCTTAAATAAATTGGAAGAGACATGTACCTTTGAAATGTTCGGACAAATATTTTTCAAATTATGTAGTTCCCTGAAATGCAGTTACTTTGGAGTTCTGCTAGAGCGATGTACTCAGCACTAATGCAATCAGATCGAAATGACTATTTTGAAATTTGTATATATTTTATAATTACTGAAATCCTAGGTATCTCTGCCGCGTTTTAAAAAAAGCTGGTTCCGACTGCAAGTTGTACTGGAGTGGGAGCGGTACCAGAACCGAAACCTGGATCCGCCCCTGTCCTCTTCTACTGTTCACGAGGAAACCTGCAAAAGAAACGTGAAGAAAAGAAATATCTACTCACTTATAGTCTGCAACGTCTAAAGTTATTAATGCGAAGTTGAATGCAGGAATCATTGTACAGCCAGGCACCTATTCATATGTGAATGAACAGGGTTTTTAGAAACTGTGTTATCTATCGGAAAAGCAACCTTCAGAAACATGTGCTCTTCTTTACAGAAACTGAAAGAGAGAGAGAGAGAGAGAGAGAGAGAGAGAAAGAGAGTTGTTAAGGTTTTCGTGGCCACTTGTTGACAAATTGCCTGTTGGTTTCTTTCTCATGCTCTTCGGCTGACATTTTTTGTGATTTTCCGAAGGTTCGCCAGCACGAGAGTCTGGCATTGTCAAAGCTTCACCCACCCAGTCCACCACCAGCAATCGAGGGCGAAACTTTGAGAGAGCGAGAGAGATGGTGGCCGACTGAAGTTGTGATCCTGACCATTTACAGGGACTCACTACTCGAAATCAGTGACCGATTTTCGAGACCTTGTCCGGTATACACTTTTAATGTGTCAGAAAGTTTCATTTTCCCTGCTCTTTTGTGTAGCAGATAGATAAGCAAGGCTGTCGAATGCAATGCGTATTTAAAGCTTCATCCGTTAGTCTTTCACGTGGTCTTCTTCCCAGAGAACCGCATGACTCATGAGACAACTGACCGGTAACAGGCAGCACATAAGTATGGCTAATCTCTGATGATCCATTTCATCAAGGGAGTCCTTTCAAAACAAAAGAGCATAGAAAAATCACCGTTCACTACTTTTTATATCCAGCAAAGTGTGGTGTGTACTTGTCACAGTCACAATATTTTATTTTCCTGATGTAATCCAACGCGTTTCGGAGCTAAGAACCTGTTTTCAAAGACTACGTTGAGGATTTTCAGGTCTTTAAAATGAGCTTGTAGATCCAAAATATTGTGACTGATTAAGGCGTGTTGCTAACAAAAATATTCCTAATTTATAAGTTACAGTCACGTAAACTCGTTGACGAAATGTCTGTTAACAACATGTGCATATATACATGTGCAAACACTTGCACCACACGTAATTAAACACGTACAGCTAGGAGAATATATTTTTTGGGCAATAAAAAAATGGTTCAAATGGCTCTGAGCACTATGGGACTTAACATCTGAGGTCATCAGTCCCCTAGAACTTAGAACTACTTAAACCTAACTAACCTAAGGACATCACACACATCCATGCTCGAGGCAGGATTCGAACCAGCGACCGTAGCGGTCGCGCGGTTCCAGACTGGGCAGTAAAAGAGTACAGCAATGACTTGAAGATTCATTAGGTATATCAAATTTGCCATCACAGAATTTAGTATACGTTTCCTCTTTGCAGGAAATAAGTGGTCTTGTAGACAAGTGCTGTACACATTTTCTGCCACTTAACATATGCTATAATTGTATTTCAATTTGATGTAGTACGTAACATATATTTTATTGTTTTGGTGAAAATTAACAGCGCATTTTTATGTTATGTTCCCTGTTATAGGTAGCATTACACTGACTTAATAGATTTGAAGAAAGAAACACTACAAATTAAGGAGGATTCTATGTGTATGCTTAGGCGAAGCCGGCCTGGAACAGTTGCCGAAGTGTTGACAGTTTTATTTCTAACAAAATAAAACTTTTATTCTTTATGGAAGAGGAACACTTCGACTGTGATGAATAAAGGTTTCTTGGAATTACTGCAGCCAGTCGTCTTTACCTTTATTTCTATCAATACATGGTGATTTCTCCAAGAGAATATTATTAGTAAGGGAGGATTCATTGGTTTATTTAAACGAAGGAAACTGACGCTTGAGCAAGCTACCTAAATACTGCTAACTATGACTTTCGTGAACAGTCATATTAAAATATTTACTTCTATTTCTACTGCTTCATATTGTATATCTACTACAAGCCTGTTACCAAAGCGGAAACCTGCCCATACAGCTGGGACTACACAAGTACAACGAATATTATAGTGTGGTTACTTTCCTTCTGCTTAGAGTTAATGTCAATGTCCGATTTCGTCATGCACCCGTGTATTTCTTGCCGTCGACTGCTCTTAATTTATACCATTGCATTGTAAGCAGTCGTACATTAAAAACTCCTGCATTCTTAGCCACAACGAGCAGGTAAATATCAATGGACTGCTGTTAAGAATTACTTTCAACAACGTTTTGTGTTGTTAGTAATTCAAGAAAATTTGACTAATTCCTATTGCACCGAAATTCTACACCTATAATGAACATTTATGCAGTTACAAGCTGGTGATTACGTATAGTATCCACCAGCAAGTAAAATTATTCTCTTATTGAGACTTGAGAAGAATGTTTCTCTGGTACGATGTATATTTGGAGTCTATTTTAAAAATGTTCAAATGTGTGTGAAATCTTATGGGACTTAAATGCTAAGGTCATCAGTCCCTAAGCTTACACACTACTTAACCTAAAGTATCCTAAAGGCAAACACACACACCCATGCCCGAGGGAGGACTCGAACCTCCGCCGGGACCAGCCGCACAATCCATGACTGCAGCGCCCTAAACCGCTCGGCTAATTCCGCGCGGCGGAGCATTAAAGTTGCATAAAATACGACGTCTTGGATCATCGCAAAAGAGACTATTCGTTCATAACTTTGATAAATGATTGCTGTCTCACTATTTGATTGTAGCTGAGCTAAGAACTTGAATCATTTTTTTTTCTTTTTATTTCACCGTTTAGTCTTTCACTGATCAAAGTAGCAGAGTGGTAGGGTGAGAGAACAGAGACTAGGACATGATTCAGGTTTTGCGTAGAACCGCTAACGCGCTAGAGACGAACATAGAGACAGTTCCTTTAGAAACACCCCAGTCAATACGTTCTCCCACACGAGATGAAACTCAATTATTTGCAACTCAGCAAGGTCATCGTTAGCGGTGTGGCAACTCTTATCAAAACACAATAACAATTAGCCCTTGAATTCTTTGAAATGTACTATTCGAGTTAAGAGAAGCACCCTGTTTTGTATGGTTATCTCTGAATGGTAACTAGAAACACCACGGTCGTCATTCACTGCGTCACAACTAGATTCGGCACCTCTGAATCAGATAGCTATGCCAATACTGCTGGGCAGGTAATTTGGTTATTCTTCGAGGTATTTCATAATTTTCGAACATTCTATGTATTGACAAACTGCCTATTGGCTTCTGTCTCGGGTTCTTCGGCCGACGTTCATCTAACGATTTTTCTGACGTTTCGCCAGCACGAGTGGCTGGCATTGTCAAAGCTTCACCCTCCATTGCCGGTGGTGAACTGGAGGCGCTCTCTCTTCGCACTTGAATTCCTCTTCTTGAGGATGTTAAGGGGGAGTTTGTTGTCGTTAGATATTTACTCCACTGAGATGGGTTGAGGTATGCTGGGACTTTGGGAATAACTGGGACGGTTGTGCGTATTTGGGTTCATGTGAATTGCCTGTCGGAGACAGGCGGTAGGTCACGTGAATTGACAAGTATGCACCGGCTAGGGGCCATTACTTAACTGGCCCTGTCGACGCCTGGGACTGTCAGTCGGCGACTGACAGAGCGGATATTTAATGATGATGAAGATGATGGTGATGGGTGCCGGACACAGTGAGGAGGAGAGTCTTCTAGGTCCTTCTGGCGTCTGGGTATCTCTTCTTGTCCTTCTTCTTCTTCTTGTTGTGGTGAGTGTCTGCTTGTGACACTTTAGGATGTATCACATCCTCCCAGTTGGCAGCATCGGCGTCTTCAGCGGTCCTCGCCCCTTGTTCCTGGCTTGCGTAGTCTTCTTGTTGCTCTTGTTGTTCTATTGAAACGAAGAGAGCTTCCCACTGGACAGGCGTGAGAGGAGGGCGGGCGTTGTAGGACCTGAGAGTGTCCAAGTGAATGGACACTACCTTCTGCAACTGCGTCTTAGAGAGGGGCCAAGGAGCCTCCTCCATGATGGTTTGGGTTGCCATGGTCTCCGCCACGACAATTGTCTGTGCGGCTGCGTCTTGTGTTTCCACCCTCGTGGCTTCCTGTATTACTACAGGTTCCACGGGGGCGGCAGTCTGCGTGTCGGCGTCCTTCTTCTGGCTGTAGAGAAGCACTATCACACGCGCTTGTTCAGAGAAGCTGTAGAAATCCAGAAACACGCGAACAGTTTCAACAAGAAAGAGGAAAGCCTTAAGGTAAACGGATCCTGGCTTCCCGTACTGCAGCAAACGACCGTCGCAGGTAGCAAGAGGAGAACCGCACCGGAAATGACCGCGGAGAAGCCCTCGGACGTTGGCGCGCCAGGTACATATAGTCTGCGGCCGCGTAACTCACACTACCATCCCCCTCACCACAGAAGTAACACAGGCGCCACAACCTCTGCCACAAAGCACAAATGCCGCTCCTAACAACACACCAATACCCGCACAAGCGGCCGCTAACTCCACAACAGCACCTCAGGCTGCCACACCCAACACCAACACACCACCTGGGGGAATACTGGAAACACTATTCCCCCGACACACGACCGTTCAAATCCTTACCAAGGTGCTGACGGCCGTCACTACACTCATCACCCAGCTCATGAGCGCCGAACCCGGGCAATACTGGGCTGTCATACACACTGCCATCACAACACTCTTTCACACTCTTACATGAATAATATACCACACCCGGCCCATAACGCAGACCCGCATACACTATCACAGATCCTGTTCTGGAATGCAGACTCGATCCACAACAAAAGGGCAGAATTTGCCGCGTTCATGGAGCGCAAGGGAATCCTTGTCGCGCTACTGAGCGAGACTAAACTTAAGCCGCACAAACAATTAAACTTTCCTGGCTATTGTGTCTATCGTACCGACCGACCGGGCGACGCCGTGGCAGGTGGAACTGCAATCGTCATACACAAAGACATTGAGCATACAAACATAGAGCTCCCTGAACTGGAAAAAATCGAGGCTACGGCCGTCAGAGTCAAGTTCAACGAAGCCTACACCGCACTGGTATCGGTATACAACAGCCCTGTAGGCATCTCAACATGCGATATCAGCACATTACTCAACATTTCACCGCGAGTAATAGTCGCTGGAGATCTGAACGCAAAACACCCAGAATGGAATTCACGCATACGAAATCCCAACGGCAAGAAACTGTACGAACGTTCGCTAGGCAGAAACTACATTATACTAGCGCCGACTGAACCGACACACATTCCCTATCAGAGGGGACACAGGCCAGACGTGATAGACATGGCCCTCATCAAGGGCATTACAGCGACACTCAACGTTGCCGTTGAAAACGATCTGCCCTCAAACCACCAACCTGTAATACTATACATTGAGGAAACACTGCAGCACACGGAACAATGCAAGATGTTGGACTACGGGCGCGCGAATTGGACATTGTTCAAGCAAACGCTTGATAGCCACATCCCACCTATACACGAAATTAACGAAACAGGACAAATTGACGAGGCAGTAGAAACCCTCACTAACGCCGTCCAGGACGCAATGGCAGGCACCATACCTGATCGCACCTCACAACAACGCAGTGCGGCCCTACCCCAGGAAATCCTGGGCCTAATCTCAATGAGGAATCGCCTCAGGAGACAATGGCAGCGCACCAGGCGTCCGTACTTCAAACGGCACATTAACAGACTACAGGGCATCATACACGATAAAATACAAACACATAGAACACAACAGTGGAATCAAAAACTCGAAGGGCTGGACACAGCACGACCTGGCGTGTGGCAGCTAGCCCGACACTTCACCAGGGAGAAAATATACACCCCAACGCTTCAAGGGCCTGACGGACCTGCATACTCAGCGGAAGAGAAAGCAGAACTAATGGCTCGAACACTCGCAGCGTCATTCACACCGAACCTGGTACCATCAGATCCAGTGTTCACACTTGCTACTGACCAAGAGGTTATACGCATTCTAGCCCAAACATCGCGCGACGACATTCGACGTGCTAGCACAGCCGAAGTCTCCTGGGCTATAATGCATTCCGCTGCTAGGAAATCCCCTGGTCATGATGGCATTCAAAACCGTGTCCTCCAGGAGTTCACGGATAAAGCAACTGAGTACCTAACACGCATAACGAATGCCATACTAAAACACCAACACTTCCCCACCTTTTGGAAGACGGCCAAGGTCCTGATGTTCAGGAAGCCGGGGAAAGACCACAGCCTCCCACAAAATTACCGACCCATCAGCCTTCTGAGTTCGCTCAGTGAGATTGTTGAGAAGGTGATTCTCAAACGCATCACTAGGCACTGCATAACAAATGACAACCTGAGGCCGGAGCAATTCGGCTTCAGGAATCACCACTCCACAACACAACAACTCCTACGGGTCGTTGAACATATAACACATGGCTTCAACATAAACAAAGCTACAGGGGCAGTGTTCCTGGACATCAAAAAGGCTTTCGACCGTCTATGGCACAACAGCCTCATCCGCAAACTCAGCGACGCGGGATTCCCTGACGGGCTGCTGCGTCTAATACACTCATACCTCACAGACAGGAGTTTCAACGCTGACGTGCAGGGAAAACAATCAACACGACACGGTATACACGCGGGAATACCCCAGGGAAGCATCCTAGGGGCCCTACTGTTTAACCTCTACATAAACGATCTCCCAACCACACACAACACAATGATGGCAATCTACGCGGATGACACAGCCATCCTTGCGCAAGATTGGAAACCATCAAACATTACGTCACGCCTACAGACTGCACTCAGAGTGGCCGAGCCTTGGTTGGAGAAATGGCGTCTTAGAGTAAACGTCGACAAGTGCGAAGCCGTTCTGTTCACTAGAAGACCGAAGCAACTGTGCAAACACCGCTACTGCAGACCAATAACTCTACATGCACGTCCAATACGTTTCCGTGAGAAAGTCAAATACCTCGGTGTCTGGCTGGACCGGAAATTACTCTGGGGGGACCACATACAACACATGACCAACCGAGCTAGCGCGAGGCTCAAACAGCTCTATCCTATGTTCAACAGGCGTAGCACACTGAACAGAAGGGTGTCGAGGTCCATGTACATGACACTTATCCGACCCCTGATGACGTACGCAGCTCCTGTCTGGGGATACGCTGCGCCTACACGCCTGCGCCGTCTGCAGCTCATACAAAACAAAGTACTCAAAATCATAAGCAATGCTCCACGATACACACGCATCGCGGACCTTCACCGGGAATACCGACTTGAGACCCTCACGGAGGTAATCCACAAACTCACCACAAGACTATCCAGAAACTCCAGACATTCGCAGAACCCGTTTATTCTGAATCTGGGGAACTACGACCACAACCATAGATGGAAACATAAAAGACCAAAAGACATACTTGTAAGGACATAACATCTATGGCCAAGCATACGCAAACATAACGGCACAGGCGAGCCCCTGTTAATCAGACGCCATTACTGGATATCCAGCTGGAATACACTGCCGAACAACTGGCTCCACACAGGGAAGCCGTACCGTACACTGCATGCAAACAAGCTCCACACATCCCCCACACAGTGAGATGATCTATGGCCGATCTCCCACTACTGTATAACGATCTTGATTGTTCCAGGAATGCAGCAGCAGCAGCAACTGGGACACATCGCAATCGCTCGTCATGGTAATGATGCATGATACCTATACTAACAAATCCAACCTTGCATGAGCTATCGCAGCTAGTAAGCCACTACTGCTCTTACTACCCATCCCACTGTCGTAGAGGTTTTTTTCCCACGGCACGAGCCATGGCACTTTTTTTCCCTCTGCTCTTCAAATCGCTACCCTCACTCGCGTTTCGTCCACTATCTATCACCTGATGGACCGTGTTAATGCGTAGTCTTACCCAGACGCACGGACAACATCACAGCCCAACATCCTGTGATCCACTTACTAGACAACTAACATGTTTACGGAGGTGACAGTAGAACTTTCGGTTTGGTCACCACGTTGGTGCGGGCGTGGAGGGGCCCCATCTCTTTTTTTTTTAGCTCGTCTCCAGTTCACCACCGGCAATGGAAGGTGAAGCTTTGACAATGCCAGCCACTCGTGCTGGCGAAACGTCAGAAAAATCATTAGATGAACGTCGGCCGAAGAACCCGAGACAGAAGCCAATAGGCAGTTAGTCAACAAGTGGCCACGAAAGCCTTAACAATTTTGTATTCTATGTATTCCCAAATCTACTACAAATCAATGTCAGTGATAGCGGCCTATAATTTAGCAGGTTACGTAATTTTCTTTCTTGTGTATTGGTGTGACTTGTGCAACTTTCCAGTCTTTAGCTGTGGATATTTTGTCGAGCGAGCAGTTGTATGTGATTGCTAAAACAGAGCTATCTCATCAGCACACTTTGAAAGAAACCTAACTGGGACAATCTGGACCGGAAGACTTGCCTTTATTGAGTGACTTAAGTTGCTTTGCTACACAGAAGATATCTGCTTCTAAATTACTCATGTCGCTAGCTATTCTTGGTTCAGATTCTGGAATATTTACTGCATCTTCTTCGGTGAAAGAATTTCGGAAAACTGCGTTTAGTACTCCGTTTTAGTGGTACAGTCGTCCGTAACATTACCAGTGCTGCCGTGTAGTGGAGGTACTGTTTCTTGCTGGTGTGTAGTCAGCGAAAACATTTTTTTGGAATGTGAGGTTCTTACAGATCATGGCACCAATATTATTTACTAGAGGAATGTCGTATCTTTCTGAAATATATAACATGTAAGTGAATATTTTATGTCAATTACTTACTTCAGCAATCTGTATTACGTAAAAATAATTCACTTGCGTGTAGTAAAAGTACAAGTATCTCTTTCAGCACACACAACACAATAATATTTCTTCACGTTTTGAAGTTTCACATACGGTTATACTGCATGAAATCCGAACAATAGTATGTATCGGTATTCTTATACGTAAACAAATGCATGTTGTCACTTGGGTTATGTCTGGTAAGCTACAATTTGGGACAACGTTTACGTTGCTTCTAATGCCGGTGAGCAACCGTAAACTCTGGTGATCTTCCCGCAACATTCTTTTGCCTTTTCATTGTGTGCGACAGTTCATAATGAATATAGCCATTACAGGCGGCTTTAATTATTTAACGCATAGCGATACATCAATAAGACTTTCGGAGAACGCAAGAGCAAGTTCAAATATCAAATAGTTCGCAAGCGCAATGAAACGGGAGCTGTCCGATCGCGGTAATGAATAACTGAAAAGTTCCGTGTCAGATTTTTATGTGCATGTGTCTGCTTTGCCGATAACACAGAACTATGGTATGTATCGGAATATGTGGCGTGAAATGGATTGTCCACGTGACAGAGAGAAGTCATATGTGGAACATCTATAAAGTACGTGAAAAACTTCCTTATCGGTGTATCGCTATCCGCTAATAGTCAAGAGCAGTTTGTAATCGCTGTATTCATTTTGAACTGCCCTACATTTTGTTCGAACGAAACGCGAAGAAATTAGTGCCGCGTGATACTTCCCGTTATTTGTTATTTCGTACTTCCTAGTCTCCTGGCAGAACAGGCAGTCAGGCACTGTACGTGAAAAGTGTTTCCGAGCTCGGGCTGCGCGGTCGTATCGCAGGTAGCTGCAGAAGGGCAGAGCAAGGCGGCACTGCTATTGTCTGTTTTTCCCCCGGGGGCTCCAGCTGAGTGGGGCAATCTGCGCCGCAGAAGGAACAGGTTTTCCGTGGGACTGTGGTGGGGAGGGGAGGGGAGGGGAGGTTCAGCCGTCTCCCCGCCAGTGGGCAGCACTGCAAATGGCTACACCAGCTGCGTCACACCCGGCGCTTATGCAGGAAGACTGTGAGGCGAGCAAACTGTGCAGGTACAGCTGGACTGTGGCTTTTCTTCTGTATGTTTACTATCGCTTCAGCAATCAGCGTATCACGATCCTCCGTATGGAAGAGATACAGTATATTATACGTTCTGCTGTTAACTGTCGTTCTTACTGGTTTTCCACATTGCCGTTAAATTTACGAGATGTGGTATTGTCACAGTGAAGTTTATGAATACGGTATAAAAAGAGCTCATGGCTCCTTAAAACGCAGGTGAAGACGTCTCTGCTCCTCAAATTTAGTAAACATATGTGAATTTCCATCGATTAGAGTTATGAATAGTATGATTGTTTACATTTTTACCTTCAAGATATGCACGTTTTCAGCTGTTCCCTAACTTAATTGTAACCTGACGTTTAAGGGGAATATATTTCTGTACTTACGTTTGAGCGGAGTCAGATTAAAATCTTCATTGATTGTTGTAATTAGTCTACATTGTTTGATGTATGACGTTGTATAGCAGTTCCAAAACATTTTCGTTACACAGCATTTAAGAAACCAGTTTGAAAATAACGGTAAGTTTAGTACACTTACTCGTTTATTGACAGTCACTGTTGTTCCTAAATTCTTATGAAGCTGTAAAACTTTTGTCAGTGGCCTTGAATATGTGCTGTTTGTTTAGTGTTACTCAGATGTACTGAAAGGTACCAGCCGTAAACTGCGCCTCAAATTAAAAATAAAATAACACGGTCAACCGAGCGAGGTGGGTCAGTGTGAAGATTGACTCGTTCATATTCAAAGGTGGGCTGGTGACCCCAATACACTGACTGATTCAGATTTTCTATGGTTTCGCCAGGGCCGGTTGAGACGAATGTTTGGGAGGCTTTTTAATCAAGGTCACGAACGATCCTCTTACTCTTCTTTGTCCAACTGGGGCTGTAAAGGTGACAACGTGGGAAGGGGGGGTGAGGGGTTAAGCTATTCTTTCTGTGGTTATTTATGATTTTTATCGTAATGCCAGATAATATACAGTATTAAGAAGAGAGGCAAACTTGTTTTAAATGAGGTCAGCAAAGCCAACCTGCAGTAATGGCCCCCTGCTGTAGAACAGCTTTGTGATCAGAAGCAAAAACAGATTCCTGAACAGAATAAATTCGAGGGAGAACAGTATTGTCACTTTAATCGTAATGCAATCGAAAATTGTGCTATTCTTTTTTTCATCATCTTGGATTCGTAGGGTTTCATCAGATCTTGTTTTTAATACACATCGATAATTCTTACAGGCCTCTGGATTATGTCGGAAGCTATTTGCAAGTTACTGTATTACAAACTGTGAATGTCCTTGAATAGGGCTGTAAAATATTCAGGTGATGCCGTTTACGACAAATGTTTCTGTGTACTCTGTCGATTAACGCATTACCTCTTCTCTGATTGTCTGATCGTAAGTACTCTTTTTATCTACTTTGGCAAGTACGTCAGCTCGCACTAATACAGCTGATCCTCAGAAGTTAGCAAGTTTTCATTTTGGAGATCAGGGAAAATTACATCGGTAAAGGATGTGGAGGATCAGTTGAATGGAGCAGATAGTTTGTCGTAAGATGAATATCAACAAAATTAAAATAAGGGTAAGGAGTGTAATGCATCTGATGTCGGAAGAATTAGTTTCGGAAGTGACGCTATTTTTGCCATTTGTGCAACAAAATAAGGGATGATGCCCAAACCCTTAACTAATATCACACGTCTGTGAGGCGGCTGCCACATCCACACTTTCCTCCGTGTATCTTTCAGATGGGGTGGTGGCTGCTTGCTGCGAAGGTGGAGTGGTGATGGCACTACTCCGCCTTCAGTAAAACCACATTAAAGTCGCCATGATGTCTCTCAGGTACTATTTGCGTGATTATTATTCGTTGTACGTTTTTATGGACATCTCGTGTTTATTGCGATATTATGTAATATGTTGTTATTGGCAGTGTCTCGTAATTTGCACAATATGGAGCCTGTACCATGACCATCTCATTCACTACAGCTTCAACCAAGTGGTTATTCACAGAGAGTTCTGAGAGTAGATCAACCGAACTTCGAAATGCATTTGGAAGAAATTATTACAGAAAGTTTGGGCGATAGTAGTGTTAATCTAGATTATTAGATAGAAAAGGACATAAACAGATGATGATCTGAAAAAAAAGTCCTGTCGCTGTGGTTTCTGTTGTTATACAAGGGAAAACTGCTTCAAATGGAGAAAAGCACTATCACCAACAAATGTCAGAACAGGGTAACGTAAGTGTTGCAGATTTCTCTCTGCAATTTAGTGCTAATGCCTTTGGTAGGACTCCAGATGTTGAGCAAGTATGGGGTCTAATATTTATTAACGATATTTTACACAAGATTCTATAGTGGTCGAAGAATAAAATCGGTTAAATAAAAGTGCTCTCGAAATACCATAATCTATCTTTTGTGCATGATATTGATGTCCATGAACTGAAAGCTTTTATAGACTTGTTTGTATTCATAACAGCCTCCAAATCTGGCAGTGAATCAATACGTTATGTTTTGTCAGTGGATGGAACAGGATGTATTACTGCGAAACTTGGGTGAAACAAGGGTGTTGTATATAGGCACATCCTGACAAGCAGTGAAATCGGTAAGGATTCATCTAATGTGTGAGGGGAAGGGGGGTTGTTAAAGTAATTGCAGCGAGACTAAGGTGCTACAGTAAGCAATATAGGCAAGAAGGGACCTTCAAGTGAATGTAGACTGCAGTAACAATATAAAGGAACAGCAGCTTGCTCAGGATAAACGAGCATGGAGAACTGCATCAAAACTGTCTCCGGACTGGTCGATGTAACAGTAATATTGGTTCACGAGTTTTGTAATTTCGAGCGAGTATTAAGGGCAGTCGCAGTTTGGAAGAAGTGTCTCTTTCTCGGCAATGTTCAGTTAATGAGCTTGATTATTCCGTAAGTTGGGGATAGATATTAGATTACAAGAATGTTCCAGAGTACAGAGAGTTGTTTGTTGGGAGTTAATGATTTGGGTCGTTGGTCGTTGGTCGTTTGTTTTCCCTTGGGGCGTTAGTGGAACTTTTCTGGACATTGCGGTGGTTCGATGGTTGATGACAGTGCGGGAAATCGAACCAAGAGACGGCAGCGTACAGAGGATTGTATTTGAGAACAGATTCAGTGAGAAAGCCTGCAATTGAGACAAGAGCGAGTCAAACCGCAGCTACGACGTTGATTCGACTAAAGAACGAAATATTATAACTTTTTCATAGAGTGCTCTAGTTGGTCCTGGTGGTGTTCGGATTCGAATTTACGCCAAGTGAAGCTCTGGAAATTGAGAGCGCCCTGCTTTCGCAGAGCGATGGCGATAGGGCCTCATAGTTCTGTGATCGTTGAAGCTAATAGTCTGCGTCCAGAGGGACCGGCGGGCTTCCAAAGTGCTCGCAGGGAGCGAGAGATCGTGGTTACCTGCCTTCTCCACGGGCGACTGATCTGGAAGGGGCACACGGAGAGACCATGTCGTTCTCAAGCTAACAGTGAGTCTTTTCGGCGCAGATCTGTATACAGTTCTGCGTAAGAGGAGAGAGTCAATAACTATTATACTATAGGATGCGATGGGCGGAAAGGACGACGTAAGTTATATTAAACCAAATAAAATTTTGGTCCAGATAAGACCAAAGTATTTGTTTTGATATAACTGACTATGCCGTTCTTGTATTTTCCATCCAGAGACTTTTCCCTTTCTCCCTACTAATGAAGTGGAACATCTAGGGAGAAAAAGGAGATAAGACCACGTGGAAGATTTTTTGCTGCCCGAACTCCAGGTTTTGTAAATGCTGATATGCTAGAGGGTTATTGTCGACTTGAACCTACTTGCTGCAAGTCAGTGGTAGAAACAATGACCTTCCTACTTTTCAGCATCTGGTTTATAAAATAAAAAATAGACAGAATTACAGACCAAAAACGAGAACAGCGTTTTTTGCATTATCATGAAACATATTCTAATGCTGTTATAACAATAAGCACCATCACACCCTGCTGTAAGTATTATGCAGTACTGCTCTAATGCGTGGGCTATTCAAGCCGGCATGAAGGAAGTAGTTCTGACGCAGATAGCGCTCCATCCAGTTGGTTTAGTCTGCATAAAAGTGTGTTGCAGATTTACAGGAAAAATTACGTAGCAATCACTGGATAAGCAAAATTCCCTCCACGAAAGTTTACGATGTTAGTCTTACAGATTAAAAAACAAAAGCTCCACTGTAAATTTGACGTACGGATAATAAGAGGAATAGGAGACTGTACGAAGATGCACAGAAAATAATTGTTCATTCGCCCCATAAGCGAATGACAGGATGGGAAGCGAGTAATCATGGTACGAAGTACCTGCCTCTTGTACCGTATCTTGGATTGGCGATTAGGATTTACAAGTGACTTGCGACATGTATGCTTGGATATTTGATATGGTGACCGTCAATATTTGTGAAACCCTGACTAAACAGCTATGTAACTGTCACGATACCACTACTTGTTAATCTACACACACACACACACACACACACACACACACACACACACACACACACACAGTTTGTGCCATGCATGCCTCTATCTTTTTACAGTTTTGTTGACAACTTGACGTACTTGAACAGTGTTGCAATAATCAAGAGCACAAAACATCAAGGTAATACTGCCTTTGTCGCTCATTAATTAGAAGGCTTTTCCTGTAATCGGAGTTTCGCCAACGTCAGTTCTTTCCAGAGCTGCTCTGTTCGCCCTCGTCTTTTTCTTCTTTGGTTACAGACCGAGGCCGCTCTTCAAGCAGATCCCTTCTGTTAGCGTACAGTCGTTCCACTCGCGTCCTATTCTCGACACTACTTAGTCGATAGACTTCATTTCTAAGGATCCTCGTGTTTTATGCTCAAAGTAGGTTCTGAAAGACGTAATCTTGTTTTTTCTCTTAAACTGCAATAATTTTTAATGGACTCAATCTTGTTGAAAGCACTCCACTCAGATTTTGGCGTATTATCTTTACAAAAAAAATTTTAGCTTTCGAGATGAGCATGGGAGCAGACTGCCCTGCTGCGCCTTCGGTTAACTCGACCTGACTCGGTGTCGCCCCACAGTCTTTTTCTTAATGACACGACCGTGTCGATTCACTGTAAGCAATCGTACTAGTGAGACAGCACTGACAGCCACTGCCGCATCTTGCAAAATGTGAGCTAGAAGAGCTGGCATGTTTTAATGGAATAGGGCTCGAAAAAGGCTGCTTTAAGCTCTTCCAATACGCATCTTGAGTAGTTTTCCATGGTTTCTTCAACATGACTAGGGTTCATTCCTACCCGAACAATGTGCAGAGCCGAAACTCAACAGGAAGCTTCAGACAAAATCACCATCGGCTAATTGTTCCTCCAACAACAGCATGGAAATTTCTTTAGTCCTAGTTCAATTTATTCGCACCATGTTTGATGATTATCTAATTTTTAATTATTTTTTCCATCAGCTTTCTAACTGGTCTGATGTGGCGCACCACGAATTCCTATCCCCGCCTCTTCATCTCGGAGTAGCACTTTCGCTCTGTGCTGAGTTTTTTATGCTAGATGTCGTTTTCCAGTTTCTGTTTTTCCCTGCGGTTTTTACTCTCTACAGCCTCCTCAACTACCATGTAGGTTACTACGTGATGTCCTGTTATTCTGGTCCTTCCTGCCTTTGTTTTCCACATGTTTCTCTTCTCGCCGATTCTGCTGAGAGCCTCGGCATTTATCACTCCATATAATTTTCAGCGTCTTTCTATAGCACCACATCTCAATTGCTTCGATTCTCTTTCTCTCAGCTTTTCCCACAGTTCATTATTCATTTTTATAGAATGGTGTGCCCGAAATGTAAATTCTCAGAAATTCGTTTCTCAAATTAATGCCTGTGTTTGATTCCGGTAGACTTCTCTTAGCCAGGAATGCCCTCTTTGTCAGTGCTGTTCTGTTTTTATGTCGTCTTTCGCTCGTCCGTCATAGGTTATTTTTCTTCCATGGTAGCCGAATTCCTTAAGACTAGTTCTGATATGTTTATCGCTATTCTAATTTCCGCTGTTTCTCATTTTTTAAAGTCTTGCTTCCATTGTCAAGCGCAACGTCAGAACTACCGTTCTGGTACCTACCTCTCCTAAAGCCAAATTGATCGTCATGTAATAGATCCTCCGTTTCTTTTCCGCTCTTCAGGATATGATTCATGTAGGCATCTTGCATGAACTATTACGCTAATTGTTCGAGTATCTCTACACATTCTACAAACCAACTTCAAGTCGTTAGAGTGCCACTTCCCTCAATGATTTTAGAGAATCCGAAGGCCTTCGGCATTATTTGATCGCAGCTTCTCCAACGCTGTGTTAAACTCTAACGAATTATATTACTTAAAATCCTGTCAAAAAGGAAGAGATTGGAGTTCAACGTCCCGTCTAAAACGAGGTCATTAGAGACAGAGCAAAACCATGAGTTAAGGATGGATGGGGAAGAAAATCGACCTTTCCCTTTCAGAGGAACAATCCTGACATTTCGTGAAATCACGGAAGACCTAACAGGACGGCCGCACATAAAAAAATTCGTAGTTTGACAATGTACGCTTAATTATCATGTGCTAACCTACGATGGTAGTTGATCTCGTTGCGATTGGGTGACCAGTAATGTTCTGGTCGAACAGTTTGTTGGCTATGGTGGTAATGGCTTATTTCTCACAGTTTCGGAGGAAATAGTAGCATTTCGTTGAAGTTTTTCATAGTTAGATACTCCATGTATCCTTTGGAAATTCGTATAAGATTGCCGGTAACAACTGGTATAGAAAATTTTCTTAGGTCCTGATAATTAGTTCCGTTTCGTATTTTACTTTATCAGTGCGGGTTGTTATTGATTTGTTCCTCAATATGTCGTAAACTCTATACCTGAATTTTATTACTGATACATACGTGCATGTCGAGAAGTTAAGTCTTCTTAGAGACCCTCTAAACAACACGAGGGAGGGCGACGTGGTTTGCACTAAGTAGTGCCCAGGCGACTATAGCTCATGAGGAACACTTTTCCTGCCTACTTTCTCCCCCCCCCCCCTCCCCCCCTCGTTGCTTACGCTGTCTGCTTTGATCGGCAGAAATCGCGTCGCGCATTTCAGGCCATGTTGCGCTGTACCATTGCGTACTTTCGGAAGTCGTTGTTGTTGTGGTCTTCAGTCCTGAGACTGGTTTGATGCAGCTCTCCATGCTACCCTGTCCTGTGCAAGGGTCTTCATCTCCCAGTACTTACTGCAACCTACATCCTACTGAATCTCCTTAGTGTATTTATCTCTTGGTCTCCCTCTACGATTTTTACCCTCCACGCTGCCCTCCAATGCTAAATTTGTGATCCCTTGATGCCTCAGAACATGTCCTACCAACCGGTCCCTTCATCTTGTCAAGTTGTGCCAAAAACTCCTCTTCTCCCCAATTCTATTCAATACCTCCTCATTAGTTATGTGATCTACCCATCTTATCTTCAGCATTCTTCTGTAGCACCACATTTCGAAAGCTTCTATTCTCTTCTTGTCCAAACTAGTTATCGTCCATGTTTCAGTTCCATACATGGCTATACTCCATACATATACTTTCAGAAACGACTTCCTGACATTTAAATCTATACTCGATGTTAACAAATTTCTCTTCAGAAACGCTTACCTTGCCATTGCCAGTCTACATTTTATATCTTCTCTACATCGACCATCATCAGTTATTTTGCTCCCAAATAGCAAAACTCATTTATTAATTTAAGTGTCTCATTTCCTAATCTAATTCCCTCAGCATCACCCGACTTAATTCGACTATATTCCATTATCCTCGTTTTGCTTTTGTTGATGTTAATCTTATATCCTCCTTTCAAGACACTGTCCATTCCGTTCAACTGCTCTTCCAAGTCCTTTGCTGTCTCTGACAGAATTACAATGTCATCGTCGAATCTCAAAGTTTTTATTTCTTCTCCATGGATTTTAATACCTACTCCGAATTTTTCTTTTGTTTCCTTTACTGCTTGCTCAATATACAGATTGAATAACATCGGTGAGAGGCTACAACCCTGTCTCACTCCCTTCCCAACCACTAGCTCCCTCTTATAACTGCCATCTGGTTTCTGTACAAATTGTAAATAGCCTTTCGCTCCCTGTATTTTACCCTGCCACCTTTAGTATTTGAAAGAGTATTCCAGTCAACACTGTCAACAATTTTCTCTATGTCTACAAATGGTAGGAACGTAGGTTTGCCTTTCCTTAATCTTTCTTCTAAGATTAGTCGTAGGGTCAGTATTGCCTCACGCGTTCCAATATTTCTACGGAATCCAAACTGATCTTCCCCGAGGACGGCTTCTACCAGTTTTTCCATTCGTCTGTAAAGAATTCGCGTTAGTATTTTGCAGCTGTGACTTATTAAACTGATAGTTCTGCAATTTTCACAACTGTCAATACCTGCTTTCTTTGGGATTGGAATTATTATATTCTTCTTGAAGCTGAGGGTATTTCGCCTGTCTCACACATTTTGCTCACCAGATGGTAGAAGTTTGTCAGGACTGGCTCTCCCAAGGCCGTCAGTAGTTCTAATGGAATGTTGTCTACTCCCGGGGCCTTGTTTCGACACAGGTCTATCAGTGCTCTGTCAAACTCTTCACGCAGTATCGTATCTCCCATTTCATTTTCATCTACATTCTCGTCCATTTCCATAATATTGTCCTCAAGTACATCGGCCTAGTATAGACCCTCTATATACTCCTTCAACCTTTCTGCTTTCCCTTCTTTGGTTAAAACTGGGTTTCCATCTGAGCTCTTGATATTCATACAAGTGGTTCTCTTTTCTCCAAAGCTCTAATTTTTCTGTAGGCGGTATCTATCTTGCCCCTAGTGAGATAAGCCTCTACATCCTTACATTTGTCCTCTAGCCATCCCTGCTTAGCCATTTTGCACTTCCCGTCGATCTCATTTTTGAGACATTTGTATTCCTTTTTGCCTGCTTCATTTACTGCATTTTTCTATTTTCTCCCTTCATCAATTAAATTCAGTATTTCTTTTGTTACCCAAGGATTTCTACTAGCCCTTGTCTTTTTACCTACTTAATCCTCTGCTGCCTTCATTACTTCATCCCTCAAAGCTACCCGTTCTTCTTCTACTGTATTTCTTTCCCCCACTCCTGTCAATTGTTCCCTTATGCTCTCTCTGAAACTCTGTACAACCTCTGGTTTAGTCAGTTTATCCAGGTCCCATCTCCTTAAATTCCCATCTTTTTGCAATTTCTTCAGTTTTAATCTGCAGTTCACTACCAATAGATTGTGGTCAGAGTCCACATCTGCCCCTGGAAATGTCCTACAATTTAAAACCTGGTTCCTAAATCTCTGTCTTACCATTATATAATCTGTCTGATACGTTCTAGTATCTCCAGGATTTTTCCATGTATACAACCTTATTTTATGATTCTTGAACCAAGTGTTAGCTATTATTAAGTTATGCTCTTTGCAAAACTCTGCCAGACGGCTTCCTCTTTCATTTCTTATCCCCAATGCATATTCACCTACTATGTTTCTTTCTCTTTTCTTTTCCTACTCGTGAATTCCAGTCACCCATGACTATTAAATTTTCGTCTCCCTTCACTACCTGAATAATTTCTCTTATCTCATCATACATTTCATCAATTGCTTTATCATCTGCAGAGCTAGTTGGCATATTAACTTGTACTACTGTAGTAGGTGTGGGCTTCGTGTCTGTTGGCCACAATAATGCACTCACTATGCTGTTTGTAGTAGCTTACCCGCACTCCTATTTTTTTATTCATTATTACACCTACTCCTGCATTACCCCTATTTAATTTTGTATTTATAACCCTGTGTTCACCTGACCAAAAGTTTTGTTCCTCCTGCCACCTAACTTCACTAATTCCAACTATATCTAACTTTAACCTATCCATTTCCCTTTTTAAATTTTCTAACCTACCTGCCCGATTAAGGGATCTGACATTCCACGCTCCGATCCGTAGAGCGCCAGTTTTCTTTCTCCTGATAACGACGTCCTCTTGAGTAGTCCCCGCCCGGAGATCCGAATGGGGGACTATTTTAACTCCGGAATATTTTACTTAAGAGGACGCCATCATCATTTAACCATACAGTAAAGCTGCATGCCCTGGGGAAAAATTACGCCTGTAGTTTCCCCTTGCTTTCAGCCGTTCGCAGTACCAGCACAGCAAGGCCGTTTTGGTTAGTGTTGCAAGGCCAGATCAGTCAATCATCCAGACTCTTGCCCCTGCAACTACTGAAAAGGCTGCTGCCCCCTCTTCAAGAACCACACCTTTGTGTGGCCTCTCAACAGATAGCCCTACGTTGTGGTTGCAGCTACGTTACGGCCATCTGCATCGCTGAGGCACGCGAGCCTCCCCACCATCTGCAAGGTCCATGGTTCATGGAGGAGGACTTTCGAAAGTATCGAGTGAAATAATGCCACGGTACTTTGCTTCCGGCAGCAGTCGTAGAGTCCAAAGGGGGGGGGGGGGGGGGGGTAGTTATAGGACTCCAACTGAGGAGAGAGAGGCACCGAGAAAAATTTTTCTGCGTTAACGTAAATCATCTTAAATTCGACGACAAATGTGTCATGAAATAAAACGTTAGTATTTTAACGTCTACAAATTCGTGATGTATGTTGCTCTATAATATCCCTCTATTTGTACGCAGACAGTAGAGAACTGAGACCGTGTGACTTAGAAAACACACCTGTCGTTTCTTTTCGCAGTCAATGTTGAATTTTGAAGACTGTTTCAAACTATTCCCATTTCTTTACTTGAGTTTAGTATGTGGCTACAGCAAACAAATGACTAAATATAAGAAAAGCATAAAGAACATTCATTTGCGATTGTAGCAGTGGTTTTTTTTCCTCGATATTTTACAGCTGTTTCTACACTGTAGTAAGCTATACCCAAATACTAGACACAGTACAAGGGTTGGACAAAAATATGGAAACTCAGCGAGGAATGCATGCTTGAACATAAATGCAGATGCTAGCCAAGCCTGCAGGTTGCGCTGTTGTATTTGTCGACGAAAGCGGCCTCATTATGTTGCAAGTGTCAGTCACGGTCAGAAGACTGTTCTATCCAGTTGTGAGTGCATTCGAACGTGGCTAAATT
Organism: Schistocerca serialis cubense; assembly: GCF_023864345.2. Classification (NCBI taxonomy): domain Eukaryota; kingdom Metazoa; phylum Arthropoda; class Insecta; order Orthoptera; family Acrididae; genus Schistocerca; species Schistocerca serialis. Next base: position 419,534,860 of record NC_064638.1, read on the forward strand.
GTTGGGGCTCATATGATGGGTGCTTCCGCAATCCAGTAAGTTTAAATGTTTGGTGTTTCAAGAGGCACCGTATCGAAGTCTGTATACTGAATACAGGCGAAAGGGGAAACATGATCTGCTAAATCACAACGCGCACGAAAATATGTGTTGATTGATCGAGAGACCCTAATTGAAGAGGAATGTGACGGAAAATAAGAGGACGACAGCAGTAAAAGTCACTGCAGAACTGAATGTTGCACTCGCGAACCCTGTCAGCATCAAAACGAGACGAAGGGAGCTCCAAAGCAGCAAAATTGCAGGGTGAGCTAGAATTCTAAAACCACTTATCAGTGGCGCAAATGCCCGTAGCAGGAAATCGTGGTGCAGAAGCCAAGGACTATATATCAGTTGAAGAAAGTCGCTTGGTCGGATGATTTTTGTTCCACACTGTTTGTAACTTCTGTAGAGTTTACGTACCAAGAGTGAAACATGGTGGCGTTCAGTGATGATTTTGGCAGCCATATCGTGGTATTCCTTGGGCCCCACGGTTACCTGCAAGGTCGCATTACTGCCAAGCATTAAGTGACCATGTTGGCTGATCAGGTTCATCCCATGGTATGTTTGTTCCCCAGTGGTGATGCCGATATACGAAATGTCCAGGACTGGTTTTGTGAATACGAGGGCGAATTGTGGCAGCTCCACTGGCCACAATAACAATAGTCTCCAGATCCCAACATTAATGAGCCTTTGTGATCTACTTTTGAGAGAAGTGTGCGTGATGGCTTTTTATTTGAACTTGCTACTGTTTTGGAGGGAGAATGGCATAAGATTCCCATGAAAACCAAACAGGACGGACCTGTATTTATCCATTCCAAGACGGCTGGAAGCTGTTTTGAAAGTCAGTCAACTGTTTTCTTACACTGTATTAGGCACGGTAGGATGTTGTGACTTTTGGTGTTTCCACATTTTCGTCCACCCTTTGTATACAAAGTGGCAGAAACAGTCTGTAAGTCTTTTAAGGGTGTTGAGGGGTAGGCTGGTGCTGAGAATTTCTGAAACAACTATTAGATACGTTTTGCCGTTTCCAAGTCAATTGACACTGAATTTACCTAGTCATACTGTTACGCACGCAAATTCAAGCGCCCGTTAAGAGTCGGCGTCGACAAACGTATTTATTTGGTTTCCTAAAATCGAACAAAAGAGCAGTACAAAAATTGGATATGGGACCGTGGTAAGGGTCGAATTCGAGCCAAAGCATGAACAGCCTCGTGCGCTATCATTTATGCTATTAAAATAACTGACACTAATTGTATCTGTCAGGCCGTTTGAATTAATGCGAGCAACAGACTGATTGGCTAACTTCAATGCTAATTAACTCGTAAATGGCGCAACGTACCGATTATCTCTCAGCACAACCAATGTACCCTGCGATATCCTTACAGTTTTTTATACTGTTTCTGCCCACCCTGTGTACATCAGTGATTTTTATTATACAGGGTGTTTCGCAATTCATGTTTCACACTTCTAAAAGTTTTAGAGGAGACTTAGTAGATCAAATTTTACGTAGAAACCCATGTCCGGAAACGTCATCCAACGATGTTATAGTGTGTCAAAGTTATAGGCGCCGGTGCCTGTAAAAGTGATTCCATGATGATATTACAGACTTCCAAGGACGATGGAGAAGGATAAATCCATCAGTCTGAGGTAAGAGTCCCTGTATCGGAAGCGAGCGAATCGAAAGGTGTAAGAGAGAACCGGTCTCATACCTCTGACAGTGGAATACATGTACAGGTACTGTTGTTGCTATGAATGTAGGACATGCAACTTCCAGAGGTGGCAGTATGAACGAAAAAAAGTATAAATGCCTAGTAAACATGGTCTGTAAAATGCATGGCTAACAAGCTATTAGCTCTTGTTGATCTCACCTACTGAAAAAGTGCTCACAGCTCTTAAGGCTCCATTTTAGAGCCCATGTTTACTAGATATTTTTTCTTTTGGTCCATGCTACCACTACTGAAAGCTGTATACCCTACAATCTAAGCAACAACAGTATCAGTACAGGTTCACAGACATCACCGTACGAGTGTTCTTGTCTGTTCCGACTCTCTTAGTGCACTGCAAGCGCTTCACCAAATGTATCCGGTAGCCACGCTGATTCAGCTCATCCATGACTGCTTAGAGCGGCTCCAGCGCCGTGGCAAGAAGTGATATCTTGCTGGCTACCTAGCCACTTTGGGATACAGGGTAACGACATAGCTGACAAAGCTGACAAGGAAGCATGTTGGGATGGTGCTGTCCATTAATGTCCCCTCCAATTGCACGCCATTATCTCATTTTCTGACAGATGCATCATGCGTCAGTGGGAGACTGAATGGTTGCAGGTGTCGGACAACAAACTGCGGTCACTCAAACAGACTACAAAAGCTTGGCGGACTTCGTGTCAGCCTCGCCGCTGAAAGACGGTTTTGCTTACCAGACTGTGCATTGGGCATAGCCCTTTCACACATAGCTTCCTCCTCCGGGAGGAGGATCCACGTCTCTGTGAAGTTTGTGGCGTGCCGCTTTCAGTTCAGCACACTGTGGCTACGTGTGTCCTGTATACTGATAATAGGGCAGTCCTTGGTCTCGCTGGAGAGCTGCCCACCGTCCTCGCAGATTCCGATACCAGCGTTAAGAGTGGTGAAATTTTGTGAACTATCAGGCCTCATCCCTAAATTGGTGGGGAAGGGCAGCAGACTTTAGTACGTTATAAACTGCTCTGCATGTGGGTTGGCTCTGAGCACTATGATACTTCTGAGGTCATCTGTCCCCTAGAACTTAGAACTACTTAAACCTAACTTACCTAAGAACATCACACACATCCATGCCCGAGTCAGGATTCGAACCTGCGACCGTAGCGGTCGCGCGGTTCCAGACTGTAGCGCCTGCATGTGGGGACAGCCTTCGTCCCCACTCATGAGAATTCATGTTGATTTTTTCGTCAGGGCGCTGATGACCGTGATGTCGAGCGCCCCCTCAACCCAACTCATCATCATCATCATCATCATAATCATGACTGCCATGTACTCTACTGTCAGAGGTATCGGAACGGTTTTGGCTTACAACTTTCGACTAGTTTGTTTCCGATACAGGGACCCTTACCTCAAACTGATGCATTTATCCATCTTCATAGAAAGTTTGTAATATCATGGAATCACGATTTATATACTTACATTTACAGGCACCGGCGCCTTTAGCTTTGGCACCCTGCAGCATCGTTGGATGACGTTTCCGGACTTGGGTTCGTATGTGAAACTTGATCTAGTACGTCCCCTCTGCAGCCTCTAGATGATTTGTGAAATACCCTATATATCGAGGTAGGTGCACCTTTGGACATAAATCATGATCATGTCAGAGTGCTCGCACTGTTCGCTACTATGGTCGCCAGGGCCAGTTTTTGGTACCAGTGGCAGAAGTTTCTGCTCAGCCTAATGTTGATGAGTCCGTGTTTCCATAAAAGTCCTAAAAGGGTAGTGGTCTGTGCGTAGTGCGCTGTTTTCGAGGGCGAGTAATTTTCCCTTAACAGCCATTTATTCCGGCATCTGATTGAAATAAACTTCTGAAGGTTGTGTAAGGAGGCAGCAACTTCTAGAAATTTTCTATCAGCAGGAACAGGAACTGGCGAGTGAAAATGCCTAATTTTGCTGTGGAGACTGATTGGCTGAAAGGGATAAATACTAAATTTCGAGGAACGATTAGATGCTCGCAAGACTGGGAGTGAGCCGACACCCCTCGGAGTGGTAGGAAGTAAGTAATGGACCCTGTGGATAGAGTAGGAAAAGTGTTTCCTTCTGAATGCGATGTTGTGATCTTTCATGATCAACAAATTTGCTTTTCAAACACACAAAGACTACTAGAATCACAATTGCGCTCCGGTGCTCGGTGGTGGGAATCTGTTTTTCGGTGTTATCGGCCAGCGTGGTTTTTATTCAAAGGGTACGTGCAGCTGCGTAGGAAGAGACCTCATAGTAGAGCGTGGAGGCAAGCAGCTTGCGCAGCGATGGTGTCTAGTGAATGAGATGGTGAATGGTGCCTGTTTCAGTAAACTTTCGTAAAATCATTATTTGCAACTATTAACTTGGCTTCATGTAGTTCAGCAGGTTGCTCTTCTGCTACTTGCTTAGTATACGGTCATGCCTGGGCGAAGGACTGCGTAGGAAACCAACATTATTGATTTTATTTCCTTTTTATTTCATGTCAGCATCCTATGTCACCCCTTATACATAATCCTAACCATGGATAGCTCTGTGATGTATGAATGTATGTGTGGATGATTGAAAATGCATGTGCGTTTGTGATTGGGCAGGCCGGCTAGTGCGGAAACAGTGAAAATTTCCACCGAAACTTTGTTCAAATTTTGCACAGTGAACTGGTTGGAGCCTTGAGCAACGGGCACTGGCGCTTTTAGCATCCAACCGACTGGACGAAGTGTCTGGTGCCACGTGTCTTTCGCGACGATTGGGATGTTGCACCAGACCGCAGCTTCTGGAAAATTTTAGAAATTTTCTTAGTCGAGTTCTGACAATATTTTAAGTCGTTCTGCTTTTGAGCGCACTTAGGATGAAACATTTTGGTTGGGATTCCGGTTAGTCGTTTCGTCTCATAATATAAGTTAACCCTGCAGTAATTAAATTCAGTTATCAAGGGATTTACGTAGCTAAATTTTGCAAGTTTCACAGATTTCAAATTCATTTTTGGAAGGACGACTAGATTTCACCATCCACCCAGGTTAGGATTTTTCCATCGTGCGCTACATAATTTCCTAGTCAGAATGAGTCGTCACGAGACAGGTTTGACGGCAAGAGCTCTCAATTCGTACGAATTACTAGGATTTTCTTTGATATGGTGAACTTATCTTCTAGTGGCTTTCTTTCCAACGTGTAGCGAGTGGTTGAGTTTCATTGCCTTCTTAAGAGCGCTGTGTTGCATACTTTGCTGAGAGAATTGTCACGAGTTTGTTAAAAACCCATCACCAGAAAGGAACTCCTTGATAATAGACATCTTCATTCATATAATACAATTCGTTAGTCGTCTCCCCCACGAGCATTCCACAACGCCCTTCCACCTCCTGCGGTTATTGACAATAGCTGTCGTACTTGAAAAACGTCTTTCTAAACAATTAATGAAATTCATTCCCGGATCAGTCTTGCTGAATTCGCTTAGATTCCATGTCGCACTAGAGAGAAATCATACGTCCAAATTCCATCAAATTCTCTTAATGACTTCAGGCTCAGTGGAACTTAAAAATAGAGATATTTCCTGCTCATGATAAGAAGCACAGTGTCTTCGTAAAGTCTACGGTATATGGCGAAATATTTATCCCGTATTTTACAAAGAATCGAAATGCAGAATGATACAGTAATCAGACGATAGAAAGCATCAGTGCGTAAAGTAAATATTGTAGAAAGGAGAAGCAAATTCTATTTGTTTCCATGGAAACTTGAGTGTGGTGTTCGTGTGACTGTTTCCCTATTAACTTTGGACTGTGTTTCTGTTTTGTTGTTGAGGAGGTTATCGGCGGAACCATCTGGAGGCAGTGTGTGAACCGCCAGCACTGTACGTGGTCCAGGCCAGTGGTCGGATCTCAGAATCTACCTGACAGTTGTTACACAACTACATGCCTTTGAATTACTGACTTGTGCGATAATCAGAAGTTTACCCTTGTTTCGCGGATCAAACCGAGGCTGGCGATCCCATTATTTACAATAATGTCACAAGTGTAGCAGAATGGAGAAATAATCTGGATCCTCAGAAAAACGTTTCCGAGTGAATCAGCTGAGCGTAATTGGTCTCGTCCGCCGCACACTGCTGAAAGAACCTGCCCTTTAGTGGTGGCCACGAGGAGGACTTAACAAGACACGACGGACCCGCCGAGGGGGAACAAAAGGAACATTTCAAGCTTTTTCTGAAGATTACAGTGCAAGAGAAAACTTTTAATCTGTTCTCTAAAATAAACGTTGCTGCTGGACAAGCATGGTTTCTGTACTAGAAAATGGTTTGTTTAAGCTGATTTATTTTAGACTTCGGTAACGAAGACTATTCTAGAACTGGTATTTCGCCCGCAACTCTGATTTTTTCCTGTAAAAACGACATTTTACGCCCTAATATTGGTTAGCTTTTCCTGCTGCTGCTGCTGCTGTTGTTGTTTTTGAGGATTCGAGCTATTCGGCTTACAGTATCCTTACGAAAACACTATGTATTTTAGCTCGCTGTCGCTACAGGAACTGCGAACTCTACTGCAGTCACTGATAAAATGCTTCCTTTTTTCCCTGTTTTGAAAGTTTAGCTTTGAAGCTTATGTTCCATCGTAACAATTATCATATATATTATTTCTCAAGTCAGCACCCTTTTTATCAGCACATACTAATCGTGCAGGGATGAATGAGGCATCATAAGAAAGGTTTTTCAACCGGCTGCTGTCATGGCATGCCGATTTTGCGCTAAAAATATTCGTGAAAAATTTTAACGTGAAAGGGTGTTTAACTATCATAAGTAAAGAGCCATCATGGATACCCAGGTTCATACCTGTATTTTACGAAGCTGACGTATTAATCGCGAACGGGAGGCTCTCTTTTCATATTATCCTATTACAAATACCATTTTATTTGTTCTAAAGTATATACTAAGTGGATAATTTATACACAATTTTCTCACAGATAATACCAGTGACCAATGCAGAAGTCCACTATATTTACCAGTTGTACAAGTTGACGTTTCTAAACGAATGTAAGTTCCGAAACGACGGACATATTTGTCATTGTCACCAACTATCATTATCTCAACAGTTTCACTAACTCCAAATACTGTCATTATTTAAAACTGTAAAAGTGCGTAAGTTTCGGAAGGGGCACCTGATACATAAAGTAAAAGTAATTTCAGGCGTGTCCAAGGGAGGTGTTGTGGGAATCCTGGTGTTTGCTGTATTTTCGTGATGAAGCAGACAATACACTTTCGTGACAAAACTCATGGGATAGCAATATGCACATATACAGGTGGCGATAGTGCCGCATACATAAGGTATAAAAATGCAGTGCATTGGCGGAGCTGTCAATTGTATTCAGGTCACCCATGCGAACATGTTTCGGACGTGATTATAACCGCACGACGGAAATTCTCTGCGAGAAATAACCATAGAAATCAATGTAGGGTACGGATGACGAACGTATTCGGTAGGTGAAATTTGGCGTTAATGGACTAAGGCAGCAGAAGATCGACGTGAAAGTCTTTGCTAACAGTAAGACATCACCTGAAGCGCCTCTCCTGGGCTCGTGACCACATCGGTTGGACACTAGACGACTGAAAAATCGTGGCCTGGTGAGACAGATCGCGATTTCAGTTACTAAGAGCTAATGGTAGGGTTCAGGTATGGCGCAGACCCCACGAAGCCACGGACCCAGGTTGTTAACAAGGCATTGTGCAAACTACTAGTGTCTCCATAGTGGTGTGGGCCATGTTTACACGGAATGGACAGGGTCCCCTGGTCCAAATGAATCGATCGTTGACTGAAAATGGTTATGTTCGGCTACTTGCACATCATTTGAAGCCGTTCATGGACTTCAAGTTCCCAAACAACTATGTAATTTTTATGGATGACAATGTACCATGCCACCGGGCCACAATTATTAGTAGCTGATTTAAAGTACATTTTGGACCATTCGCACGAATAATTGGGCCACCCTGATCGCCCCATATGATTCCCATCAAACATTTACGGGACAAAATCGAGAGGTCAGTTAGTTCACAAAATCTAGCACACGCAACACTTTCGCAATTATGGACGGTTATAGTGGCAATATGGCTCAATATTTCTGCAGGGACTTCCAAATTTGTCGAGTGAATGCCACGTCAAGTTGCTGCACTACATCGGGCAAAAGACGTCCGACACGATATTGGGAGGTATCCCGTGGCTTCTGTCACCTCACTGTATAATAGAACTGCTCAGGAAGCTGTGGGAATGGAAAGTGACTCGGGGTGAGTCAGCGTTCTATAAACACATTTATTAGCAATTAAACTCAACAAAAGAGAATGGGTGAAAAAGGTCAAACACAACTAAAATGCCAGTACTCAATGTACGAGTATCCAAAATTTAATATGTAGTACAACAGAACAAACAGTAAAATACTTGGCCCTGCAGAATATCTTCAGCTTTACAATAAGAAGCTGGGCACATAATATACCTACAATCCAACACACAATAAATAATTATGAACATTGCAAGGGAATGACAAATAAAATAATCGAATATTAACACGACACAATATCCACAAAATACCACAGCAGAAGCCGACACACCAAAACCCAAAACTAACGCTAATACCGTATAATGAATTATAAAAGCAAACTGCAGCATCCATGTACATGTAGAGATAGATAAGAGCTCACTTCTTTTATAAAATCAGCGGGTACATGTACACTATATGATCAACAATATCCGGACACCATCAAAAACATAAGTTTCTGATGCTAGGTGCGTTATGCTGTCAGGTACTCCACATTAGTGACCTCGGTAGTCATTAGACATCATGAGAGAGCAGAATGGGGCGCTCCGCGGAACTCAAGGACATCGAATGTGGTCAAGTGATTGGGTGTCACTTCTCATACGTCTGTACGCAAGATTTCCGCACAGGAATTCCAAACTGCATCAGGATCGACTTAAAGTACTATGACAGTTAGGCGGCCGGCCGGCCCGGGTGGCCGAGCGGTTCTAGGCGCTACAGTCTGGAACCGCGCGACCGCTACGTCGCATCTTCGAATCCTGCCTCGGGCATGGATGTGTGTTATGTCCTTAGGTTAGTTAGGTTTAATTAGTTCTAAGTTCTAGGGGACTAATGACCACAGCAGTTGAGTCCCATAGTGCTCAGAGCCATTTGAACCATTTTTGAGTTAGGCGGAAGGTGAGAACTTGGATTTCATGGTCGAGTGACTGCTCATAAGCCATACATCACCCCGGTAAATGCCAAACGACACCTCGCTTGGTGTAAGAAGCGTAAACATTGGGCGATTGAACAGTGGAAAAAAGTAATGTGGAGTGACGAATCACGGTACACAATGTGGCAATGCGATGGCAGGGTGTGGGTGTGGCGAATGTCCGGTGAACGTCATCTGCCGGCGTGTGTAGTGTCAACAGCAAAATTCGGAGGAGATGATGTTAGTGTGGTTGATTTTTTTTTTTTTTTCATGGAGGGGGATTGCACCCCTTGTTGTTTGGCGTGGCACTATCACAACAAAGACCTACAATGATGATTGAAGCACCTTCTTGCTTGCCACCGTTGAAGAGCAATTCGGGGATGGCGATTGCATCTTTCAACACGATCGAGCACCTGTTCATAATGCACGACCTGTGGCGGAGTGGTTACACGACAGTAACATCCCTGTAATGGACTGCCCTGCACAGAGTCCTGACCTGAATCCTGCAAAACACGTTTGGGATGTTTTGGAAAGCCGACTTCATGCCAGGTCTCACCGACCGACATCGATACCTATCCTCAGTGCAGCACTCCGTGAAGAATGGGCTGCCATTCCCCAAGAAACCTTCCAGCACCGGATTGAACGTATGCCTGCGAGAATGGAAGCTGTCATCAAGGCTAAGGGTGGGCCAACACCATATTGAATTTCAGCATTACCAATGGAGGGCGCCACGAATTTGTAAGTCATTTTCAGTCAGTTGTCCGGATACTTTTGATTACATATATATATATATATATATATATATATATATATATATATATATATATATATATATATATATATATATATATATAGGAAATGTAACAAGAATAGTATACAGTAAATGACTTACCACACATCAAACGACTCAAAATTTAAAAAGAAAATTACTAAAAGACAACGGAACAAGCTTCCTCTGTAGTCTCACTTATAACAATGCGATGTATATTAGAACTAGTCTGATCACTTCTCGTCACTCGACGGAGCTACTCTGGGCAAAAAATATGCGGTGGCCACTTTTCCCGTCCACTCACTTTATCACACCTTCCGCTCCCGATCTTACTATTAATTGCTAGCATACGTACATAAATTACTACCTCATATTAATTAACAGTAACTGCAATATGAGACAAGGCCCCAGATGTTTACTAAATGTGTTGAATGTTGTTTTTCTTCTACTCTTTGCGTTTTTACGCAACAGCCTTAATTTGACTTCATATTACCCGCTACAAACATATAGTGATGTACCACATTTGAAGATCACTGTCTCTATATAGCTGCATTCGCGAGAACATGGTACTTCCGTTTGACGTTTGTGTCATAGCATATACCTAATGCGAGTTGCACATGCTCGTGGGTTGTCAGCATTGGAAGACAAAGATTAAAATATTCCCCCTCTCTCTTCTACCAACACCGCAGTGGCCGGGCTACTCACCACTCTGAACTTGAGGTAAGCGACAAACTTAATTCGAAGCTGTATTCACCTGCATCAATTAAAATTAAGCGCGTCTTAAAACCTTACTGTCTCTTAAAGTACATTTAGTTGTTGTTGAACAAGGAAAGTATAGTCGTAAGAAGCTGTTAATGTAAGTTGACGTTTTTGGATTCTGCTGTTAATTTAGAGAAGCGTGTTATTATAAAATGCGGCTGAGAACCGCGAGCCGCTCGAATACTTGATATGGGCCGCAGCCTGACCACCACTGATCTGTAGTGAATGATGGAGGGTACTTCTGGTAGCACTATGTGAACACCCTTCGGATTTTCTCGTTGCTGTCTTTGCATAAGCAGTATGCAGGAGCAAGTAATATGGTGTCCATCTCTTCATGCAACGTACTGTATCGGAATTTCAGTAGTAAATCTCGGCGTATGAATAACGCCTCTCATGTAGCGTGTGCCACTGGACGTTCTCAAGTATCTTCGTAAGGCTCTCGCGGGTGCTACATAATCCTGTGTCGAAACGCGCCGCTCTTCGGCAGATCTAGTTTATTTCTACTACTAATCCAACCTTGTACTGGTCCCAGACTGATAAGGAGTCCTCAAGAGTCAGTCGAACAAGAGTTTTGTAAGCCACTTCTCTTATGGATGAATTACATTTCCTGAAGATTCTTCCTATAAATCTTAGTCTTGCATCTGCCTCTTCCTACAATTAGTTTTATGCCAATATTGCTCTTTAGGTCGTTCAGAATGGCTACTTCTAGCTAGTTTACGATAGTTACTGATTTCAACAGTTTATCACCGGTAGTGTAATTGTACGGTTGTGGATTTCTTCTGCTATGTATACGCAATATATTACATTTATTTACGTTCAGGGTCAACTGGCAGTGCCTGCACCATTAATCAATCTTCAGCAAGTATTCCTGTAATTTGCTACAGTCTTGTGACGGTCCTACCTTATTACACAATCATAATCTGCATGCTGCCTCATATAGCTCCCGACGCTATCCCCTGAATCATATAAGAAAACAGTAACGGTTCTATTACACTTCCGTAGAGTACTACTGAAGTTATCTTTACATCTGTCGATTTTATTCTGTTAAGAGCGACATGGTGAGTTCTATGTGCCTGGAAATCTTGAATCCAGTCGCAAACATTCGGTAAGCGCGTCACACTTTGGGACAGTGTCAAATGCTTCCTGCAACAAGGCACCAAACAGAGTGCCGATGTCTGTCGCGCTCTGGATTTCGTGGAGGAACAGAGCCGAGTAGAGTTTCGCAAGATCTCTCTTTTTGCGGGATCCATGTAGACTTGACACAGAAGATTTTAGTTCTCCAAAAACGTCTTAAGATGTGTGCGTAAAACATGTTCCATAAATTTGCAACAGACTGATGTCAGCGATAAAGGGGGTATAATTATGTGTATCTGTCCTAGGACCCTTCTTAGACGGGAATGACCGCCACGTTTTTCTAGACCTGCAATAAATGTTGCTGGAAAGGGAGCAGATTCTTTCACATAATCTCTGTAGAATCCTGCAGGTATCTCATCTGCTCGTGATGCCTTTCCACTAAAAAGCTATCGTTGTTTTTCTTTGCCGCGATAGTTATCTCAATATCTGCCATTTCGAGGTTCGTGCGAATATTGAAAGGAGAGACTATATTACGATCTTCCGTTATGAAACAGTTTAAGAAGACAGAAATCAGTATATCGGCCTTCTGTCGATTAGTCTCACGTGGTCGTTCCAATTTTAAATTATCACCTGCTTAACTGCCTGTTAATCCAACTTCGTAACACAAGACAACAGCGGTTGTGCGTGACATCGATTCGACAAGTCCTTGGTAGATTTACGGAGGTATGTTGGGCCAGATATCGTCAGCGCACGTAACTCCAGTAAATTACGGGCCGGTGGTGTCTGGGCGCGGAGCTGGTGCAGGATAGCGTCCCAAATGTATTCCGTCAGGTTCAGATCATGTTAGTTTTATGATCAAGACATCAACGTGATATCACTGTCATGCTCTTCGAGCCATTGTAACACAGTTCCGCCTTTGTAACACGGTCAGTATCCTACTGGAAGACGCCATCCTCATCGGAGACTACATCAAGCATGAAGAGAAGCAGGTGGTCCACAATAATGTTCATCTAACCCACAGCTCTCATGGTACTTTCGATTGCTATGACAGGTCCCGTGGAAGTTCAAGCGAATGCCTCCCACAGCATAATACTGGTTGAGTCAAAAAGGACTTTACAACTTTGGAATGATATAAAAATTTCGAGATAAATTACAGAATCGGTAAATAGATCGTTTTGTAGCAATAAACCTCAAGTTTGATTCACGTAATGCACCAGTATCCCACTCCGCCACCACGAGCGCCAATGTACTGCACAGTTAAAATGGCTACTTTCACTGGCGCAGAGTATGCTCGCTGTGTGCAAGCAGGCCTGCAAGTTACTCTTGACACAAGAACTGGTCGCGATAAATCCACAGGTTGCCCACATGTTGATGACTATGTATCTGGATATGCTGGAAAACTTTTTAATTCCACAGATCGATTAAGATGATCGAGATGGGGTGGTTTACTACTAGCAAGACGGTGCGCCGCCTCAGTTTCTCACGGGAGTTCGAGATTTCCTAGATAATTGCTTCCTATGTCGATGGATTGGCCATGAAGGGCCAATTGCAGGGCCACCACGCTCTCCAGACTTGACATCACTGTATTTCTTTCTCCGGGGGTTTCATTAAAGACCGTGTGTATGTTCCTCCCCTATCAAATAATTTAGCTGATCTGAAAAATTGAATCTACGCTACTGTTGTGCAAGTTAAGACAGATTTGCTACAGTGAGTGTGGCGATAAACGGTGGGATGTTGGCCACATCACAAATGGTAGTCACATTGAACCACAACGACTCTTGACACTTGAGGCAGATTGCTACAAAAGACACAGCTACCGATTCTGTAAGTTACCTCAATAAATTTGTGAACCATTCCAAAGTTGTAAAGTCCTGTTTTGACTCACTCTGTACTGTCTCTGCATGTCTGTCTCTGTGACAGTGCATCTTTCAAGTCCACCCAGGGGACTCGCGGCTTTTTCGTGAGCTCTTGCGTGCTGCACACAGGGCTCGAGCTATTGCAGACCATTCTTCCTTCCCAGGCTGCATTTCCTTCACCATATCCCTCCCTCACCATCCTTGCTCCTTCCCCACTGCATCTACATCTACATCCATACTCCGCAAGCCACCTGACGGTGTGTGGCGGAGGGTACTTTGAGTACCTCTATCGGTTCTCCCATCTATTCCAGTCTCGTATTGTTCGTGGAAAGAACGATTGTCGGTATGACTCTGTGTGACCTATAATCTCTCTGATTTTATCCTCATGGTCTCTTCGCGAGATATACGTAGGAGGGAGCAACATACTGCTTGACTCCTCGGTGAAGGTATGTTCTCGAAACTTTAACAAAAGCCCGTACCGAGCTACTGAGCGTCTCTCCTGCAAAGGCTTCCACTGGAGCTTATCTATCATCTCCGTAACGCTTTCGCGATTACTAAATGATCCTGTAACGAAGTGCGCTGCTCTCCGTTGGATCTTCTCTATCCCTTCTATCAAGCCTATCTGGTACGGATCAAGCAGTGGGCGAACAAGTGTACTGTAACCTGCTTCCTTTGTTTTCGGATTGCATTTCCTTAGGATTCTTCCAATGAATCTATCTGGCATCTGCTTTACCGACGATCAACTTTATATGATCATTCCATTTTAAATCACTCCTAACGCGTACTCCCAGATAATTTAAGGAATTAACTGCTTCCAGTTGCTAACCTGCTATATTGCAGCTAAATGATAAAGGATCTTTCTTTCTATGTATTCACAGCACATTACACTTGTCTACATTGAGATTCAATTGCCATTCCCTGCACCATGCGTCAATTCGCTGCAGATCCTCCTGCATTTCAGTACAATTTTCCATTCTTACAACCTCTCGATATACCACAGCATCGTCCGCAAAAAGCCTCAGTGAACTTCCGATGTTATCCACAAGGTCATTCATGTATATTGTGAACAGCAACGGTCCTATGACACTCCCCTGTGGCACGCCTGAAATCACTCTTACTTTGGAAGACTTCTCTCCATTGCTGCGTTATGTTCTACATCTACATTTATACTCCGCAAGCCACCCAACGGTGTGTGGCGGAGGGCACTTTACGTGCCACTGTCATTACCTCCCTTTCCTGTTCCAGTCGCGTATGGTTCGCGGGAAGAACGACTGTCTGAAAGCCTCCGTGCGCGCTCTAATCTCTCTAATTTTACATTCTTGATCTCCTCGGGAGGTATAAGTAGGGGGAAGCAATATATTAGATACCTCATCCAGAAACGCACCCTCTCGAAACCTGGCGAGCAATCTACACCGCGATGCAGAGCGCCTCTCTTGCAGAGTCTGCCACTTGAGTTTATTAAACATCTCCGTAACGCTATCACGGTTACCAAATAACCCTGTGACGAAACGCGCCGCTCTTCTTTGGATCTTCTCTATCTCCTCCGTCAAACCGATCTGGTACGGATCCCACAATGAGCAATACTCAAGTATAGGTTGAACGAGTGTTTTGTAAGCCACCTCCTTTGTTGATGGACTACATTTTCTAAGCACTCTCCCAATGAATCTCAACCTGGTACCCGCCTTACCAACAATTAATTTTATATGATCATTCCACTTCAAATCGTTCCGCACGCATACTCCCAGATATTTTACAGAAGTAACTGCTACGAGTGTTTGTTCCGCTATCATATAATCATACAATAAAGGATCCTTCTTTCTATGTATTCGTAATACATTACATTTGGCTATGTTAAGGGACAGTTGCCACTCCCTGCACTAAGTGCCTATCCGCTGCAGATCTTCCTGCATTTCGCTACAATTTTCTAATGCTGCAACTTCTCTGTATACTACAGCATCATCCGCGAAAAGCCGCATGGGACTTCCGACACTATCTACTAGGTCATTTATATATATTGTGAAAAGCAATGGTCCCATAACACTCCCCTGTGGCACGCCAGAGGTTACTTTAACGTCTGTAGACGTCTCTCCATTGATAACAACATGCTGTGTTCTGTTTGCTAAAAACTCTTCATTCCAGCCACACAGCTGGTCTGATATTCCGTAGGCTCTTACTTTATCAGGCGACAGTGCGGAACTGTATCGAACGCCTTCCGCAAGTCAAGAAAAATAGCATCTACCTGGGAGCCCGTATCTAATATTTTCTGGGTCTCATGAACAAATAAAGCGAGTTGGGTCTCACACGATCGCTCTGTCCGGAATTCATGTTGATTCCTACATAGTAGATTTTGGGTTTCCAAAAACGACATGATACTCGAGCAAAGAACATGTTCTAAAATTCTACAACAGATCGACGTCAGAGATATAGGTCTATAGTTTTGCGCATCTGCTCGACAACCCTTCTTGAAGACTGGGACTACCTGTGCTCTTTTCCAATCACTTGGAACCCTCCGTTCCTCTAGAGACTTGCGGTACAGGGCTGTTAGAAGGGGGGCAAGTTCTTTCGCGTACTCTGTGTAGAATCGAATTGGTATCCCGTCAGGTCCAGTGGACTTTCCTCTATTGAGTGATTCCAGTTGCTTTTCTATTCCTTGGACACTTAGTTTGATGTCAGCCATTTTTTCGTTTGTGCGAGGATTTAGAGAAGGAACTGCAGTGCGGTCTTCCTCTGTGAAACAGCTTTGGAAAAAGGTGTTTAGTATTTCAGCTTTACGCGTGTCATCCTCTGTTTCAATGCCATCTTCATCCCGGAGTGTCTGGATATGCTGTTTCGAGCCACTTACTGATTTAACGTAAGACCAGAACTTCCTAGGATTTTCTGTCAAGTCGGTACATAGAATTTTACTTTCGAATTCACTGAACGCTTCACGCATAGCCCTCCTTACGCTAACTTTGACATCGTTTAGCTTCTGTTTGTCTGAGAGGTTTTGGCTGCGTTTAAACTTGGAGTGGAGCTCTCTTTGCTTTCGCAGTAGTTTCCTAACTTTGTTGTTGAACCACGGTGGGTTTTTCCCGTCCCTCACAGTTTTACTCGGCACGTACCTGTCTAAAACGCATTTTACGATTGCCTTGAACTTTTTCCATAAACACTCGACATTGTCAGTGTCGGAACAGAAATTTTCGTTTTGATCTGTTAGGTAGTCTGAAATCTGCCTTCTATTACTCTTGCTAAACAGATAAACCTTCCTCCCTTTTTTATATTCCTATTAACTTCCATATTCAGGGATGCTGCAACGGCCGTATGATCACTGATTCCCTGTTCTGTACATACAGAGTCGAAAAGTTCGGGTCTGTTTGTTATCAGTAGGTCCAAGATGTTATCTCCACGAGTCAGTTCTCTGTTTAATTGCTCGAGGTAATTTTCGGATAGTGCACTCAGTATAATGTCACTCGATGCTCTGTCCCTACCACCCGTCCTAAACATCTGAGTGTCCCAGTCTTTAGCTGGTAAATTGAAATCTCCACTGAAGACTATAACATGCTGAGAAAATTTATGTGAGATGTATTCCAAATTTTCTCTCAGTTGTTCTGCCACTAATGCTGCTGAGTCGGGAGGTCGGTAAAAGGAGCCAATTATTAACCTAGCTCGGTTGTTGAGTGTAACCTCCACCCATAATAATTCACAGGGACTATCCACTTCACTACAGGATAAACTACTACTAACAGCGACGAACACTCCACCACCGGTTGCATGCAATCTATCCTTTCTAAACACCGTCTGTACCTTTGTAAAAATTTCGGCAGAATTTATCTCTGGCTTAAGCCAGCTTTCTGTACCTATAACGATTTCAGCTTCAGTGCTTTCTATCAGCGCTTGAAGTTCTGGTACTTTACCAACGCAGCTTCGACAGTTGACAATTACAATACCGATTGCTGCTTGGTCCCCACATGTCCTGACTTTGCCCCGCACCCATTGAGGCTGTTGCCCTTTCTGTACTTGCCCAACGCCATCTAACCTAAAAAACCGCCCAGCCCACGCCACACAACCCCTGCTACCCGTGTAGCCGCTTGTTGCGTGTAGTGGACTCCTGACCTATCCAGCGGAACCCGAAACCCCACCACCCTATGGCGCAAGTCGATGAATCTGCAGCCCACACGGTCCCAGAAACGTCTCAGCCTCTGATTCAGACCCTCCACTCGGCTCTGTACCAAAGGTCCGCAGTCAGTCCTGTCGACGATGCTGCAGATGGTGAGCTCTGCTTTCATCCCGCTAGCGAGACTGGCAGTCTTCACCAAATCAGATAGCCGCTGGAAGCCAGAGAGGATTTCCTCGGATCCATAGCGACAACACATCATTGGTGCCGACATGAGCGACCACCTGCAGATGGGTACACCCTGTACCCTTCATGGCATCCGGAAGGACCCTTCCCACATCTGGAATGACTCCCCCCGGTATGCACACGGAGTGCACATTGGTTTTCTTCCCCTCTCTTGCTGCCATTTCCCTAAGGGGCCCCATTACGCGCCTGACGTTGGAGCTCCCAACTACCAGTAAGCCCACCCTCTGCGACCGCCCGGATCTTGCAGACTGAGGGGCAACCTCTGGAACAGGACAAGCAGCCATGTCAGGCCGAAGATCAGTATCAGCCTGAGACAGAGCCTGAAACCGGTTCGTCAGACAAACTGGAGAGGCCTTCCGTTCAGCCCTCCGGAATGTCTTTCGCCCCCTGCCACACCTTGAGACGACCTCCCACTCTATCCCGGGCAACCACAGTCGTAGTCCGATCGGGGGATGCGTGGGACGAGCTGGCCGTCCCCGACAAACCCCCATCCGGACCCCCACAGTGATGCCCATTGGCAACAGCCTCAAGCTGTGTGACCGAAGCCAACACTGCCTGAAGCTGGGAGCGAAGGGATGCCAACTCAGCCTGCATCCGAACACAGCAGTTGCAGTCCCTATCCATGCTAAAAACTGTTTTGCAAAGAACGTCTGAACTAATCTACAGAGAGCGCAAACAAATCGACAAAATTTAAACGGTTATTAAAATACAAGATTGCCTAGTAAATGCAGTAATGCTGCTACTTGCGCACTGCTGACACTGCTCGGTGGCGGAAGGAGACTACGCGATTTTACACTATTCAGGTACTAAAACGCGATGCTACAACTCTCAAGTACTATAATACGCCCGAAATTTATGAATTACACAATGCAAGTACCAAAAACACGCAAAGAAATTAAGAATTAAACTATGTAACAAATGAGTGAGCTAGGAGTATACGACTTGCTGCTGCAGCTGCTTATCCCCTACTTCCCCTCTGTTAGTGTTCTTATTTATATTGATCAGGGTATCCACCTGGGTCCCTGTATTCCATGCAATTTTGTTCCTCGTGCTTGATCTCTTTCATCCTTTTTGGTTTCGCGAGTGATGAGATAGGCAGCCAAGAGTTGCATTCACTTCACAAGATGGTAACTCAGACTAGTGGCAGTCTAACGAATAACTAATGATAATCTTGCTGAAGCTACCTAACGTCCGATAAGCTAAATGCAACGATGGAACAATACGCCAAACCCGGAACCAGCGATCTGCACTACGTCCTCAGAATACTGTGCTTAGAGTGCCTGGAACGAGAAAGGCATCACTACCATCAGAGCAGAAGAAACACCAACCGGCCCCCAGGGCAGGTAACTGGAGCGTTAGCGGCCACCAGGTAAGTCAAAGTACCGCTGGTTGGACTTAACAAATTGTAACAAGTTGAACGCAGTAAATAGTAATAAGTCGAGGAAAGCTAATCAGATCCGCCTTCCCCAAGCACTCCACTCTTTGCTCTTCGCCTCGGCGACACTACGAGCAGCAGCACGAACCCAAGTCACTGGAGAATCGCGAAATATCACAATAGTGGAGGTTTCTCTACTTGGATTGAAATGCACTCGTCTTAAAGCTGGCTGAATCCGGTTTACGACGAGGTCGTGCACCCTCGTGATCACAGCCCTTCCACCCGGCACTTCATGCATGCTGTCAGCGGTCCCGGCGTGTTCTGGAACTGGGCGGACCTGGCCACACACACACACACACACACACACACACACACACACACACACACACACACACAGACACACACCGACACACACAGAGAGAGAGAGAGAGAGAGAGAGAGAGAGAGAGAGAGAGAGAGAGAGATACTACATACCGATAACCGCCGCTGCTGCCACTAGCGGACAGGACACGCTTGCGAAACCGAGTGGTGCCAGTCAACACGATAAGACATACAACTGCAACTAAACGATACCGTCTGGCCTCCAAAAGAGGGCGGAAATCTACAAACAACACCAACGCGAGCCGCAGCACAGCTCAAGACCCTGTGGTGAATGTGGACACCCATTCCATGAGGAAAACACACTGCGTTCCGGCACCTCTGTGTGTAAATTGTCATCACCACTACTGTCTACACTTACCAGTTCGTACAGCTTTTTTTTGGGGGGGGGGGGGGGGGGGGGAGGCATCCGTATTCTGACTGGTTTGATGCGGCCCACCACGAATTCCTCTCCTGTGCGAACTTCTTCATGTCAGAGTATCACTTGCAACCTACGTACTCAATTATTTGCTGTATGTATTCTAATCTCTGCCTTCCTCTACAGATTTTGCCCTCTACAGTTGCCTCTAGTACCATGGAAGTCATGCCATCATATCTTAACAGATGTCCTATCATCCCGTCCCTTCTCCTTATCGGTGTTTTACACTTACTCCTTTCCTCTCCGATTTTGTGCAGAACCTCCTCATTCCTCACCTTATCAGTCCACCTAATTTTCAACATTCGTCTGTTACACCAAATCTCAAATGCTTCGATTCTCTTCTGTTCCGGTGTTCTCACAGTCCTTGTTTCACTACCATACAATGCTGTACTCCAGACTTAGGTTCTCAGAAATTTCTTCCTCAAATTAAGGTCTATGTTTGATAGTAGTAGACTTCTCTTGGCCAGGAATGCCCTTTTTGCCATTACTAATCTGCTTTTGATGTCGTCCTTGCTTCATCCGTCATTGCTTATTTTACTGGCTAGGTAGCAGAATTCCTTAACTTCATGTACTTCATGACCATCAATCCTGATAAGTTACTCGCTGTTCTCATTTCTACTACTTCTCATTACCTTCGTCTTTCTTCAATTTACTCTCAGTCCATACTGTATACTCATTAGACTGTTCATTCCGTTCAGCAGATCGTGTGATTCGTCTTCACTTTCACTCAGGATAGCAATGTCATCGGCGAATCGTATCTTTGATATCCTTTCACCTTGAATTTTAATTCCACTCCTGAACCTTTCTTTTATTTCCATCATTGCTTCTTCGATGTACATATTGAAATGTAGAGGGGGAAAGACTACATATATGTCTTACGCCCTTTTTTAATCCGAGCACTTCGTTCTTATTATTCCCACGTGAGTCTTGTACATATTGTGTATTACCCGACTCTCCCTATAGCTTACCCCTATTTTTCTCAGAATTTCGAACATCTTGTACCATTTTACATTGTCGAATGCTTTTTCCAGTTCAACAAATCCTATGAACGTGTCTTGATTTTTCTTTAGTCTTGCTTCCATTATCAACGCAACATCAGAATTGCCTCTCTCTTGCCTTTACCTTTTCTAAACCCAAACTGATAGACATCTAGCGCATCCTAATTTTTCTTTTCCATTCTTCTGTATATTATTCTTGTCAACAACTTGGATGCATGAGATGTTAAGCTGATTGTGCGATAATTCTCGCACTTGTCAGTTCTTGCAGTCTTCGGAATTGTGTGTATGATATTGTTCCGAAAGTCAGATGGTATGTCGCCAGACGAATACATTCTACACATCAACGTGAACAGTCGTTTTGTTGCCACTTTCCCCAACGATTTGAGAAATTCTGATGGAATGTTACATGTCCCTTCTGTCTTGTTTGACCCTATGTCCTCCAAAGCTCTTTTAAATTCTGATTTTAATACTGGATTCCCTATCTCTTCTAAATCGACTCCTATTTCCTCTTTTATCACATCATGCAAATCTTCCTCCTCATAGGGGCTCTCATTGTATTCTTTCCACCTATCCGCTCTCTCCTCTGCATTTAGCAGTGGATTTACCGTTGCACTCTTAATGCTACCACCCTTGCTTTTAACGGAAGGTTGTTTTGACTTTCTGGTATGCAGAGTTTGTTCTTCCGACAACCATTTATTTTTCGATTTCTTCACATTTTTCCTGCAGCCATTTCGTCTTAGGTTCCCTGCACTTCCTGTTTATTTCATTCCTCAGCTACTTGTATTTCTGTATTCCTGGTTTCCCGCAACGCTTTTGTACTTCCTCCTTTCATCAATCAAATGAAGTATTTCTTCTGTTGCCCATGGTTTCTTCACAGTTACCTTCTTTGTACTTGTTTTTCTTTCCAGCTTCTGTGATTGCCCATTTTAGAGACGTCCATTCCTCTTCATCTGTACTGCCCCACTAAGCTATTCCTTACTGCTGCATCTGTACCCTTAGAGAATTTTAAGCGCATCTCGTCATTCTTTCGTTCTTTTGTACTCCACTTCTTTGCGTAATGATTCTTCCTGCCTAGTGTCTTAAATTTCAGCCTACTCTTCATCACTACTACATTGTGATCTGAGACTATATCTGCTCCTGGGTACGCCTTACAATCCAGTACCTGATTTTTGAATCTCTGTCTCACCATGATGTAATCTAACTGAAATCTTACCTTATCGACCGCCGTTTTCCAAGTATACCACCACCTCTTGTGATTCTTGAACAGAGTATTCGCTATTACTGGCTGAAACTTGTTGCAGAACTCAAATAGTCTTTCTCCTTTCTCATTCCTTGATCCAAGCCCACATTCTCCTGTAAACCTTTCTTCTACTCTTTCCCCTACAACTGCATTCCAGCCTCCCATAACTATTAGATTTTCGTCTGCCCTCCCAATATCCTCATATACTTTCTCCTTCTCGTCATCTTTAGCTTCCATATATACCTGAACTACCGTTGTCGGTGTTGGTTTCCTGTCGTTTCTGACAACAACCCTATCACTGCACTGTTCACAGTAACACACTCTCTGCCCTACCTTCTTATTCATAACGAATCCTTCTACTGTTATACCACTTCCTGCTACTGTTCATATTACCCTATACTCATCTGACCAGAAATCCTTATCTTCCTTCCACTTCACTACACTGACCACTACTATATCTACATCGAGCCTTGCATTTCCCTTTACAGATTTTCTAGTTTCCCTACCAGGTTCAAGCATCTGACAATCCACACTCCGATTTGAAGAATGATATTCTTTCGTTGATTATGCAGTCTGTTGCCGGCCGGTGTGGCCGAGCGGTTCTAGGCGCTTCAGTCTGGAACCGCGCGACCGCTACGGTCGTAGGTTCGAATCCTGCCTCGGGCATGGATGTGTGTCATGTCCTTGGGTTAGTTAGGTTTAAGTAGTTCTAAGTTCTAGGGGACTGATGACCTCAGATGTTAAGTCCCATAGTGCTCAGAGCCATTTGAACCATTTTGCAGTCTGTTGCTCATGGTCACCTCCCCCTTGGCAGTCCCCTCCCAGAGATCCGAATGGGAGACTATTCCAGAATCTTTTGCCAATGGAGAGATCATGATGGCACTTTTCAATCACATGCCACATTTCCTGCGGACACAAGTTACATGTCTTTAATGCAGTGGTATCCATTGCCTTCTGCACCCTCATGCCATTTATCACTGTTGATTCTTCCGCCTTTAGGGGTAGTTTCCCACCTGTAGGACAAGAGTCCTCTGAGCCTTTGTCCGCTCCTCTGTCCTCTTTGACAAGGCCGTTGGCAGAACGAGAGTGACTTCTTATGTCGGAAGGCTTTGCTCGCCAATGCTGATTATTAATCAAAATTTAAGCAGTGGTAGGATTCGAACCCGGGACCGAGGGCGTTTTGATTACTAATCAGAGATGAAAGAAGAAAAGAAGATCCAAGAAAGAAAAGATTACTGTGGATCGTCTGTCTTACACTGAGGCTAGCCAAAATCATGACCGATTGCACCTAGTGTTGATGTTCTTCTACTTTTACTTCTGTTACCTCCTTTCCCCCCTCCTCCCTCTTCCCTAGCTCAGTCGTGTCCCCCTCTTCTCTCCCCCCCCCCTTTCCCGTGCAGTTCCCTCGCCCTCCCTTCCCTCTGCCCAGCCAAAGAAATGCCCCCTGTTCTTCGGCGCATGCCACTGATGGGGCTTACCCACCCCCCCT
The DNA here is from genome assembly GCF_023864345.2 of Schistocerca serialis cubense. Classification (NCBI taxonomy): domain Eukaryota; kingdom Metazoa; phylum Arthropoda; class Insecta; order Orthoptera; family Acrididae; genus Schistocerca; species Schistocerca serialis. The sequence goes on from NC_064638.1 coordinate 419,558,480, forward strand.
CCCCCTCCCCGTCATTTATCAGGCCGGAGGCCTGCTACCACGACTCGGTCACAGGATGCACTGTCTCTGAACGCCACGGTCACCCACTCTCTTTCGGTTGCAGATCTCGCAGAAACCTGTTCTCCCTCCGTGCCCTTCACTCTGAAAGAGAAGAAACATAAACCCCAGGATAAAGCCGCTCTGGTGCCCTTAGGAGTGCCACCTCTCCCCTTGTAACCTGAGTCTGATATCTTATTTATAGATGTCATCCTGCAACCTCTGACCCAGTGACATGATCTCCCTTCAGCTTCTTTATGTCCAGCATGGACTCTATCCAAATGATAATCCAGTGGAATTGCAACACATATCCTCTTATTCTGCACTCTGTCTTGCTCTTCAGAAAATGCACTTGTGTGATGACCACTCTCCAACATTTCATGATTACCGAGCATTCTGTCAGAACCATGCCAATCACAAGATAGCGTCTGGAGGGATCTGCACTTTGGTTTGCACCAATGTCATTAGTGAGTGAATCCCCTTTCGTACCAACCTAGAAGCAATAGCAGTATGGGTGCAAACGACCCCAGCAATCACCTATCACAATGTCAGCCTCCCTCCAGGTAGGTGACTTCCTTATGTTGACCTGCCTACCTCAATACAGCAACTCTCACCCCCATATTTCCTCTTTGTGGTCTTCAATGCACAGCACCCCATATGGGGGAGAGCCACTTCAATAGGTAGGAGTCTTCTAATTAACCAACTTATTACAAATTTTGATATGTCTCCCCTCAACAATGGTTCCCTTAACCACTTCAGTGCTGCTCCTGGCACCTTTTTTGATATCGATCTCACATGCTCCTTCCCACTCTCATGGCTTCCCTGGTGATCTTTGTGACAGTGATCACTTTCTGGTGATCCTGTTGTTCCCCTGCCGCTGCCAGGCAGACAGGCCTCCACTTTGGGCATTCTGCAGAACCAACTGGCCTTCATATACATCTGCTGTGCGCTTCGACACCCCTCTCTCGGAATGCATTGATGAGTCATGGAAGAAGTCTGACACTGTTCTTCATGCCGCTGACACTGCTATCCCCCTATCCACAGGTCCCCCTCGTCTTCGACCTGTACCATGGTGAACCAAGAGTGTAACAGTAATTATCCAGGATTGCTGATGGGAGCTACAATAATACCCTTCACAGACCAGCCTTATAGCTTTTAAGCATCTCCAGACTAAAGTTCACTGCCTTATTAAGCAAAATAGACAGGAAAGCTGGGAGTGCTGTGTTTCCTCCCTGGGGGGTGTATGCCTATTCATAGCTGCCTTCTGGGCTGCCAGCGACAATAAACTGTCCAGGGTCTTATCTTACAGGGTGCTCTGTGTACTGATCCATCAATCCTTGCAGAACACCTCGTAGCGCCAGCATCAGCGTCCTTTTTCTTTCTGATGAGTTGAAGGAATCCCCTGTTTCAACCTCCACTAAGCTGAAGCTTATATGAACCCTTTACTGAGTGGGAAATCTTCCAGGCTCTTGCCTCTGCACATGACACAGCCCCAAACCTGGATTCCATCCACAATGAGACGATCCAACACTTGGACATTACACAGAGGCAAAATCTCCACAGGAGCTTCAACCGCATTTGGCTCACAGGTGCCTTCCCCTCGCAATGATACCTGTCTTTAAGCCTGGGAAGAACCCAACGTCTTTCGACAGTTACCGCCCATCTAGCCTGACCAATATACTTTGTGAACTGTTGAGAGGATAGTTACCTTCAAATTATGTTCAGTACTCAAATTTCAGGCCTTTTGTCCTTGTATCAGTGTGGCTTCCGTGAAGGACGATCTACAACTGACCATTTACCCAGATTGGAAACAACATGCTTCAAAATGCTTGTAACCTCTGTTGGGCCAGTGATTACACTGGCGTTATATGTAGACAATTTTTGCACTTGGTGCAGCTCCCTCTTGGTAGGGTCTGCTGAAGACCAGCTCCAAGGTGCCATCCATCAGGTCTCTGTGTGAGCCCTCTCCGATGGCTTCCTGTTTTCTCCTCCAAAACGCGGGTTATGAATTTTTTTCTGTCAACCCCACAGTAGACCCCGACCAGTGCCTAGAAGTTGTTGCACATTCTCATTTCTTGGGTCTGGTTTCTGATAAAAAAGCAGATGTGGCTGCCTCATATTTCGACCTGAAGACTACCTGCATGCAGAAGCTTAATGCTATCTGCCTCCTGGCCCCCACATCTTGTGGTGCAGACCATGCTCTCTTCTCCATCTGTACTGTTCACTGATTTTGTTCAGACTAGATTGTCCATTCAATGATTTCCTGACAATCCCGTGTACCCTGTCCTCTTTGCAAACGAGTCTCCCTCCTGATACCCACCTTTGGGTGGGATTGCCAGTTGTAATGGATATCCATCTCCACCTCCATGCACTGGAAAGTGCCCTGTGTATTTCCTCCCATACCCTCCCCCCCCCCCCCCCCCCTCTCTTGGATGGTGCCTCAACCAAGAATTAGGGCTGACCCATTCCAGGGTCCTAAGGTCTCTGTCAACCATATGATATTCCAGCGTTTTGTATGTTCCATCCTTGATGGGTTTCAGGCCAATACCACGTTCTTCACTGATGGTTCTAAAATGATAATTAAGGCGGGAATGGTTTTACGTCTCCTACTGGCATAGAACACCATTTACAGCTGGGATCATGTAGTGTGTTCACAGCAGAGCTGCTAGCCATTAACAGGGCCGTCTATTTTGTTGCTGAGACCTCTATGAATATATACTGGCTAAATGAGCAGCCAGCAAGCTATAGAACGATGCTACTCTCATCACCCTTTGGTCTCTGCTATACATGACCTTCTCCCTGCTCTTGGCCATGCCGCCTGCTCAGTTGTCTTTCTCTGGGTCGCTAGTCATGTGGAGATCCCAGCAAATGAACTGGCTAACCATTTGGCTAGAGAGGCATATACGTACCCCCTATTCCCTTTCATGATTACAGGTGCATATAAGCAGATACACACAAAATCTCTCTTTGCCCAAATGTGGAATGACATCTGATGCACTACTGCTCCCAGTAATAAACTCCGCACAAACAAGGAGACTACTGCAGTTTGGCGCCCTTCCTTCTGCTTATATCATAAGGCGTCCACTGTCTTATGCCTGTATACAATGGTCTTACTCAGCTCAGCCATTGTTTTCTCTTTGATAATGGTTCAAATGGCTCTGAGCACTATGGGACTCAACTGCTGAGGTCATTAGTCCCCTAGAGCTTAGAACTAGTTGAACCTAACTAACCTAAGGACATCACAAACATCCATGCCCGAGGCAGGATTCGAACCTGCGACCGTAGCGGTCTTGCGGTTCCAGACTGCACCGCCTTTAACCGCACGGCCACTTCGGTCGGCTTTGATAATGAGCCACTCCCACAATGTGATTGTGGAGCCAGACTGATATATACTATATATTTGTGGAATTTCTTCTTCTTTTGGCCCTTCGTACTAGGTATAGCATTCGAGATTCCTTGTCTTTAATATCAGCAGACGATTCGCAAATGGTTGAACCAGTCCTCTGTTTCTTTGTGAAAGTGGTTTTTATTTTCAGTTATGAAGTTATGCTTTCCTCCTGGAGCAGGGGCAGTGTGGTTGTGGTTGGGTGGCCGGTGCCTCACTTAATGTTTTCTGTGCCTGGGACCCACGGCCACTCCCTCATGCAAAGAACGCTCTTTTACCCGTCTTTTTCCAGTTTGAGAGTTGGCCTACCCTTCTATGCCTTCTACTGTGTGTGTGTTTTTAGCTGGTAAGTAATTGGTTCCCCCTCTGACTGGATCCGCCCACTTCTAGCGGACGCCTCTATCTTACGCAAGTAACTTTCGAATAGCGAAACTGATGACCTCGCTGTTTAGTTCCATAAACCCCCTCAATCAATCAATCACGTTTTGAGTAGCTGTTCGCCCGAGTGACAGTATATATGGGCACGACCGTCGACCTGATGTAAGAAAACTTGATTACCGGACCAGACGACACATTCCCATTGATGCAGGGTCCAATACCGGTACCTGCAGTCGTAATATGTGATGTTGGCTCAACAGGGGTATACGTAAGAGTTGTATACTGCGCCGACAGAAGTGTTCTGAAACATTTGTTCCTGTGTCACCATTGTACTCTGTCGTTGTTTGCCACAGATCGTCCAATGTGCTGCATTACAAAGCACGCACTTATGTGATGAGGCATGGACGTCCGACACCTCTTCGTCCACGAGTAATTTCATCGCCCTTCAACCACTTTCCATAGATGCCTACGACAGTAGCACGTGAACAGCGGACCAGCTTAGCTGTTTGTGAAATTCTCGTTGCAGTCGGGTTTCCAGATTGAGTTTTCGAAATTCCCCTACAGCAGACATAAAAATTCCCCAATTCAGCAACGTTACCCAAATATCTTAAACCTACCTGTTGCTTTAAACTATTTTCTATTAGTGTTGGTACATTGAATATGTGGAATTACTTGTTGAGAGCCGTAAAATTGATATACATAAAAAAATTATATTACATAAACTAAAACTTTTAGTTTGTACATAAAAACAATTCCTTACCAGAAAAATAAAATAAACCTGCTCTAGGAGTGCCAAGTTTGCTTCCTTCACGCTTTTTTCATTGTTCTGTTTACAAATTAGCTTCCGCCTGCGTGTACTTTACTTCACTGCCAGTTTTTAGCCGGAAGGGGGAGTAGGGGTGAGGAAGTAAAGTTCTTGAAGACGAGGCATTACTTTAGTGTCCTGGCTTAAATACCAAATCTCTCCGCAGTGTCTCGTGAAGTGAGGGCATGTGATACTGTTGGTGCTGCGTCCGTGAGATGGGGATGTTAAGCTTGGCTCCCTTGGCTAACCGCGAGGACTAGTTAAATTCCGGCACCGGGTTTCACCCTCTCCCTTCTCTCGTCGTCATCATGAACATCATAGTGCAAAACACACACACACACACACACACACACACACACACACACACACACACACACACGGAACGTGTTACAAATAAAGAAACGATAAAAGGAAAGGCCATCGGCTGAGTTGAAGAAAGGGTGACGGTAGTGAATATCTATAAAACTATGCGTTGTTTGAACTAAAACATCAGAGATGGCATTAGTAGGAAAGATAGGCAGATTAAATACTTCCCCGATTTACCCTTTGTCGAAATTTTCTTTCCCATAAATTTTCCCAACGTTTCGGTTTTCCCAAAGGTTCCCACCAAAACAATAGTTTTACCAAAGACTGTGAAAAGAAAAACAATCTGGAATTGTTGCGTCGTGGGGCGGCGGGCCCATGTTAGTCACTTAACGTAATACGTACGTAACAATGTATTGAAAAAAGTAATGAATTCATCTTCGGTTTAGGCAATTCTCATTTATAGTCGCGTCTCAGTTGCATATTTTTAAAATTAGATCACGTGTTTCGATCACTCTGGAATATCTTCAGAGATAAGTCGTTGCGTCAGCAACCCATGTTCTCTAGTCAGAAACACACATGAGAGTACTTAGATCTGAAGACGAACCACAGTGATCGAAACACTTAATCTAATTAAAAAACATGGAACTAAGACGGAACAACAAATCAGAATTATCTTAAATATCTATACAGTTGCTGAATCTCTCAAGACGATTATGTCGAGTATAGTGAGAATTCATCTTCCTTAATTCAGACACGATACGCTTAAAATACACCAAGTATACGGTGTCGATCTATTCCTGGAAGTAATTACGCGCACAAGAAGTTACGCCGCAGTTGCTAATCGCTCTCTGCCGAGTACTCTCTCCGCCTTTCTCCCCCTTCCCTCGGTCGTGGCCACTCTGCTGTCGCGGGAGACGTTTTGTAGCGGCCTAATTACGCTGTTTGTGACGAGGCCGTGCGAGGTGGAGCGCGCCGAGCCAATGGCGGGGCGCCGCTTTACGCTGTGTGTGTGTGTGTGTGTGTGTGTGTGTGTGTGTGTGTGTGTGTAGGCGCGCTGGACTGGGCGGCGGCCGAGGTGGTGGCGGCAGTCGTTGACCGCAGGCGGGCGCGGTCGCGGTCATCGGCCGCCCCTGCCGCTACCCCGGCAGCCTGCGCTGGCGGCAGGTAGACGCGGCGCTGCCCGCGGCCTTTTGCCGCCGGCCAGCCAATCATCCACTGCACGCGCTTCCTTATTACAAGCCTCGCCGGCGATAATTTATGTGAGCCGCCGGCGGTATGTGAGTGTAACGTGTGTGTGTGTGTGTGTGTGTGTGTGTGTGTGTGTGTCCGCATGACGGAATGCAACCCCCGTTCTTGCGAGCCGGCCGTGCGGACGCGTACACAACGGAGCGCACAGGTGGCTCGCCTGGCCTCTAACAAGGCGCGGGATAATCACCGCTCTTATGGCTGCCTCTCAGGATGGTTTCTTTCTCTGGTGGCGAGACAAGGGAAATCCATTTTGATCCTGTGGTACATCCAACACTTCGCCTCCTAACGATGTGGTAGTTAGGCGCACACCATTCGCTAGCCGTAGAATTGCGACGTGACTTGTTCCGATAAATGCGAGATCGGCGAGAGGATTCTGCTGCTGAGTGTTTTCCATATACAGGGTGTTACAAAAAGGTACGGTCAAAGTTTCAGGAAACATTCCTCACACACAAATAAAGAGAAGATGTTATGTGGACATGTGTCTGGAAACGCTTAATTTCCATGTTAGAGCTCATTTTAGTTTCGTCAGTATGTACTGTACTTGCTCGATTCACCGCCATGATTTCATACGGGATTACCTGTGCTGCTAGAATATGTGCCTTTACAAGTACGACACATGTGGTTCATGCACGATGGAGCTCCTGCACATTTCAGTCGAAGTGTTCGTACGCTTCTCAACAACAGATTCGGTGACCGATGTATTGGTAGAGGCGGACCAATTCCATGGCCTCCACACTCTCCTGACCTCAAACCTCTTGACTTTCATTTATGGGGGCATTTGAAAGCTCTTGTCTACGCAACCCCGGTACCAAATGTAGAGACTCTTCGTGCTCGTATTGTGGACGACTGTGATACAATACGCCATTCCCCAGGGCTGCATCAGCGCATCAGGGATTCCATGCGACGGAGGTTGGATGCATGTATCCTCGCTAACGGAGGACATTTTGAACATTTCCTGTAACAAAGTGTTTGAAGTCACGCTGGTACGTTCTGTTGCTGTGTGTTTCCATTCCATGATTAATATGATTTGAAGAGAAGTAATAAAATGAGCTCTAACATGGAAAGTAAGCGTTTCCGCACAAATGTCTACATAACATATTTTCTTTCTTTTGTTCGTGAGGAATGTTTCCTGAAAGTTTGGCCTTACCTTTTTGTAACACACTGTATAAGCTCGCACCAATGTCGCAACGTGACCAAAACTGTCCTTTACCACCTGTATCCGATCTCCGAAATTACTAGCAGGCATGTGATTTGTCTACATCTGTACTCCACAAGTCACTTTGTGCTTTGTGTACCATTCTCACTTCTCTATTTTCTTGTTGCAGTCACCAGTGGCTTGCAGTGTAACGATTCCATCTCAAGTACCGTGCTAAGTGGCGCTGGGGTTAGCACACTCGACTCGCATTCGGGAGGGCGATGGTTCGAACCTGCGCCCGGCTATCCTATTTTAGATTTTGTGCCATTTCCCTAAATCGCTTCAGGCAAATACCAGGATGGTTCCTTTTCAAGGGCACGACCGATTTCCTTCCCCATCCTTCCCTAATCCGAGCTTATGCTCCGTCTCTCATGACCTCGTTGTCGACGGGACACTAAACACTGCTCTCCTTCCCTCCTCCTCCTCCTCCTCCTCCTCATTCCTAGTTCCATCTCGTCTGTTATTGAAAGAGTCCAACAAGTGTAACGTCCCCTTAGAAAAAATTGTGAATGACTGTGCTGGTAGACGTCCACGTTATTTGATACAAAGACAGCTGAGCAAAACTGAACGTACTCAGACAGTTCTCTCTTTACTTATTCTGATCATCACTAAACTGACACACAGTATTTTTTTTTTTTAGCGCAACGCAATCTGACTTTCAATAACCCTACAAAAGAATGGCCCTGAGTAACAATAACCTATACCTTTCATAAATCACTTACCTCACAAAAATCTTCGTTACTCGAACTACTGCAATACAGCGATCGCCACTACTGCCAGCTAAATAAAAGATTCTAATTACTGAAGGCACTAACTACTGATAGGCATAGTTAGCAAATCAAATACAATGTATTTACCTTAGTAATGTTCAAAAGCTATTATATATATGTATATCTCAATTCATGACATCCATCTTAACAAATTTCCTTTTTCTGGCGGACACACGTCCAGATCGTCCGCTTATAGTGACCTCTCAAAACTCTGGCCTCTCTCTCTCTCTCTCTCTCTCTCTCTCTCTCTATACATTCACCACTGCTGGCGGCTCACCTCCAACTGCACAACGCTACGCGCTGTTCACATCCAACTGCCCAACACTACACAAGCGAATATTCCAACAATGAGTCCAACCAGCCGCAGACTGCACACAGCACAGTCAGTGATTTTCATGCAGAGCACTACGTGGCGTTACCAACATAAAAACCTAAACAGCTTACTTACGCAAGGAATATTCCTGCCGCGATACATTATCGCATCTGTGTGCTAACACTGCAAGTTGTCCCTTACATGACATTGCGTGTGGAGGGCTTCAAGGGTTGTACTGAAAGAACCAAACACCGCAATAAATGCCTGGACATAAAGACGCTGTTGTATTTGGTCACGAACTGCACCTACAGTATTCTGCAAGCGTCAGCCGTGGTCAGAACGGCGTTCTAAGTAGCTGCGAGCGCATTATGTCGGAGCTAAGTGCATTCAGACAAGGGTAAATTGTAGCACTGTGACTGCTGCCGTAACATAGTCGAACACTTCGGTTTTTCAAGAGGTATTGTATCGAAGATTCATAACACATACAAGGAAAGTAAAAATAGATCATTTGCTAAGTCAAAACGCCGACGAATGTGAGTGTCGAGTGATCGTGACGTTGGTCATTGGAGAGGATTACGACGAAAAGTAAGAGGAGAACAGCCGCAAAAGTCACACCAGAGCTCAAAGTCACACTTGCAAACCCTTTCAGCACCATCGCGATACGAAGGGAGTTGCAGAAGCAGGGAATTCAAATAGCGCACGTGACATGGAAAATACCCTTAACAGGAAAATGTGATGTCGAAGCCAAAGAACCTGGACTAAGGAGCAATGGAATTAAGTCGTTTGGCCGGATGAGTCTTGTTCAACACTATTAAGTTTCTGTCAAACTTTATATCACAAGAGTAGAAGGGAGATCGGTAATGATTTGGGCAGCGTGTCATGGTATTCCAAGATCCCCCCGGTTACTCTGAAATGTCGCTTTACTGCGAAGTATTATGTTACCATTTGGGCCATCCCATGGTCCAATGTTTGTTCTCAAATGATAATTTTGTGTTCCCACAGCTCGAAACGTGCAGGACTGGTTTTTTGAACACAAGTATGAATTTTCGCATCTCCCGTGGCCACCACACTCACTAAATCTCAACATTATCGACTCTTTGAGGTCTACTTCGGAGAGAAATGTTCGCAGTGGCTAGCCAGCACCACCATCGTTATCTGAACTTGATACTATTTTGTAGGAAGAACGGTATAAAATTACCTCGAAAACCACTTACGGTCTGTATTTCTCCATTGCGAGACGATGGGAAACTGTTTTTAACGCCAACGGTTTTCTTTCACCGTATTGGGTGTGTTGTGTTTTTGGTGTTTCCATATTTTGTCGTCCCACTGTATATTTAACAAACTCGGAAGTACATCTTATCAATCTGCACTTAATGGCCGGCCCAAGTGGCCGTGCGGTTGTAGGCGCTGCAGTCTGGAACCGCGAGGCCGCTAAGGTCGCTGGTTCGAATCCTGCCTCGGGCATGGATGTGTGTGATGTCCTTAGGTTAGTTAGGTTTAACTAGTTCTAAGTTCTAGGGGACTAATGACCTCAGAAGTTGAGTCCCATAGTGCTCAGAGCCATTTGAACCATTTTGCACTTAGTGGTTCGCTGATTGCTTCAGCAGAGACCTACTTACCTCAGACGCGTCGTCCCCATTGGAACTGTTCTCTGTAGAATGCGGCCACGAGCTGGTATTGTCTTCAGTGAAAATTCAGTGTGGTCGTTGGGTTCACTAGTTATGTCACTACAATACTGTTCAAAGTCTTTATCAAACCTTATTTATTTGCCCAAATGAAAGAAGGAAAGACTTTGTCTATATGATAAAATCAACGCTGCGAGAAAGCCAGTCGAAAAACCATACATTAATATAATGAATACATTATTTCATAATATCGAGCACCGCAAATTTTCTACATAATTTCACTGTATCTTCTTCCAAGACTTCCATTATCAAATCGAACTTGGAGAAATATAGCTCGTCCCTTCGATCTCCAGTTGAATGTTCACATCACCAGTTACCGAGCTACATACACTCAGAGATTACTACTACTAACAGTTCCGAGCTCTCGCGCACAGGGCGCTTTCTCGTGATGGCTCGGCCATCTCCGCCCCAATATTCGTTATGTTGATGTAATTCATTTTTTGTCTCTTGGAAGTTAATTTTTAATAAATAGTATTACAATTATAAAGCCTCAGCGTGGGTAAAGACTGCAGCATGGTTTCCTTGAAGTCAGGCAACTCGCCACCAATTTCGTATGGGAGTTCATACTGTCTGTCATAGTTGAAGTTTCCTTTCCTCTATGTGTCTATGCTCTCCAAATGTTAACAGAAAACCTCTCAGTGATGTAAAACTACTCTCTTGCAGCTTCTGCAACTGGAGTTGGATGAGCATTTCGGCGAATCTTTCGCGCTAACTAAAGGAACCAACGACGAACACATTGCTGTTATTTCAGGGGCGGCCATATCGTGCGAAACTTCACGCGTGCAGCGTGTTCTGGCCCAGTTTGTCAGTCGACTTTGCTCGCTATAATTATAATTGTAATTTCTTTATTTTGGCTTTGGGTTATAAGAACCATACAGCCAACAACGTATAAAGTGGTACAGAAATATAATAGTAAAAAAGCGAAATAGCACAATATTACGAAATTAGCATGCAAACACACTGTTAAAGTAAAATAAAACCACAGTTAGACTAATACCAGACAGCCAGCGGCAGTGATGACAATGAAATTGGAGCAGAATTACAAACAGCACTATACAGCAACGTTATGACAAACGTGCATATGCTCTTATAGTAAAATACAAAGCATGAAAGGGCAACACTGTACATCATACAATAAGTACAAGAGAAATGTAGCATGCAGACAGACGTACTTAAAGTAAAAGAAAAACCCAAAATGATAAACACTGCACAATGTACAATAGTGCTAGTTGGACAGTGACATAAAATGCACAAGAGAGCAATAATGAACATTTAATCTACAAATGGAGGTCTGCACTCAAATTAAAACACAAAATTACGCACCCGATTACGAACCGGGCTTATGCCATGTGAAAATGAAGACCACGGCAAATCGTAAATTAAATTTGGATGCCGGTTGCTTTCAAACAATCTGTGAGCAAGTTATACTTATCAAAACGGTGGAGTAAAACAAGAATACTGGTGGAGAGGGTGTAACCTCTCGGAACCAGTTTCTTACGCAAGCTTGATTGCGCAGTCGTGTAATGTAACATATCAATATGATGTGGTTAAGATCCACTAATGCCGTTGGGGCGTTGTCGAATTGTCCAGACGTTATAATCTTCAACCGATATACAGGGGATACACAAAATTTATTAATAAGGGGTTACCCCCATTTGCCCGTAATATAGCTGCGATTCTTCTTGGAATACCGGCATATAACGATTGTATAGCCTCCAGTGGAATGTTACGCCACTCTTCGATCAGAACCTCTTCTAACTCCTGTAGTGACTAGGGAGGCGGCAATATGCTCCGGAGTCTGCGCTCCAATACCGCTCACAAGGGTTCAAATTCAAATGGCTCTGAGCACTATGGGACTTAATATCCGAGGTCATCAGTCCCCTAGAACTTAGAACTACTTAAACCTAAGTAACCTAAGGACATCACACACATCCATGCCCGAGGCATGCAGTCGCTCGGTTCCGAACTGAAGCGCCTAGAACCGCTCGGAGACTGCGGCCGGCCACAAGGGTTCGATAAGGTTCAAGTCCGGTGACTGTGCTGGCCAGGGAAGACGCTGCAGTTTCGTTGCATGCTCCTCATATCACTATTGTACTATCCTGGCTATGTGAATGGGTGCATTATCGTCCTGAAATATGGCATCATTGTTGGGGAACAACATTTGAATCATGAGGTGCACCTGATCACCTAATATGTTCACATAGTCGTTGGCTGCAACACGGCCTTTGAGAGTAATGATGGTACCAGCAGAATACCATGATATGGCTGCCCACAACATCACAAATCCACCTCCATGCTTAACCCTTGGAATCAAGCAATCAGGATTTGTGGTCTTCTTTTGGCATTCTCCAGAAGTAAGCCCGGCCCGAGGTTGGGAATTACGAAAACGTTGACTCTTCGGAGCATATGACGTGTTTCCACTGATCAGCCGTCCAGGATTTATGCTCCTGACACCATATTTTATGCTTCTTTGCCTTGATTGTCGTCACTAAGTGTAGATAGATATGGGGTCTCGAAGACGGTTATTGAGCTCTGTAGTCACTTTAGCCGCCGTATTTTTGTCTTGTTCTGACACAATTCGTGTTAAACCACGAAGATCTCTGTCATTTAGTTTTGATGAGCGCCCACTTTTACGTTTACACGATGACGTCTTTCCATGTTTTGTGTAGGCTGTCATGATTGTTGAAACACCTCGTATGCCTGCTGATTTTCATAAACCTCCCTTCGTACTTCCTTTCTAGAGATATATTTCCTTTGCGTGCTGAGTTCCCTAGTCTGAAACCTTTTCAACTCCAGAGAACTACGGGCTGCTTCCGGAAACTTAACATCAAGCTCCCTCATTCACGATCCTCTCGTAGAAAATCACATACGCGATTACGCTGCTTCTCAGAAATTTCCGGAACAGCACGACGTTTCACTTAGCATTGCGGTACGGCGAAGTGCATTGGGCACAACTCTCTGAGTTCGGCAGAATCATGTAGCCAGTGTCGTTTAACATTCGCTATTTGTTCATTGTATGAAGGACGTTCACACACCCAATGGCTGTTTTTCACAAAAAGAGGCAGTCTAGCGATATGTTGCCGCAGTCCTTTAAAATGAATGGGAATTACAGAAGAGAGGGTTGAGAATTCTCAGTTCGCATGGCGACAGATACTGCATATTTGTTATTAAACGACTGTACTATGCCATGCAGAAAGAATTTAAAGATCTAGTTGACAATGAGAGCAACATACACTACTGGCCATTAAAATTGCTACACCACGAAGATGACGTGCTACAAACGCGAAATTTAACCGACAGCAAGAAGATGCTGTGATATGCAAATGATTAGCTTTTCAGAGCATTCACACAAGGTTGGCGCCGGTGGCGACACCTACAAGGTGCTGACATGAGGAAAGTTTCCAACCGATTTCTCATACACAAACAGCAGTTGACCGGCGTTGTTATGATGCCTCGTGTAAGGAGGAGAAATGCGTAGCATCACGTTTCCGACTTTGATAAAGGTCGGATTGTAGCCTACTGCGATTGCGGCTTATCGTATCGCGACATTGCTGCTCGCGTTGGTCGAGATCAAACGACAGTTAGCAGAATATGGAATCAGTGGGTTCAGGAGGGTAATACGGAACGCCGTGCTGGATCCCAGCGGCCTCGTGTCACTAGCAGTCGAGATGACAGGCATCTTATCCGCATGGCTGTAACGCATCGTGCAGCCACGTCTCGATCCCTGAGTCAACAGATGGAGACGTTTGCAAGACAGCAACCATCTGCACGAGCAGTTCGACGAGCTCGGAGGCCATGGCTGCGGTTACCCTTGACTCTGCATCACAGACAGGAACGCCTGCGATGGTGTACTCAACGACGAACCTGGGTGCACGAATGGCAAAACGTCATTTTTTTCGGGTGAATCCAGGTTCTGTTTACAGCATCATGATGGTCGCATCCGTGTTTGGCGACATCGCGGTGAAAGCACATTGGAAGCGTGTAGTCGTCTTCACCATACTGGCGTATCACCCGGCGTGATGGTATGATGTCATTGGTTACACGTCTCGGTCACCTCTTGTTCGCATTGACGGCACTTTGAACAGTGGACGTTACATTTCAGATGTGTTACGACCCGTGGCTATATCCTTCATTCGATCCCTGCGAAATCCTACACTTCAGCAGGATAATGCACGACCGCATGTTGCAGGTGCTGTACGGGCCTTTCTGACTTCAGAAAATGTTCGACTGCTGCCCTGGCCAGCACATTCTCCAGATCTCTCACCAACTGAAAACGTCTGGTCAATGGTGGCTGAGCAACTGGCTCGTCACAATAAGCCAGTCACTACTCTTGATGAACTGTGGTATCGTATTGAAGTTGCATAGGCAGCTGTACCTGTTCACGCCATCCAAGCTCTGTTTGACTCAATGCCCAGGCGTATCAAGGCAATTATTACGGCCAGAGGTGGTTTTTCTGGGTACTGATTTCTCAGGATCTATGCACCCAAATTGCGTGAAAATGTAATCACATGTCAGTTCTAGTATAGTATATTTATCCAATGAATACCCGTTTATCATCTGCATTTCTTCTTGGTGTAGCAATTTTAATGGCCAGTAGTGTATTATAACTATCGGCAGACGGGATTCATTGTTCTGTTGTACGAATAGTGAAATTTCTGAAGTCATACGCATTATTTAATTCCCAGTTGCAACCGTATTCAGTGGAAGTGTGCGGAAAGTATAGAGACTTCATATGTTACTACAAAGTACGTTGGTTAAGTCTCGGGGCCTGCCTGGAGTAATTTTTCGTTTCAAAACTCGCTATCGTTGAATGTATGAAAGAAAAAGGAGAGCAGGAACGAACATTAGAATTGTAGCCTTCGCATTTGACTTCACATAGCCCACCGTAAGACATTGCTACATAACTTCTTTCTGGTTTGATGGGGATGCATTTAAAAAGAAAATCGCGTTGAGAAGGGTCACATTCTGACGAAGATAGTCCACTTCCCTAAGCTCAGTCCCGTTAAAGAAAGGTCGAGATTTGAAGAATTCGTTCTGGCCTTGAAAGAATTACAAGGGTAGTTTCATAAGGATTTTGAAGACAGTATCAGTGTTACATCTGTTTCCTTGCTGTTTCTGATATCGTTTGCCGTTTCAGATTCATTCATTCATTCATTCATTCATTCATTTCCGTGTCCGGTCAGCATTCCCAAAACATAGCAGCTGTAATAGCTTTGTCATTTCCTTCATGAACATCTTGTATTGCGGACGGGTTGTCCAGAAGGGGGATACAAGTAGGTAGCTTGGATCTTCTTCAGCCCCGCAGTCGCAAGAGGTGTCTACACTCGCTGGTAGAATACCCATTTCTTCAGGTTGGTCTTGCATCGGGGGACGCCCACTCTTAGGCGGTTGAGGGATCTCCATACAGAGTATTGTAAGGTTTGCGCCAGGAGCTAGTTCTTCTTTTGGTGATACGTCTACGGACAGTGAGCGCTTCCATGTTGCAAGATGAATTGCCTCTGGTGTTCCCTCCAGTGGCGCAGTCCTAACAAGGAAACTCCTGCGGGATTTAAGGCGGGATCTTGCTGCCTGATGACCATACAGAGGATATCGGCGGTCATTCTCCAGCTTTTTTCTCTCATTGTCTGCAGCAATGTCCCTCCGGATATTGGGTGGGGTATTCCAACAATAGGATACAATTTCTGCACTGCCTCTTCAGATGAAAGCACCGCTGTGTGTAAACTGGTGTAACTAACTGACCTGCAAGGTAATTCCAGTTTCAATGACAAATCTTTTTACCTTAAGACTGAGCAGGCCGTTTACATTGCTTTCCTCAGGTAGAGTTACTAAGTCTCCATAATGAGGTTGCGAAAGCGCTACAATATTTTGATTCATATATTTGTGTGGAAGACCTTTTCCATTATGAAACTAAATAGGTCACGATTACGAGGCAACTTGATTGCGAAGCTAGCTCTCTCTCTCTCTCTCTCTCTCTCTCTCTCTCTCTCTCTCTCTCTCTCTCTCTCTCTGTGTGTGTGCGTGTGTGTGTGTGTGTGTGTGTGTGTGTGTGTGTGTGTGTGTGTGTGTGTGTGTGTGTGTGTGTGTGACTACCATATAAAAACTATATTACAGCTTCAATACGTCAAAAATAATTAAATACTGCAAGTTACTTTTGTTTGTCATGTATGTTGTTGAGAAATGCACCATATAAAACCAACTCGTGTGCACTGCGAATGCACTGCCATTTAAATGAGGCGCTCAGACAGCGTGACAGCTCAGATGACGTGGCGTGGCGGTGGGGGAAACCTGTAGCCACGCTGAGCGCTTTCGCACTCACGCCCGGGGACAGACTGCGGGCCGAAATCTTGGCCGCCGTTGTCTTATTTTAATCTTCTCTATTTCCTCTGTCAGTTATTCCTGGTAACTGTCCCAGCTGCCGAATATTGCTAAATTATAGATCGAATGAGGAGTTTGTAAGCTATCTCCTTCGTGGGCGGAGTGCATTTCGGGAGGATTCTTCCAATGAATCTGTCTGGGGTCTGCCTTAACTGCGATTAGTTTCATGTCGTCGTTCCACTTGCAATCGCTTCCTATGCGTACTCCCTGATATTCAATGGAGCTGACTGCTTCCTGTTATTGTTCTGCGATGTGTAATCATGCAACGAGTCTTTCCGCTGTGTCGCATTTGTTTGTGTTGAGGGTCAGCCGTCAATCCCTGTACCACGGGTCAGTCCTCTGCAGGTCTTCCTGCGTTTCGCCGCAATTTTCTAGCATTGCGACTTCTCTGCGTACATACCCATCTGCGAAAAGCCTCGTGGAATTCCCTACTCAGTCCGCTAGGTCATTTGTATAGACTGTGATTATACTTAAACTTTGCTACTTGAGCCATTGCTGAAGGAAAACTATTTACCGTCTGGGTACCCATCGTTATAGGATTGGTGACCAGACAGTGCCCTGCAGGACTTGCGTTGTTTGTAGTGTTAGCGTCATGACCTGCCGATAGGCGCCGGTGGTGATACGGCGACGTAGGGTTGATCACGAGCATCAGAGTGCGTTACACTTGCAGACAGTCAACATGGGGTTGCTGCTGTTCGTGAGTATAGACCCATTAGAGGAATATGGAGAGTCCTCTTTCCGCACCAGGACTGATGTACATGCATAATTCGGAAGTTCTAATTAAATGGCTATTGGGAATTGTTCCTGGGAGAGGCTGACGCCCAACTGCGCCACAAGTTCATGAAACAGTTACTGTTCCCATGAGTGTGAATACTAGATGCAATGTATGACCTTCAAGCAGTACACGAGCTATCACGACAACTGAATATTCCATGGTCCACCGTTCGAAAATTGCTGAGAACAGCTGCGAAATGGTTTCTGTAATGTCGTGGACGTAGACGGTCATCACACTGAGCAACCTTTAAACCTGGGACGTAAACGTGGTTCGCTCTTTATTTCTCTAGCGCATGTCCTTACAAATGTTCCCACAAAGTCGTAGGATTACTCATTTCGCAAGGGGGCGCTCTCAAACGGCGAAAGTTTAATTGTAACCACCCTGTATAATGTGAAAGTAACGGTCCTGCAACGCTTCTAATGGGTACACCCGGAGTTACTTTTACGCGTGAATGTTTCTCTCCGTTAAATGTAACATGTTGTTTCAGGCTGTTAGGAACTCGTCAGTCAAAAAACACACAGCGAATCTAATGTTCTGTACGTTCGTATTTTATTTACTAGGCGACAGCGCAGAACTGTATGGAACGCCTTCCGCAAGTCAAGGAATGCGCCGGTGTCTGCTGCTTTGTGGATCCCGTGGACGAACACAGCGAGCTAGGTTTCACCATACCGTTGTTTGCAGTACCCAAGTTGATTCCTACAGAGGACATTTGGGTCTCGACAAATTTCATAACAAGCGAGCATAAAATGTTAAACGATTTTTCCTGAAAACCGGAACGACCTGCATAATTTTCCAGTCGCGGGAAACGCGTCGCTCCTCCAGTAACCTACGGCCCATTGCTTCGAGAAGAGGAGCGAGCTCTTTCACATAAAATTAAAGAAATGTGTAAATTACCCATCGAGTTCAGTGGCCTTTCCTCATCTAATAGTTTCAGTTGATTTTATATTCCGCGTTCCCTTATATCAATTTCTAACATTTTGACGTTCGTGAGCCAATTTAAACGTGCAACCGGTGTTTAATATCCTCGGTGAAGCAATTTTGAAAAATGGAAATTAATATTTCGGCCTTCTATTATACTCCGCTTCGATGCCATTATAGTGAAAGAGCTTGTGGGCAAATGGCTTTGAACCATTTACTGATCTAACATAAGACCAAAACTGTTTAGGATTTTCTGTCCGACTAGTAGATAGAACTTTACGTTTGAATTCGTGAAGACTTCATGCCTATCTCTTCTTAGGCTAATTATCCCTTCGTTCGGCTTTTGTTTGTCTATGATGCTTTGACTGGTTTTCAGTCTGCGTAGAAGGTCATTGCTTTCAGAGCAGCCTTTTTGTTAAGGCTGTCGAACGAACGGCGACAGGTCTTTTCTACTGCAGCACGATGTGGAAGTGTTCTGAGGAAGTGGACTCTTCTGTTTTTGCGGCTCTTGCTGGAAGACTTTCTCTTCCTTTCCTTCATGATGTTTCAGTTTTTCTATACTTGCGGTTGTCCCTACAACCCAGCATGGTGGGCAGAATCATGAAGTAACGCTTGCTGTTGCTGACTGGGTTTTTTTTTTTCCTCAGGGGTGCAGGAGAAATTTTCCTGTGCTGCTACAATGTGTGAGTAGCTTGATTCTTCGTTACTGAGGCTCTGCATTGTCAGTGGGTAGTCGCAGTAAACCCGGACCGCGCAGTGACACTCACCGGTGCGGACGGTGGTCGAGGTCTGGAACGAGTGGACTCAGAGAATCCTCGGCTTTTTTGTAGAAGGCGATGGCCAGCTGCTGGACTCTACCGCGCAGTGGCTGGACGACCATATGGGTGTCCTCCATTGGGGAGTCGCGCAGGAGGTGAAGTCCTGTCCTGAGCGACCGGATCTGAATCGTCTACAGGCGCTGGAGATTTGATGTGCTCTGTGTTGTCCTACACTACGGCCGCGTATTCGAGCGGAGGACGAATAACGGCTTTTTCTTCCTGGGAGGCGTCGAGAAGGTCTTCAGAAGTCAGCAGTGGATAGAGCAGCCTGAGTCTACCCAGTGCCTTGCCCCTGACGATATCGATGTGTGTGGTCGCTACGTAGGCCGCGGTCCGGCGTGACGCCCAGGTATTTCGCAGTCCCACTCCAAGGTACCGGGACTCCCCGTACTGACATTGTGAGCGCGTCGTGTCGGTAGTAGGGCCTTGCGACAATTAGTGCGTGTGACTTCCCGCCCTTGTATCCGAGGCGCCACTTTGAGGGCGTCGGTGGCCGTCTGTAGGCGTCGTTGCATCCGCAACGACTGTAAATCTCCCTGTTGACATGCTCCGTGCACTCCCGGACGACGGCCAAGAGGCCGTAAAGCACAGGCCCAACGACCGACAGGTCTTTCCTATCCTTAAAAACTTTGCTCGGCGTCTATCTTTCCCATCTGTCACAATTTCTATCGGCAGCTACATGTCTAAGGCATAGTGTAGCCTACTATATTCGTGAACTTCATCCGTTCATTCACAAGATTTTCGGTCTCAGATCTGAATATTTCATGTTGACCGCTCAAGTAATCTTAAATCTGTTTCTTGTCGCTCTTATTAACCAGAAATATCTTCTTACATTTCTTTACATTCGTATTTACTTGACATATTCAGTGATGCTGTAACGCCCCTATGGTCGCTGATTCCCTGTTCTACGTTAACTGAGTCGAAAAGTTCGGGCCTATTTTTAACCAGCAGATCTAATATGTTACCATCATGAGTTGGCACCCACATTGATCACTTCTCTCCCAATCTGTAGCTGGTAAGCTGAATTCTCCTCCTAGTGCTACAACATGACCAATAAATTTACTTACGTGGTTCTCTAAGTTATCCATCAAATGTTCCGCCACTACCGTTCCTGAAACAAGAGGGAGGGGGGTCTGTGGCAGCTCTTCAGCAAGTCATGATAGTACTATTACATATTTACTACAAAATTTTTCAAAAAAGTAAATTATCATCTCAAATCCCATAACTGAAAGAGCCATGACGAAAAGGAGTTTAAAGAAAAGAAAATGTGTAATAAAGAGTTCAGTTGTAATTATTTTTATTCAAAAGGTATTTTTAAGGCAATGGTAACATTCAAGCTCTGTACAAAACCATTTTCAATCATAGTATCTATCCATTTCCACGGGGTCCCTGGTTCGATTCCCGGCGGGATAAGGGATTTTCACCTGCCTCGAGTGACTGGGTGTTTGTGCTGTCCTCATCATTTCATCATCATCCGTGAAAAAGTGGCGAGATTGGACTGAGCAAAGGTAGGGAATTTGTACGGGCGCTGATAACCGCGCAGTTGAGCGCCCTGCAAATCAATCATCATCATCATTATCTATCCATTTCACTGTCTCACCATTATAAAGCTTTTTCCTGGCTGAATGCTTGTCTTTCTTTGGTTTTCTTGTGAGTTTTTGGAACGGACTCAGAGCCGACACTATTTAGTCGAATATAGGTGTCTGTAATCTTCTCAAGTCACTCACAAGAATGTACCTGTAAGAATGAGCTGATTCAATCAAAGATTTAAGTTACAATGAAAACTCTCGCACGCATTTGTCGTTCTCCAAAGTGTAAAGCACTCGCCTGCTTAAATACGTGCGCGCTCTTCTATAGGAAGCTCCTATTGCAGAATTGCGGAATTCCTGTCCTCCCAACTACACTACAACTTGCGCACGCCACGTAATACTGGCAACAGCCGCGTTTCCCTTCCTTTAAAATGAGCTAGTTCATACTTTGTCTCAGGCGTGGTTGCGTGGTACTAGCACGTTGTTAACACACCACTCTCACGATTAATGCCGATCGGCACTGCGACTCCTGGCAATGGCCTTCAGGTCAGGTCAGGGGCCGTTATTCTGACTGGTGGTAACCGCTGGGAGTGCCTTCGACCAGAGCAGGCAGCATCATGGCAAACATGGCGAATATCTTGCACAGTAAAAAGACCCGAGTCATGAGTCAGTGACCGTAAGGCTCTGGCAGTCTCTACAGATAAACTGCAATATTTCAGGGCAAAGCGTCAAGGCCTAAAGAGCTTCCCTTCTTTAGCCACGCCTTGGACGAAAAGCAAAATATAGCCAAGTACACGAAATCACTTCCCCCAGATCCCAGTTTGCACCCAGACGGCTGATGGAGGGTTCTTTGTATGTACTAAACCTGCTAGATAACATCGAAAACGTATTTGGAGAAATCCAACCCCTCAGTAAACTACGAAGTGGCGCCTCTTCTTTCTCTTGTGCCTTTATTCCGCATCGGCACAGTGTCAACATGGCTAATTTAAGGGGTGGCTGGATGCTACGCCGTTTCTCCTCCCCACCCCGCCAGGACATAATAGTGTATCCCAACATTCTGCGTATAGTCATGTGAAAGTACGCGAAAATTTTCTAAATATTTGCAAATCGTGGAACTGAAGTGGGACTTGGATACCAACCCGATATTCACCTACTGAACCTAAAAACACAAAGACTTTACTCTGTGCTAAAAAATCATTCCAGGCTGGGCCTGCAGACCACCCCTCGTCGTTAATCCGCCGGGAGTACTCGGTTCGGGGCGGCGCACCTTCCTATTCCGGAAGAGGCGATTTAACACGCAAGCTATCAGGGCAGGTAAACTACGAAATGGTTCTGCCTCAACAACAACATCGGCTCCTACTCACTCTTGAGCGTTACTCTCTCGCAATGAATTTGGTCACATACTTGTCACTGGAATACTTATTAAGAGTCTGAACGTGTTTCAGGGCCAAATTTTTCACGAGGATGTAACGCTGCATGCAGACGAGGAACTATCGGCAATTCTGGAGAAGCACGGGATCCGCTATCTACGTCGTGTACATCGATGGCTGCGATACAAAATGCTGGTACAATTCCTTAGTTGTGGCCGGTTCTTTTTTCCGGCATACTCAACCCTTACCACTTTCAAAGTCATTTCATTCGCTTTGGCTGTTATGAAGTCGCTGGGGACAGAACTCTGCACTCTCTCTCTTTCTTCTTTTTCTTTTCTTGTATTTTTCACGTGAGGCTTTATTTATTTTTTTTTATTTTTTTCATCAGTCTTCTGACTGGTTTGATGCGGCCCGCGATGAATTCCTCTCCTGTGCTAACCTCTTCATCTCAGAGTAGCACTTGCAACCTGCGTCCTCAATTATTTGCTGGATGTATTCCAATCTCTGTCCTCCTCTGCAGTTTTTGCCCTCTACAGCTCCCTCTACTACCATGGAAGTCATTCCCTCATGTCTTCACAGATATCCTATCATCCTGTCCCTTCTCCTTATCAGTGTGCTAAGGAATTGTTATTCAAGACGCTGGAGAACAAGGGGAATAACAAAAGAAAGCGGGAATAAGAATTTAGCTAAGAATGCCATTATCCCAAGCTGTATCCTGAGTCAGCACTTATTAACTTGACGTCAGGTGCAGGTCCAAGGGAGGTGTGAAGAATTCATGACACTTACTCCACTAATGTAAACAAATTAATGATTATATTAGCAAGTAAGATATCCATCTGCACCCGCCCGCCCCCTCTCCTCCCGACCCCCTCCCTCCTACGAGAACCGAGCCCTGGATCCACGCCTTATTGACGTGTAAATTTTGCTGGCTGGCCGACAATAGAATTCACTGAAAAGTTTCCTTTCTTCTGTATAACGATATTCCCAATTAGGAACAGGTATTGGACTCGCTTTTAATTGGACTAGGGCCTCTTGTTGGAGAAGTAAATGTTTCCAAATGGCGAGATGTAATTTTTAAGAACCTGCCGGTTTCTTGTCTTGTGTTTCCGTAGCTAAACACACCAAGGTAGGTGGCTCAGTGGTAAGACGATAGCCTCGTATTGTGAAGGTCGACGGTTCAAATCCCTGTCCAGGCGTCTAGATTTGTGTTCTCTGTGGCATCAAACTTGTGTAAAACTTGTGTAAAACTTGGGGATGGTCCCTGTTGTGACCAAACGAAAATACTGTCGCCTGTCCATAACTTTGGTTTTTTTATTGCTCTGGAAAAAGGCTCATTAAACTAGTACACATGAAATATTAGTTCATTTTATTACGCAGATGAGTAAAAGATCTACTTAGCTTTGACACATTTCTTTGCCACAGTAGTACTAGATGATTTACAACTGTCATTGACTGTGACTATGAAATGATCACTTGATGGATGATGATGATGATGATCAGTTTGTAGGGCGCTCAACTGCGTGGTTATCAGCGCCTGGACAAATTCCCAATCTTTGCCACTTCCATGAATGATGATGAAATGAGGACAACACAAACACCCAGTCATCTCGAGGCAGGTGAAAATCCCTGACCCCACTGGGAATCGAACCCGGGCCCCCGTGCTCGGGAAGCGAGAACGCGACTGCGAGGCCACGAGCTGCGGACTTGATGCATGAGCTAACAAACTGTTCTCTTGCTGCACACTATTTGACTGTGAGAACAGTACAAGTTCATCTGAAACTTTAACTACTCGTTGGTCGTACGCTGATGTTGACTGGGCTAAGCTTTTGCATGCTCGACACTATACTGACATCATCGTGATGTGCTGCTACGCTGAGAGGGGCTGCACGGTCTTCAGGAGTATCTCCGATTGGTTGTTGCGGATTGCAGCAAATCCTCGCTAATGTTTGTGGTGTCGATGTACGTTGCCAACTTTGATGCGACACCGCGATGTCAGGATGATACCACAGTTCCTTTGTGAGGGTCTTGCTGATTTCCTACCCCACTCTTTCCCAACTGAAGTTTAGATCCGTCTCTAATGGCCTCGTCATCGACGAGACTTTAAAACCGAATCTTCCACCCTTTTTTTCATAACTGAACAGGTGATCCGTCTTGAAGACGACCACAAAGAGACTGGTTCTTTTTCCAGCGACGACATTGGGGGTTACAGTTGACGCACGAAAAACACGACGTGAACAGCTAACGGATCGACGCATTCAGGTGAGAAGAATAGTTAAATATCGTTGCCGCTAGCAGAATCGTTTCCCCGTTGTGCCAGTTCCGTAGACAACAAGCGCATAAGAAGCCCACAGTTTGTTGCAGTGCAGGGTGCATTAATTCCGGTATTCCCTCGCGGTTGCCGCTCATTTCGCAGCCTCGGACAAACACTGGTGCTAGATAATAGCAGAGTGGCGTGGCGGAGTATTTACCGGTCGTCAGGTGGTTACGTGCTGGTGGCTAGCTGCAGCGAGCCGCTGATTTCACGGCGTGGCTGCTCCAGCAGCAAGAAGCCGGCCCTGGCAATGACCCGCGGCCGCCGCCGCCGCCTCCACCTCCGTGTTTGCACAGCGGCCGCTCCGCCGCTCTTTGTGCCGCCTTTTTGCTTCTCTCCTCGGCGCCAGATTGGCTGCGCTATTTATACAGCGGCCCCGGGAACTACCTCCATCGATAGGCTCAGAATCCGTACAGGTGCTGAAGAGGGTGGACCGACCGATCCCAGGTCGAGGGTACGGGGTCATTCAGAGCGTGCTGCTAGATAGTACATAAATCAATAAAACAGTTGTCAACATTAAGTACAACAGCTGCAGTACGCTGTTGACGAGTAAAGTGATAGTTCTTAAAAGAACTGTCAATCAATCAGAATTTTTTTATAAGTCTCACACGTGACATAATTTAATAGAACAGTACACCTATTTGAAATTATAACATCTACGAAGAATCACTACTTGGAACTACCAAAATTAGAATTGCCTGCTACCGCCTAATGAAGAGAAGCAGGACTTAGGGAAGTTCAAGAAAACTAATGAAACTACGTACAGTATCAACACAGAAGGATAATAAAAGAATAGAGAGTTTTCAGTATTATTATTATTATTTCTTTCTTTCTTTCTTTTCTCAGACGTTATGTCTGGTCAAAAATGGAAAGTGACGCGGACCTTGATCAAGCGTGACTTCCTTTTAACTGTATGGTCCCCCTGCGGGTCCGGGGATTAGAATAGGCCCGCGGTATTCCTGCCTGTCGTAAGAGGCGACTAAAAGGAGTCCATCCCCCTCACGGGGGTAGTTAGCGCCTGCGTCCGGAGACGGACGGTTCCACGACCTATCATCGTGGTCCTTTTGGTTTTTCACTTCTCGTTTCTTCCTTCCTTTTGTTGGTTCCTTTCTTTGCTCTTCTCCACCTGACTGTCTTCCTTACTCTTTCCCTTGACTTCTCCTTGCTTTCTCATTGCCTTTTTCTCCTTGCCTTCTCATTGCCTTTTTCTCCTTGCCTTCTCATTGCCTTTTTCTCCTTGCCTTCTCATTGCCTTTTTCTCCTTGCCTTCTCATTGCCTTCTTCTCCTTGCCTTCTCATTGCCTTCTTCTCCTTGCCTTCTCATTGCCTTCTTCTCCTTGCCTTCTCATTGCCTTCTTCTCCTTGCCTTCTCTGGTCTCCGCCTCGGCGTTTGAGACAGTCTGTCCTCTTTCTCCCTCTCTCTCTTCTTTTTCCTCTTCTTCCTTCCTCCCTGTGCGTGCCTGAAGGCCGACCCACGCGTTCGCACGCGTAGCCGGTGACGGGGTAACGCGTAAGTCCCCGCCCTGGGTAGACATGTAAGGCACGTGCGTACCCCCTGGTAAAGGCCAGGCCCGGGGAGGGGTGATTGCCTGAGCTGATACCTTCTGACCATGCCGATTGGTCCCTCCGTCTGTTTCTCGGGAGGTGTGACCTGAGGTGTAAACATTCACCTAAGGCGGGAGTGCCCTCTGAGAGGGTCCCCACAAGGAAGGAGCGCGCCATCGGAGACGCTGGCAATCGTGGGGGATTCCTCCGCAATGGATTCTACTCCATCTCTTTCGACTTCGACCCAAAAACGGAAACGTGACCAGCCAACAGTGACAAAAGTACTACCGCCTGCCCCACAGTTCCTCGTAGTTTCTCGATCTGAGGACGGAAAGGATTTTTCCTCTGTCAACCCTTTCGTTATTCAGAAGGGCGTAGATGCCATAGCCGGATCTGTCAAATCTTGTACCAGGTTGCGTAACGGCACCTTATTACTAGAAACTGAGAGTGCCTTTCAGGCACAAAAACTGCTTCGGGCCACCCTCCTGTACACGTTCCCTGTCCGGGTGGAGGCCCACCGAACTTTGAATTCGTCTCGTGGTGTAGTCTATACTAGCTCCCTCGACGGATTGACTGACGAGGAGCTTCAATCATTCCTCGCTGAGCAGGGCGTGACGGCTGTCCATAGGGTCATGAAAAAGGTCAACAATGACCTTGTACCGACCCGGACAATTTTCTTGACCTTCGATAGTGTTAAGCTGCCATCGCGCATCAAGGCGGGCTACGAGGTTATTTCTGTTCGCCCCTATGTCCCGACACCTACGCGCTGCTACCAGTGTCAGCGTTTCAATCACACTCGACAGTCTTGTTCCAATGCGGCTAAATGTGTCACTTGTGGCAGGGATGCCCATGAGGGTGACTGTCCACCCCCGTCTCCTCGTTGTGTGAACTGTCAGGGTGATCATGCCGCATCCTCCCGCGACTGTCCTGTCTATAAGGAAGAACGCTGTATCCAGGAAATTCGGGTGAAAGAGAAAGTGTCCACCTCGGCTGCTCGCAAGCTATTGGCTAGTAGGAAGCCCACGCTGCTCCCAGCGGGGAAATACAGGACTGTCTTCGCCTCTCCTCGGACTACCCGGGAGGTAGCAACCCAGACATGCGATCTGACCTTCAGCACCACGGTCGTCCGTTCGGCCAGTGCTAAGATCGCGCGGTCGACGTCTCCTCTTCCTCCCATCACCCCACAGACACGAGCACCTTCCTCAGCTTCTGCTAAGACGAAGACCCAGAAGTCAGATGCACGGGCCTTCAAGAAGGAACCATCCCGTGCAGACTTCCTCCGTACCTCGACCTCCCAGCCTTCGACCGGTACTTCCACTACACGTCCTTCCAAAAAGGCGCATAGGAAGCACAGTTCTCCTTCTCCGCCACGGCGCATTTCTTCTCCTGCGCCACCCAGCGGTTGCCGCCCCAGGCCGTCATCCGTTTCGCCTGGCCGCACCGCTGGTCGCCGTACATCTGGCCGTTCACTGGCGGAGGAAGCTCCCCCTCCCGGCCATCCTCCCGAGATGGCCGATGACCCTATAGACCCAATGGACGATGACTGTCCGCCTACTGATAGCGGCGGCAGTGCTCGCTCGAAGCCAGGCCCTAAGCGGCCTTCGAGGTGACCACTTCTCTCATCTTTCTTTTCTTACGATGGCACTTATTCACTGGAATATTCGCAGCATTCGCTCCAACCGAGAGGACTTGAAGTTGCTGCTCCGCTTGCACCGTCCGCTTGTCGTAGCCCTCCAGGAAACGAAGCTACGCCCATGCGATCAAATTGCCTTGGCACACTACACCTCTGTGCGTTTTGACCTACCCCCTGTGGTAGGTATCCCAGCTCATGGAGGGGTTATGTTGCTGGTCCGGGATGATATTTACTACGATCCCATCACGTTGCACACCGGCCTGCAGGCAGTTGCCATCCGCATTACTCTCCCCACTTTTACGTTTTCCTTTTGTATCGTTTACACTCCATCGTCATCTGCCGTTACCAGGGCAGACGTGATGCAACTTATTGCTCAGCTACCTGCACCATTTTTGTTAACTGGAGACTTCAATGCCCACCATCCCCTTTGGGGCTCTCCAGCATCCTGCCCGAGGGGCTCCTTGTTAGCAGACCTTTTCAACCAGCTCGATCTTGTCTGCCTCAATACTGGCGCCCCTACTTTTCTTTCGGACACATCTCACACCTATTCCCATTTAGACCTCTCTATATGTACTCCCCAACTTGCACGCCGGTTTGAGTGGTATGCACTTTCTGATACATATTCGAGCGACCACTTCCCGTGTGTTATCCATATCCTGCAGCATACCCCCTCTCCGTGCTTCTCTAATTGGACCATCTCCAAGGCAGACTGGGGGCTCTTCTCTTCCAGGGCGACCTTTCAGGATCAAACCTTTACAAGCTGCGATCGTCAGGTCGCACACCTCACGGAAGTCATTCTCGCTGCTGCTGAATATTCCATCCCTCACCCTCCTTCTTCTCCACGTCGCGTACCGGTCCCCTGGTGGACCGCAGCATGTAGAGACGCTTTACGTGCTCGTCGACGTGCTTTACGCACTTTTAAACGCCACCCTACAGTGGCGAATTGTATCAATTATAAACGATTACGTGCTCAGTGTCGTCGTATTATCAAAGAAAGCAAGAAAGCCAGCTGGGCTGCTTTCACAAGCACCTTCAACAGTTTTACTCCTTCTTCTGTTGTCTGGGGTAGCCTGCGCCGGCTATCTGGCACTAAGGTCCACTCACCAGTTTCTGGCTTGAAGGTCGCGAATGACGTCCTTGTGGCCCCTGAGGCTGTCTCCAATGCCTTCGGCCGCTTTTTCGCAGAGGTTTCGAGCTCCGCTCATTACCACCCTGCCTTCCTCCCCCGCAAACAGGCAGAGGAGGCTAGACCACCTAACTTCCGCTCCTCGAATTGTGAAAGTTATAATGCCCCATTCACCATGCGGGAACTCGAAAACGCACTTGGCCGATCACGGTCCTCTGCTCCAGGGCCAGATTCTATTCATATTCAGATGCTGAAGAACCTTTCTCCTGCGGGTAAAGGTTTTCTTCTTCGTACATTCAATCGCATCTGGATTGAGGGACATGTTCCCGCATGCTGGCGCGAGTCTATTGTTGTCCCGATTCCTAAGCCGGGGAAGGACAAGCACTTGCCTTCCAGTTATCGACCTATCTCGCTTACCAGCTGTGTCTGTAAAGTGATGGAGCGAATGGTTAACTCTCGATTGGTTTGGCTGCTCGAGTCTCGACGCCTACTTACCAATGTACAATGTGGATTTCGTAGGCGCCGCTCTGCTGTTGACCATCTGGTTACCTTGTCGACCTTCATTATGAATAACTTCTTGCGGAAGCGCCCGACCGCGGCTGTGTTCTTTGATTTGGAGAAGGCTTACGACACCTGTTGGAAGGCGGGCATTCTCCGCACCATGCATACATGGGGCCTTCGCGGTCGCCTCCCTCTTTTTATTCGTTCCTTTTTAATGGATCGACAGTTCAGGGTACGTGTGGGTTCTGTCCTGTCCGACACCTTTCGCCAGGAGAATGGGGTGCCACAGGGCTCAGTTTTGAGCGTCGCTCTCTTCGCCATCGCGATCAATCCAATAATGGATTGCCTCCCAGCTGATGTATCAGGCTCCCTTTTCGTGGACGATTTTACCATCTATTGCAGCGCGCAGTGTACACGTGTCCTGGAGCGCTGTCTTCAGCGTTCTCTTGACCGTCTTTACTCCTGGAGTGTCGCCAATGGCTTCCGTTTTTCTGCCGAGAAGACGGTCTGTATTAACTTCTGGCGATACAAAGAGTTTCTCCCACCGTCCTTACGACTCGGTCCCGTTGCTCTCCCAATCGTGGAGACAACCAAATTTTTAGGCCTTACATTTGACAGGAAACTTAGCTGATCTCCACATGTGTCATATTTGGCTGCCCGTTGTACCCGTTCTTTAAATGTCCTCCGTGTTCTCAGTGGTCTGTCGTGGGGAGCGGATCGAACCGTCCTACTTCGTCTATATCGGTCGATCGCCCGCTCCAAGCTGGATTATGGGAGCTTCGTATACTCCTCTGCACGGCCATCCATCTTACGCCGCCTCAACTCCATACAACATCGGGGTTTACGACTTGCGATCGGAGCATTTTATACCAGTCCCGTAGAGAGTCTTCATGCTGACGCTGGCGAATTGCCACTCACCTACCGGCGCGATATACTGCTTTGTCGGTATGCCTGTCGGCTACTGTCAATGCCCGACCATCCGTCTTATCGTTCCTTTTTTGACGACTCTCTTGACCGTCAATACGGGTTGTATGTCTCTGCCCTGCTACCCCCTGGAGTTCGCTTTCGTCGCCTCCTTCAACACCTTACTTTTTCCCTCCCTGCAACCTTTCGAGTGGGCGAGAGCCGCACGCCACCTTGGCTCCAGGCTCAGGTCCGCGTTCACCTTGACCTCAGCTCGCTCCCAAAAGAGGTGACCCCCGGTTCGGTCTACCACTCCCGTTTTTTGGAACTTCGTTCGAAGTTCATCGACATGACTTTCATTTATACAGATGGCTCTAAGACCAATGACGGGGTCGGGTGTTTCTTTATTGTCGAGGCACAAAGTTTCAAATACCGGCTCCATGGCCATTGTTCGGTCTTCACAGCTGAGCTCTTTGCCCTCTACCAGGCTGTTCTTTACATCTGCCGCCACCGACATTTTGCTTATGTCATCTGCTCAGATTCCCTGAGCGCCATCCAGAGCCTCAGTGATCCGTACCCGGTTCACCCTTTCGTACACCGGATCCAACGCTCTCTTCAGCAGCTGGTGGACGTCGGTTCTCCAGTTAGCTTTATGTGGGTTCCTGGCCATGTCGGTATCCCTGGGAACGAAGCTGCAGATGCCGCGGCCAAGGCTGCGGTCCTCCAGCCTCGGACAGCTTCTTGTTGCGTCCCTTCGTCCGATTTTAGCAGGGTGATTTGTCGGCGCATCTTATCTCTGTGGCATGCCGATTGGGCTGCACTTACCCACAACAAGCTTCGGGCCTTAAAAACTCTTCCCGTGGCTTGGACGTCCTCCTCACGCCCTTCTCGGCGGGAGGAGGTCGTTTTAGCCCGGTTAAGAATTGGACACTGCCGGTTCAGCCATCGCCATCTGCTGACGGCTGCGCCGGCGCCGTTCTGCCCATGTGGGCACTTGCTGACGGTTAGACACATTTTAATGTCCTGTCCAGATCTTAACACACTGCGCCTCGATCTTAACCTGCCAAATACTTTCGATGCCATTTTAGCGGATGACCCACGAGCAGCTGCTCGTGTTCTTCGTTTTATCAATTTGACAAACCTCGCTAAGGACATTTGATGATGCTGTTTTTTAATCCTATGCCTGTTAGTCTGTCTTTTATCGTGTTTTCCCTTTTAGTTGTTGTGGTCCACTTGTGCCTCGCGGTGCATTCTTAGAGTAGTCAGGGCACTAATGACCATTGAAGTTGTGCGCCCTAAAACCACAAAAAAAAAAAAAAAAAAAAAAAAAAAAATTAACTGTATGGTGTATGTTATATTGCATTTAGGAACTTTAGGGTGATTGATCGTGTATCATTATTATTTCTTTCTTGTCTCAGACGTTATGTCTGGTTAAAAATGGAAAGTGACGCGGAACTTGATCAAGTGTGACTTCCTTTTAACTGTACAGTATATGTTACCTTGCATTTAGGAACTTTCGGGTAATTGAACAAGTATCAATTACAGATTTCTGTAGTTGTATATATAAGTTTGGATGTAGCTGTATTGCGTTGATGTACTGGTGGATATTGTGTGGTATGACTCCTGTAGTTGATAGTATAATCGGTATAATGTCAACTTTATCCTGATGCCACATGTCCTTGACTTCCTCAGCCAGTTGGATATATTTTTCAGTTTTTTCTCCTGTTTTCTTTTGTATATTTGTTGTATTGGGTATGGATATTTCGATTAGTTGTGTTAATTTCTTCTTTTTATTGGTGAGTATGATGTCAGGTTTGTTATGTGGTGTTGTTTTATCTGTTATAATGGTTCTGTTCCAGTATAATTTGTATTCATCGTTCTCCAGTACATTTTGTGGTGCATACTTGTATGTGGGAACATGTTGTTTTATAAGTTTATGTTGTAAGGCAAGCTGTTGATGTATTATTTTTGCTACATTGTCATGTCTTCTGGGGTATTGTGTATTTGCTAGTAATGTACATCCACTTGTGATGTGATCTACTGTTTCTATTTGTTGTTTGCAAAGTCTGCATTTATCTGTTGTGGTATTGGGATCTTTAATAATATGCTTGCTGTAATATCTGGTGTTTATTGTTTGATCCTGTATTGCAATCATGAATCCTTCTGTCTCACTGTATATATTGCCTTTTCTTAGCCATGTGTTGGATGCATCTTGATCGATGTGTGGCTGTGTTAGATGATACGGGTGCTTGCCATGTAGTGTTTTCTTTTTCCAATTTACTTTCCTCGTATCTGTTGATGTTATGTGATCTAAAGGGTTGTAGAGGTGGTTATGAAATTGCGGTGGTGTAGCCGATGTATTTATATGAGTGATTGCCTTGTGTATTTTGCTAGTTTCTGCTCATTCTATAAAGAATTTTCTGAAATTGTCTACCTGTCCATAATGTAGGTTTTTTATGTCGATAAATCCCCTTCCTCCTTCCTTTCTGCTTAATGTGAATCTTTCTGTTGCTGAATGTATGTGATGTATTCTATATTTGTGGCATTGTGATCGTGTAAGTGTATTGAGTGCTTCTAGGTCTGTGTTACTCCATTTCACTACTCCAAATGAGTGGGTCAATATTGGTATAGCATAAGTATTTATAGCTTTTGTCTTGTTTCTTGCTGTCTCTGTTTTCAGTATTTTTGTTACTCTTTGTCTATATTTTTCTTTTAGTTCTTCTTTAATATTTGTATTATCTATTCCTATTTTTTGTCTGTATCCTAGATATTTATAGGCATCTGTTTTTTCCATCGCTTCTATGCAGGCGCTGTGGTTATCCAATATGTAATCTTCTTGTTTAGTGTGTTTTCCCTTGACTATGCTATTTTTCTTACATTTGTCTGTTCCAAAAGCCATATTTATATCATTGCTGAATACTTCTGTTATCTTTAGTAATTGGTTGAGTTGTTGATTTGTTGCTGTCAGTAGTTTTAGATCATCCATGTATAGCTGATGTGTGATTTTGTGTGGGTATGTTCCAGTAATATTGTATCCATAATTTGTATTATTTAGCATGTTGGATAGTAGGTTCAGAGCAAGGCAGAACCAGAAAGGACTTAATGAGTCTCCTTGATATATTCCACGCTTAATCTATATTGGCTGTGATGTGATATTATTTGAATTTGTTTGGATGTTAAGTGTGGTTTTCCAATTTTTCATTACTATGTTTAGGAACTGTACCAATTTAGGATCTACTTTGTATATTTCCAATATTTGTAGTAACCATGAGTGGGGTACACTATCAAAAGCTTTTTGGTAATCAATGTATGCATAGTGTAGAGATCTTTGTTTAGTTTTAGCTTGATATGTCACCTCTGCATCTATTATCAGTTACTCTTTACATCCTCGTGCTTCTTTGCAACAGCCTTTTTGTTCTTCATTTATAATTTTGTTCTGTGTTGTATGTGTCATTAATTTCTGTGTAATGACTGAAGTTAATATTTTGTATATTGTTGGTAGGCATGTTATTGGGCGATATTTAGCTGGGTTTGCTGTGTCTGCTTGATCTTTAGGTTTTAGATAAGTTATTCCATGTGTAAGTGTATCAGGGAATGTGTAAGGGTGTGCAATGTAACTGTTAAATAATTTAGTTAGATGTGAATGTGTGGAGGTGAATTTCTTTAGCCAGAAATTTGCTATTTTATCTTTTCCAGGAGCTTTCCAATTGTGAGTAGAATTAATTGCTTGGGTGACTTCATGTTGCAAAATTATCACTTCAAGCATTTGTGGTGTCATCTTGTACGTATCTGTTTCTGCTTGTATCCACCGTGCATGCCTGTTATGTTGTACCGGGTTTGACCATATGTTGCTCCAGAAGTGTTCCATGTCTGTTATGTTTGGTGGATTGTCTATTTTAATGTGTGTGTTATCTATTGTCTGGTAAAATTTCTTTTGGTTTGTGTTGAATGTTTGGTTTTGTTTCCTTCTATTTTCACTTTCTTTGTATCTTCTAACTCGTTTGGCCAATGCTTGTAATTTCTGCTTCTTTTCATCTAATTGCTCTATCATTTCTTGTTGTGAGATTTTACCTAACCTTTTTCGTTTTTTTTTTCTGACATTTCTTTCTTATAAATTGTGTTAGCTGTCCGATGTCTTTTCTCGGTTTTTCTATTCTGATCTGTAGCCTGTGTTGCCATGCTGGTTTTGTGGGTTTCTTCTGTGTGTTGGTTGGTTCTGATCTCTGCCTAGTGTGTATATTTAGCGTAGTGAGTGCTCCTATAT
Source organism: Schistocerca serialis cubense (assembly GCF_023864345.2). Taxonomy (NCBI): domain Eukaryota; kingdom Metazoa; phylum Arthropoda; class Insecta; order Orthoptera; family Acrididae; genus Schistocerca; species Schistocerca serialis. The sequence continues at coordinate 419,592,669 of NC_064638.1, forward strand.
AAACCAGTAGTTGTAACTCTTCCATAGTTGTGTTTTCATGTATTTTGTTGTGTATGATTGTGTTGATAGTTTTTATTGTTGTTTCGACTTGTGGGCTATTTGCCGGTCTATGCAAGAATGGTCTAATGTCTGTATTTGTGTCTTTGTATTCTATATATGTCAGCTGAAATTTTTCTTCTATATCTAACATGTGTGTCACTTCGTGTTCTATTTGTGCTTGTTCTGGTGGCTGTCTTAAGATTTCGTTTTCCTCTGACTGTTTAATTGATGCGTGTTGTGCTTTGTTTGTTTGCCCTTGAATGTTTGAGTCCATTAGTGTAATTTCTTCTTCTTCTTCTTCTTCTTCTTCTTCTTCTTCTGATTGCACATTATTTTGTTCCAGTATTTGTTGTTCTTGTTGTTTGATGTTTTCTAATTCTGACTGGGGTATCCTGTTATTTTTGATTATTACACGGATCTGATCAGCTAGTCGTTGTTCTTTTAAAAATTTTAATTCTGGGTATCTGGTAATAAAAGTTGTGTATACTTGTGATCTGTATCCAGTTGTGTTGGTTCCTAGGTTTGTTGCTTGGTAATAACAGAACATGAGGTGTCGATTAACTTCATCTGACCATCTCATTCTCTGTCTTTGTTTCCTTCTAGGGTGGTTGTAGGAAGCATATCCTGCAAAACACCTCTATTTGGATTTGAATCATTTTCCAGTTGGCTAGCAGTGTCGTTACCATTGTGGGCGGGCATAGGGTTCAAGCGTCGTCCCCGACCATGACGGCGCTTGTCCGAGGCTTCTTTAGTTCTGTCCTGAACCAAATCACACTAAAATGGGGGTTAGCCCTATTAGTGGTTTGTTCTTTTCGTCGCCTTTTACGACTGGCAGAACATACTGGAGGCCTATTCTTTTCCCGGGCCTCCACGGGAATCATTATTATTATTATTATTATGTGCCTTAGGGTACATCTATAGAAGACAGCATCTTAGTTGGGTTCTCTAGGGTTAGTTCAGTAAGGCTGGTTCACCAGAGTTGGGAACTAGGAGTTCAAATGCTGGTATCTGGAAGATATAATTTGGACATTGGGACTGGGAAGCTTGACTTGAGACATTGTAATTGCGTCATTGGGATTGTGAAGATGGAATTGGGTTCCGACTGTGGAGTTCGGTCGCAGGGATAATGACGGTGCAGTTCGGACGCAGAGATTCCTCATAGGAACAGGTGCACAGCATTGTAAAAGAAGATCTGCAGTAACTAAACCGTGGGAGATTACTTAATGTACACGCTCCACTAAGGACGTTTGAGACTCAAGTAGTAGAAGTAGCTGGAGCACAATTTGAAGGACAACTGGTGTTGCCAGTCATAAACGATAAACTGATCCTCTATAATGCAATATCTAGAGCTGTAGCGAATTTCAAGTGCATCTCATTATTCTTCATTCTCCAGTATCCCGCTTCATTACACTTTCTCTTAACTTCAATCAACACTCCATCATTACTAAATTGTCATTAGAGCCTATAAGGAATCTTCTTTATATAACTTTCTGCTTATGTTGCTATAACTCCCGCATCATTTGATTCTGAAACTGCTGAGTGAAACTGAATGTAAGTGAACCTGCTTAAACTGCTGAGTGAAACTGACTAGACTGTCTCTTTGCTATTTTATCATTTCAACACTGACCTAACAGAATTTTCCCTAGCAAACAGAACTCAAACTTCTCCTATTCATTAATTACCCACAATATTCAACGGTAACGCGATCTGACTGCTTTCAAATTAACTCAGAAGAATGACCCTGAATACGTTTCGTAAGACACTTACCTCACAAAAAATCTTCATTACACGAACTACAGCGATACAGCAAACACCAATACAGCCAGTTACATAAAAGACTCTAACTATTGAAGGCTCTGACTACTGATAAGCATGTGGTTAGCAAAGGAAAGATTTTGTTGCAAAGCATACATGTATTTTTATCTTAATAATGTGACATCAAGTTCAAAAAAAGTATATAATCGTCCGTGACATCCAGTTCCCAAAATTATTTAATCATGAATCATACTCACTCTCCAAGTCGGACACCTCCAAAGCGTCCGCTCGCGCTAATAATACAAACCTCCAGCACTGCTAATTATTAACCTATAACCTCCACCACTGCCTTCTACTCACTCCCAACTTCCATCACTGCTGGCTGTTCACCTCCAATTGAAAGTCCGACCAGCCACAGAGTCTCTTACAGAGTTATTAATGCAGTCTATCGCGCTGCCAACATACAGACACATAAACAGGCTATTTGCAATATCTCCTTCTGACTACCCCTTACAATCATTTATCTGATTTCAGAATCTTTGACTGGCCGTGATGTAGCTCAGCTGTAATCTTGCAGTACCTCTGTGCCCTTCCTTGTTCACCTCCTCCACGTGTCGTTTTTGAACAGTGTCTTTGCTATTATTAGCTGAAATTTATTGCAGAACTCAGTAGTATTTCTCCTCTCTTTTTCTGCAACTAAGTCCATGTTCTTCCGTAACTGTCTTTTATTCCTTCCCCTAGCACTGCGTTCCAATCCCAACCCTTATTAGATTGTCACACTCCAAAGTGCAGGATGCAAGTGATGTGAGATTCGGACTGGGGGTTCTGAAAGCATTAAAATAGCATTATCAACCACCATACTCTATACTGTAAAACTTAAATGACATCAATAGAAGCCTTTAGCACTTAATGTCAAACTAAACAGCATCCTGCCCAGAAATAATTCTTACTTAGAAAGAGGCATAGTAAAAATAATAATAATAATAATAATAATAAAAATAAAAATAAAAATAAAAGTAAAAGTAAAAATAAAAATAAAAATAAAAATAAAAATACATCCAACTGGCTGAGGAAGTCAAGGACATGTGGCATCAGGATAAAGTTGACATTATACCAATTATACTATCAACTACAGGAGTCATACCACACAATATCCACCAGTACATCAATGCAATACAGCTACATCCAAACTTATATATACAACTACAGAAATCTGTAATTATTGATACATGTTCAACTACCTGAAAGTTCCTAAATTCAATATAACACATACCATACAGTTAAAAGGAAGTGATGCTTGATCAAGGTCCGCGTCACTTTCCATTTTTAACCAGACTTAACATCTGAGAAAGTAAAGAAACAATAATAATAATAATAATAATAATAATAATAATTCCCGTGGAGGCCTGGGAAAAGAATAGGCCTCCGGTATGTTCTGCCAGTCGTAAAAGGCGACGAAAAGAACAAACCACTAATAGGGCTAACCCCCATTTTAGTGTGATTACTTGGTTCAGGACAGAACTAAAGAAGCCTCGGACAAGCGCCGTCATGGTCAGGGACGACGCTTGAACCCTATGCCCGCCCACAATGGTAACGACACTGCTAGCCAACTGGAAAATGATTCAAATCCAAATAGAGGTGTTTTGCAGGATATGATTCCTGCAACCACCCTAGAAGGAAACAAAGACAGAGAATGAGATGGTCAGATGAAGTTAATCGACACCTCATGTTCTGTTATTACCAAGCAACAAACCTAGGAACCAACACAACTGGATACAGATCACAAGTATACACAACATTTATTACCAGATACCCAGAATTAAAATTTTTAACAGAACAACGACTAGCTGATCAGATCCGTGTAATAATCAAAAATAACAGGATACCCCAGTCAGAATTAGAAAACATCAAACAACAAGAACAACAAATACTGGAACAAAATAATGTGCAATCAGTAGAAGAAGAAGAAGAAGAAGAAATTACACTAATGGACTCAAACATCCAAGGGCAAACAAACAAAGCACAACACGCATCAATTAAACAGTCAGAGGAAAACGAAATCTTAAGACAGCCACCAGAACAAGCACAAATAGAACACGAAGTGACACACATGTTAGATATAGAAGAAAAATTTCAGCTGACATATATAGAATACAAAGACACAAATACAGACATTAGACCATTCTTGCATAGACCGGCAAATAGCCCACAAGTCGAAACAACAATAAAAACTATCAACACAATCATACACAACAAAATACATGAAAACACAACTATGGAAGAGTTACAACTACTGGTTTATATAGGAGCACTCACTACGCTAAATATACACACTAGGCAGAGATCAGAACCAACCAACACACAGAAGAAACCCACAAAACCAGCATGGCAACACAGGCTACAGATCAGAATAGAAAAACTGAGAAAAGACATCAGACAGCTAACACAATTTATAAGAAAGAAATGTCAGAAAAAAAACGAAAAAGGTTAGGTAAAATCTCACAACAAGAAATGATAGAGCAATTAGATGAAAAGTAGCAGAAATTACAAGCATTGGCCAAACGAGTAAGAAGATACAAAGAAAGTGAAAATAGAAGGAAACAAAACCAAACATTCAACACAAACCAAAAGAAATTTTACCAGACAATAGATAACACACACATTAAAATAGACAATCCACCAAACATAACAGACATGGAACATTTCTGGAGCAACATATGGTCAAACCCGGTACAACATAACGGGCATGCACGGTGGATACAAGCAGAAACAGATACGTACAAGATGACACCACAAATGCTTGAAGTGATAATTTTGCAACATGAAGTCACCCAAGCAATTAATTCTACTCACAATTGGAAAGCTCCTGGAAAAGATAAAATAGCAAATTTCTGGCTAAAGAAATTCACCTCCACACATTCACATCTAACTAAATTATTTAACAGTTACATTGCACACCCTTACACATTCCCTGATACACTTACACATGGAATAACTTATCTAAAACCTAAAGATCAAGCAGACACAGCAAACCCAGCTAAATATCGCCCAATAACATGCCTACCAACAATATACAAAATATTAACTTCAGTCATTACACAGAAATTAATGACACATACAACACAGAACAAAATTATAAATGAAGAACAAAAAGGCTGTTGCAAAGAAGCACTAGGATGTAAAGAGCAACTGATAATAGATGCAGAGGTGACATATCAAGCTAAAACTAAACAAAGGTCTCTACACTATGCATACATTGATTACCAAAAAGCTTTTGATAGTGTACCCCACTCATGGTTACTACAAATATTGGAAATATACAAAGTAGATCCTAAATTGGTACAGTTCCTAAACATAGTAATGAAAAATTGGAAAACCACACTTAATATCCAAACAAATTCAAATAATATCACATCACAGCCAATACAGATTAAGCATGGAATATACCAAGGAGACTCATTAAGTTCTTTCTGGTTCTGCCTTGCTCTGAACCCACTATCCAACATGCTAAATAATACAAATTATGGATACAATATTACTGGAACATACCAACACAAAATCACACATTTGCTATACATGGATGATCTAAAACTACTGGCAGCAACAAATCAACAACTCAACCAATTACTAAAGATAACAGAAGTATTCAGCAATGATATAAATATGGCTTTTGGAACAGACAAATGTAAGAAAAATAGCATAGTCAAGGGAAAACACACTAAACAAGAAGGTTACATATTGGATAACCACAGTGACTGCATAGAAGCGATGGAAAAAACAGATGCCTATAAATATCTAGGATACAGACAAAAATAGGAATAGATAATACAAATATTAAAGAAGAACTAAAAGAAAAATATAGACAAAGAGTAACAAAAATACTGAAAACAGAGACAGCAAGAAACAAGACAAAAGCTATAAATACTTATGCTATACCAATATTGACCTACTCATTTGGAGTAGTGAAATGGAGTAACACAGACCTAGAAGCACTCAATACACTTACACGATCACAATGCCACAAATATAGAATACATCACATACATTCAGCAACAGAAAGATTCACATTAAGCAGAAAGGAAGGAGGAAGGGGATTTATCGACATAAAAAACCTACATTATGGACAGGTAGACAATTTCAGAAAATTCTTTATAGAACAAGCAGAAACTAGCAAAATACACAAAGCAATCACTCATATAAATACATCGGCTACACCACCGCAATTTCATAACCACTTCTACAACCCTTTAGATCACATAACATCAACAGATACGAGGAAAGTAAATTGGAAAAAGAAAACACTACATGGCAAGCACCCGTATCATCTAACACAGCCACACATCGATCAAGATGCATCCAACACATGGCTAAGAAAAGGCAATATATACAGTGAGACAGAAGGATTCATGATTGCAATACAGGATCAAACAATAAACACCAGATATTACAGCAAGCATATTATTAAAGATCCCAATACCACAACAGATAAATGCAGACTTTGCAAACAACAAATAGAAACAGTAGATCACATCACAAGTGGATGTACAATACTAGCAAATACACAATACCCCAGAAGACATGACAATGTAGCAAAAATAATACATCAACAGCTTGCCTTACAACATAAACTAATAAAACAACATGTTCCCACATACAAGTATGCACCACAAAATGTACTGGAGAACGATGAATACAAATTATACTGGAACAGAACCATTATAACAGATAAAACAACACCACATAACAAACCTGACATCATACTCACCAATAAAAAGAAGAAATTAACACAACTAATCGAAATATCCATACCCAATACAACATATATACAAAAGAAAACAGGAGAAAAAATTGAAAAATATATCTAACTGGCTGAGGAAGTCAAGGACATGTGGCATCAGGATAAAGTTGACATTATACCGATTATACTATCACCTATAGGAGTCATACCACACAATATCCACCAGTACATCAACGCAATACAGCTACATCCAAACTTATATATACAACTACAGAAATCTGTAATTGATACTTGTTCAATTACCCGAAAGTTCCTAAATGCAAGGTAACATATACTGTACAGTTAAAAGGAAGTCACGCTTGATCATGGTCCGCGTCACTTTCCATTTTTAACCAGACATAACGTCTGAGAAAGGAAATAATAATAATAATAATAATAATAATAAAAATAATAAAAATAATAAAAATAATAAAAATAATAAAAATATAATACTTATTCTCAGCAGATAAAATGTTTTCAACCATTACTCTTATGGAGCCGCACTGACATATAAGGAAGCACCGACTCAAAACAAATTAACAGAAATCACAGTATGTGCAATATTTCCCTGTAGAAACATTATAAGTGGCCAACCAGAACAACACAGTGCGGTAATGAGCAAATGCCGGAACAAGAACTACACTGTACTACTACGAAACGCCACCAGTTATTCACCAATACTACAGCAACACAATTACACAGAGCCACCGAATATGCTGAGAATACACAGCAGTGTAACACAGAAAATTTATGGATATGTACAATGATTAAAATACGACCTCTGTGTGAAAACAAACAAACAATACAGAAATCACTCTTACGCCCAAGTAACGGCCACGCCGTGACTGCTACACTATGTTTGAAAATGAAACAACAGGTTCTGACTCACTACTCTCACTACCCACCATACAGTATCTTCACCCTGATGACAACTGAAAGCTGCCCAACATGAGGGAATAATTTTAATGAGAAGCAGAAGTCAGAATGTCCAACTCGTTAAACAGATGTCTATAAGATGATCGTAGGTGAGCCCCCACATAATAATCTTACAGTTTGTTTTTGAGCAATGACTACTTTCTTGCTGAAAGATGACTTGCCCAGAACATTATTCCATATGACATTGAATGAAAATCTGTAAAATGCGTCAACTTACCGATTTGCCTCTCCTCAGAATTTGCACTGATCTAAGTGCAAATGTGGTTGAACTAAATTGTTTTAGAAATTCTGAAATTTTCTTTCTTCAGTTTAAATTCTCACCAGCATGTACGTCTAAGAATTTTTGTGTGTTACACTTATCATTGGTGTAATAACTCTAGATGGCAGAAATGAAAATGTTGCGTCTTCTTAAAACTGAGGGTGTGACTGTGACCATTCGCAGACAAACAGTCAATGATACTTTTAGGAACACTGTTTACCAATTGTTATGTTTCTGTTTGTATGCTTGGACTGATTAAGATACTAGTGGCATCTTCAAAAAGAACTAATTCCGCTTGTTGTATGTTAGAAGATGCAAGGAGCAATAGTGGACTAAAGACTGAGCCTAAGACTGAACCTTGGGGACTCCATATGTGGTTTCTCGCCAGTCAGAATAATGTCCCCAGACTACGTTGGTTGCATTACCAAGCACAACGTTCGGCAGTCTTTTGGTCAGATATGACATCCGTTGATTGGCTATACCCTCAATCCCATAAAACTTCAAATTTATCTAGGAGAATATTGTGATTCACAAAGTCAAATACCTTTAACAGGTCACAGAAAATGCCAACCGGCGCTTTCTCATTGTATAATGTTTTTAAAATGTGGTGAGTGAACATGTAAATGGCTGTGGCTGTTGTTTTCTCCTGGACACCAGGTGATACCTTCCGCTTTCCAAGTGAGCAATGTCCACGTTCACCTTGGCCACACTCCTTGTTGACCGTTGTTTGTGTACATGCTTCCCGTCTCCATGACACTACATGTTCCAGATTGTTCTTGTTTGTCTCGCTTGCGTGTAAAAAAAAAAAAAAAAAAAATTTCAAATGTGTGTGAAATCTTATGGGACTTAACTGCTAAGGTCATCACTCCCTAAGCTTACACACTACTTAACCTAAATTATCCTAAGGACAAGCACACACATCCATGCTCGAGGGAGGACTCGAACTTCCGTCAGGACCAGCCGCACAGTCCATGACTGCAGCGCCTAAGACCGCTCGGCTAATCCCGCGCGGTGCTTGCTTGCCCCAACAAACTGATTCTCTTCTGAACTGGAGCCCCCGGTGACTACTTTGGCTAACAACGCTGAACCAAAACCAAATATGGCCAGCACCCCAACACAACCTGGCACTACCCCACGACTTGTCAGCCTTTGGACACCGAAGCATGTGGTTTTGGCTCAAATTATGGCCATATCTGCTCTGTCCAGCTAACTCACACATCTAGGACGAGTCCAACATCCGATAACCCAGCCATCGCGCCAATACCTGCTCCCCATCGATGCATCACAGGATTGTCAGCTGCTTCCGCAGCTGTCAAGATGCTGATATAGAGATGACTTTGACTGTGATACTCTGTGCAGCAACCTGCCCACCTCAGAGTCATGTTGCCGCAGGGAAGTTCGGAGTGGTACTGCTACTGGCCACATGCCACGAAATGTGCTCTTTCACGAGGCTCGTGAACACCAGACCTGCTCAAGCACGACCAACTGGGCCTACGAGAAGAGAAGCGTGGCACGAAATTCAATTCACGGCACAATATCACCCTTTCAGTATCCTCATATACTCTCTCTCTCTCAACTGTTTCTGATGTCAGCATTTGCAACAGAGAACTATTGAGAACAACCCTTTTACTGAATATTTCACAGGAACTCACTCTCTGCCCTGCCTTCCTATTCATAAAGAATTCTACTCAAGCTACACCACAAACTATTGCTGATGACATTACTCTACATTCACCTGATCGGAAATTCTTATCTTAGTTTCTTTTCACTACATTGATCTCCATTTCCTATGTCGAACCTTTGTAAAAAAAATTCGCTCTATGCACTATGGGACTTAACATCTGAGGTCATCAGTCCCCTAGACTTAGACCTACTTAAACCTAACCAACCTAAGGACATCACACACATCCATGCCCGAGGCAGGATTCGAACCTGCGACCGTAGCAGCAGCGCGGTTCCGGACTGAAGCGCCTAGAAGCGCTTGGCCACTAGCCTTTGTACTTCCCTTTTCAAATATTCTAGATTCCCTCTCATGTGTAAATTTGTGACATTCCATGCTCCTACTCGTAGATTGTTACGCTGTCGTTTGTTATTCAATCTCTTCCTCATGATTACCTTCCCCTCGGCAGCCCCTGAGTCCCCTTCCAGCACTCCGAAAGGCGATCTAAACTGGAATCTTTGCCTATTGTGAGATGATCACGACACTTTCCTTTTACAGCAAACATGCCCTATGGATACATATTATGTTTCTTTAATGTAGTTGTTTCCACTGTCTTATGAAAACTCGTTCCGTTGATCATTGCTGATTTTTCCGTCTTTTATGTGCAGTTCCACAACCAAGGGCATGAAATTACTCTGAAACTGTGCCTCTTTTGAGCAAGCCATTGTATCGGAAGTCTTTGACAGCCGCCATCGCTGATGACTTGTATTCCTTGACAGTGGCTGGAGTCGAACGTGGGACTCATTACGTATTTATTACTAGTCAAACACGCTGCCCATATAGGCGTGGGTCTGTGGAACGAAAACTGAATCTAATCTAAGAAGAGAGAAGTTGTTCAATAGACAGTGCAGGATCGTACGGTCGTGTAACTAGAGTTTAGCAAATGTGTGTTTTTGCAGAAAGACAGCTATGCATACGGACACTGCGTGGACGTCTTGAGCACAGTGCACTGTCTGCACGGCGACCATTGTTGCGGCTTTCCTTAGTGGTCCACGCAACAACATTCGACACAGGAGTAGCACTACACCATCGTCTTCTCAGACATTGCGTACAGCATCACGATGAACGAATACGTGTGTGAAGGCTCCGAGGGGAATGAATGTCACAGATTGCATTCATCATCGTCATACAGACGTAATGGTAACGGTAACGGTAGACAACGCAGTTACTTCTGTTTTACATAGTATATAATTTCGACAGCAGCTGTTATGTTCCTGACGTGTTGATGCTGCTGGCTATACATTATCTGTGACATCTGTCTCTGACACTATCTTTCAAGAAGGTAGCTAGACTGCTTGTTGCCTGTGCTGTAATGATCTACCTCCATAAACAGGATGTCTGACTGATCCTCTGGTCACCCACTGGAGAAAATGGCCATGGACTGAGATACTGATACACCACCATTCGCCAACCACAACGATTGATGAACTCTTGCGTGTAGTCGAGGGTCGTCCAGAAAGTAATGACCACGTTCTTTTCTTCAACTACTGTTTGTTCCACACAATGAAAATAACACACAAGAAGGAATAATGTTTTACCTACGCAACCTATTTTTCTATGTAATCTCCTTCCAGTTCAGTAGCCTTCCAGCGAGAAACAACGGCGTGCTCGCCTTGTCATTACCAGTCCTTGTTCTGGCCGTTTCTTCACTGCACAATCACCTCGTCGTCGTCCTCAAAATGCCTTCCATAAATACTACCCTTAATGGCTAAAACAACTGTAAGTCCGAGATAGGTGGGAGCAGACGTGTGGGTCGGATGGGTTAATGGTGTCCAACCCTGTCTCGTGATGTGTTCAGAAGTCCTCAAATTCGTGTGAGGCCGAACATAATGTGCTGAATCAAAACATCCCCTACGATGTTATCTCCGTCTACATCTATACAGCGCGAGACATCTTGCGTTGTGTGACGTAGGATACTTTGTGCATCATTGTCAGTCTCCCCCTTTTCCAGCTTTAGTCACTTATAGTTCGCGGGAAGAAGGCCTACTGATAAGGTTCTATTTGGACTCGAATCTCTCTAATTTCATTTTCACGATCTTCTCAGGAGATAAACGTAGGAGGGAACAATATATTGGCTGACTCTTGTACGTTCGTACACACTCGGAGCTCGAACAGTATACAATACAGTAATGCGGAGCGACACTCTTGCAGCGTTTGCCGCTGGAGTTGACTGAGCATCTCTTTGACGCGTCTGCACTTACTAAATGAGCCCTTAAAGAAACTGCTGCTCTTTCTTGGATCTTCGCTATTCCCTCTATCAATCCTATCTGGTCCAGATCCCAGACTGATGAGCAGTATTCAAGTATTGATCGAACGATGTTTTGCAAGCTACTTTCTTTGTTGATGGACTAAATTTCCTGAGGAGTCTTCCAACGAAGCTGTCTGGCTCGGAAAATATCGAATATTATTCGTTGTGACTATACAGTCATTCACAATAGCAGGCAAGTGCGAGACAGTACATGATCCTCATTATATTCTAACACACAAAGAGTATCAAGTATTACTCGCTCTTACTAATACTAATACTACTACTACTACTACAGACAGTCTCTGTAGGACGTGTTCTTTTCTAACAGGCAAAAATTTCAGGTTGATACCTGTCGCTGGATACTTATCGGAAACTCATTTGTGCTCCCTTGAATGTGTACAGACTTCTCGTAGCTTTCACATAGTCAGCATCAAAGTGTGATCCTCTAGTAACTGGGCCCAACGACTCAGCTGTGGTACTGCTGCTAGCTGTCTCCTGATAATAATTCCTTCTGTCTCATGGTACTGACTGCTACTGCCTTGATCCTGTGCCCTAGTTGCTGATACACTTATTTTTTCAGGGACTTTGGGATGAGTTTCTCTAGCAGCGTTGCTTTCCTTTGAAGCTACAAGAACTTGCTAATGACCGAAATATTTCCAGAACCTTCGAGAAGTTTTTCGAGCATCCCGGCTGTGTGCCCGCTTTCGCTGTTGAGCTTGGTACTCGAGGGTGTTGTCCTCGGTAACCCTCATAGCACGGTCGTGGCATCAGCAGTACAGTCAATAAGTCTTCCTTCATTCGTGGCTCTGGTCCCCTTCAGGATGCCCACCTGACATCGCGCATTGTGTGTCGTTTGAATATTAAGGCTTCTCTGCTTTCTTCGCATCCATCCCACATTTTATATGAATAACATTTGACAGCCATGACATCAGAATATGCCATCAGGTGGCGTGGCTGTATGGGTACATCGGTGGCACTAGTACCCACAAAAATAAATCAACAAATTGGTAACGGAGTAGTATCGAAAATTTTTACAGAAAGAGAAACAAAAGTGTACATGTAAAACTAAGTACAAAAATTCAAAGAATTAGAGGCAACAGTACGTTAACGCATTACAAAAAAAAAAAAAATGGCTCTGAGCACTATGGGACTCAACTGCTGAGGTCATTAGTCCCCTAGAACTTAGAACTAGTTAAACCTAACTAACCTAAGGACATCACAAACATCCATGCCCGAGGCAGGATTCGAACCTGCGACCGTAGCGGTCTTGCGGTTCCAGACTGCAGCGCCTTTAACCGCACGGCCACTTCGGCCGGCTAACGCATTACATGATTCAGTTTGTAGCCAATAGGAAAGGGGAAGATACGATGGCAGGAGAGGGAAATGTGGGGTTAGGGAAGCAGAATACTGAAGGAGTAAATCATAATACAAAGTTCATACAAAGAACAAAACTATAAGTAACTAAATATACTAATTACTAGATGACATTACCACCATTTGTGCTGGTAGATAAGGTAAGACATCAGAGACAGGGAGGAGCAACTGTAATACATAAATGGTGCCACTGCGCCGACAGAATATTTCACACATCAGTAAGTTATCCGATACTCTAGGAATTTGTAAGCAGTGTATGTTTTTACAAGTAAGACTACATGCATGGAGGTGACAAAAGTCATGGGAACCACCCAATATCTTGTTGGACCTCCTTTTCCCCGGCGTTGTGCAGCAACTAGGCGTGCCATGGTCTCAAGAAGTCGTTGGAAGTCCCCTGCAGAAATATTGATTCGTTCTGCCTCTATTACCCCCAACAATTGCGAAAGCTTTGCCGATGGAGGATGCTGTGGACGAACTGGCCTCTCGATTATCTCCCATAAATGTTCAATGGGACTCAAGTCGGGTGTTCTGAGTGGTCAAATCATTCGCTTTAATTGTCTAGAACGTTCTTCAAACCAGTGTCAAACAGTTGTGGTCCGGTGACATGACGTCGTTGTTTGGGTATATGAAGTCCATGGATGATTGCAAATGGTCTCCATGCAGCCGAATATAACCACTTCCAGTCAACGATCGGTTCAGTAGGACCAGAGAACCCAGCCGGTTGCACGTAAACACAGCCCACACTATTAAGGAGTCACCACCAAGTTGCACAGTGCCTTGTTCACAACTTAGGTCCACGGCTTCGTTGAGTCTGCGTCACACTCGAACCCTACCATCAGCTCTTACCAACTAAAATCGGGACTTATTTGACAAGTCGTCTAGGATCCAATCACGAGCCTGGGATAGGCACTGCAGGCGATGTGGTGCTGTAAGCAAAGGCAATCACTCGCGTCGATCGTCCGCTGCCATAGCCCATTAACGGAAGATTTCGCCGCACTATCCTAACGGATACGTTCGTCGCACGTCCCACATCGGTTTCTGCGGTTATTTCACTCACCGTTGCATGTTTGTTAGTTAACACTGACAATTCTACGCAAACCCCGCTGCTCTCAGTCGTTAAGTGAAAGCGGTCGTCCGCTGTGTAGCCTATGGTTAGAGGTAATGCCTGAAATGTTCTGTTCTCGGTACACTCTTGACACTGTGGATCTTATAATATTGAAGTCCCTAATGATTTCCAAAATGGAATGTCCCATTCCTCTATTTCCAACTACCACTCCGCGTTGAAAGTCTATTAATTACCATCGTGCGTCCGTAAATACGTCGGAAAGCTCTTCACATGAATCACTTGAATACAAATGACAGCTCCACGAATGAACTGCCCTTTTAGACCTTGTGTACGCGGTACTATCACCATCTGAATATGTGCGTAACCCTAGTCCATGGCTTTTTGTCACCTCAGTGTAAACATCGTTACATCAGCGAAGTAAATACAGAAAACATAAACTTGAGAGTATTTATAAATATTATGAAGATGGCATCTGTTCTTTCGGACATGTCCGAAAGAACAGATGCCATCTTCATAACGTTTAAGGCTAACCGGCTGATGACCTTCAGTGCGGATGCACACGATTTGCCTGTACTCTTACGGGCCTCCGTGGATTGTCTGCCGCGAGTAATGGGTGTAATAGCAAGGGGACTACGAATGTAGTGTGTGAAGTTGAGAATGTGGGTCTCACAGGGATAGTGCCGGCGATAAATCCCTGCAGTCGCACTATCCTCTGTGCCCTCGGTGGCTCAGATGGCTAGAGCGTCTGCCATGTAAGCAGGAGATCCCGGATTCGAGTCCCGGTCGGGGCACACATTTTCAACTGTCCCCGTTGATGTATATCAACGCCCGCCAGCAGCTAATGGTATTGATTTAATTGTAATTTTATATTTACAAATAGGTTAGCAAAAGACCAGAAAATAATGAAAACCCATATTTTTATAAAGCTTTACGCTTAAGGACTATTTGCGTATGACGGTAATATACAGGGTGTCCCAGGAGGAATTATCAGTACTCAGGGATACGGCAGGAACGATCACATGAAGCAAAAAGCTTCGTGTGGACAGATTCCGAATGGGCCCCGTGATACGACATATTTGATGTGCATTTTTATGTATACACATTTGTAACACATTCACTAACAAGCATTTCGTACACGTCATGTTACAGTTGTTGAACATAATATATGTTGGAATATCCTGCCTCGACTTCAGTTTATTTGTGCACTCTTGGGTGAACACATTGCGTTGCTTGCTTGAGTGCCTCTGTTCATTCCCAAATGAGGGCAACATCATCCATAATGCGGCCAATTAGTTCATCTCGTGTATTCTCCTTTCGTTTGTGCACCCCAGGCTTCATCCAAATCCATAAACAACAATCCATTGAGTTGGCTATGGCGACTATGGTGGCCATTAATCATCCTACCACGCCAGTCCAGCGATTAGCATAAGAAAGGTTGTGATATTCCCTTACATTTCTGGTAACATGAGGAGCAGCTCCATCATACTGAAAGTACACTGCAGTCCATGTGGCATGTTCAAGGTGATCAACAAACGAATGTTCACAAAACAAGTAAAAATTCTGCCCCGTCATTCGTTATTTTAAAGTGGCTGAACGTATCGACGTGTTACCATGCCTCACTAAACATTGACCAAAAAACTTACTTGCAAAATAGTTTTTACTGTAGTTTGTGGATATTCCCGCGACCATCAACGATTATTGCGTGTGTTGTTTACTCCCCTCGATGTAAACGTTGCTTTATCAGCTAAAAATATATAATGAAGCAAATGACGATTGTCATTTAACCAGTGATAAAATTTAAGTCGTGTGGCATCGTTGCCAATGTAAAGATAGTGGATAGACTGTATATGAAAAGGATACTAGTTTTCCGCAAGTAATGTTCGCATATACGTGTTCGTGAGACACTGGTAGGTGCAGAAAGTCGTCGCGTGCTGGTATCAGGACTACGCTGCACCGTTTCAAGAAAAATGTGGCTGTTCCTGCACAGGTTGTTTAGCTGCACGTTCAGAAGAAACATGGGAAACTGGAAAAACGCCTGTTTCACGCAATGTGCTGAAAACTCTGGTAAACACTCTACGGTCAGGAATTCGACGCGTGGAAAAGCGCCGACAGTACTCTCAGACAGCAATAGGAGCACTACCATCGCAGAAGCGTAAATACATGCCACATGTGCATATTCGTGTTTAGTGTAGATGTGTGGCATTTTAGCCAGCGCCTGTACAAACACAGCTAACGGATGCTTCTCTCTGATACGCTTTCAATCCATCACATCTCTTCGCTCACAACACACCGCGGGTAATTGCGCGTCCGACGGTATAATTTAATGACAGAATGACATTCCGAATAAAGAAGTTGAAAGCAAAGAAGTGGGTTAGGCTTTAATAAAACATCAGAGAAGTTGTGCGGTAAGACAAATGAGCGTTCCTGTCATATTTCTGAATGTTGACAATTCCTCCTGGGTCATCCTGTATGTACTTGTGAAGCTCAAATAACTTTCTTATGTCGAGAACCTAACCATGCTTAACAACGAACATGCACGGCATACAGTGTTAATAATTCAACAGCACAAAGAGACGAATGGTGCTACGTATAACGTAATGTTCAAACACGTATAGGAATAACTCTTTGTCTCATAGTTCTGTTGTATTAGCATCATATCCCGTCCTTGTTAAACCTGGTTAGGCTCTTAACGATACCGAGTTGTATCACAAGTATACAGAGTGGTCCATTGATAATGATCGGGCCAAATATCTCACGAAATAAGCATCAAACGAAAGAACTACAAAGAACGAAACTTGTCTAGCCATCTACCAGATGGCGCTATGATTGGCTCGCTAGATGGCGCTGCCATAGGTCAAACGGATATCAACTTTTTTTCAATAGGAACCCCCATTTTTTATTACGTATTCGTGTAATACGTAAAGAAATATGAATGTTTTAGTTGGACCACTTTTTTCGCTTTGTGATAGATGGCGCTGTAATAGTCACAAACGTATAAGTACGTGGTATCACGTATCATTCCGCCAGTGCGGACGGTATTTGCTTCGTGATGCATTACCCGTGTTAAAATGGACCGTTTACCAATTGCGGAAAAGGTCGATATCGTGTTGATGTATGGCTGTTGTGATCAAAATGCCCAACGGGCGTGTGCTATGTATGCTGCTCGGTATCCTGGACGACATCATCCAAGTGTCCGGACCGTTCGCCGGATAGTTACGTTATTTAAGGAAACAGGAAGTGTTCAGCCACATGTGAAACGTCGATCACGACCTGCATCAAATGATGATGCCCAAGTAGGTGTTTTAGCTGCTGTCGCGCCTAATCCGCACATCAGCAGCAGACAAATTGCGCGAGAATCGGGAATCTCAAAAACGTCGGTGTTGAGAATGCTACATCAACATCGAGTGCACCCGTGCCATATTTCTATGCACCAGGAATTGCATGGAGACGACTTTGAACGTCGTGAACAGTTCTGCCACTGGGCACAAGAGAAATTACGGGACCATGACAGTTTTTTTGCACGCGTTCTATTTAGCGACGAAGCGTCATTCACCAACAGCGGTAACGTAAGCCGGCAGAATATGCACTATTGGTCAACGGAAAATCCACGATGACTGCGACAAGTGGAGCATCAGCGACCTTGGCGGGTTAATGTGTGGTGCGGCATTATGGGGGGAAGGATAATTGGCCCCCATTTTATCGATGTCAGTCTAAAAAGTGCATTGTATTCTGATTTCCTACATAATGTTCTACCGATGTTACTACAAGATGTTTCACTGCATGACAGAATGGCGATGTACTTCCAACATGATGGATGTGCGGCACATAGCTCGCGTGCGGTTGAAGCGGTATTGAATAGCATATTTCATGACAGGTGGATTGGTCGTCGAAGCGCCATACCATGGACCGCACGTAGATCGGATCTGATTTCTTTCTGTGGGGGAAGTTGAAGGATATTTGCCATCGTGATCCACCGACAACGCTTGACAACATGCGTCAGCGCATTGTCAATGCATCTGCGATCATTATGGAAGGCGAACTACTCGCTGTCGAGAGGAATGTCGTTACACGCATTGCCAAATGCATTGAGGTTGACGGGCATCATTTTGAGCATTTATTGCATTTATGTGGTATTTACAGGTAATCACGCTGTAACAGCATGCGTTCTCAGAAATGATGAGTTCACAAAGGTACATGCATCACATTGGAACAACCGAAATAAAATGTTCAAACGTACCTGCGTTCTGTATTTTAATTTAAAAAACCTACCTGTTACCAAGTGTTCGTCTGAAACTGTGAGCCGTATGTTTGTGACTATTACAGCGCCCTCTATCACAAAGCGAAAAAAGTGGTCCAACTAAAACATTCATATTTCTTTACTTACTACACGAATATGTAATAAAAATGGGGGTTCCTATTTTTAAAAAAAAACGCAGTTGACCTATGGCAGCGCCATCTAGCGGGCCAACCGTAGCGCTATCTGGTTTCCCCCTTCAAACTCTACAAGTTTCGTTCTTTGCATTTTTTCGTTTGGCGCTTATTTCGTGAGATATTTGGCCCGGTCACGATCAATTGACCACCCTGTATATACTTACCCCCACATTCATACATTCATATAATCCTTAGCAGAAGGTTTTAGAAAACATAATTTTTAATGTTTATGTTTTTTCATTTCGTTGATATGACATTTATGACATTTAGTGTTCTTTGAAAAAGCATACACTGCTTACCGATTCCTAGATTACCAGGTAACTCAGTGATGTATGAACTTTTCTGTTGGTGCAGTGGCACCATTTATGTAATAAAGATGCTTCTCCCCATCTCTGAAGTCTTCCCGTACCCATCACCCCGTTTGCGTATTATGTCATCCAGCAATCAGGATGATTTTCATGCTTTACGTATTTTGGCTTTTGTGTGAATTCTGTATTGTGATTGTAATGTTACTCCGTCAAGCAGCGACTCCAAATCAGTTGAGCACTTTTGGCGAGTACATACGCATTGACGCCATACGTTGTATCAAGTCATTTTATTTTATATGTGTTTTTTTTAATATATCTTAATACCTTCAGTAGCTTTACTCTTAATGACTTTCGTAAGCTACACTTGTAACTTTCGTAAGTAAGCTTGTACTTATGCCTTTGTGTTTCATTTGGCAGACATTTTGAAGATGGGCTGAGCCCGAAACGCTTCAGTACAAAAAATTTTAACAACTAGTGACCAGCTCATTTTTAGCGACCCAATTAGCATTGACATGAGAAGTGCTCTCAATGCTACGAATACATCGTTATTGTTTATATGGCGTTAAAAACTCAGGATGTAGGTTTCATTGAGTACAATTGTAGTTATAGTCGCGATGCGCTACTAAGCTATCCAGATAGGATATCTTTGCATGCCTAACATACTGTTGGTGAGGATGCAAGCAAATCGACGCAGTGAAAGAACAGGTTGAGGTCTGCAATTTGCGCACGCGTTAATTCCGCTTTGTTGGTGCACGGAATTGCAGCTCCAGCCTTTCGAACATCTTTGTTCCAAAACTTTGCGAATATGTTAGTAGGCTATGTTCGTTGCATATTTCTTACAGTTGGGAGGAGAATTGTAAAGTAGGACACTATCGATTAACAATGCCAGCTGAAGATATGCTGGTACCCGAGAGCTTTTCTAGGACCTGAACTGGACAGAGGGGAGGGGCAGCAAATGCCTTTGTTCCGTATTATTACACAGGATGGGGGCGTTTTATGATTGTACATTGTGTTCTTTATTATTGTAAAGGCAGCCCGCACGCACGCACGCACGCGCACGCGCACACGCACACACACACACACACACACACACACACACACACACACACACACACACACACACACACACACACACACACACACACACACACACACACACGAGAGAGAGAGAGAGAGAGAGAGAGAGAGAGAGAGAGAGAGAGAGAGAGAGAGAATATTGACACACATAATTTACATAATAGGAAACAAAGTAGGTCGGTTAGTTCCACTGCAGGATTATCACAGTATTTAAGTTATACTTCGATGCTCTCCTTATTATTTGTTTGCACGGTAATGAAGTTCATCGAATGAGAATTCACGAACAATTTCTGCGAGTAAAAGTTTTAATGCCACATTTCATTAATGAGCGTGAAGCAAAAAATCTATCGATAACATATTGCCAGCTACGAAATCTAGTAATGTTCATTTATTTTATATACACTCCTGGAAATTGAAATAAGAACACAGTGAATTCATTTTCCCAGGAAGGGGAAACTTTATTGACACATTCCTGGGGTCAGATACATCACATGATCACACTGACAGAACCACAGGCACATAGACACAGGCAACAGAGCATGCACAATGTCGGCACTAGTACAGTGTATATCCACCTTTCGCAGCAATGCAGGCTGCTATTCTCCCATGGAGACGATCGTAGAGATGCTGGATGTAGTCCTGTGGAACGGCTTGCCATGCCATTTCCACCTGGCGCCTCAGTTGGACCAGCGTTCGTGCTGGACGTGCAGACCGCGTGAGACGACGCTTCATCCAGTCCCAAACACGCTCAATGGGGGACAGATGACAGATCCGGAGATCTTGCTGGCCAGGGTAGTTGACTTACACCTTCTAGAGCACGTTGGGTGGCACGGGATACATGCGGACGTGCATTGTCCTGTTGGAACAGCAAGTTCCCTTGCCGGTCTAGGAATGGTAGAACGATGGGTTCGATGACGGTTTGGATGTACCGTGCACTATTCAGTGTCCCCTCGACGATCACCAGTGGTGTACGGCCAGTGTAGGAGATCGCTCCCCACACCATGATGCCAGGTGTTGGCCCTGTGTGCCTCGGTCGTATGCAGTCCTGATTGTGGCGCTCACCTGCACGGCGCCAAGCACGCATACGACCATCATTGGCACCAAGGCAGAAGCGACTCTCATCGCTGAAGACGACACGTCTCCATTCGTCCCTCCATTCACGCCTGTCGCGACACCACTGGAGGCGGGCTGCACGATGTTGGGGCGTGAGCGAAAGACGGCCTAACGGTGTGCGGGACCGCAGCCCAGCTTCATGGAGACGGTTGCGAATGGTCCTCGCCGATACCCCAGGAGCAACAGTGTCCCTAATTTGCTGGGAAGTGGCGGTGCGGTCCCCTACGGCACTGCGTAGGATCCTACGGTCTTGGCGTGCATCCGTGCGTCGCTGCGGTCCGGTCCCAGGTCGACGGGCACGTGCACCTTCCGCCGACCACTGGCGACAACATCGATGTACTGTGGAGACCTCACGCCCCACGTGTTGAGCAATTCGGCGGTACGTCCACCCGGCCTCCCGCATGCCCACTATACGCCCTCGCTCAAAGTCCGTCAACTGCACATACGGTTCGCGTCCACGCTGTCGCGGCATGCTACCAGTGTTAAAGACTGCGATGGAGCTCCGTATGCCACGGCAAACTGGCTGACACTGACGGCGGCGATGCACAAATGCCGCGCAGCTAGCGCCATTCGACGGCCAACACCGCGGTTCCTGGTGTGTGCGCTGTGCCGTGCGTGTGATCATTGCTTGTACAGCCCTCTCGCAGTGTCCGGAGCAAGTATGGTGGGTCTGACACACCGGTGTCAATGTGTTCTTTTTTCCATTTCCAGGAGTGTATTTTACCTTTTGTACACAACTCTCTCTCTAGGACGACCAACTAAATTTAATTTCGCCTGCGAAAAACAGGCAGTTTGTCAAAGAAAGACTTCTACAGAAAATCTATCTAGTTACTATACTTTGAACTGAGACATGTCAGTTTATTTTGTTCAAAAGGCTGTATGCTGTCAGTATTTTTCGACCCAAGTTGAATGAAAGGAAGTTATTCTTACGAGATGGCGAACAGCAGCTAGATTGTGTCTTAAATATTGCGGAATTCGACGTCGAGGTTATTAATGCTTCTCAGTCAGTGATGGATTCCTGTAAAGTAGGAGTTTCTTGAATTTAAATATATGTAAAATAATTTATGGCGGAAATTCTGAAGGGATGGATATTAAATACACTCGATCACCGATTTCAGTCATGTATGGCCGCACTCCCGAATTAATTTGACAAATAGGCGATCATTTATTAAACATTAAGCACAATGTCTCGACTTGCATACGTATATTCTACCTTCCACAGAACTGTTATATCGAGAATCTTTGAAATCGTAATGTTATTTCTCTGTTTAAGTGTAATACACCGAACACACGCTGCGTAGCAGTTCTGACATTCGGTGCTCACTTCATGCCACCTCCCACACCTATAACAAATTTTCATTGTCCATTACTATGTGCAACCAATCAGTCCAACACGCGCGAATACTCTTCTCTTGGAACACACTGTCTTTCAGCAGTCATCTTCCAGATCCTCTGAGCTCAGACAATTCATCTGGGCGTTACACTTATACAACACAATATATACATATACAATATTTTATTTATAAATCTACGTATAGCTTAGATGGCAATAATGACAGAAAGAAAGAAAAGTAACGGATGAAAATTCTGTCAGAAACTCATATTAATATCATGAAAATAGGAGAGTTGGAGGAAACGACACACGATTATTTGTAAAATAAAAACTCACAACTTTTGAAAAATTTTCTTTATTAATCGCCAAATATACTAATACTACCACTTTATAATAGGTATGTACGGCGTACCTAATGAGTGTAGTTAGTAAAAGATACGTACATAACATATAACGTCAGGCAGGTGACGTTCAGGTACATGTGAATATTTTTTTAAAATATATATATTAAGATTTTCAGTAATTTTCTGAAACTCGCTGGTAATGCGAGCGGAAACGTCATTTGGAATGTTAAGCCTTACTAATTTTCTACCAAGCATTGACTACAAACATTCTGTCCTGTGTATCTTCCAGATCCCACAAGTACCTGTGACATCTATGTTCTTCTATTAGTAACACTACATTGTCTTCTGACCACTATATCATTGACTGCTGGGAAATTAGAGACGCAGCAATATTTAGAGACTCAAAAACTAAATTTTCTGCCTGTTTACATTCTTGTGGCTTTGGAAAACATGGCTCTATTAAACCACAATCTCAGCTTTTCTCTAGTTTTTAATCAAAAAATGGTTCAGATGGCTCTGAGCACTAAGGGACTTAACATCTGAGGTCATCAGTCCCCTAGAACTACTTAAACCTAACTAATCTAAGGACATCACTCACATCCATGCCCGAGGCAGGATTCGAACCTGCGACCGTAGCGGTCGCGCGGTTCCAGACTGAAGCGCCTAGAACTGCTCGGTCAAAGCGGCCGGCCTTGCGGTTTTGAATTGTGCAAGAGTAAATATAAGTTTGTTGCTACAAAAGCACTGGCTACTGGCGACGCTGCTCGACAGTAGCACACGTTAATCAACAGTCAACAATCAACTAATATCCCACCTTTACATGCATTGTTCGCCTAGTGACAAAAGTGAATCGTGTGCCGTCCAGCCATTTATTTACTTTTGTGGACAACTGTGTTCATACATGCAGATACAATTGTGTGACTGGGTGCATGAAACAGAAGTTAATGAATTTTTGTGGTTCAAGGTATGCTTTCTGTCTCATTTATTTAGTCATAACTTCCTTAAATATTTGTTGGTAGTGTTCTGTACTTTATAAAAGTGCGGTGTGTTTCTTGAGACCAAAAATGGCCACTGTTTTTAGTTAGTTACATGTTCCCTGAACCATACGAGGGCGTGCTGAGAAGTAATGCTTTTTTATGTGAAAACTCTTGGAGCTTTGTAAATGAAACAAGCGTTATCAACAATCTACGAGGGCGGTTCAGAAAGTAACCTCCGATTGGTCACAGTGCGGGTTGTGGGGGGAGTAGCGACGCCATCTGTGCGTTCACACACTCAGCAGGTCAGTCGGCATCAAGCCGTGGTCGAGTGAACGTCGTACCTGCGCTAGTTTAGTTTTTGTGGCAGTTTGAAATGTGTGCTGCAATAGAAAACCCCGCCAAATGTGAAGTGCGTGCTGTCATAAGGTTTTTTACAGCCAAAGGATATTCTGCAGCAGCTATTCATCGTGAGCTTTGTGCCGTGTACGGACCAAGAGTTATGAGTGAAGGAGTTGTCCGTGAATGGGTACGTTTATTTAAAAGTGGACGAGAAAACGTTCATGATGAAGAGAGGAGTGGTATACCATCATTGGTGACTGACGAACTCGTTCAGACAGTTGATGCAAAAGTTCGTGAAAATCGACGTTTCTCAATGTCGGAGTTGTCTACTGGTTTTCCACAGATTTCTAAGACTCTCTTGTGCAAGACAGTGACAGCAAGATTGGGTTACCGTAAGTTCTGTGCACGATGGGTGCCCAAAATTCTTACCGACCACCACAAAACTCAAAGAATGGCCTCTGCATTAGACTTTCTGTCACGTTATGAGGACGAAGGAGAACCATTGTTAAACAGAATCGTGACTGGTGAAAAAACCTGGATTAAGTACGTGAACCCTGAGACAAAAGAACAATCAAAGATGTGGGCACATTCAAATTCGCCTACCAAACCAAGAAAAGCCTCGCAAGATTTTTCTGCCAGAAATCTGATGGCAACGGTGTTTTGGGATGCCAAAGGGGTGTTGTTGGTTGAATTCATGGAACGTGGTACGACCATTAATCAAGACGTGTACTGTGAAACAATAAAAAAGTTACGACGGGCTATACAGAACAAACGCCGTGGTATGCTGACTTCCGGTATCGTTTTTTTGCACGATAACGCCCGTCCTCACTCTGCTCGCAGAACAACGGCCCTTCTTGAGTCCTTCAAGTGGGACGTTATCAACCATCCACCTTACAGCCCAGACCTGGCGCCAAGTGATTATCACCTCTTCATGCATTTGAGAAATGGCTCTGGTCACAGCGGTTTGATGACGACGAAGAGCTCAAAGATGCGGTCGCAGGCTTGCTCCAGGCACAAGCGGGTGATTTTTATCCAGAAGGAATTTCAAAGCTTGTGAAAAGATACGATAAGTGCCTCAATCGCTATGGAGACTATGTAGAAAAATAGTGCAAAGATGTAGTTGTAAGATGTATATATTAAAATATTTTTATTTAACTTGGTGTATTTTTTTAAATCAACCGGAGGTTACTTTCTGAACGGCCCTCGTACATCTGTATTATTCATATTATATATTTATTTCTCAGTATAATCACTCAGGTGACGGACCGTTTCTCCCAAAGAGAGACCAGTTTCTTAATGCCGTCAGTGTAGGATGACTGACTTTTTTGACGAAGCCCAACCTCACCTGTTTTTGCACGGCTTTGATACTATGAGTATAAAGTCTTCGAAGGTGTTCTTTAAGTTTTGGAAACTGATGAAAATGGGATGGAACTCAATCAGCATAACAGCGCATGCATCCAAGTTGCTGACAAAAATAATATAAAGAAGAATGGGAAAGAAAACTGATGATTTGTTACAGGACAATGAGTTTGGCTTTAGAATAGGTAAAGGCACCCGAGAGTCTGAAAGTTATCTTAATAAAGATAATATAAATGTTGTTGTTTATTAAACATTTTACTTACGTCGGGGATGTTTGGAGGATGATCGATGACAGTGAACCCAAAGCGTCGTATTAATACAGGGGCCGCAGTGCTCGTGTGTGGTCTGCCATGGTCACGCTGAGGAGATAGTGCTCAATGTGCGGACGAACTCTTCGAATTAGAAACTCGATTACAGCACGCTGTTTCTCACACACTGACATAAAGAGACATGATAATATCGTACATAGACGAACATGTGACTACAAAAATAATCACCAGTCTGTAACGAGAATGTTGTGGGAGTATGCAGACTTTTACCTCTGGATGTGCCCATTCTCATTAGAAACTAAATGTATATGGAAACACAAGCAAATATCTGAATAAGATACGTCTGTTGTCATTTAACATGTGCACTGACAGTAAACTGCGTTCTTTTACAGTGGTGTGTTCTACTGAGATTCTCCCAAGAGTGCTAGACCCGGGAGTGTTTTTATGGAATTTGGAAAACAGGTGAGATGGATCGCCATAAATGGAGCTGTATGGGCAAGTCATTAGCCAAGCCTGGATAGCTCAGTCGATAAGGTTATCGATCGCGATAAACGACGTCTGATGTTCAAATCCTAGTCTGGCACGCAGCTTCAATCCGCCATGAAATTTTAGCGCAACGCACATTTGGTTGCAAAGTGATAGATTCTTTCTGGAGACGTTTATAGTTGTTATAAAACTCATGTAAACAACGAAATATTACAATTTAGAGCAGTTATTTGGGAGAAGCTGTAGGAATCAATGGAGGGATTGGCCATGGGGGGAGGGGGAAGGGGAGGGCAGGGGAGAGGAGGTTGAGGGTCGGAGACTAGGGCGCAGTAAGACCCGGAGCTGGACTTAGCTACAGGCTACTGACAGCAGAATCTAATCCACGTCTCAGGTTGACACGCTAGGGAAAGAATGCCGACGCGCCGACGATGAGCTGGTATTTGCATCCGTTGGGGTATCCTGCTGTTGCGAAGAAAAGGAGTCCCACCTGGCGAAAGCACAATGCTGCGACGTCGACGCTTCTCAGAGGCGTAGACACTGAAACGGCAAGTCACTGCCTCGAATTGATGGCCAGAATGGCGTTAGCACGTTCCTCCTGTGAATCTCATCCCGACGACGGTCACTGACCGCTCTTGTAACGAAGCGTATTGTTAACAAATTCATTGTTGAGCACAAAGAGCGACTTTTATTGCTGCGTCATCGAGATTTGTTCTAGATCAGAATGGCCTCGTGATCATTATTGTTCTCCGGTCGCCACTGTGTTTGGCAGGCGAAAGAAGTGGGTTCCGTGGTAGAAATCAGGCATTTCGAGATAAACCAGGAGCCTTATTTTTGTCGACGAAGAATTAACGAGACAGTCGTGAACAACAGTGAATCTAACAGCAGTGCCTCTTTTGCAAAAAATGCACACAAAACATTGTTATTGACTTCTGACATCTTCCTTAAATGAATGTTAGGGTATCTACAATGAGTAATTCATTATTCTCTTTGTGTGGAAGCTTAGCGATAGCTACAGTACAGGTTGCTTTTGCCGATCACTAATTACGATCATATTCATAACAAAGGAATCTTTCCTACAGAACGACTCGGGATGTAGTTCAACGATTCATAACCAACGTCATGTGGCCACATTGTTAATTTTGCTGCAATATGAGATCACCATCATTAAGTGATCATTCAGTGTATATTTGACATACAGAAGGAATTATTTTAGTGCGCTGTAGCTCTGTGGTAGGCTAGCAACGTTTCATTGCACCTCTTCCGACAGTCGAGCAACAATTTCGATGCAGCATGACATTTGAGTCCATCTCTAAAAACGAGAACAATATGTTTACTTAGATGAAGTAGGGGTGCCTGTAATGTATGTATCTCTTTAACGCCAAACATGAACCAGATACACTAAAATATTTCTATATCATGAGGCAGGGATTCGAATGCATCGCTTATTTTCTATTCTCATTTCCTAAAAGCCGAATAGTGAACTACCGTCTTGGGATTTTTTGATACATTTCACGAGAAACGTAGCGCGGTATGTGTCTTCCTGTAAGTCAAATTACGTAAGGAAAATGACTTCGAAAAACCTATGATTTTCAGTAGCGTCAGAAAATTTGCACAGATTAGTTCTACATTTCACATCGCTAACATTCTACGTATCAAAGTTAATCTATCTTTGTCGAAGCCTTGTCCCACAGTTACGCAGGGTCGGCCATGGTTAATCGGATGTGGCATGTTAAGTTTAAGGGGTGGCCGGATGCCCTTCCTGCCGCCACCCTGTACCCCCTTGGGAAGGAATTAGTGTACCCCAGCTGTCTGTGTCTAATGTAAGTCATGGAATAGTGAGAATGTGTTGCAAATGTCTGCGAGTCGTGTAACTGAGGCGAAAGGTGGGGACCAGCATGGTATTCACCTAGCGGGATGTGGAAAACCGCCTAAAAACCACATCCAGGCTTGCCGGCACACCGGCTCTTCGTCGTTAATCCACCGGGCGGATTCGATCCGGGGCCGGCGCGCCCACCCGAGTCCGGGAAGCAGCGCGTTAGCGCTCTCGGATACGCTGGCGGGTACATATCAAAGTTATTGTCCTTGTCTAATGCAGAGGTCACAACTATGACATTATGCAGTTGGAAATTTGAGTTTATTATCTTCTGTGGATGATGGCATGAACGTGTATCCTTAAAAATCTTTCTGCTTCATTGAGGTTCGGTACTCCTGAGGAGAAAGTTTCAGGAAACCTGTAAGCATTATTTTTACGGGATAAGCGAAAGGTTCAGCTTCTTGTCTGATCGTAATATTCCGTAAACTCTTCAAAAGTGGTACAAATTTATGAGTTATGGACAAGGCCTTCCCCAAAGTCCACGTCTGTAAGAAGGTATTTTGTGGGCACTATCTTCAGTTAAGGGGGCATGTCGCTAAATTGATGAGATGGATCGCAGTTAGATAGATTATATTCTCACTAGAAAGCAGTAGTAAGTAGTAGTAGTAGTAGTAGTAGTAGTAGTCGAATGTTCTGACTTTCTTTAATTTGGGTGAAAAGCGGGTATAACTTTCTGGGTTACAGAAAGTGTTATTTCACTACCTTATGTTTCCTAATTGTTTTAACATCACACGCATATACAATTTCATGTACAGTTATTCAAATAATACACTGTTCAGTCACATAAATGTGGCCACGAGTCAATAGCGTGACTTTTGCAGTGCAGACTGCTGCGAGACGCGCAGGAAAACTGACAGTAAGGTTCTGGAAGGTACCTGCAGGGATGTGGAGCCATGCTGACTCCAGTGCCGTGGCCAGCTGATTTATCGGTTGAGGATTGATGGCGCGAACAGCCCAGTCCAGGTGGACTCACAGATTCTCTATTGCGTTTAAATCCGGGGAGTCTGGTGACCAGGGGAGTATGTAAACTCATCCTGGTGCTCTTCGAACTACACACCTACACTGCGAGCTGTGCGACATCTTGAACTGTGCTGCTGGTGGACGCCATTGTGCCAAGGAAAAACAAACTTCATGTAGGGGAGGTCAAGGTCCCCCAGGATAAATGCATACTTACTTTGATCAATTGTGCCTTCCAGAATGACGAGATCATGCAGGGAATGAAACGGGTAGCCCAGACCCTTTTGACGATTTTAGTAGGGTGGTTGCTTCCCGACGTTCCACACCATACATGCCAATGGCCATCTGTCTGGTAGAGAATAAAACGAGATTAATCGAAAAGGCCACCTGTCGCCACTCAGTGGACGTCCATTTGTGGTGGTGGCCTGCAAATTCCAGTCTTCGTCGTCAACAAACAACAGTCAGCGTGGGTGCATTGAACCAGGTGCCTGCTGCGGAAGCCTGTACAGTGCAACGTTCGCTGAGGAAATATAGCTGGTAGCTCCTTGCTTCATCTGGACAGTCGTCTGCTCAACAGTTGCACGTCTATTCGCCTGCACACTTCTCCACATCCATCGTATACCTTGTCACGGCCCATGGTGAGTCGCCTTGGCGCCAGTTTTGGATAGCGTCATTTTGCCATGCGTGCTATACTTTCACCACGGCTTGTAACGGCTCTCGAGCCTCGTGATGCGGCATAGTCCGCTCTTGTTAGCAGAGTAAACATTACACATAAGCTACGTCCGATCACGCCCGCCTCGCTGGTAGCAAGAATTTCCAAACCTACATCTTACTTGATTTTTAACCCTGTTTTCTATCATTCGCGACACCTTCCTTCCACAGAGGAAAATTTTGTAAGCTCGGACTCCCGAGGTTACAAAATTTTCGATTTCTACGTGCGGTGCCAGTGAAACTTGCCAGACTTTATTTTAAAACATGGTTTCACATCATACACTCTAATACAAGTACATTGTCATAAAAATAGAAAGCACAATGTAAGTACGACTGACATTTGGTTGTTTGTTGTCCACACAGACTTGTCGTGGTAACTTCCACATTACACTTCTGTATCACTCTTTCCATTGTCCGTAGTTCACACAACAATACAAAGTTTTGGATTACACAATTCATAGTCCAGAGCTTTACCTAATATTACCAAGGTTTCACATAATATTACACATAGTACAGGCCTCTTTTTTAATGTATGATCACTTTAAAATTTCATACACATAGTTTGCAATACACAACACAAAAGAAAAGGAAATAGGTTATTATACAACATAGTTTTATCATTCAACTTCAAATTACACTTGCACATAATTTTTAAGTTGTTCTTTCATCTCCTATCTGTTTTGGGTACCAACGACTCCACTGTATTTGAACGTGGTTCTATTTGTTTAGTGAGTCGTGGCGTTTGACTTTGCTCTCTCCACTTCACTCGATCGGGGAGAGGAGTACGTCGTGTATACTTTAATTCATACTCTCCACCATCTTCCTCCTCTCCACACTGTACAGAATAGAGGAAAGGAGCGTATCGGACACTTCTTTCACGGCTGATATCTGTTACCACCGTATTTGTCACACACACTTTGATACAGCAGTTTCCTCCTACTTCAGACAATCTTCTGCCACACCCTCGACAACACTTATAATATACACATGAGAAACATATTATAATAATTACAACTAGGGTTACTGAACCTGCGTATCCCCACACGTAATACATACTTCGTGACCATCCTCGGAAGGTCGTTCGCTGATGGTGTTCTATTTCGCCTTGTAGTTCATCTATTTTGTGACTTGATATATTTGGGTCATCCAAGTGTCTTACAATATGTTCTAAGGGTAACGTTACAGGTATTTTTGTGACCTCCTGCTTCTCCTCATTTATCATACAAGTCTATATCTAAATTTAACATAGGTACTATGTCATCCTGGCTTACGTTAGTACTAATTACATGGCCAACTTGTAGCGTGACTTGCGCACCGTATCCTTTGCACTGGCTTGTAAATGTTAATTTATCAGTACCTCTTATGATAATATCATTAGGGAGTAACTCATTGCGCAATATCGTTAAACCCTCGTCCCTGACTGTGACATACAGCCATTCTACATCTACATCTACATCTACATGATTACTCTGCAATTCACATTTAAGTGCTTGGCAGAGGGTTCATCGAACCACAATCATCTCTACCATTCCACTCCCGAACAGCGCGTGGGAAAAACGAACACCTAAACCTTTCTGTTCGAGCTCTGATTTCTCTTATTTTATTTTGATGATCATCCCTACCTATGTAGGTTGGGCTCAACAAAATATTTTCGCATTCGGAAAAGAAAGTTGGTGACTGAAATTTCGTAAATAGATCTCGCCGCGACGAAAAACGTCTTTGCTTTAATGACTTATATCCCAACTCGCGTATCATATCTGCCACACTCTCTCCCCTATTACGTGATAATACAAAACGAGCTGCCCTTTTTTGCACCCTTTCGATGTCCTCCGTCAATCCCACCTGGTAAGGATCCCACACCGCGCAGCAATATTCTAACAGAGGACGAACGAGTATAGTGTAAGCTGTCTGTTTAGTGGACTTGTTGCATCTTCTAAGTGTCCTGCCAATGAAGCGCAACCTTTGGCTCGCCTTCCCCACAATATTATCTATGTGGTCTTTCCAACTGAAGTTGTTCGTAATTTTAACACCCAGGTACTTAGTTGAATTGACAGCCTTGAGAATTGTACTTTTTATCGAGTAATCGAATTCCAACGGATTTCTTCTGGAACTCATGTGGATCACCTCACACTTTTCGTTATTTAGCGTCAACTGCCACCTGCCACACCATACAGCAATCTTTTCTAAATCGCTTTGCAACTGATACTGGTCTTCGGATGACCTTACTAGAAGGTAAATTACAGCATCATCTCCGAACAACCTAAGAGAACTGCTCAGATTGTCACCCAGGTCATTTATACAGATCAGGAACAGCAGAGGTCCCAGGACGCTTCCCTGGGGAACACCTGATATCACTTCAGTTTTACTCGATGATTTGCCGTCTATTACTACGAACTGCGACCTTCTTGACAGGAAATCACGAATCCAGTCGCACAACTGAGACGATACCCCGTAGGCCCGCAGCTTGATTAGAAGTCGCTTGTGAGGAACGGTGTCAAAAGCTTTCCGGAAATATAGAAATGCGGAATCAACTTGAGATCCCCTGTCGATAGCAGCCATTACTTCGTGCGAATAAAGAGCTAGCTGCGTTGCACAAGAACGATGTTTTCTGAAGCCATGCTGATTACGTATCAATAGATCGTTCCCTTCGAGGTGATTCGTAAGGTTTGAATACAATATATGCTCCAAAACCCTACTGCAAACAGACGTCAATGATATAGGTCTGTAGTTCGATGGATTACTCCTACTACCCTTCTTAAACACTGGTCCGACCTGCGCAATTTTCCAATCTGTAGGTACAGATCTATCGATGAGCGAGCGGTTGTATATGATTGCT
The DNA here is from genome assembly GCF_023864345.2 of Schistocerca serialis cubense. Taxonomy (NCBI): domain Eukaryota; kingdom Metazoa; phylum Arthropoda; class Insecta; order Orthoptera; family Acrididae; genus Schistocerca; species Schistocerca serialis. Next base: position 419,625,256 of record NC_064638.1, read on the forward strand.
AAGTAGGGAGCTATTGTATCAGCGTAATCTGAAAGGAACCTAATCGGTATACAATCTAGACCTGAAGACTTGCCCGTATCAAGCGATTTGAGTTGCTTCGCAACCCCTAAGGTATCTACTTCTAAGAAACTAATGCTAGCAGCTGTTCGTGGTTCAAATTCTCGAATATTCCATTCGTCTTCCCTGGTGAAGGAATTTCGGAAAACTGCGTTCAATAACTCCGCTTTAGCGGCACAGTCGTCGGTAACAGTGCCATCGGCACTGCGCAGCGAAGGTATTGACTGCGTCTTGCCGCTTGTGTACTTTGCATACGACCAGAATTTCTTCAGATTTTCTACCAAATTTCGAGACAATGTTTCGTCGTGGAACCTATTAAAGGCATCTCGCATTGAAGTCCGTGCCAAATTTCGCGCGTCTGTAAATTTTAGCCAATCTTCGGGATTTCGCGTTCCTCTGAACTTCGCATGCTTTTTCCGTTGCCTCTGCAACAGCGTTCGGACCTGTTTTGTGTACCATGGGGGATCAGTTCCATCTCTTACCAGTTTATGAGGTATGAATCTCTCAATTGCAGTTGCTACTATATCTTTGAATTTGAGCCACATCTCGTCTACATTTGCATAGTCAGTTCGGAAGGAATGGAGATTGTCTCTTAGGAAGGCTTCTATTGACACTTTATCCGCTTTTTTAAATAAAATTATTTTGCGTTTGTTTCTGGTGGATTTAGAAGAAACTGTATTGAGCCTAGCTACAACGACCTTGTGATCTCTGTATCAGTCATGATGCTCTCTATTAGCTCTGGATTGTTTCTAAGAGGTCAAGTGTGTTTACGCAACCATTTACAATTCGCGTGGGTTCGTGGACTAACTGCTCGAAATAATTTTCGGAGAAAGCATTTAGGACAATCTCGGAAGATGTTTTCTGCCTACCACCGGTTTTGAACAAGTATTTTTGCCAACATATCGAGGGAAGGTTGAAGTCCCCACCAACTATAACAGACAGTATGAGTGGGGTATTTATTTGTTACGAGACTCAAATTTTTCTCTGAACTGTTCAGCAACTATATCATCAGAGTCTTGGGGTCGATAGAAGGAGCCAATTATTAACTTAGTTCGGCTGTTAAGTATAACCTCCACCCATACCAATTCGCACGGAGTATCTACTTCGACTTCACTACAAGATAAACCACTACTGACAGACACAAACACTCCACCACCAATTCTGCCTAATCTATCTTTCCTGAACACCGTCTGAGACTTCATAAAAATTTCTGCAGAACTTACTTCAGGCTTTAGCTAGCTTTCTGTACCTATAACGATTTCAGCTTCTGTGATTTCTATTAGCGCTTGAAGCTCAGGGACTTTCCCAGCACAACTACAACAATTTACAACTACAATTCCGACTGTTCCTTGATCAAAGCACGTCCTGTATTTGCCATGCACCCTTTGAGATTGCAGCCCACCCCGTACTTTCCCGAGGCCTTCTAATCTAAAAAACCGCCCAGTCCACGCCACACAGCCTCCGCTACCCGTGTAGCCGCCAGCTGAGTGTAGTGAACTCCTGACCTATTCAGCGGAACCCGAAACCCCACCACCCTATGGCGCAAGTCAAGGAATCTGCAGCCAACACGGTCGCAAAACCGTCTGAGCCTCTGATTCAGACCCTCCACCCGGCTCTGCACCAAAGGTCAGCAGTCGGTTCTGTCAACGATGCTGCAGATGGTGAGCTCTGCCTTCATCTCGTAAGCAAGACCGGCAGCCTTCACCAATCAGATAGCCGCTGGAATCCAGAGAGAATTTCCTCAGATCCGAAGCGACACACGTCATCAGTGCCGACATGTGCCACCACCTGCAGCTGGCTGCACCCTGTGCTCTTCATGGCATCCGGAAGGACCCTTTCCACATCAGGAATGACTCCACCCGAAATGCACACGGAGTGCACACTGGATTTCTTCCCCTCCTTAGCCGCCATATACCTAAGGGGCCCCATTACGCGCCTAACATTGGAGCTCCCAACTACCAATAAGCCCAGCCTCTGCGATTGCCCGGACCTTGAAGGCTGAGAATCATCCTCTGAAACAGGGCAGGTAGCTGCATCTGGCTCAGCCAGGGACAGTACCTGCGTCCAAATACTTTCATTCAATATGGTACACTTTTGATTGGTGCACAGGATTAGCCGAGCGGTCTAGGGCGCTGCAGTCGTGGACTGTGCGCCTGGTCCCGGTGGAGGTTCGAGTCCTCCCTGGGGTATGGGTGAGTGTTTTTCCTTAGGGTAATTTAGGTTAAGTAGTGTGTAAGCTTAGGGGCTGATGACCTTAGCAGTTAAGTCCCATAAGATTTCACACACATTTGAACACTTTTGATTGCAATCTTTTGGAACTTCTCTTATAGGCTGTAGCATACGAGCTTCACATAGCTCGTGGTCATAGGTGGAGATTAAAACAAACCTCTGCTTGCAAATATGACTTCTCAGCGTGACCGTTTTACAGTGTAACTGGTCACGGGACAGAAGCGCGTACTGTTATTTCGCATCATCAGTCAGCAAGCAGTTTTTCTCAGGCTCTATATAAGCGAACGATTTCTTTGCATGATCATACTCCGCGGGTAATGGCCATATTCTATATAACGTATATACGCTACTATCCACTAAAGGTACATTTAACACACAACTTAACGTAGTGCCGGCAAGAACTACATCTATATCTATTATATGAAGTAACAGATACCCTTGGTCCTTCGTGAGTTCAACGAGGAACTTATTGTCTCTTGAATCTTCTTTTATCAGTTCTAAATACTTGATCACCTGTACGGGATTAATCAAGTGTGGTCCTAATAGACCTTTCTACGCGTTCACTATTGCAGAGACTAATAAGTGGCATTCCTCCCGACTTCATTGAACATACCAGTAATCAGCATTATTTGCTCTGTAATAGTTAAGAGAATCAGGGCATGTTGTACCTTCCTATTAGTGCTATTCTCATAATCCTCTAAATGCATACTCAGTTTTCTTATTCTTTCTGCAATTATCTGAGTGTTCTTAGTTACCACGTTAAGTGTTTGATTCACCCCTGTCAGTGACGCGCACACAATGGTCACTTGTTCTTTGGACAATCGTAACAGCTCTCTCTGCTGTTCCTCGAGTACGTCTATTTTGGCTTTGAAGAATGCCGCATCTTCGTCTAATATGCCAAACAATACCTTACTTGCATCCCCTATAAAATTTAATATTCCTCTTTTGACCCTCGGTCGTTCATGCATATCCAGCTGATCAATCAACTCTTTCGATCTAGAAATTTTACTCAGATGCCGTTTCACCGTTTGTTGTACACTCGCGCACTATCCAGTGCTTAACTTTGCCCGACTCAGCTTACCCATGCAATGTGTTACCTCTCTATTGGCAACCACTTGCGTGTCCTCAAATTTGTCATGCAGTTCCTTGAAGTTAAAATAGCTCACCACTCTCCATGTTGTGCTGTGCAAACTCGTGCTGCCCTGGTTGTTTTAGTAAATCCCCGGCTCTGACTGAAATTTTTGCACTCGTACATCTTGCGGTGGCGCTTCTCGTCCCACGAGGCTGATCTGCAAGACACTCCCGACTATCGCTGTCACCCACAGTGCCTTCATGCTTGGCATCTGTAATAGAAAAGTACTTGTCACTCTTCTGCTCCTTTATCGCCTGCGGCCCTTCTTCCTTTTACATCACGTCTTCTAATAGAATGTCCACATTTCCGTTCAGTAAAATTCCTTCAGCCTATTAGCATGCACTTTTATACATTTCTTCCCTTTTAGCCTAATTACTACGTTCGGTTCTTGCACATCAACCACAGTAAATGGCCCTCGCCATTGGCTAATTTCTTCGATCGTCCCCGACGCACGCTCTCGTCATACAGCAATACACGATCTGTCTTTCTAAATTCCCTCGTGTTTTGTGTTCTGTCATAGTTATTCTTGTTTCTTTCTTTGCTCACTTGTGTTGCCTCACGGGCATCTTGGTGTAACATTTGTAGTCACTGTCGAATCTCCGTCACGTAATCATCATAATTGTAGATTACGTTTGCTGGTTTCTTTTGTAGCCATCCCGGAACTTCCTGCCTAAGAACAATTCGAATGGTGTGTATCCCGTGATACTATGAGTAGTAGTATTGTACACAAAACATGCGAATGCAACCCATCCGTCCCAATCTGCCTGGTCCCGGTTCACATAGTGTCGCAGCATCTCCGTCAGGGAACAGTGTGTACGTTCTAGCGCTCCATTGGACTGCGGATGGTACGCTGTCGTATGTATTTTCTCTATTCTCAGTAATTTGCAGACTCGTTTCATGGTGTCGCCTATGAAATTGCTTCCCATGTCGCTGAACAGAGCTGTCGGGATCCCAAATTTTAAAATAATGCTTTCCACCAATTTTCGTGCAACCGTATCAGTGTCTTGCCGAGCTATCGGTTCGGCTATTACAAAATTCGTGAGAGAGTCTTGAAAAGCCAAAATATATTTGTGCCCAGACTGGGTAATGGGTAATGAACCTACTGTATTAATATCACAGCGCTCAAATATAAATTATGGGGTCGGAGTTAGCTCTAGTGGTTGTTTAGTCTTAGCTCGTGTGATCTTGTTCTTTTGGCAACTTTTGCATGGCCTTATGAACTTCTCTATGTCAGCTTTCATACCCGGCCATGTATAGGACTGTTTTATTCGTTCATACATCCTTCCCATGCCATGATGGCCTCCTATGGGAGATATGTGCATCTTCTTTAGAAATGCCAATTTATCCTCTGCACTCAGAACATCATCTTTGTTTATCTGGGATGTCTTACTGCCTCTGCTTATCTCGGTCGCGTCAGCTGTCTCTTTGGGGTCTTCTGTCTCATCTGTCACCTCCGTCTCCACTGTCTCGTCGCTATTCGATTCCTTGATTGCGGTCTTAGTGGCGACGACCTCTCGCTTATCTTTGTGCCTGTCAGTCTCATTTGTACCCCTCTTTGTAACCTGCTGTGTGTGTTTGTCGCCGTCTTGTACACTCCGAATGCGTGATAGTGCGTTGGCCACGCGATTTTGCTTTCCTTCCTTATATATGGTTTGGTAATCGTATTCTTCCAACTTTAACCGAAGCTTCATTAATCTTGGCGATGGATCCGTAATGCTACCTAACCACATCAGTGGTTTATGGTCCGTGAGTATCTTGAACTCCCTTCCAAAGGGATGCGGTCGGAAGTATTTGACTGCCCATACTATGGCAAGCAACTCTCGCTCTATTGTACTGTAATTCAACTCTGCTTTGTTGAGAGTATGTGATATGTATGCAATTGGTAAATCCTTTCCCATTGGACCTTGACTCAAATATGCCCCTAACGCGTACTTACTGGCGACAGTTGTTAATTAAAACTCTTTAGTGAAGTCTGGGTACTGTAGTATCGGCGGGTTGGTTAACTTCTCTTTCAATGTTTGAAACGCCTCTTCCTGTGCTTCCGCCCAAACATACAGAATTCCTTTCTTTAATAGTTCGTTTAGGTGTTTAGAAATTTTGCTAAAGTTGCTCAAAAATCTTCGGTTGTATCCGATCATACCCAGACAACAGCAGTTGTCCGTGGCTGCGGATACTTTTCTATTGCTGCTACTTCAGTGGGATCAGGTTTCAGACCTTCCGCTGTCAAAACGTGCCGCAAAAATGTTACTTCCGCCCATTGGAATTCACTTTTGTCGACTTGCAATTTTAGGTTTGCTTTCCGTTAGCGATCAAATACTTAAAGTCACGCATTATTGGCCCTCAAGTGACGCACCCAAGACAACAATGTCGTCAAGGTAAATGAACACTTTATTTTCCTGTACACCCGTCAGTACAGTATTCATTAACTGTTGAAATGTGGATGGAGCCGTCTTCAGGCCCATCGCCATCCTATTATATTCATAATGGCCTGTGCTAAATGCCGTCTTTTCTCGATCCCTTTCGTCTATCAGGACTTGATAGTATCCTTTCGCAAGATATAGGCTTGAGAAATACTTTGCCTTCCCTAGGCTATCTAGTATTTCATCAATTCTGGGCAGTGGGTAGACCATATTCAACGACATATCATTTAATTTCGGATAGTCGACAACCACTCTCCACTTTCGTGTGCCGCTGGCATCAAGATTCTTCGATAGTAATAACAGAGGGAAGTTAAATGGACTGGTACTCGGTGGTATTATGCCGTCATCCAGCATGCCATCTATCTCCTTTTTCAGTGCTTCCTGTTATGTTTGGGGGATTCGGTAAGGCCTCTGATTTATGACCGTTCCTTCTGCTTCAGGTACTAGTGATATCTGGTGCTTCACTACAGTGGTGTAGGTAAGCGCGTCTCCCGGTAAATGAAAGACATCATTATTCGCCAAACACAACCTCTGTATGCCTTCTTGCTCTTCTTGGTTTAAGTGCTCTATACGCAGGTTTTCTTTCAACAAGTTCTGCCGTGGTTTTCTCCCGTCTTTCTTCCCCTGCGGCGCACGTCGGATTTTACAACTGCTCGGTGGCGAAATTCGTTCCACTAATACCTCCAGCGCAATAAAATGGACGTCTTGTTCCCTGGTGTTCATCACATTTGTTATGCACATCCCGTCTCGGATAGTCACTATGGCTTCTGGTATATAGACTGCTTCACTCCCTAGTTTTCTTGCCACGCGAACTTTTATAAATCTTTCTTCTCGCGCCCCGATTCTTATTTCTTCAGAGCCCTCCGGGGCTGGAGACAGGTTGCTCCTACTCGTCTTGACCTTACATTGATTCTTTGCTCTTCGGGGTGGCCATTTACTTTGCTTAGTTTCATTTTCCTTTGGTTTCGTACAACAATCTTGGGATGGCGCAGGCGCCAGCCGGCTGACACGCCTCGCTGTGTGTTTGTCTTGACCAATACCCTCGTTATCTACGCGGAATGGGCCTCTATCGCCCGTTTGCGTTGCAGCAACTTTTTCTGTTCATGCAGTGACCTTGGGCGGCATCTTTACAAACAAGTAGGCCAGCCCTTATCTACAATGTCAGTTTAGAACTGGGGATTAGCGATCATGATGTCATTATAGCAACTATGATTATAAAAGTTAATAGATCAGTCAAGAAGGCTCGGAGATTATTTATGCTAGATACGGAAGATAAGCAGTTTTTAACATCTCATTTACACAGTAAATTGACATCATTGAGTTCAAGCAAGACAGATGTAGAGAAATAATGGGAAAAGTTTAAGCATATTGTAAATCGTGGTCTGGACAGTTATGTTCCTAGTAAGTGGATAAAGGATGGAAAGAGCCACAATAATTTAGTAACGAAATTTGTTAGATGCTGAGGAAGCAGAGCTGTTGCACTCTAGTTTCAAAAGGGGACGAACAAACGACGACAAGTAAAGGTTAGTTGAGACTCATACATCTGTGAAAAGATCTATGCTCGAAGCATACAACAGCTACCACCGTCACACCTTAGCAAAAGTTCTGGCATAGAACCCGAGAAAATCGCTAAGCGGGTCGAAGGCTTCCATTCAGTTCCTTGTTGACCAGTCTGGTGTGGCAGTTGACGATAGTAAAGCGGAAGCCGACGTTTTAAGTTTCACGTTCAAGAAATCGTTCACGCGGGAGAACCGAACAAACATACCGTCATTTGAGCATCGGACGAACTCCCGTATGGACGACGTATAATAAGCATACCTGGCGTGGAGAAGCAACTGAAAGATTTGAAAACATAGAAATCACCAGGTCCGGATTTTACAAAGAATGCTCTACGGCATTATCCGCTTACCTAGCTTGCATTTATCTTGAATTTCTTGCTCAGCACAAAGTCCGAAGCGACTGCAAAAAAGCGCAGGTGACTCCAGTATTTAGGAAAGGTAAAAGAACAGACCCGCAAAATTACATGTACCAATATCCCTTACTTAAGTTTGCTGCAGAATCCTTAAACACATTCTCAGTTCGAATATAATAAATTTTCTTGAGGCTAAGAAGCTTATGTCCACGAATCAGCAAGGTTTTAGAAAGCATCGCTCGTACGAAACTCACTCTTCTCACATGATATACTGAGAACTATGGAAGAAGAGCAACAGGCAGATTCCATATTTTTAGGTTTCCGGAAAGCATTTGACACTGTGCCCCATTGCAGGCTGTTAACGAAGGTACGAGCATATGGAATAAGTTCACAGACATGTGAGTGGCTGGAAGACTTAAATAATAGAATCCAGTGTGCAGTGTGTTGCCATCCATGGCGAGTGTTCATCAGAGACAAAGATATCGTCAGGAGTGCCAGATGGAAGTGTGGTAGGACCACTGTTGTTCTCTATATACATAAATGATTTGACAGACAGGGTGGGCAGCAGTCTGCGGTTGTTTGCTGATGATGGTGTGGTGTCGAAGTTGAGTGACTGTAGGAAGATACAAGACGACCTAGACAAAATTTCCAATCGGTGTGACGAATGTTAACTAAACTTAAATGTGGAAAAATATAATTTAATGCATGTGAGTAGGAAGAACAAAACTGCAAGGTTCGGATACAGTATTACTAGTGTCCAGCTTGACACAGCCAAGCCATTTCCATATCAGGGGGTAACGTTGCGAGTGACACGAGGTGGAACGAGCATGTGAAAACTGTGGTAGGGAAGGCAAATGGTCGACTTCGGTGTATTGGGAGAATTTTAGGAAAGAGTGGTTCATCTGTAAAGGAGACAGCATATAGTATGCTGGTGCGACCTATTCTTGAGTACTGCTCGAGTGTTTGGTATCCGTACCAGGTCGGATTGGAGGAAGACATCGAAGCAGTTCAGAGGAGGGCTGCTAAATTTGTTACCGGTAGATTCGAACAAAACGTAAATGTTACGGAGATGCTTCGGGAACTTAAATGGGAATCCCTGGAGGGAAGGCGGCGTTCCTTTTGGGAAACACTATTACGAGAATTTAGAGAACCGGCATTTGAAGCTGAGTACGGAACGAGTATACGAGAAATCAGAGTGGCATACAGTCGTTTTTCCCCCTCGAATGGAGCAGGAGAGGAAATGACAAATAGTGGCACAGAGTATCCTCCGCCACTCACCTTACGGAGAGTATCTATGTAGATCTACATCTACATTTGCATTTACACTCCGCAAGCCACCCAACGGTGTGTCGCGGAGAGCACTTTACGTGCCACTATCATTACCTCCCTTTCCTGTTCCAGTCGCGTATGGTTCGCGGGAAGAACGAATGCCAGAAAACCTCCGTGCGCGCTCGAACCTCTCTAATTTTACATTCGTGATCTCCTCGGGAGGTATAAGTAGGGGCAAGCAATATATTCGATACCTCATCCAGAAACGCACCCTCTCGAAACCTGGACAGCAACCTACACCACGATGCAGAGCGCCTCTCTTGCAGAGTCTGCCACTTGAGTTGGCTAAACATATCCGTAACGCTATCACGCTTACCAAATAACCCTGTGACGAAACGTGGCGCTCTTCTTTGCATCTTCTCTATCTCCTCCGTCAACCCGACCTGGTACGGATGCCACACTGATGAGCAATACTCAAGTATAGGTCGAACGAGTGTTTTGTAAGCCACCTCCTTTGTTGATGGACTACATTTTCTAAGGACTCTCCCAATGAATCTCAACCTGGCACCCGCCTTACCAACAATTAATTTTATATGATCATTCCACTTCAAATCGTTCCGTACGCATACTCCCAGATATTTTACAGAAGTAACTGCTACCAGTGTTTGTTCCGCTATCATATAATCATACAATAAAGGATCCTTCTTTCTATGTACAGGTATTCGCAATACATTACATTTGTCTATGTTAAGGGTCAGTTGCCACTCCCTGCACCAAGTGCCTATCCACTGCAGATCTTCCTGCATTTCGCTGCAATTTTCTAATGCTGCAACTTCTCTGCATACTACAGTATCATCCGCGAAAAGCCGCATGGAACTTGCACTATCTACTAGGTTATTTACATATATATTGTGAAAAGCAATGGTCCCATAACATTCCCCTGTGGTACGCCACAGGTTACTTTAACGTCGGTAGACGTCTCTTCGTTAAGAACAACATGCTGCGTTCTGTTTACTAAAAACTTTTCAATCCAGCCACACAGCTGGTCTGATATTCCGTAGGCTCTTACTTAGGTTATCAGGCGACAGTGCGGAACTGTATCGAACGCCGTCTTGAAAGTCAAGGAAAATGGCATCTACCTGGAAGCCTGTATCTAATATTTTCTGGGTCTCATAAACAAATAAAGCGAGTTGGGTCTCACACGATCGCTCTGTCCGGAATCCCTGTTGATTCCTACAGAGTAGATTCTGGGTTTCCAGAAATGACAAATCGCGAGCAAAAAACATGTTCTAAAATTCTACAACAGATCGATGTCAGAGATATAGGCCTATGGTTTTGCGCATCTGCTCGACGACCCTTCTTGAAAACTGGAACTACCTGTGCTCTTTTCCAATCATTTGGAACCCTCCGTTCCTCTATAGACTTGCGGTACACGGCTGTTAGAAGGGGGGCAAGTTCTTTCGCGTACTCTGTGTAGAATCGAATTGGTATCCCGTCAGGTCCAATGGGCTTTCCTGTGCTGAGTGATGTAGAGCTGTGTTAAGCGAGTGAGCGCTGACGCCTTACTGCCTGTTGATGTTGTCGGCAGGGAGTTGGAGCAGCTGGCCGGTGCGCGGCCCTCGTGGCGCAAGGTGACTGCGGAGGGCCTGGATGTGGACTACACGCGGCTGCTGGCGCCTGCGCTGGCCGATGCCGTGCTGCACGAGCTGGAGGCGGGACTCACCTACTTCACAGGAGACCTGGCGCGCGTGCGCGTCTTCGGCCGCTGGCATCCCATCCCGCGACAGCAGGTACCGCATTGCACGGCAGTTGCCATCGTTCTCAGGCGCGTACTGGTGATATGCTATTCACAGTGCATGTTTTGTGTGATCAACTCTTCACTTCCTCCAGTAATCCATGCGCATTTATTCAACATATACTTACTTCACACATACACAACATATCAATTTTTGGCTGGGACAATGTTCTCATCAAAGGATGTTGCCCCAGAAATAAATTAATATGGTTCCTATCCCCTAGTCCCGAGCAAGGTTTTCGGGAGGTTTCCCTTGGTTGCAGGGCGTATGCCAGATATGGTAAGCCCTTTCATTTATTTCCAATTGGTTCAAATGGCTCTGAGCACTATGGAACTTAACACCTGTGGTCATCAGTCCCCTAGAACTTAGAACTACTTAAACCTAACTAACCTAAGGCCATCACAAACATCCATGCCCGAGGCAGGATTCGAACCTGCGACCGTAGCGGTCACGCGGTTCCAGACTGAAGCGCCTATAACCGCACGGCCAAACCGGCCGGCTTCCAATTGGGATCCCCTATCTGCCCCATTAACAGCTCGGCTGAATAGAACCACGACTCTCCAGAGGGCTGGATCTCGAACAGCCCACTTGACTCCTAGAAATAGAGAACAGAAAAAATGATTCGCATCAGCTATGCTCAGAATGGTTGATTCGTTCTGTGGGAGAGAGGAAGGAAGGGGGCAGAAAGTTTTTCGTCAGAAATGGCAATCTTTGCAGCAATTTAAAGCCAGTGTTGGCTGGAGTCTTGCAGGGCTCTGTTCTGGGACCTGTGCAGTGTTCAGTGTACACCAACGACATTCCCAAGCAGGCGGGAAGGGAAATCACACTGTGTACTGATGACACTGTGCTACTCAAAGATGGACACAACCTAAACTTTATCTACAGAGACATCTGGACAAAATCAGACAGTGGTACACTGTCTGGAAGGTGAAAAGCACTCCTAAGAAGACCCAAACAATTACATTTACCACCAATCTCAAACTAACAACTCACCGTTGGTGGCATAGACTTCACATAGTGTGACTCAGGCCGTTACCTTGGTCTTCCGCACCCAAGAGATTGAATCGGAGGTGGCACATAAGCATTGTGGCCAATAAGGGTTGGGACCTATATTACCAGTTGTACCCCATCTTCAGGAGTAACGCTTTATCAACAACTTGAAATTGACTACGTGGAGGTGCAGGCGTACTTCTGGCCATCACGTATGGTTTGGAAGCGTGGTCAATGAACGCCGACACACACACTTGAAAGGACTGCAGACTGTTTGCAACGAAGCATTACGAGTTAATAAAAGGCACTCCAAAGTACACTCTCAACACACGCATCAGATAACACTTGGGACAACCTATCAAGGGGACTGATGACGTCAGATGTTAAGTCCCATAGTGCTCGGAGCAATTTGAACAACCTATCAAACCAATCAAAACATACGGTGAAAATCGATGAACTTTCTGTACGTAAACTATTACAACTATTACTTCATCACTCAACCCCGTAAGTTCATTAGGCCAAAAACCACCAAATTCGTTTCATAAACATTTACAGATGACCCTCGCACAACACTTTATGAGCACTCACACGTTTACATACTACTCCAACAGTAATGGGATGCACAGTTCATGTCATCTCATTTTTCACATCTTCTGTAGCATAGCTAGAAGTCGGAAGGACATGATGCCCCGTAGACCTTTTTGCTAGTTTGTCTGCCAGTACACATACACTTTCCCTGTACTGGCCTAATTTCGTTGGAGTAAATTCCAGTCTGATACACTGACAGGAAACTAAATGATGAAAATGTCTTGATTTTCCAGTCGTATTACAACGCTGAGACACCGCGACGGTTCGACGAGTGTTATAGTCAACACCTTTCAAAGAAATGTCGAAATATTGCTGATATGACTGTAGGCGACGTGGTCTTCTGATGTCGGCGGATGCAGTGAGTAGGAGGGCAGATTGTTCGACCGAAAGCTGCTTCCGAATTTCCGAGTTAGCATGCTTCACCCGCCCCGCGTACTGTCCCCTGCTGGCCGCCTTCTCGGTGTTCAGCCCGCTAACGCGCGATTCCACGCCGTAGTTGACAACCTTCGTCCCTATCGACAAGATTCTCTTCTATCCTTATTTCTATAGATTCCTTTATTATGGTTTGTCGGCCAGAACAATTTTGTATTATCACTACTGATTTATCTGTGTGTGCGCCAGATGTGTTCCTCGCAGCGTTTCGAGATACAGAATCGGGTTTCCCCTGTGTGTTGGCGCCCACATTCACGTATGATACTTTTAGTGGGCCCTTCACATATCCAAGAATGCCTTTTTTCCTCGGTGGTGATCAATGATAGTGTAAGTGTCTCATTTTCCTAGAATCCGTGCGATTTCTGCTGACGGACTGGCGCTCTTGGATCTACCGGATGCAGCATTTGGAATTCGGTGCCAGGAAATCAAATTCCTAAGGCTTACAGTACAATCTTCAAAAAAGGAACTTTAAAGCGACGTCTTTGAAAGTAAGATTTCCGAATGCGGTGAATTACAAAACATTTAACTTTGTAAAATAGACGCCAGAAGCAGAGGGTGCAGGGTACAAGTTTCGTAATAATGAAATCTCTGGTTCCATTCTCCTTAGCTGCAGCTTAATTTCGCTATGAAATCTCTGGTTCGATTCTCGTTAGCTGCAGACCAATTTCGGTTTTATTTAAATTCTACACTCCTGGAAACTGAAATAAGAACACCGTGAATTCATTGTCCCAGGAAGGGGAAACTTTATTGACACATTCCTGGGGTCAGATACATCACATGATCACACTGACAGAACCACAGGCACATAGACACAGGCAACAGAGCATGCACAATGTCGGCACTAGTACAGTGTATATCCACCTTTCGCAGCAATGCAGGCTGCTGTTCTCCCATGGAGACGATCGTAGAGATGCTGGATGTAGTCCTGTGGAACGGCTTGCCATGCCATTTCCACCTGGCGCCTCAGTTGGACCAGCGTTCGTGCTGGATGTGCAGACCGCGTGAGACGACGCTTCATCCAGTCCCAAACATGCTCAATGGGGGACAGATCCGGAGATCTTGCTGGCCAGGGTAGTTGACTTACACCTTCTAGAGCACGTTGGGTGGCACGGGATACATGCGGACGTGCATTGTCCTGTTGGAACAGCAAGTTCCCTTGCCGGTCTAGGAATGGTAGAACGATGGGTTCGATGACGGTTTGGATGTACCGTGCACTATTCAGTGTCCCCTCGACGATCACCAGTGGTGTACGGCCAGTGTAGGAGATCGCTCCCCACACCATGATGCCGGGTGTTGGCCCTGTGTGCCTCGGTCGTATGCAGTCCTGATTGTGGCGCTCACCTGCACGGCGCCAAGCACGCATACGACCATCGTTGGCACCAAGGCAGAAGCGACTCTCATCGCTGAAGACGACACGTCTCCATTCGTCCCTCCATTCACGCCTGTCGCGACACCACTGGAGGCGGGCTGCACGATGTTGGGGCGTGAGCGGAAGACGGCCTAACGGTGTGCAGGACCGTAGCCCAGCTTCATGGAGACGGTTGCGAATGGTCCTCGCCGATACCCCAGGAGCAACAGTGTCCCTAATTTGCTGGGAAGTGGCGGTGCGGTCCCCTACGGCACTGCGTAGGATCCTACGGTCTTGGCGTGCATCCGTGCGTCGCTGCGGTCCGGTCCCAGGTCGACGGGCACGTGCACCTTCCGCCGACCACTGGCGACAACATCGATGTACTGTGGAGACCTCACGCCCCACGTGTTGAGCAATTCGGCGGTACGTCCACCCGGCCTCCCGCATGCCCACTATACGCCCTCGCTCAAAGTCCGTCAACTGCACATACGGTTCACGTCCACGCTGTCGCGGCATGCTACCAGTGTTAAAGACTGCGATGGAGCTCCGTATGCCACGGCAAACTGGCTGACACTGACGGCGGCGGTGCACAAATGCTGCGCAGCTAGCGCCATTCGACGGCCAACACCGCGGTTCCTGGTGTGTCCGCTGTGCCGTGCGTGTGATCACTGCTTGTACAGCCCTCTCGCAGTGTCCGGAGCAAGTATGGTGGGTCTGACACACCGGTGTCAATGTGTTCTTTTTTCCATTTCCAGGAGTGTATATTCATCATTAATTACAAATGTTAAGCAAATATTAAATCATAACTTTTTAAATAAAAAATACCATCTTTTCATTCATACATGAGAAGTGCGTTTATAGTTCAATAAATAAAATTCTACATAAGTGATACTGTTCAGTATGTAGAAACAAAAGAGTACTTCATTTTCTGTTTGATGTTCCACATGTTTAGGAAATTTTAGTTTATTGTCAGTACTCTCATTTTCTAACGATTAGTAAGTAAAAATAGGATATTATTTTTGTAAAAAATTGTAATTTAATATTTGTTAATTATCATTTCTATTTGTTGATAAATACAGAATTTAAATAAGCTTAAAAATAAGTTGCTGCTGACGAGATTGGAACCACCAACTTCACATTTACAAGATTTTCACCCTAAACTCTCAGCTATCGCTGACAGTGAGTCATGTGAATAAAAACGAGTTGTAGCCAAGTCTTGCACAATTATAAGACTTATCCAAGTTGTATGTGAATAAACTTTTAGGTTCTAAGATGCCAAGATGTATCTTGGCTTTACCGAACGGGATGCATGTAAACTGTAAGCAAAGAGCAAAATCTATTTTTCACACTAAGGTACATCCAGGTTGTTCGGAAGACGGTGGTGGTGCATGCTAGTTCTTGAACACAGTCCGTCAGCCTGCGTCATGGCAACGTTCCTGCCGGTAACACATGAGAAAAGTTATCGATTCGAAGGGATGTTAGTAGATGTAAAGAGCTGTTACGATTTAAAACTGAAAACGTGGACTTTTTAACTGTGGAATTAATTAATACCTGTACGTGATGAAATACGTGGAGGAGCCTTGACTTCACGAAAACGGATGGACATACTTCTTCGTTGTATGGGCGATCCTGGATTCCAGACTGGTGTGACCGAAGATTTTGGAGCATGTAAAACAGTAAACGATGTTATGGATCAGATAGTTTCCTTTTAACAGCTCACGACTGGATTAGATTTCCGTCTAAAATACAGGAAACTAATACAGCTAAGCTAGAACGGCAAAAAATATTTCGACTGCCAACTGTTAAAGGGGCATTTGATTGCACCCAAATAGAAATTATAAAGCCAGCATTACAAGACGATGAACACTTGAATCGCAAAGGTTATGCTGGTGAGAAATGCAGTACCTTAAGTGCAGAACGGCCTGGTAGAGTGCGTGGTGCTGTAATATGGAGGCGTAGCCCAATTAGAAATAAAATTTCAGGGTACAACTGGGATGCCTGCACACTTACTTGGTGATTTAGGGTATCGAATATTTCCATGGTTAGTCTCTCATTTTAAGCAAGCAAGAAATTAAACCAGCGTGAAATGCCGATCAGCGTCGATTGAATTTGGTCCATGCCAGAGAAAGAGCAATAGTGGAGAGAGCCTTTGGTCAACTGAAGAAACGGTTTTCAATCATCGGAGACTGAGTAAGAGTTTCTTTGGAGAGAGTCCACAAACTAATAGTAACGTGTGGTGTACTTCACAGCATGTCTAAGCACTTGAATGATCAATTTCAGTATCATTTGGAGGACAGGAACGTGAAAGTTCTGATGAAGACGAGTCTACCGACAGACAGCTGTAAAGCAATGGAAGCAAGGTTCGTGGTGAACAGAAGCTCTGATTTTTTAAGGTTTTTTTTATTGGGTTAATTGTGTGCCATATAAGCAACTTGTAAGCAATGTAGTTATAAGTAAGTCACCTAATTACAAAAAAAAAAGCAAGGAAAAATGTAAAGTAGTATGTTTAGTTACTTATTTTAGACAATAAAGAAAGAAATGGAAAGGATATGGTAATACGAAAGAGTAACAACACAATGTTTACGTCTCACACTAATAATTAGTTTGAGAAGATTTGTCCTGTGCAATTTTTTCTAGCTTTTTCTTTTCCCTCTCTGTGTGAAGGAAAAACACAAATCTCTGAAGTAGGGGTAAAGACAAGTTACCTGTTCCTCCACTTTCGTATGCAGCAAGGGCTTTCACTCCAGGTAGAATATATCTTGAGGGTGCCAGTGTTGTTGTCGCAGGAGCAACAACTGGCCACGTACCTACGTATTGACGTTTCCCTCTGATCTTCATTTCTATCGCAGTCTTGAGCAGCATTTAATACGTGCTTGACACCAACCGTAATAGCTCCTGAAAACTTTCTAAAAACAGTATTGTCTTCCTGGGAGGGCAATACCAGTAAACGCTTTTCTCAGTGTTTATAAATTTATTTGGTTTATTTCTGTTTTCGTCGGGTCGATTTTCTTTTTTATTTGACTCTTCAAAATGGTTCAAATGGCTCTGAGCATTATGGGACTTAACATCTATGGTCATCAGTCCCCAAGAACTTAGAACTACTTAAACCTAACTAACCTAAGGACATCACACAACACCCAGTCATCGCGAGGCAGAGAAAATCCCTGACCCCGCCGGGAATCGAAATGGGAACCCGGGCGCGGGAAGCGAGAACGCTACCGCACGACCACGAGCTGCGGACTGACTCTTCATATTACTGAAGAGTTTATTAAGCTGTGCAACACTGTGCTGTTTTCCAGTTCTGTAGTAGTATCCCTGAGCAATAGTATTTCACCCGGTCTTCTTTTCTGGCACTACCTTCGGTATTTTAGATTTTTGTAACATAATCGTGTGTTCAGATAGCAAACTGATCAACATTGCTCTGTGAACAGTGGTCTTATCAACAACATCACTTTCACTGGGAGACATATCGATAATTGGGTCTTCAACCAGTATGAGCTGCACGTCGCGATCCCCTCCACGCAACTAACGTTTGATGCGAGTGCAATGGGTCGATAGATAGGCGTGGAAGGTGGTGGGCAGTCACAGAATAGCTGCGATTTCTCGCGAACGCTGACTCACCGTGAAAAACAAGATGCATCTTTCCGTTGGGTTTTATCAACCTGTGTAGAATGTACTTTCATTTTCCGACTGAGCTCTATACCTAGATTTACCATCGAATTATTCACTTCAGAAATAATAGGTGCTGAATCTAGATCCTAGAGACTACACATCACTCAATATGTTAGAAATGAGAAACAGAGATCGGAAATATTCTAATGTTAAAAGAGGATTTATTCGAGTTTCTCTGAGAATTGCGTTGTACTGTTTTATGAAATCAGCATCCGGACAGTGTGCTTCAAACCCTATAAGTATGAAGCAAATTGGAGGGGAGCAGTAGGTGAGGTGCCCTTGTGAGAATTGTCCCCTGTAGGAAAAATAGCGGATCTTTTGTCTCCTTCTTATTCGTACTAGTGCGCAGCACCTTTTCTTTTTTCATCGCACTCTTAAGCTGGACCTCACTGCACTAGATTTGAACGAACACTTTCCGCAAGTGGTGTGCGTCAGCTGGAGGGCTTTCCTCGTCGCAAGCAACGCGCGCCCTGTCGATGGGGTGGTTAGCACTGTAGGGCTCTGCGACTCGTCCTTTACAGATACGGGTCAGTGCAGGTCTTATTCCTGCACTGTCAGCCATTAAAACTGCGACCCAGGGAGGATAGCAAATAACGACATTTTACCTACAGTGCATTTAGAGTATAGTAGGAAGAGTACATTATTAAATTTGAATGTGATCTGTGGGAAATTTAGTATACAGACCTATTACCTTTGGTAACAATGGTAGCTCTCACACGGCTGGGCATAGACTCGAAGTGAGCTGTTGTCATTACAACTTTATACTACACTCTAGCCGAGAAACCAGGCATTGCTCGGGTCAGAATATATGGCATGACTCCTCTTTCCTCTTGTGTTTCATTCCTTCGAGCTAGTTTTCACATAAGAGTGTTTGAACACAGTTTTATCCTTTGACATTTTGTCTGGAAATGAAATTACGTAAAGAGTAATATCTAATCTTCCACAGTAGCTAATAGAAGTACGGTACGGATTCTACTCACGAGTAATAATGCGTCGGTCTAAGGCGCTGCAGTCGTGGACTGTGCGGCTGGTCCCGGCGGAGGTTCGAGTCCTCCCTCGGGCGCGCGCGCGCGCGTGTGTGTGTGTGTGTGTGTGTGTGTGTGTGTGTGTGTGTGTGTGTGTGTGTGTGTGTGTGTGTCCTTAGGATAATTTAGGTTAAGTAGTGTGTAAGCTTTGGGGCTGATGACCTTAGCAGTTAAGTCCCATAAGATTTCACACACTCAATAACGCGAAAGAAGAATGAGCGAAGTGATTGACGAAAGTGTGCTAAATTATGAAGAGGATTATATTCGCTAAGAATAAGAGAAATGTTTATCCTAAATCACTGTAGCACAGTGTAACATAACAGTCGGGACACTCCGTCTGGTTTTTGTTACACACAGGAATAGCGGCACACCAAGCGGCCAGCAAGTGACACTTCTGGGTACGTTATTGGATGTATGAGAATACTGTCCGCACGTACTGAAAAATGACGTTCCACGAAACTGTAGATTAAAGGACAGTTTATTTATTATTCTCTTGTAACATATGGATGCTTACTGAAGCATGTCATTTTCCTTTAATAACAAAAAATTGGGATAAAATCCGGAAGGCCTCACCTTTAGCAGTTATGTAGGGCTGGATGTGTAACGAACGGAACTCCGTGTTGATAAAAAAAATGTCTCTCACAGAATTTCGTCCGGCGAGGGCGAGTACAACCGGCAGAAAAAGGTCGTTAACGAGTGACAATCTGACAACACTGTAACCACATGTATGTTAACTACCTCTGTCAGCAAACATCAGTTGTGCTGTAAAGTTGGTGCAGTGGGTATAGTTTTGGGTTAGCATGCAGGAGGTCGATGCCTCGATCCTGGGTTGAGACATATGTGTTTTTATTTGGCAAATGTACTCCAGGTGGTACAGTATCTGGCCTCTTAATCGTCAACGACGATTGCAGTGGGTCCTCTAGAATACATTTGCACTTACATATTACAATCGTAGAAATGGAAGATTAGTCAGCTTTGAAAGAAGCCGTTTTCACCTCGAGGGCGTGAATTTATTCGCACCACTTCGTCTACCAGTTGCGAAACCTGTTTTCTTTGCACCCTCCTCCAGTGGTCCCATAGATTAGTACCAGCTAGTATTCTTGCCTCGTTCAGGTCCATTACATTTCATTAGGGTGTTAAGTTACCAGTAGGACTAGCAACGTACTTTGCGAATAATGTCCAAACTCGGTTACTATTTGTATGTGTTATCACCACGGTCCCACTAATTATGTCTTTCAACAGTGAGTCTGGTAACAGCATGCTGTTTAGTACATTATTATTATTATTATTATTATTATTATTATTATTATTATTATTATTATTATTATTATTCTGTCGATGAGATTGTGAAAACATCACGTCTATTACTGTTAGTGAAGCAGTGTAATTCGAAAGGGGACTGATGACATCAGATGTTAAGTCCCATTGTGCTTAGAGCCATTTGAACCATTTGTAATTCGAAACTGCACATTTCAAAATTAACGGTGTCGGGATGAATCATGCAGAACAATATCTGTCAGAGGGGTAATGCACCTTAAGTGGAACAGCGCGCAGGACTGACGGCACGTTTATACTGTATGCGCTCTCCACCAGACAGGGACTAGTTGCCAGCGGAATAACGCGCCCGTGACGGATTCCAATGTACGTGTGCACACGTATCGAATTTTCTCATTGTAAACCTCTATACCAGTGTGGCAGAAGGATGGCACTCACAAACGATGAATATGTATATGTGTTTCTAGTCCTTGGTACATCTTATAACCGGACTGGTGTCGCCGTTCGTGAATTTGGTGCTAGACATCATCGTCAACGCCATCCAGATAAAAATGTTTCGTCACCTGGAGCTGCGCCTTCGAGAGTCAGGTTCTCTCCTTCCACTATCGCGTGACGGAGGTCGTCCACGGACTCGCCGTGCTCCAGCTATTGAGGAAGCTATTCTGGAGGTCATACACCAAGAACATCAGCGTAGTACACGCAGCGTAGCAGGGCAGCTGCGTGTCTCGCAACGCACGGTTGTTAACGTGCTGCACAAGCATGGGCTGCACCCCTATCATTATGCTTTCACGCAACACGTGCATCCTGCTGATCGCCATCGCCAGGTATCATGCGTTCCTCTCAAACTATCTGCCTGTTGCGCTGGAAGATGTTCCGCTACATGTTCGGCAAAGGATATGCTTCCTACATGATGGTGCACCTCCACACTCTGGAATTAATGTGCGACAGTATTTGGACAGGACATTTGCATAGAAATGGCTCGGGCGTGGAGGTCCAGTTGTATGGCCACTGCGTTCACCTGACCTAAGTTCCCTGGATTTCTTCCTGTAGGGACACCTGAAAGAGCTCGTGTGCTCTCTACTCTGCCGACGAATGTGGAAGAATTGGTAGCGTGTTTTCATGCTGCTCTTGTTACTGTGGACGCAGCTTTGCTGTGAAGGGTACAGAGCTGTATGACCCGGCAGGTTGCGCAATGTTTGGATATGCAGGGAAGTCGCTTTGAGCATCTGTTTTTCTGAGGACAACACACTGTTGTGAAGGTCATGCGGTTATTAATATGAACATTATTATTGTCACTGGTTGCTAATGTGCGGCATCTGAACGCTTGTATTACATGTGGTATAAATGACAAGTAGATGTTGTGTTATTGTACTGTGCTATCATCTTTAGCATCCCGAAATTGATACTGTTTTAATAGTTATTCTGCCCTATGACAGGTCGTTTGTTTCAACTATTTCTTATTTGTCTAACCACTTGTTTGTTGTTTTCAGCGTTACAGAATGTTGTAAATTTAGGATACATGTGACATAGGAAACGGTGTGTATTACAATATGAAATGTCAGAATGAAATTGGCAAATAAAAAAAATGCGTCACCTCCCAGGATTGAACCCTCGACCTCCTGCATGCTAACCCAAAACTCTAACCGGTGCACCAACTGTACAGCGTAACTACTGTGTGCTAAGAGTGGTAGTTACCATACATGTAATTACGGTGTTGCCAGATTGCCACTCTCTAACGCCCTTTTCTACCGGTTGTACTCTCCGGACGAAATTTTGTGAGCGACATTTTTTTCTCGCTGGCATATGAGGAGTCGCGCTATATATATATATATCGATAGCCATCATATATCTGCCGTATTGAGGTCGGTGGCTGTGTAAGACTCTGTGTTGCTCGTTCTGTCCTGACCTGCTCCGGTACAGAGGGTATCTGAATGTTGCCCTGGACAGCACGTTCTCCAGGTCTCTCGCTCTTCGAAAACACCTGGTCATGGGTTTCTGAGACTGGCACGGCATCACTCGCCAGCCTTTGCGTTTGATAACCTATATCTATATATAAAATGCTTGCGTGTGTACGTACTGGCAGACTTTTCTCCAAGACAACCTCACTGTAACCCACTCGTCGTTCTGTTGGTAGGTAGCCCTTGGTCACATGCTATTAGTAAGGGAGATTGGTCGCGGTACGTGGGAGTGGGCGATTGTAGCGAGCAAAAATCTGCGGAGTATGTAGCAATAAATACTCTTAGAAAATGCTATACACTCTGTGACACGAACTTTACCGTAAATGTCAAAACGCGTTTATCGTTTCATTCGTCCGACATAATTCGACGCTTGTGCGGTTTCATCATTCAGACTTTAATAACGTTTTCGTAATCGCACTTTACCGACCATCAACAGAGAAACAAAGAAAAAACTTCAGACAGACAAAAATAAAAATACTAGTCACCAATAAATGAATAATCGAACGGTAAACTACAGTCACAGTCTAACGTAACAGTCGCGACACACTCTGGTGTGGAAGTTGTTACTGTTGGATAGTTTGAGCGGTTCAACCACTCCAAGTAGTGAGAAAGCAGTGACATGAGTGGTTAGGATAATGAAAGTTTTATTTATCTTTCTACCTAAGTAACGAAATAATTTTATATTTTTGCTTTCAATCCATTACTAAGTTACAAAGTAACATGAATTATCGTGAAATATGTATAAAAGCATCCGAATTTTACTCATTTAGTGATACAATGTACAGTTTATTGCTGAAGTAATGCTTTCGAATACAGTAATATCTGAAATTGAGTCCGCCTTGATGCAAAACACCTTGTTATTCGTTTATTTCTTTATTATCCCCAAACTAGTTTCGGCGACAAATATCGCCATCATCAGTGGGGTTTTTTTAATCTAAAACATGCAGAAAATGGCATGGTTGTACAAACACAGTAAAACTTTATTACATTTTTACAGTTCGTCTTTTGAAATATAGTTTTCTATTGATACTTTCATACTACCTTATTTATTGTACGTTACAGTATGTTTTAAGCAATTGTTGGCGCTGTTTGCGACATATTTTCTGTGCGCTTTTTTTCTGTAGCCGTCTTTTTACTTAGCGAACATCATGTCACCTGCAACCATATCGCACAGAAAACATGTCGCAAACAGCGCCAATAATTGCTTAAAACATGCTGTAACATACAATAAATAAGGTAGTATGAAAGTATCAATAGAAAACTATATTTCAAAAGATGAGCTGTAAAAATGTAATAATGTTGTACTGTGTTTGTACAACCATGCCATTTTCTGCATGTTTTAGATTAAAAAAACCCACTGATGATGGTGATATTTGTCGTCGAAACTAGTATGGGATAATAAAGAAATAAACGAATAACAAGGTGTTTTGCATCAAGGTGGACTCAATTTCAGATATTACTGTTTTTCTATGCAGACACGGACCGAATGGAAGAGTTCCAAGATAATATTAATGCTTTCGAATACGTGCAGAACTGCAGCTTACTTCGCTGATAGCGAGGTAAAATAAGAATATATTTCGTGCATGCACAACATATATTTCTATTGTGGTCTCTAATTGTGATAGGCACTTACCTTGACACGTAAAAAAAAGAAAAAAAAGAAAAAATAGAATCTAACGATTCTCCCATTCCTATAGTTCACTCGACTTTCTGATAGACGAATTTTCTTATGCATGTAATTACTGTTGCTGCAAAAGCAGATATGTAGGAGATTGTCGCCGTTCGTGGCTAACGTGAAGTAACAGTTGCGGAATTGGTTGCTTCCCTATTGCGAAAGATTTTTATTGCTTTTTTGACGTTTCATTTCGATGTCTGTCGGTTTTCCCTGCAGCTACAGGTGTGGTGGCTGATGGGGTATGTTAATAATACAGGTATTACAGGTTTCAGAAGTTCCATATTCAATGAACTGGGCTGGACGTGTAGCAAACGAAACTTCGCGTTGTTAAGTATAACAGATATCGCCATATTCCAGCTGTGCGAACCAAGATTGATCTTTTTGTGTACTCAGTGTGGACGCCAGGTGCTGGGCCAATATGACAATGACGAACGCAATCTGGCACCGCTCGCTTTCTTCCGAAACCTCCACACATGATACGTTCACTGTGGTGCTGTACGCAGAACTGGGACTCGTCCAAAAGGGCGACGCAGTGCCGCTCCCGTGTCCAGCGCTGTCCTCAGGATGAACGTCCTGAAGGGAAGCCGCAACAGCGGTCTCCGTACTGACAGTCCGTGACGTTGCGCGGGTCGTCGCGCTCTCCTTGTGGACACCTGTCTTGCTACAGACAAGGCCATTTCCTGAGTCAAGCTATGTGACGTAGCTGTGCGTTCTGCACAACATGTCTGTCTACTCGGGAGGAGTTGGGTCACTGATATCTTCCACAGCGTTGAGTGCGGTCCTCTGAAGCTATGATTCAGTAGTGTCACCAGCGCCGACAGTGATATCACGGAGTGATAAGCCGCATTCTGGATAGGCCACGATCCTGCCGCTGTAGAATTCCTACACGTGCTCGTAGGCGTTTATCTTTCGTAGAAGAGGCGTAACATAGAACCAACATTCCAACGTGATTTCAGAGAAACGTGCTGCGTAATCTTTGCTTTTATACACAATTTCGATAGCTTTCCTAGTTTGAGCGGATGCGCTGAAATGCTAATCGTTTCCATATCCAAACACATAGTACACTTGATGACAATTTCACATTTGTTACATACCGCCTTCATTGTGCTGCAGTTTTAATGATTATCACTGTATAAGCTGCATGGTTTACCGTACAACGAGCCTTTCTCCTGATCAGGATACCCAAGGAAGTAATGCATTCATCGTAAATGTAACGTTGTGCGGACCCTGTGTAGGTGATCGAAAAACTCATACAGCGCTTGTCTATTCTCTGTACGCACCACGATTGCGTCATCGACATAGCGAAAAAGTTTTGGTAATTTTGATCTTTGGTAACAGTGACAACTGGCTAATGTGTGGTGGATCCAAACTACTATCTTCTATTGAGACTGCACTGCCGGCTCCTGTGGCCGAGCGGTTCTAGGCGCTTCAGTCTGGAACTGCCCGACCGCTACGGTTGCAGCTTCGAATCCTGCTTCGGGCATGGATGTGTGTTATTTCCTTAGTAGTTCTAAGTTCTAGGGGACTGATGACCTCAGATGTTAAGTCCCATAGTGCTCAGAGCCATTTGAACCATTTGAGACTGGACTTCTAGTGTGCGGGAAGTTTATGATTCGATTCTGACTTTATTTAGGCATTGGCATGGGCAAGGGCTTAGGGTCGTCGTCCGTAAGCCCTATTGCTGTGTTGGTTTCTGTGATTAGTTTGTAGGTTTATTGGGGGTGCCTCCACAACTGCGCCAGGCACTTTTACCCGATGTCATTGTTCTGGAGCGATTGAGGCTGTGTTTTCCAGGTGTCCGGTGTTTGGCTGTAGCGCGTCAATCTTGTCCAGGAGTGTTTAGGTTTTATCCTGGTTTGGTCGTAGATAGGTGGCACCTGGAGTTCTTGGCGTAAGTCGTTGACTCGGACTCATCTAGGGGCACCAAGTACGAATCTGAAACACCTGTTCTGCGTCACCTGTAGTAGCTTGAGATTCGTGATGCTAGTGATCCACCACGTTGAGCAGCTGGTTGGTGCAGGACATCTAATAACAGCTTCCTCTTAGACTAGATGTGAAGTCTGAAAAGTAATTTGCTGTTCAAAGTTGCACCTAGATATTTTATTGGCCCAGGTGATTTCTTGGTTGCGGAGGAAAAGTCCGTCACGCAGGTCTGGACGTCGACAAGTGAAAATGATCGCCTTAGTTTTTTCAGCGTTGAGCCTAATTTGGTTCGGTGTTGCTCATTCTTTCGATAAAGTGAGCTGACGTAATCGCCCTGTGGCAGCGGCGATTCTTCGGCTGCTCGTCACTAGGGCGTCGTCGTCCGCAAATTGCCCGAGGACGACTTGTGGCAGCACTTGTAAATCTTTTGCATGTACGGTAAAGAGTGTCGACGATAAAAACGGTCCTTGTGGGAGTCCGTCCTGGAGTAGTTTGTAGCTTGACCGTTGTCCGTCACTTTTGACCAGGATCCGTCGAGATTGTAAAAAGCTTTTAATTAGTATGAGACAGTAGTTCGGAATTGTCCGCAGATCAAGTTTGTGAAGCAACTTACCTCGCCTTACGTGTGACACCTGGTTGGAAACCCGAGAGCTTTTCAACGATGCTATACGTCGGGAAAATTTACATTCAGGAAATTACATGTCTGTGAAACCGCTTATATTTGTGCAAAGGGAACTTCCTTCTAGAGTTTTCCTGCTCCTCCTCATCTTCCTTCGTCTCTCTTTCATTGATAAATTTGTAACGGGCGCAGCTAAGACGTTGTAAAATGGTGTGAAACAAATCGGAGACGATTATTACGCCGCCCGCGAGTTTCTCGCGTGACCCGGCAGCCTAGCGCTGGGAGTCATGAAATAATTCGTTGAGTAAACAACCCTTTCGAGTTAAGCGCATACTGCAAGCGAAGTCATATTACTAAAGCATCACATGACTTCATACAACCAGAGTCTACGACATGAGCTCGCACATTGCAAGCGTATTCGTCAGACTGTCACGTTTTCAGCAATTGGCGTATCTTTTGGATTCCTTCCTCTATAACGATTCACTGAAGCTGAAGCAAAGACAGGAGAATATCTTGTACATTAGAGTACATGTAGAGTAGTATGTGGACGTCTAGTCGTCACCATCATGTTCATATATTCATAAACAAACCACTGAAATCAATAAATATTGTTGCTAAACATCATATATCCTTAGCTTATTTGTGCCGTATTTTTCGTACTTATGTGACACAAATCCTGTAAAATAGACCACGGCAGAGCATACTTCGGGTAAATCATTCGGATCAAAAATCATAATCTCCCGTTCAAGCTGAAGCACCCCAACACGTACATGAGAATGTTCGTTGTTAAATGAAATGCACGTTTGGCTTTCATCGCTGACTCGTGATAAAGTGTAAGCAGCTTCGTGTTCTTGCATTCTCGTCAGAACTCCCGGCAACGTAGCACGCACTGCTAACTTCCTAAGTTTTGGTACGTGTCGTAGAAACGCAGAAATTTCACATTGGAATCTTCTGATTGTTTTTCGAAGCTTTTTAGTTGTTTCTTCTATTTCCAGTGGCCTTCCATCCAAGGATTCGTCTTATCTTTTTTACGTCTCCTTTTAGGATACTTGATTTGTGAGTTTGTTACTTGACATTGTTCTTGTGATGAAGGAGATCGTGCGTCTATTTTTTCACAATCCAAGCTAGAGGTGACTCTGGCGTTTGCTATAAAGCAGCTTCATATTCTGTGTCGTCATATTCTCAAGTATTTGGTACGTTAGCCTTTCAGTTCCATCAGTGTTAAGCTATCTTACAAGAACAATATCTTTAAAAAATAGGCTACTTGTCATCAGTCCCAGCATTTGCTGCGTCACCGTACTCATAAGTCTTAAAACGTCTCTTATTGCGTTCCTTTTTTCACTTCGTTAACTAAAACAAACTGAAAACTTCTATAAGGATTTACTGTTCTGCAACATACTAATAGTTAATACAAGCGTGTCTACACACTTAATCTAATGTTTTTTCTGATAATGACTCATCTTGCAAAGTTTTCTCTAATTAAAGTCACTTACTAGTTAGGTTCATTTCTGAGGAAACGCCATCCACACAGTTCTTTGACGGTCACGACAGTGGCAGTTTTCATCACTTTGGTCCCATAACGACTTGCATTCATAAATTATACGAATAAACTTTTCAGTATCCATCTTCCGTAACAGGCTGGTGGTATGACACCGCTTCTAAAACGTTAACTAGGTGGGATCTGGTCGCTTTCACGTGTATACGGAAGCAGTCGTACGACTGATTTGCTTACAGTGTTACCGCTTCCAGTGCTATGCTCGTGTCGGGACTGTTGGAGCGACGCCGTGCGATTTAGGGGCGACTGAAGGTAGTAAGACCACACTGCCAAAGTTCGCGCACACTTGGTCTGTGGGGAAATTCGTTTCCCCGCTACATCTTTTCTTCCGGAAGTAGTAGCAGAGCAGAATGCGTAGGAGAGCTTCTGTGAAGTCTGTAAAGTATGTAAAGTAGGAGAGAGGTACTGGCAGAATTCAGGCTTTGAGGACGGGTCGCGAGTCGTGACTGGTTACCTCGGATGGTAGGAGCTTTGGCTGCGGAAGGCAAGGTTCCCAACTAGAGTCCCGGTCCTGCACAATTGTAAGCTGCCAGGAAGTTTCAAAACAGCGCACACTATGCTGCAAAGTAAAATATTCGCTCCAGAATAAAATTCAGTCGTCAGTTGCATATATGTAGGACAGACAGGGAGGGTACTTAAAACCCACTTTCGTGAGCACTCGCCCAACAAAGACGGGTAGAATTCATGTAAGTCAACTTCTGCAGAACAGCTCAAAATCGACACACACACACACACACACACACACACACACACACACACACACACACACCCTTGCTTAACATGGAAATTTTGCAGAGAGTTGACAAGGACTACTAAATGAACCTTTTACAAGAATTTGAAATACGTAATTATACCCATCTACAATCAAAAGAATTGTTGAATGATCAAGTTGCATTAAAAATGACACTATTTTGATTGCATAGCATTTCTTACAAAATGTGAAAGTTAGTCCATTTTTTTTATATATTGTAACTATGAGCCACGTTTTTTCCAAAAGTATTATATATAACTTCCTTACATACCTTAGTTACACTCTTTATATGCTTTTGTGTATGTTCCTTGCTGCTGGTACAACAGCTTGACATGTTCATAGATATGATTCAGTTACCGTAAATTATCACTCTCTTAATCTTTATTTACAGTAGTCACATAGAATATGAACATTTTTGGAAATTTCAAAGCATTATGCTTCTGTGTAGAAGGTATTGACATTTGCTAACCAATAGTAAGTTACTTTCTGTAATACCCTTCTCATACTTTACATAAATGTATGGCCAAAGTCTAAAAGATCCTGAAGACGACAAATTAATTTGTCGAAACCGATAAAGGGAAATAAAAATATATATATAAAACTGACGACTGAATTTCATTTTGAAATATATAATACAGTTGCTTAAAAATAATAGCTATGAATTAAGTAATAACATATTCGTTCCGAATAGATTTTTTTGGGCGGAACTGTTTTCTTTTCGTTTTTTGCATGACATTCCATGAATTCTACTCTGCGGAAAATTTTCATCGTATTCAAATCGACACTTGTTCATTTTGTTGTTGTCTCTCAGATTTTCCCCAGGTTTATGGTAACTGTTGATACTAATCTGCCCGTAGTTCATAGGATTTTTATCGCCAGCGTTACTCACACTTATTAATGTGTCCTTTAGCGCCGTTTCGAATAACCGTTGCTAGCAGCGCGGACGGTGATTGCAGGTGGCGTTCGGAGATGCGGGCCTGAGCTACAAGTTCTCCGGGCAGACGCTGCCCGCCAGCCCCTGGCCGCCGCTGCTGCTGGGCATGCGCGATGCCCTCAGCGCCCTCACCGGCGTGCGCTTCAACTTCGTCCTGGTCAACAGGTAGGTGCCGTCGCCGTAACACAGGGCATACATCTCGGCTCTGTGCAAGGAAAGGCTGAAATGTGGTTAGCAAGGTGATACTATGAAATATCCTCGAGCCTGTGATGTTAAGTGATGTGAGTTTTATGTTGTTTTGGACAGTAATTAAACGCGATGCGCTATCACATGACCTATTTCAGCAATAAGAGAGGATCCGTATTGTCCAATGAATACCCCCTGAGGATGGCAGCAAATAATTCCGTCGAAATCTTTCGTAATGTGTAGGACGCAGTTTAATATAGCAATACAGTTGATTTTTTAAAGGTTTTGACTCTAACCCATGAAATAGGTGCGGTTATATACTGTAGGAACTAGCGCTTCTGACATAGCAGGAACTTACAGGAAAATGGTACTAGTTGATGGAGAGTATGTAATTGACCATCTTTTCTTGCGACACAAGTCACAGAGGTTACTGGTCTCGGCCAGCCATTTGACATAGGCACAGGCTGTAAGCGACGACGTAATGCTCCCATTACAAAGTTAACGTAAGTATTAACTACTGCATTTTGAAATGATTTTGTGAATGTTTCGCGCAAAACAGTGAATTAAAAGAAGGTGAGGGAACTAACAGTTGGCTTTCTCACCAGCAGAATTAAATGACGGCTTTCATGAAGGCAACTTTAAAGAATTATACCATGAAAATAGCTACACAACTAAAACTGTGCAATAGTGAAAAAGACAAAGTAAGAGCATGTTTCATTGCAGATCACAATAGCCGGCACAACGGATCATTGTCATCAAAAAACTCAGTGAAAAAGATATTGGGGTCTTCCTAGCTCCAAGCGCTAACTCACGATGTCATGAGACGTATATTATACTTTATTTTTCAATTTTATATCATTTAATGTGTTGTCTTCAAAATATATGTCTCTGTGCTCTCGTCGATATGACACTGGTTTCTGCCGCCGAGTGCCCTACTTTTGAAGCCACAGTTTTACCCTACTAGGGAAGGAGAGTGTAGTGCACACCTGAGGCAGAAGTGTTTTAAACCATGTCATATGTCTCTCATGTTTTGATAGTTTGTGTTGTGTTTCTGCACCAGGTTTGGAAAAAAAGAGTCCGACATTCGCCTAAAGGCCTTGAGAAAATCCAACTACAGACCGCAACCACGAGTAAAAACTATATCCAGCTCCTTAATCTGCAGCTTGTATCCCATCAGAGCCATGCTCAGCTCTGTTCCACGCAAGTAAGCGCGAAACGCGTTACACTGTAGGAATCGGTGCTACGTATGTCAGTCGAAATGCTTACTGTTATTTCCAGTCTAACGGTGACACATGTGTGTAGCTGCCAACAATTTCAATATTTAACTTCCTGTGTATCGACATATTCTATAGCACTTTATAACAACAAAAATCTTGAGTACGAGAGTCTCTTGAGTAATTGCTGTACGTTTCTTTCTAGATATACCGTACTATTGTAACGTTGAGGACTCTATTTTGCGAGGCTGGCGGGTGCGCCAGACTTGGATCGAATCCGTCGGATTAATAGCCATCGCTGGCTTGAGGGGCCGCCGACTCGTTTTCTCACTTCCGTCTCAGGAACATTGTACGAAGGCAGTTAAGAGGACGAGCAACAGAGTTTCAACAACTTGACTTCCTAGTCTCCCCTTACAGTGACGTCGGACTTAACTTAGGGGTTGCAGTCAGAGGCCCAAGTGTGAAGTCGACGATGGGCAGAAAATGACTCGGCAAGAGCGGAGCCTGCGGTATGTGATGGCGCTGTAAAGAAATAGTACCTGGCTCTTTACGCTAGACGCATTTTGCTTTTGTTTTAAGAAATCATCATCATTGGCATCTGCTTGCTTTTGTTGTGACATATTGTCCTATGCAAACTTTACTACAGGGCGCCGTTTTGCAGTTTGAATCTCTGGCTTTTGAGACGTGTACATGCGTAACTTAGGTAACTGTGCAGAGTGCGTGCTAGTGTGTAGCGTCAAGTGTTTGCTGTTGTTGATTTTGATGTTGACTATTATTACTATTATTATTATTAAGATGAGTCTCACCAATATCAGTGTCATGTGGAACTTTGGAATGTAGCCCTGTATGTTGGCGCAAAAAGTGGCGATCACAAACTTTGAAAACTTCTCTTCTTGCTGACCAAATACTAGTTACAAACATTCCTTTCACTGCCAGGTGAACTGGGCTTAGTCGGGCACTTCCGCTGCAACATCCACATTTATAATCCGCAAGTCACTTCACGTTGTGTGGCCTAGGGTACTTCCAACACCACTGACACTTGCCCCCTTTCGTTTTCCAGCTGCGAACGGTACGCGGGAAAAGCGGCGGCAAGTCTTTGTGTGAGCTCTCATTTCACTTTCATGTCTTTGCGCTAGGTACACTATCTGATCAAAAGTATCCGAACACCTCTATGTAATCCAGGATTGATCAATCTGTTGCGAGTTGCGGATCCGCCAGTATATAAAAAGAGGCGGGGAGTATTGTGTTGTGAGTAGAGAAGCGGTAACAGCCCAGTCAGTCGATCAGGAGAGCTCAGTGACTTCGAATGCAGATTAGTCGTTGGATGTCACCTGAGTAACAAATCAATCAGGGACATTTCAACCCTTCTAATGCTGCCAAAATCGACTGTTGGACATGTGACGGTGAACTGAAAACACGAAAGAACAACCCACATCAAAAGTAAGACCAGGCAGACATGCTCTGACGGACAAGGACCGTCGAACACTTTGTGTGGTTGTTGTAAAAATAGCATGAAATCAGCGGAAGCAAACATTCGTGAGTCACAAAGTGGTACCAGCAGTCCAGTCAGCACCGTGACTGTGCTTAGGGAGTTGCAAAGAACGAGGAACAATGGTCGAACAGCCTCATGTAGGCAATGCCATGCACCACGCCTCTGCGCGGTGAATGACTGGAAAAAGAGCGATTTGAATGAATCGTGCTCTATCCTGTAGCAAACCGATGGAAGGGGTTTGGCGAATGTCTGAAGAACTTTACCTGACGTCATGCATAGTGCCAACAGTCAAGTACGGAGTAGGTGGTGCTACTGTATGGGAGCGTTTTCCGTGGTTAGGGAGTGGTCCATGTATTGCGCTTAAGAGAACGTTAAATGCGGAAGGATAGAAACATATTTTGTGGCATTGTGCACTGCATCTAGCTGAGGAACAGTTCGGAGACGATGACTCATTGTATCACAGTGACGAAGCACCCTGCCATTAAGTAGCATGCGTGAGGCAATGGTTTGTGGATAATAACATTCTTGAAATCTACTGGCCGGCCCAGAATCTCGACCTGAACCATGTGTAACACGTACTCCAGCGTCCTATATGAGTACCTTCCCTAGATTCAGCCTTTGAAGGAGAACGGACTGCCATTCTCCACTGTCGATCACAGTGTATTGCTATTCTTTGGATCTTCTCCATTTAATCTGTCAATCGTGCATGGTAAAGGTCTCAGAACGAGGC
Source organism: Schistocerca serialis cubense (assembly GCF_023864345.2). NCBI lineage: Eukaryota > Metazoa > Arthropoda > Insecta > Orthoptera > Acrididae > Schistocerca > Schistocerca serialis. The sequence goes on from NC_064638.1 coordinate 419,658,438, forward strand.
GATGTTCCGCATTTCACTACAATTATCTAGCTTTGCAGCTCCTCTGTATGCAACGATATCATCCTCAAATAGCCTCATGAAAATTCCGACGTGATCCACTATGTCATTTACACGTATCTGCTACGGTTCTATAACAGTCATTCGAGGTACGCCTGGAGCTGGTTATCTCTCCACTAACACATGCTGTGTTCTACTTGGCAGGAACTCTTCAACCAATCACAACCTGGTCTCATATTCCGCACGCGACAGTGCGGAAGTACACCGAACGACCTCTCCAAGTCAAAGTACACGGCATCAACCTGGGCGCAGATATTTGCGCCCTTCTTTGTGTCGTGTATGAACATGAAGAGCTTTTTTTTTTCTTTCTTACAAGATCATTGTTTGCGGAGTCCATGTGGATTTCTGATCTCCAGAAAGGCCATAAGACGCGAGCATAAAACATGATCAGCGCCAATGATGCGTTTGCTACTTGAACTACAAAGGCACGCATCATCAGTGTTGTAAGTAGGCTGTTTAGGTTTTCTTATTGGTAACGCCACGTAGCGCTCTGTATGAAAATCACTGGCTGTGCTGTGTGCAGTCTGTGGCTAGTTTGCATTGTTGTCTGCCATTGTAGTGTTGGGCAGCTCGATGTCAACAGCTCGTAGCGTTGCGCAGTTGGAGGTGAGCCGCCAGCAGTGGTGAATGTGGGGAAGTGAGATGGCGGATTTTTGAGAGTGGATGATCTGGACGTGTGTCCACCAGAAACAGTACATTTGTAAGAATGGATGTCATGAACTGCTATATATATTATGACTTTTGAACACTAGTAAGGTAAATACATTGTTTGTTCTCTATCAAAATCTTTCATTTGCTAACAATGCCTATCAGAAGTTGGTGCCTTCAGTAGTTTTAATCTTTATTTAGCTGGCAGTAGTGGCGCTCGCTGTATTGCAGTAGTTTGAGTAACGAAGATTTTTGTGAGGTAAGTGATTTGTGAAAGGTATAGGTTAATGTTAGTCAGGGCCATTCTTTTGTAGGGATTATTGAAAGTCAGATTCCGTTGCGCTAAAAATATTGTGTGTCAGTTTAAACACAGTCATGTATAATTTTTCTAAGGGGACGTTTCATATGTCGACCCTTAGCCGAGGATACCTCACTGGAATCTTCTGATTTTTTTCTTGTAGTTTGTGTAATTAGTGCAGCCTTTGTTTATTGCTAGCGCGTAATCATAGAGAGAATTTCCTTTGTAGTTGTAGTTTTTCATTCTTGTACAGTAAAACAGTTGTGGCATGCATGTAGATTTGCACCAAGTATTTCGCAGCTGCGCTTGCAATTAACGATTTATTATTTTAAATGCTATGTTTGTGTGTTTTCTTATTTTGCTCTTAAAATTGTGCTTTTCTGTGTTATTGTGTGAAATATTGTGACAATAATGGCGTGTGAAAAACGTAATACTAGGCTCCAAAGTAAACTGCGAAATGACAGTGAAGACGAAAGCAGTGTGTTAGCGCCGCCGAGTAATGAATTAACTAATGTTCAAAGTAGTAATTTGGTAATTGTGCATAGGGAAATGGAGCGGGCTGCAATTAATGGTGTAGGCAGTGAAACAATTAGTGGACAGGGGAGCATTATCGATCGATCGGTCAGGAATCCGAAATGACAGGACACAATCTTGCAAATACTGTAGATTCAGGTTTTGCGTCCTCACCGTTTTCTCAAATAAGTCAAGACACATTTTCTGCTTGTCAAAATGTGAGTGTTACCGATGCAAATGCACTGCCGAAAGGCATAGAGGAACAGATTCCAGACACTAATACATTATTATTGCAATTAATGCTACAAATGAAACAAAATCAGAGACAGACACAGCAAAAGCTTCAAAAGTTAGACACAATGGAACAAAACCTTCGGAAGTTAGATACTACACTTGAACAATCAATGTATTTACGTTACTAGTGTTCAAAAGTCATATATATAGCAGTTCATGGCATCCATTCTTACAAATGTACTGTTTCTGATGGACACACGTCCAGATCATCCACTCTCAAAAATCCGCCATCTCACTTCCCCACATCCACCACTGCTGGCGGCTCACCTCCAACTGCGCAACGCTACGCGCTGTTGATATCGAGCTGCCCAACACTACAATGGCAGACAACAATGCAAACTAGCCACCGACTGCACACAGCACAGCCAGTGATTTTCATATAGAGCGCTACGTGGCGTTACCAATAAGAAAACCTAAACAGCCTACTTACAACACTGATGATGCGTGCCTTTGTAGTTCAAGTAGCAAACGCATCATTGGCGCTGATCATGTTTTATGCTCGCGTCTTATGGCCTTTCTGGAGATCAGAAATCCACATGGACTCCGGAAACAATGATCCTGTAAGAAAGAAAAAAAAGCTCTTCATGTTCATACACGACACAAAGAAGGGCGCAAATATCTGCGTCCAGGTTGATGCCGTGTGCTTTGACTTGGAGAGGCCGTTCGGTGTACTTCCGCACTGTCGCCTAATGAATAAAATATGAGCGTGCGGAATATGAGAACAGAACATGAGTGACGCAGTCTATAAGCAGTTTCAATCGTGAAAAGTCGTCTGATGGCGAATCTTTCGATTCGAAAACGGTGACGATGCAGTTGAAAAAAAAGTCATTATGAACAGTGGCTGGTTGCTGTTATTAGTTTGTCTCTTTCTTTGACGTGCCATTTTCAGTTAATTAAATGCGGGGTGTAAGTGAAAGCTTCCCTTCTGACATTCCCGCAGTCACTTCCGCGCTGTTTGCGGCTTGTATGTATGCTGCTGAACGCCGTTGTCGTAGGCAGCCCGTTATACCTGCCTGCTTCTCTCCTGTGCCGCGAAAAGGCGGTAGCCGGCGGTGTACCGTTTTCCATTTATTGTTAACGGGGCGATACATTCGCGAGCCGGCTGTTACTCATTTTATGGGCGCAGTTAAATTATCGGCAGCTGATGGAGCAATTCGCCTGTAGATTGCTTGGCGTGTCGTCGCCGGCGCGGCGCTGAACAGTTACAGCGCGTCCTCGTCAGGGCAGCCGCTCTGCTGCGCCCGTCACTTCATACAGAAGCTGCACTCCGGTCTCGGCATGGCACCTGAAACGTGATGTCCTGCTGCTGATACCGTCTTCCGTTGAAACCTGTAAGAGCATATTAAAACGGGTACGTTTGCAATAAGTTCATTGATAACAGGGGAGACGTTAAGTTTTGGCGGGGGGCTGTAAGGCTTTTAATTAGAGTCTTGAAGGAATAGAAATACCTCTAGATGTCAAAAACAATTCTTAATAGCTGGTTCTTCCATGTGAATGGAACTGAACGGGAAAAAATGCCGGCCAGGAGCAGTAGAGAAGTGATATCAAACGCAAACGCATGCTGCAGATCGACTATTATTGCTTCTTACGAGGTGACACAGACGCTGTTTGACACCGGTAGAAAAGACACAGTTAAATTTCTCAAATGTGCACTGATATGGCTCCAGAGCTACCCAACCGAACCATGAAGTCCTCTGCTGAACAGAAAAGTAATCTTGGAAAAGTGTATCCCTAAGCTACGCAAAAAGTTCAGAGCTTGGTATCTTCCTTTGCTCCATACATGTCAAACATTTTTGTGATACATCCCTGTAACACTTACATGGTTTTATCCTCCCCCTTTATCAAAGTGAGAACTCTAAGAACGTGTTTTCTGGCGCCTCACTTCTGACTGATGACAATTCTTCGTCATCAGTATTCGCAAAAAGATATAGGCCAGGTAATTTCCGAAGAGTGGAGTCACATGAAAAGTTAGTATGTCTAAAATGGGAAGAATTCTAGAAAGTGATAAGTCATGCTCAACATGGGGTACTTCTGAGTCGCTAGCCCACGTGGCTTTCGACTTACCCAGCTGCTGAGGCGTTCCAGGCCGCTAAAGTCAGCCATTCACAGGTTACAGAACGTGCTGCCGACAAGAAATGGGTACGCCGACAGAACCGCCAAACCACAGTAAACTGAGTATGGGGAAGACATCCAGAACGAAAAAGGGAAAAACAGAAAGACTAACTTGCTCGAAAGTAGTCGGGAACAACGTCTGAAAGAAGCAGCATAGCCGTTGTCTGAGGACCTGCGTCCACAGCTCTTGAAAGAAGTAAAATAATGATAACAGTGAGTGCACACTTACATTTCACATCGTGCAAAATTATAAAGTTGTCAAAGTTTTATGAGTGTGTTGCTATTGTAGTTCTTAAATAAATTGCATGACACATGTAAAGCTCAAATTATCGGATAAATGCTTTTCAAATTAGCTGTGTCTCTGAACTGCAACACTGATTTGAATAAATTATTGTATCAGTTTAGTATCCGCTCACACAGGCAAAACAAAACCGTTTCGCCAGGCAATTACAGTCTTACGGTTTTGGGGTCGCTGAGGATGGGAGCAATCTGAAACAGAGAACATTTTATTTATTTATTTGCTACAATTACCTCACTATCTATGTAACAGTCTGTGGGCAGTATTATTACTAATACAGTTCTACTAACACAATCACACTATTGTCACAGTGTGTTAACAGTTCGAATTTCCTTTTAGTTCTTTATCATAAATACAGATTATAAAATAAAATACAAATATTGGAAAACATAAATAATCATGAAACAGAATACAAATAGTAAAGAAAGGTGTGTGGGAAGTTAGTGAAAGAGAAAATTTGTCCCTGAAATCGTAGCTGTTTCAGTGGTGAGGGCTCGGGAAAACTTCGAGCCTGTCCTCACTGAACTAGCTTTACAAGTATTTGGTTTTACAACTGATATCTTTTGCTCTACATAATAGTTTTCATTAATTGTTACGAATTCATCGTAATCTAATGTCAATTACACAATTTTGTATACTATTTTACTTGTTCTATTGTTAGGTTCTGTTGTATCACATTCGCCTTTCGACCTTGTATGGATAATTACATCAATTTTTGAATGTCACGTTCACTTGCTGTATCTATTGTTTTATTCGATTCAGTGTCAGTGTCTGTTTCGTGCCACAGGTTTTGTTGTCGTGCTTGTGTTGCGTTTTATAGTGTTCGGAAGTATGGTCTAGTTTGTCTGTAAGCGTCATCTGCTAGTTTGTTCAGGATTAACATTTGTTCTGATCTCTTATTGTGTTTCCTAGATCTTATAATTCTTCATTCGGTCTGAGGTGTGTTAATGTGTCATTTTATAGTAGCCCTAGCTGTTTGCTCCATACCCCTGCTCACCGCCAGGCCCTTGTTCGCTTGGATGAGATTTGTATATGTGTTTTGTTCTTATTTCCGGATTGTACTCTAGATAGTTACTGCTGATATTTGTAGGGGATGAGTGTAGTTGCCTGTCGTTGCTGTACTGCTTAGCAGACATTATTGGAAACGTCATATTCAGTACGTTTTATCTGCCTTTTATATAGTTCTTTATAGGTCGGGCACTTTGGACCCCCGGCCTTAGCGCGAGTTCTATTTTTATATTTGCAAGGGGTGCGGCCCACAGCTTTTTCCTGGCGACAGTCTGGTTTCTTGTGGTCTGGTTTGACACATCTACCGCAAACTGGCTCTTTATCACAACGTTTGGTCGGGTAATCATATCCCCAACATTTAAAACATTTTTGGACTGCTACAAAGTCTCTGATGCTAAATGACTCAAATTGTATGAACGCTGTCTCACGTTATAAAAGCAAAAATCTGACCCCTGGTGTACCTCAAGTAAATTGTTCACAGTTCTTTTGGCTCTAGGCCCTGTCTTGAAATTCTTCTCTTGTAATATGCTCACTGAGGTTTATTTCATAAAGATCGTCAAGGGATTCATCAGTTAGTGACGCAGGACCCTGATTTACTGTTATTAGTGGCCTTAGTTTTCGTAACTCTTCGCATCGAATGTCTTTTAATTGTGCAGTTTTGCCAATAATCTTCCTTTTGTCTGCCAAAGTTTCTATTTCCAGAATCACAGTGCTTTCTGTTCTTCTGACCGCCTTGATCTTTATCTTCTCCTGCCTCGGATTTATAGTTTTTGTAATAGTATCTCGAACAAGTGTGGCATTTTTATTTATTTCTGACTTAAAAAGTAGTACACTTGTCTGTTTCGCCTTTGCCTTTTCATACTTTCTTCTATCCTTTTCTTTGGCTTTACCTTCTGACCTGATGCTGCTACTGCGTGGAATGACTCTGGAGTAACTTTGCACTCATTTCTCAGTTTTTCGTTTTCTGACTCGAGTTCAGCAATTTCGTTTTCCAGACGTCTCATTTTGTCGAGAGCGCCTGGGTCGCTCGCTACTGCCAGGTCCCTTGGCAGTCTGTGGTTGTCAATTGGAAGCTCTTCGTTTTGTCCAAACATTTTTGCTTTGCCCATTGCCAAGGATCATATCTTGCTCCTAAAAGACGCTCCGACTGTAGTCGAAACTTTTTTTCTGAGCTTTTCCTGCAATTCTCCCAAGATCTCATCGCCTACTCGTACCATTTTAGCCTCCATGCTGGCACTTTTTGGTAGTAGATCTTCTAACGAATTAGTGCGTCTGACTGCTCGTGTTGTTCTGCGGTCGGCGTTCCAGAACCATCTCGACCTAGTGACATGACTGTAAGGTTCAGTCAGATTCTCAGTTATTAATCCAGCAGACATACCTTAGGTCTTAAAACACTAAAAGTTCGTGTTGTAGACGGCGCAGAACCTCGAGCGACCTACTGCGGCAACTGGCGTGTTCAGTCGTATAGCGCACGCATTGAGAACACCTGCAAACAGCTGTAGGTAAGTTACGCTGTAGTCGGCGCCTGCTGAGTCGCCCGCAGGTGGCAGGAACGGCTGGGCAGCTGGAAAGCCGTGACGCGGCACTGGTCGCTGGAATCCGCACACTGCTCCCTCAGCTCGGCTGACGATGCGCGACGCGTGACGTAGCGCGAGCCGGCTGGTGCTCAGCACCGCGGAAGGACGGCGACACCCCCACGCCAGCGGCGACCGCTCTCGTACCGCCTTATTTAAACCTTATACCGTCCTCAAATATCGCGCTGTATGTCAAATATCATTTCTGCCGCTTGTGAGAGTATCAGCTCTTAAATACCACTTCTATCACGCCGAAACGACGCTTTACCGCGGAGCCGATATCGAGCCACTGTAAAGCCGGCAGCCATTTTGGCCAAAAAAAACAAAAAAACAAACAAACAAACAGCCAACACAAAGTGTTTTGAGCGGAACCGACATTTAACGATCAGTACTTGGGGGCCGACGGCCAACTCATCGCGCCCTTGCTGCGGCTGTTCTCTTGAGGGGCCCATACCGTACTAATTTATATATGATACCAACAAATAAGAAGATCGCTACATTTGCCGTCTGTGATACAGCTCCCCACCCCCACACCCTTCCCAGCGTCAGTATTTGAAACTTAAACGGCACTGCTAGAATAAGTGGTCACTTGTTCAAAACATTCTTATTTAGAGACGCGTTTCGGGCACAGACCATCGTCAGAGCATCAGAAAGAAAAGTCTTCATACAAGGTGTGGAGTCACATGTGCCAGCCGTTAGCATCAGTACTCAACTACATCATAATCGCAGGCCTCCTGCGCGACGTTATGTCGCACCTTACAATGTCAGTATTGGTTCTTGAGAAAAAATAGTTGACAACTGGGTTAGTGGGTGACAGTAAGTCGTATGTGATCGATACCTCCGAGATAGCGATGCCGGCGAACATCTTTGGGTGGTCACACTAAGCGGCTGATGTTATGAGGCCTGCTGGCGATCGTCGCCAGTGATCTCCGAGCTACCTGCATGCAGAACTCTGGTCTCTGAATATAGAACTGCAGCGCGCCTCTGGACTCCTGTCGTCTGCATCGTCCGCCAGGCTGTACTAAGGCAAAATGTTGGCATCACCCTGTGTATAATTAAAGGTTAGTTATTCAAGGAACTTTCGGATTTGCTGCCGTTCGACGTTTGCTACCCTCCAAGATATTTCGACTAAGAACCTACCAATCATCTTAAGCGGAACCATCGAAGACTGAAAAAAGACTTATCCTGTCCCCATGTTTATTAGCGCCCTGTGAATATTCCACGCACGTTGTAAGATCAGATTATGATGACCACTGACCATACAACCCGAAGGGCAGTGGCCCAGCTGCAGAAATCAGCTGTCTTGGATTGTCGTTTGCCGTAGCCGTCGGCGAACTCTGTCTTCTTCGTTTGGAATAAATCGTTGAAATGATGGAGTGCCACGCTTTATGCAACAGTTACCCATTATCACGATTCGTCACGCACGCCGCTGAATGGTCAGCGTAGCACAATGCCATACGAGGGGCCCAGGTTCGATTCCCGGCTGGATAGGAGATATTCTCCACTCAGGGACTGTGTGTTGTGTTGTGTTGTCTTCATCATCATTTCATACTAATCGACAAGCAAATCGTCGAAGTGACGTCAACTAAAAAGACTTGCAACTTGCGCCAGGTGAACCGTCTACCCGACGGAAGGCCGTAGCCATTTCCATTCCCACGGTTCATCTCATTTTCCCCTACGCATACTTCCATACGTTGTTTAATAATGGAGTCCCAAAAACATGTTCCTGTGTTCAATAATATTATTTAATCCTACTCCACTGAAAGTGCGGTGTGGATAAAATGTTCAGCAACAGCAGATATGGTTCACTGCAAAAGGCGAGAGCTGAGTTGAATTTCGGGGCAGCGTTCTTCTGTGGGACGCGTCGTCTGCCATATGTAAACAGACTTCACTGGCAAGGTTCTTTGTAAATATCAGCCCTCTGCAATACCAAACTGTCCTTCGCTGCCTCCCAGGCGGTTTGTAGTCGTAGATGATCGGCTGAAAACCACTTTAACTTGAATTTCTGGAGGATACAGGCTATCTTGAATGAAGTATTCCCGACAAATGGAAGAAAAGCTAGGTATTTTGGCGGCATGGTCTCATTAGTATGCACTTCCTGGTTTCAAAGTCCGACTAATGAAGCCCTGTTAATCTGCTGGGTAGAATGTCTGTTTCTTTCTGAAAACTGTCTTTAGGTGTCCGAGCACTTTGGGCAAACTATATGGATTTGAGACCATGTAAGCTCTGCGTGCAAGTAATTTAAGCACACTCATAGTTTCCGACGGTTCATGGAATCTCGACGGTTGTAAATACAAATCAATGTGTGTGGGCTTACGATAAACTGAATGCCCCAAAGAGCCATCCTCATTCTTCCGCCGAGGCAGAACGTACAGGAAGGCAGGTTACACTCTATACTACATAGTGAATTGAATGTTCTTATGGAATTGAGTTGAAGTAAAAACAAAAATTTATCATCTCCATGAGGCCTCACTATGAAAGTATCGTCCACATTCATGCCGTTTTTCTGATTGTGAGACTTACATCATTCACTGTAATGGTTTCTGAAACAGGGAACTATCAGATAAGCACCGTGTTGGAATACTTCATTAGAAGAAGTAGACGCGACCAAAATAAATAATTCCTTTATGCGAGCCACGAATTTTACAACCTCACTTGTGGTTTTGCTGCAAATGTTACCAGAGAATTTGCTGCTCCGGATATACACAGTCTGAGACAAAAACTTAAGCACCCAGAACACATGGTCGGATGTGAATGTAACTTCGTACACTCACACACCATCGGGAGGTATGTGAATGGCTAGATTTGCAACTCTCTGACAGGCAGAACAGCCACCATAGCTCTTTAATGCTGTTCTTTTTTAGCATTTTTACTAGGGTCCATAAGGTACGTAAGGGGGCGTGAACGGCGTCCATATTGAGTGATCACTGTGAAGGCAGCGGAGAGACTGTGAATTGTGAGACGGCTTCATCAGCACCTGACGGGGATGCAAGGGGCTTCACGTGCCTCCAACTGGCCGGCCGCTCTGATCTTGAAATACCGAGCGAGGTGGCACAGTGGTTACACTCGGAAAGGCGACGGTTCAAACCCGCGTCCGGCCATCCGGATTTAGGTTTTCCGTGATTTCCATAAACCACTCCAAGCAAATGCCGGGATGGTTCCTTTCAAAGGGCACGGATGATTCCCTTCCCCATCCTTGACACAATTCTGTCATGTGCTCCGTCCCAAATGACCTCTATGTCGACGGGACATTAAAACCAATCTTCCTCCTCCTCCTTGGGGCAATATCGGACTGCATGTGAACCTGCGGGCAGGCATACCGTCGTCAAGTCCCCAATAAACCACGTGTGATCACCACAAGAGAGGGTCGCCGTATTGTGCACCAAGGACATCGTGACACCTTCACGTCTGCGCCCCCCATCCGAGAACAAATAAAGGACTGACTGCAGCATTCTGTACCATCCCGCAATATTGGTCGGAGACTGCTTGTCACCACAGCAACACAAACGTGTGCGTTTGGAGTGGTGCTGTGGTTGGGAAGCACGGACCACTGCCGATATATGGCGTCGTATTGTGTTCAGCAATGAAGCACAGATCTGCATTATTCCGGATGACCATCGTCGACGAATATGACAGCGACCTGGGGAAGGTCCCGTTCTTCCACTGTTTTGAAGAGGCACAGTGGTGTTACTCCTGGCATCGTGCTGTGTGACCCATTGGGTATGACATGTCGTCACGGCAGGCAGTGGTTGAGGGAACTCTGACGGCACGTCAGTACGTCACGGACAGCCTGCATTGTCATGTACTGCCTCCCATGCGACTGTAGCGTGGCTTCATTTTTTAACAGGACGGTGATCGTCCACGTATGGCATGTGTCTCTATGAACTGCCTGCCTGATGTTATGGTACTTCAGTACCAGAAAGGTCCCCAAGGGAGAAGGTGATAGAACATGTGAGGGATCAGCTCGGACCTAATCTGTCTCAATGCCAGAATTCAGGATATCAGGGACAAGTTAAAACATTTTAGATGATCCAGCATTGAAGTGGACATGGACTGCGGCTGGCCATAAACTGGTAGAAATAAGGAATACCCACAGTGGCACTTTTTGTAAAATATATTAATTACTCAACCAGTTTTGACACTACTTCTTCAGGCCCCTATGCAAACTGAATGGTGAAATCCAATCCTCGGTGCATTAGGACAGGTACCATGTGTACTGGCTGGCCTCATGGATGTTTTTTACACGATCTGTACGCTCCAGTCATCTAACAATAATTGCCTACAGCTGCAGTTACTGTTAGATGACTGGCGTGTACAGATCGTGTAAAAAAAAAAAAAAAAAAAAATCCATGAGGCCAGCTAGTACACATGGTACCTGTCCTAATGCACCGAAGATTGGATTTCACCATTCATTTTGCATAGGGGCCTGGCGATGTTACTTCGAAACTAGTTGCATAAGTAATACATTTTATAAAAAGTACTGCCGTTGGTATTCTTTATTTCTACTATTTACGGCAGTTGTGGCCCCCCTTGCCTCAGGAGAAGATATAACGTCTTTATGACACCCATGCCAACCGAAACAGTACACGAATCCAGGCCAGAAGGGATGCAACGTCACAGTGATAAGTGAGTTCTTATTGCCAAGTTGTTTGTAAATTTGACTCGATTTTGTTAGCAGTGAAATAACATGACGTGTTCTCACAATCCAGAAAGTTTCGTTTCGTTCTCCCCTTTTCTCTTTTTAGTCAGGCAGTGGATTTCGTGTGCTCTGTATCTTACCGCGTATATTCTGTATAAAACTCACAGACATTTGCAGCTTTATTCCCGAAATCAGTTATCACCCTCTCCTGTTGATGTACCTCTGTTGAGAAAAATAACTACCTGCAAAACAGGAGTGCACATAATCTCCATGGAAAATTGATATTTCAAGGCTTTTTGAGAGAAACACATTGTCGCATTTCCAGTACAGGTCTCTACGGCACTGAGTGGCAACAAACTGCCTGTAGGGAACGCATACTTCAGACACCAAGTATATAAAATGTATTACATTGTAGATTGAGAGTAAAGTGCCTTTCCATATTTTAATATCAGTTTATACTTCATCAGTACTTGATTACGAAACTTCCCGGCAGATTAAAACCGTGTGCCGGACCGAGACTCGAACTCCGGATCTTTGTCTTTCGCGGGAAAGCGCTCTACCATATTTTTTTATCTTATTTTGTTCGTTATTGATCGTTGTATCTTTTGGGGCGGACGTCCCATGGCGTCTGTTCAAGTTCTTCGTTGATCCATCCACTTAGTTTTTTTAGTACAGAGGGCAGCTAGCCCTCTAACCGAACACGCTGATCTACCGTGCCGGCAGCATCTGAGCTACCCAAGCACGACTCACGACCCCTTCTCACAGCTCGTCTTCTACCTTCCAAACTTCACAGGAACTCTCCTGCAGACCTTGCAGAACTAGCACTTCCGATAGAAAGGATTGCGGAGACATGGCTTAGGAAGTTTCATATGAACGCATACTCCGATGCAGAGTGAAAATGTCGTTCTGTAAGCATCCCCCAGGCTGTGGCTAAGCCGTGTCTCCACGACATCCTTTCTTCCAGGAGTGCTAGTTCGGCAAGGTCTGCAGGACAACTTCTGTGAAGTTTGGAATGTAGGACACGAGGTACTGGCGGAACTAAAGCTGTGAGGACGGGTCTTGAGTCGTGCTTACGTATCTGAGATGGTAGAGCACTTGCCCGCAAAAGGCAAAAGTCTCGAGTTTGAGTCTCGGTCCGACACGCTGTTTTAATCTGCTTGAAAGTTTCACATTAGTGCACACTACGCTGCAGAGTGAAAATTTCATTCTAGTACTTGATTAGTTCATTCGTTATTTTTGTTCAATCACGAGAAAGATCATGATAATCCCTGGAAGATGCATGGGTTGCAGCATCGCACAAGAAATCGTGTTTCCGAGGTCAACAGTGTCTACGGTGGATCTTCAGTGACAATTTGACCATACAGGTAAATTCCAATGAAACTGTATGTCTAGATGATGTCACTTTGCCTCCGCAGAGCCGTATGAGGTGATCATCAGATGTCAGCCAATTTGAACGGGCGGCGTCAGGATCCCATTTCTACAACGACTGTACAGAGACGAATGCTCGCACTGACTTCAACCGTCGACGACCGACTCGCGTCCAATTGCTGACACCTCGACGGAGAGCTCAACGGCTGGCATAGACTTCCACCATCGTCCATGGAAAATGGAACAGTGGCGGAGTGTAGGAATCCCGATTTGATCTGCATCTAATTGATGGGCGAGTGAGAGCTTGCGCATGCTCCTTGAAGCTGTGGACCCTGAATGTCCAGGAAGGAGGTAGCACAATAACGGTCTGGGCTGTGTTTGCATGCTCACAAGTAGACGCTGTTGTCCGGCTGCCGGGACTGATGACAGGTGAACCTGATGTGGACGTTCTAGAAGACTGTCTTCATCCCTGATCGAAATGGCTTGATTCAGCGGGACAATTCAATGTGTCACCGTTCTTTGGTTGCACACAATTGGCTTGTAGAACACTCCAGTGCGTTCACGACCATGGCTTGGGACACACACATCGTTCTATCTTTAACAGAATCGAGCAATTGTTGGGTGGTGTCGAAACAAGGACAAGAGACAGGATGACAGAGATTTGCTAAGACATCAGGAAATAACTTTTATTGTGCTAGAGGGAGCCGCAGAGTGTAGCAACTGTAGAAGAAAACGGAGATTGACGTATGCCGATGTACATCGATCGTTGCAAGTACTAATCTGAGACGAAAAGGTTCGCACAGGAGAAGAATTATTGGTTGGTCGGATCAAAACCAATCAGAAGAATGATGACTAAAAAGAAGTGCAAGTATACATGTCCGCTTCCGTAGCTAAGTGGTCAGCGCGGCTAACTGTCATGCAGGGGACCCGGGTTCGATTCCTTGTACAACCAGTGTTTTTCCTTGGTGGGAGGACTGGTGCGGAATTCAGTCAGCCTCTTGAAGCCAACTGAGGAGCTACTCGACAGATTAGCAGAAGTTCCAAGATCGAGAAATCCGACAGCGGCCGGGAGAGTGGTGTGCTGACCACATGCCATTCCATGCCATATACGGTGACGCCACTGGCAGAGGACGAAGCGGCGGTCCGTTGGAGCCCAATGGCCCGTCTAGGCCCAGAACGTGGAACTTTTGTTGAGTATAAATGGTATGTTTAGAAATTTGACACTTTGTACTTCGTGTGTTATTAATAATAAAAAAGGGAATAAAGTTAAAATCCTACAATGATACTCCAAATATTTACCTTTAATTCTCTTTAGAATTCTGTTGTACGTTGGATCAGTGCTGGTTTCCGTAAAACTCGAGTTACCGCACAGTCTGCATCTTTTAAGTATTACTGTTGTCCACGTAGAGCCATATACTTGGGTGAGACTTGGTAGAAGCCGAGCCGCCGTGTCTCAAGTGAGTTGGCCGGTTTTCGGATATATGATCCGCAACTTGAACGAGAATTACAAAGTACACACGACTTAATTCCTATAAACAGAAACAATAAGTAACATACATCTTCCAATTACAATAATTAATGGAAGGTACAAAGGACACTTAATATATGTGTTTAATATATTAGGCAATAATAATTGTTCTAACTGTTATCAGAAATTGTGACAACAGTAGCTTTTAATTTGGTTGACGCTTCTGCTGTTTAAGTTCCTTTGTGCCCGGAACCTTAGAAGTTCCTTTACGAGATATTTGGTTAGCACCGTAATTTTTGAAAATTCCTGGCAGATTACAACAGTGTGCTGGACCAACATTCGAGTTTGGGACCAATGCCGTTAACTGGAATGTTCTCTGCCAGCCGATCTATTTAAGCACGAATCACGGCCCACCCTCACAGCTTTACTTCCGTCAGTCCCTCTCTCCTTACCTTCAGGCGGGCTTCGGTGAAGTTTGGAAGGTAGGAGATGTGGTTCTAGCGGAAGCGAAGTTGTGAGGCCGGGTCGTTAGTCGTGCTCGGGTAGCTCAGTCGGTAGACCACTTGCTCGTGAACGGCAGAGGTCCCACGTTCGTATCCGGCTTGGAACACAGTTTTAAGGTGCCGGGAAGTTTCTCATCAGCGCACACTCCGCTACAAAATGAAAATGCACTCCAGAATGTTGTTATTAGTTGCCCCGAAGTCAGAGTTTCTTTATGCAAGTTGAAGATCCACATCTAGACGGACGATACCACTGAAATCGCTTTCTAGAGAACACTGTGATACGACATGATCAGGTGTACCGAACTCGTCACATTCACAGCGGTCTGTCTCACTTTTGCCGTTTTTGTGTAGATATACAAGGTACTATCCACGTGTCGTCATGAAAGGAACATGCCTCTACTTGGGTTCACATACTGGAATTTCGTCTTCTCTCGAATTGGTAAACACGACGACCAGTGTCCTTATTGCCCCAGTGCCTCTGCCACGTACAGGTTCTCCAGCAGTTAAGTTGCACTTTATTCGTGATTTTTTTTTTTCTCCAGTTACCTGCCTCACCTTCTCAATGCCCTACTTCCGCAGCCAACAGCAAGTACAGGTAGCTCTGTACCAGACAATGATATCGGCAGAATATATTCTCAAAATTAATAGCACTGCTTCTATTGGTGTTGTGCCAAATGCTCCCGTACCACTTAGAAGTGCAATTCGCTACACCCGTCTTAGGTGTATTCTCACACGTTGACAGCACTCTCACGTCGACATCTCCGAGAAAAGATGCACAGAAAATACACTGAATGGCGAAAAGTTATGTAATTCTGTAGAGAACCACCTTATTTCTTACATTATCAGACCCCCTAATTTTCAACATGCTTCTGTAGCATCACATCTCAGATGCTTCTATTCTCGTCTGTTCTGGTTTTCCCACAGTCCATGTTTCGGAGCGTGGAATGTCAGATCCCTTAATCGGGCAGGTAGGTTAGAAAATTTAAAAAGGGAAATGGATAGGTTGAAGTTAGATATAGTGGGAATTAGTGAAGTTCGGTGGCAGGAGGAACAAGACTTTTCGTCAGGTGAATACAGGGTTATAAATACAAAATCAAGTAGGGGTAATGCAGGAGTAGGTTTAATAATGAATCAAAAAATAGGACTGCAGGTAAGCTACTACAAACAGCATAGTGAACGCATTATTGTGGCCAAGATAGACACGAAGCCCATGCCTACTACAGTAGTACAAGTTTATATGCCAACTACCTCTGCAGATGATGAAGAAATTGATGAAATGTATGATGAGATAAAAGAAATTATTCAGATAGTGAAGGGAGACGAAAATTCAATAGTCATGGGTGACTGGAATTCGAGGCTAGGAAAAGGGAGAGAAGGAAACATAGTAGGTGAATATGGATTGGGGGAGAGAAATGAAAGAGGAAGCCGTCTGGTAGAATTTTTCACAGAGCATAACTTAATCATAGCTTGGTTCAAGAGTCATAAAAGAAGGTTGTATACATGGAAGAATCCTGGAGATACTAGAAGGTATCAGATAGATTATATAATGGTAAGACAGAGATTTAGGAACCAGGTTTTAAATTGTAAGACATTTCCAGGGGCTGATGTGGACTCTGACCACATTCTATTGGTTATGAACTGTAGGTTAAAACTGAAGAAACTGCTAAAAGGTGGGAATTTAAGGAGATGGGACCTGGATAAACTGACTAAACCAGAGGTTGTACAGAGTTTCAGGGAGAGCATAAGGGAACAATTGACAGGAATGGGCGAAAGAAATACAGTAGAAGAAGAACGGGTAGCTCTGAGGGATGAAGTAGTGAAGGCAGCAGAGGATCAAGTAGGTAAAAAGACGAGGGCTAGTAGAAATCCTTGGGTAACAGAAGAAATATTGAATTTAATTGATGAAAGAAGAAAATATAAAAATGCAGTAAATGAAGCAGGCAAAAAAGTCTAAAAAATGAGATCGACAGGAAGTGCAAAATAGCTAAGCAGTGATGGCTAAAGGACAAATGTAAGGATGTAGAGGCTTATCTCACTAGGGGCAAGATAGATACTGCCTACAGGAAAATTAAAGAGACCTTTGGAGAAAAGAGAGCCACTTGTATGAATATCAAGACCTTAGATGGAAACCCAGTTCTAAGCAAAGAAGGGAAAGCAGAAAGGTGGAAGGAGTATATAGAGGGTCTATACAAGGGCGATGTACTTGAGGACAGTATTATGGAAATGGAAGAGGATGTAGATGAAGATGAAATGGGAGATACGATACTGCGTGAAGCGTTTGATAGAGCACTGAAAGACCTGAGTCGAAACAAGGCCCCGGGAGTAGACAACATTCCATTGGAACTACTGACGGCCTTGGGAGAGCCAGTACTGACAAAACTCTACCATCTGGTGAGTAAGATGTATGAGACAGGCGAAATACCCTCAGACTTCAAGAAGAATATAATAATTCCAATCCCAAAGAAAGCAGGTGTTGACAGATGTGAAAATTACCCGACTATCAGTTTAATAAGTCACGGCTGCAAAATACTAATGTGAATTATTTACAGACGAATGGAAAAACTGGTAGAAGGCTACCTCGGGAAAGATCAGTTTGGATTCCGTAGAAATACTGGAACACGTGAGGCAATACTGACCTTACGACTTATCTTAGAAGAAAGATTAAGGAAAGGCAAACCTACGTTTCCAGCATTTGTAGACTTAGAGAAAGCTTTTGACAATGTTGATTGGAATACTCTCAAATTCTGAAGGTGGCAGGGGTAAAATACAGGGAGCCAAAGGCTATTTACAATTTGTACAGAAAGCAGATGGCAGTTATAAGAGTTGAGGGACATGAAAGGGAAGCAGTGGTTGGGAAGGGAGTAAGACAGGGTTGTAGCCTCTCCCCGATGTTATTCAATCTGTATATTGAGCAAGCAATATAGGAAGTGAAAGAAAAGTTTGGAGTAGGTATTAAAATCCATGGAGAAGAAGTAAAAACTTTGAGGTTCGCTTCATGACATTGTAATTCTGTCAGAGACAGCAAGGAACTCGGAAGAGCAGTTGAACGGAATAAACAGTGTCTTGAAAGGCGGATATAAGATGAACATCAACAAAAGCAAAACGAGGATAATGGAATGTAGTCGAATTAAGTCGGGTGATGCTGAGGGAATTAGATTAGGAAATGAGACACTTAAATTAATAAATGAGTTTTGCTATTTGGGAAGCAAATTAACTGATGATGGTCGAACTAGAGAGGATATAAAATGTAGACTGGCAATGGCAAGGAAAGCGTTTCTGAAGACGAGAAATTTGTTAACATCGAGTATAGATTTAAGTGTCAGGAAGTCGTTTCTGAAAGTATTTGTATGGAGTGTAGCCATGTGTGGAAGTGAAACATGGACGATAAATAGTTTGTACAAGAAGAGAATAGAAGCTTTCGAAATGTGGTGCTACAGAAGAATGCTGAAGATTAGATGGGTAGATCACATAACCAATGAGGTATTGAATAGAATTGGGAAGAAGAGCAGTTTGTGGCACAACTTGACAAGAAGAAGGGACCGGTTGGTAGGACATGATCTGAGGCATCAAGGGATCACAAATTTAGCATTGGAGGGCAGCGTGGAGGGTAAAAATCGTAGAGGGAGACCAAGAGATGAATACAGTAAGCAGATTCAGAAGGATGTAGGTTGCAGTAAGTAATGGGAGATGAAGAGGCTTGCACAGGATAGAGTATCATGGAGAGCTGCATCAAACCAGTCTCAGGACTGAAGACAACAACAACAACGTTTCACAACCATACAATGGCGTGCTCCAGACGTATATCTCAGAAATTTCTTCCTCAAATTAGGGTCTATATTTGATACTAGTAGACTCCTCCTGGCCGAGAAAGCCGTTTTTGCCACTACTGGTCTGCTCTTTATGTCGTCCTCTCTCCGTCCATTATGGATATTTTGCTGCCTAGACAGCATAATTCCTTAACTTCGTCTACTTCGTGATCCCCAACTCTGATGTTAAGTTTCTCGCTGTTCTCATTTCTGCTGCTTCTCATTACTTTCGTGTTTCTTCGATTTACTCTCAGTCCATACTCCGTGCGCGTTAGACCGTTCATTCCAATCAGGAGACCCTGTGATTCCTTTTCAGTTTCACTGAGGATAGCAATGTTATCAGCGAATCGTTTCATTGATATCTTTTCGTCCTGAATTGTAGTCCCGGTCTTGAATTTTTCTTTGATTTCCATAATTGCTTCTTCGATGTATAGTTTGAACAGTAGGGGCGAAAGACTACAGCCTTGTCTCACACTCTCCTTAATCCGAGCACTTCGTTCTTGGTCTCCCAGCGTTATTGTTCTTTCCTGGTTCTTGTAAATGTGGTGTCACCGCCAGACACCACTCTTGCTAGGTGGTAGCCTTTAAATCGGCCGCGGTCCGTTAGTATACGTCGGACCCGCGTGTCGCCACTGTCAGTGATTGCAGACCGAGCGCCACCACACAACAGGTCTAAAGAGTCGTCCTAGCACTCGCCCCAGTTGTACAGCCGACTTTGCTAGGAAAGGTTCACTGACAAATACGCTCTCATTTGCCGAGACGATAGTTAGCATAGCCTTCAGAGACGTCATTTGCTACGACCTAGCAAGGCGCCATTATCAATAGATATTTAACTTGTGATGCCTGTACCGTCAGACCGATGTACACCACTTATGGATTAAAGTTAAGTATTACATCAACTACGTACTTTATTTGCTACTATAAACTCCTTCAATTGTTCCAGACCTCACGCCAGACCGCGTGTAATTAAACGCGTGCATTTCGGCCTCCTCTAGCAACACGGTGTTTGCTCTTCTGCCAACACAGCACATAGCGACGAGTGTACAAATGGTCTTCTTCTTTATACTTGCTTAAATTACTTGTGTCATGGCTTCGCCACAATCTCCAGATGTACTGTCCGATTTTTATCGCTTGCAGAATCAGCAGACGCAGGCCTTATTGGATGCCCTTGGACAGCTCGTCCAGGGTCAACGTGCGATGCAAAACGATGCGGCAGCCGCCGCTCCACCGCTACCGCAGCCACAACACACAGTTGCACCACCTTTTCGTCCTTCTGATGCGGCACTGGAAAGCTGGACGGAGTGGTCACGCCAATTTGGATTCCATCTCGCCGCCTACAGAATTCAAGGTAACGAGCGGCAGCCTTTCTTATTAGCATGCGTCGGCGTATCCACGTACCGAGTGATAGTGAAATTGTTTCCCTGACGCGACGTAGCAGCTCTGTCCTACGAAGAAATTTTGTCTGCATTAGATGCCTATTTCAAAGAATCAGTCAATGTAGTTGCAAAAAGATATGCCTTCTTTCGTACAAAACGTACGGCCGGTCAAACTAATCGGGAGTGGGTTGCAACTTTGCAAGGCCTTACTAGGGATTGTGCTTTTGAGTGTGAATGTGGACTCCCTTATTCAGATACTATGGTGCATGATGCAATTGCACAGAACGTTTCTGATGTTCGTATATGGGAACATATTTTGAAACTAATCAATCCCTCCCTTCAACAAGCGATGGACATATTGGATAGGCAAGACACACTTGACTTTGCTCAGGAATCATTTGAAACTTCGCCAGCCGTGTGTCACGTTAACCGGCCCGCCGGGCGCGCTGCACGGAACAGTAAACAGCCCTCGTGCCCGTCCACACAGCAGCCGCCAAGCTCTCCGCTACGTGTGCCGCGCAAGCATGCAAATGCAGTGCTAAAGTCATGCCCGTGGTGTGCTACTAGACATTCGCGTGAGAATTTCCCGTCACGCCAAGCTATTTGCTTTTTCTGTAATAAAAAAGGACATGTTCAGAGCGTTTGCCAGAAAAAGCTTAGATCGGACACTCACAACCATTCCAGGCCCTTTGCTTCACGCCGGAATCGGAATCGAACCACGAATACTCAGGCTTGTGAACCTTCACCCATGCACATTCATGCAGTTCATTCCACTCTGCCCAGTGCCACTCTCTCTAACAGTGACTGTGTTCGTCCCACAAATAGTGTGCGTCGAAGTCGACGGAAATCCCGCTTCTGTACCAGTGCCTGTTCATGTTGCACGAGATAGTCGCTCTTGTCGTCAGTAGGACAGTAAACTTTTTGTAGATTTGGACATTCATGGCAACGTGATCCCATTCCAGCTCGATACCGGAGCCGCAGTTTCATTGATCAATAAAGACACCTACAAACAACTGGGCACACCTCCGTTGCGTGCCGCAAATGTTCAGTTAACTAGCTATTCCGGTCAGGATATCCCTGTGTTAGGACAGTGCAGCCTTCTTGCAACATACAAGGGACAAACAAAACTTGTGTCATTTTACGTCCTTTGTTCTTCTTCTACAGTGAACTTGTTTGGTTTAGATTTATTTCAGTTGTTTAACTTGTCTATAGTCAATCAGGTCCTATCAGTGAACCAGACTGTGCCTTCAGCCAGTGTTTCTCGTCTATGTGAAGAATTTGCTGACTTTTTGCACTGGGCCTTGGTTGCGCTCAGAACTATAAAGCACGTTTGGAACTGAATGTAAACGCACAACCGAAATTTTTCAGAGCGCGCAATGTTCCCCACGCATTGCGTGATGAGGTCGCACGAACGTTACACGATTTAGAATCACAAGGTGTAATTGAACGTGTGCAGGCTTCTCTCTGGGCATCACCCTTAGTAATTTTCCCAAAACCTTCCAGTAAATTGAGACTTTGTGTGGACTTCAAGGCCACAGTGAATCCACAACTAGTGATTGCAACTTTTCCTTTACCCCGCCCGGAAGATCTTTTTGACAAACTGTGCCCGGGTAAATATTTTTCGAAGTTGGACCTCGCAGATGCGTACTTGCAAATACCAGTGGACAAAGAATCCCAGCGCGGCTTGGTGGTTAACACGCATCTTGGTTTGTATCAATTCATAAGACTGCCTTTCGGGTGTGCATCCGCCCCTGCATTGTTTCAGCAATATCTGCAAACTGTTTGTGCCTCGGTCCCTACTGCAGCAAACTATCTGGACGATATTGTGATCTCTGGAAAGACGGAAGAAGAACATTTAGCCAATCTCAGAACATTATTTCAGGTCTTGCGACAAAATGGTCTTCGCTTGCGGAAGGACAAATGTGTGTTTTCTGCTCGTGACTTACCCTATCTGGGACATGTAATCAATGCCCAAGGCATACATCCCAGTCCAGAGCACCTCCGTGCCATACAAGACTTGCCTTCGCCGCAGAATTTGAAGCAGCTACAGAGTGTGCTGGGAAAAATAAATTACTATAACAAATATGTGCGCCACGCCTCTTCCATTTCAGCTCCGCTTCATCGCTTACCCCGTAAAGGTGTTCCGTTTGTCTGGACGACGGAATGCGAACGCGCCTTTCGCCAGTTGAAATCGGCGTTGCTTTCAAATACTTGCCTTACGCCATTCGATCCCCAGAAACCCCTTTTGTTGATGGTAGATGCATCGGATTTCGGGATCGGTGCTGTACTTGCGCACAAAGATGGATCCCATGATCGCCCTATTGCCTTTGCGTCCAAATTGCTTTCGTCTGCGCAAAGAAATTATTCCCAGATAAAGAAGCTTTGGCTCTCGTATTTGGTGTTACAAAGTTTCATGATTTCTTGTATGGTCGTCACTTTACCATCATCACAGACCACAAACCTTTGACATCGCTTTTTCATCCAAACAAGCCTGTACCTCCACGTACAGCGCAGAAATTTATTCGCTGGTCTATTTTCCTCTCGCAGTACCGCTACGATATCTTGTATCGGTCCACTGCTAACCACGGAAACTCCGATGCGTTGTCCCGTTTGCCTGTTGCTGAGGATAGAGCGTTCGATTCTTCCGAACTTGCTTGCCTGTTCATTGATTCGGAAACCGATGACGTGGTCGAATCGTTTCCGATTGATTTTCGTCGTGTAGCTACAGCCACAGCTGCTGACCCTGTCCTTGCTACAGTTTTGCGTTTTGTTGCTACGCAGTGGCCTTTGTCAAAGTCACGGATCGAGGATCCGTTGGTTCGCCGATTTTTTGCTCACAAGGAGAGACTTTTTGTACGACGTGGTGTTTTGCTGTTGCGTTCTGATAATGATCAGTCCAGGGTCGTGGTCCCACGTTCGTTACAGTCCTCTGTCTTACGGCTTCTCCACCAAGGACATTCGGGCATAGTGCGAACGAAACAACTTGCTCGTCAGCACTGTACTTGGTTCGGAATCGATGCTGCGATTACGAATATGTGCTCTTCTTGCATGGCGTGTACCGAACAACAATCCGCCCCACCGCGGAAATTCTTTGCATGGCCTAACGCCACTTCCCCTTGGCAACGCTTGCACATCGATTTTGCTGGTCCATTCTGGAATGCTCGATGGTTGGTTGTGGTAGATTCATTCAGTAATTTTCCTTTTGTTGTACGGATGTCTTCCACGACGTCATCTGCCACCATCCAAGCGTTATCCGCTATCTTTTGCATTGAAGGTCTTCCACAGACTGTTGTTTCCGACAATGGCCCACAATTCATGTCCGCAGAATTTCAGTCATTCTGCAAGGCCAGTGGTATTCAACATCTGACATCCGCGCCATTTTCGCCTCAGTCAAACGGTGCCGCTGAACGATTGGTCCGGACTCTCAAGTCACAGATGTTGAAGTTGAAAGAGTCGCATTCTCGGGAGGACGCGTTATTGCTCTTCTTGTCCTCGTATCGCTCTCAGCCCCGAGATGGTCGCTCACCGGCTGAGTTGCTCCACGGTCGTCCTCATCGAACATTGATGTCTTTGCTACATCCGCCGCATCAGGTTCCTGTGCAGCGGCAGCCACCTGCTTTTGCTCCAGGCGACGTTTATACTATCGCAACTATCGAGGTTCACGGCGTTGGCTCGCAGGGCGCATTCTTCGCTGCCTCGGCCGCGCTATGTATCTGGTTTTGGGGGCCTCTGGTGAGGTGCGTCGGCATCTCAATCAGCTGCGCCTCTGTCGTCGCACGGGTTCTGCCGCTCCCCGTCTGCTTTCAGCGACGGTGCCGTCCGGTCAGCGACCTGGGGACCCATCTACTGGCTCGCCTCATCCCCAGGTGTTACCGACGCTGCCTTCCATTTTGCCCCATGGCGACGCGCCGCCGCCGCCGCCGCCGCCGCCGCCGCCGCCGCCGCCTGTGCTCCCGCCGGCGACGCCCGCAGTGGACGCTTCGCTGCAGCCGCCAAGCGTCTCCCTGGGTCACGCGCCGCCGATCGCTTCCCGTGACCAGCTGTCCTCCGACATGGAACTCTTGCCCGCTCCGGACCAGATGTCGTCTTCGCCCGTCGGGTGCCCCGACGCGATGGAGGTCGACCCTACGGCCCCTCCTGTCTCTCTACGGGCGCATACACCGCATGTTGGCGTGCACCCTGGACTAGGTTTTCAGGCGTTTCCTAGCTCCCCTCGAACCGAATGGCCGGGTGCGGGTGGCACAGCCTCGCCTGTTGTTAGGCTCCCCACCTCGTCGCATACGTCAACATGGGGTCCTCCCCACGGCGGGCGGAAGCCTTATAACACAACCGTCCGCCGATTTGCGGGGGAGGAATGTGGTGTCACCGCCAGACACCACTCTTGCTAGGTGGTAGCCTTTAAATCGGCCGCGGTCCGTTAGTATACGTCGGACCCGCGTGTCGCCACTGTCAGTGATTGCAGGCCGGGCGCCACCACACGGCAGGTCTAAAGAGTCGTCCTAGCACTCGCCCCAGTTGTACAGCCGACTTTGCTAGGAAAGGTTCACTGACAAATACGCTCTCATTTGCCGAGACGATAGTTAGCATAGCCTTCAGCTACGTCATTTGCTACGACCTAGCAAGGCGCCATTATCAATAGACATTTGACTTGTGATGCCTGTACTGTCAGACCGATGTACACCACTTATGGATTAAAGTTAAGTATTACATCAACTACGTACTTTATTTGCTATTATAAACTCCTTCAATTGTTCCAGACCTCACGCCAGACCGCGTGTAATTAAACGCGTGCATTTCGGCCTCCTCTAGCAACACGATGTTGGCTCTTCTGCCAACACAGCAGTAAATATTGTAAATCACCATTCTGTCTCCATAGCTTATTCGTATTTTTCTCAGAATTTCGAACATCTTACACCATTTTATATTGTCGAACATTTTATTCAAGTCGACGAATCCTATGAACGTGTCTTGATTTTTCTTTGGTCTCGCTTCCAATATCAAGTGTAACGTCAGACCTCTCTTTCCGGTGCCTTTACCTTTCTTAAAAACAACCTGATCTTCATGTAACATGTCCTCGGTTTTCTTTTCCATTCTTCTGTACATTATTCCTGTCGGCAACTTGGATGCACGAGTTTTTAAGCTGATCAGCGTGTAATTCTGCACTTGTCAGCTCTTGCAATGTTCAGAACTGTGTGGATGATGTTTTCCCGAAAGTCAGTTGGTACATCGCCAGACTCATACATTCTACACCAAAGTGAATAGTCGTTTTGCTGCCACTTGCCGCAATTATTTTAGATATTCCGATGGAATGTTATCTATCCGTTCTGCCTTATTTGATACCAGTTCTTCCAAAGCTCTTTTAAATTCTGCTTCTAATACTGTAACCCTACCTCCTCGAAATCGATCCGTTTCTTCTTCTATCACTTCAAATAAGTCTTTCCCCTCATAGAGGACTTGCCTGTACTCTTTCTGCCTATGCGCTCTCTCCTCTGCGTCCAACAGTGGAATTCCCATTCCACTCTTAGTGTTATGACTCTTGCTTTTAATTTCACCGAAAATCGTTTTGATTTTTCTGTGTGCTGCTCCAGTCCTTCCAACAACCATTTCTTTTTCGATTTCTTCACTTTCTCCATGCAGCCGTTTAGCCTTAGCTTCCCTGCACGTCCTTTTTATTTCATTCCTAAGTGGCTTGTATTTCGGTATTGCTGGATTTCCATGAACATTTTTGTATGAACATTTTTGTACTTCCTTCTTTCATCAATCAGCTGGAGTATTTCTTGTCACCCTTGGTTCCTTTGCAGTCACCTTCCTGATAGCTAAGTTTTCTTTTCCAACTTCTGTGATTACCGTTTTCAGAGATAACCATTCCTCTTCAACGGAACTGCCTACTGACCTATACGTTATCGCAGTATCGATAGCCTCAGAAAACTTCGAGCGTATCTCTTCATTCCTTAGTACTTTCATGTCCCACTTGTTGGTGCAATGATTCTTTCTCACTAGTCTCTTAAACTTTAGCCTACTTTTCACCATTACTAAATTGTGATCTGAGTCATTATCTTCTCCTGGATACGCTTTAGAATCCAATATTTGATTTCCGAATCTCTATCTGACCGTGATGTAGGCTGAGATTTTCCCGGAACTCCCGGCATTTTCCGAGAATATGTCCTTCTCTTTTGATTCTTGAATAGAGTATTCCCTATTACTAACTGATATTTGTTGCAGAACTCAATTTGTCTTTCTCCTCGGTCATTCCTGCTGCCATGTCTGTGTTCTCCTGTAAGCGTTTCTCCTACTGCCTCCCCTAGATGCGCATTCCAGTCCCCCATAATCCAATTTTCTTCTTTATTTACGTGCTGAATTACCTCTGTCTTCATCCACTGTATACCTGAACTATTGTTGTCGGTGTTGGTTTGCTTTCGATTCAGAGTAACTCACTCTCTGTCCTATGTTCCTATTCATAACGAATCCCACTAACGTTACTCTATTTTCTGCTGTTGTAGATAGTAACCTACACTCGTCTCCACAGAAATTCTTGTATTTTTTCAGTTTTCCTGACTGACCCCCGACTATAGATTGAGCCTCTGCATTTCCCTTTTCAGATTTTCTAGCTTCCCTAGCACGTTCAAACGTCTGACATTCCACGCAGCGATTCGAAGAACATGATCCTTCCTTAGTTATTCAATCTTTTTCTCGTGGTCACCTCCCCTTTGGTAGTCGCCTCCAGGAGATGCGAACGGGGAGTAGTCCGAAATATTGTGTTAATGGAGAGGTTACCGTGACCCTTTCGAAATACCGTTACAACATGTGTTTGTAAGACCCGTTGCAGGCAACTGCTAGTGTCAATAATAAATAAACAAATAACTAAAACCGAGCGAGGTGGCGCAGTGGTTAGCACACTGGACTCGCATTCGGGAGGACGACGGTTCAATCCTGCGTCCGGCCATCCTGATTTAGGCTTTCCGTGATGTCCCTAAATCGCTCCAGGCAAATGCCGGGATGGTTCCTTTGAAAAGGCACGGCCAGCTTCCTTCCCCGGCCTTCCCTAATCCGATGAGACCGATGACCTCGCAGTTTGGTCTCTTCGCCCAAACAACCCAACCCAAATAACTAAATGTGGCCGTGTGTGTGTCGGCAGGTACCGAGACGGCCACGACCACATGGGCGAGCACCGGGACGACGAGGCGGACCTGGACGCCGGGGCGCCCATCGCGTCGCTGTCGCTGGGCGCCGAGCGGCCGTTCGTCTTCAAGCACCGCGACGCGCGCCGCCGCGGGCCGCAGCACAGGGACGTCCCACCAGGTCAGCGGCCGCTGCTGCTGCCGCCGCTGCTGCACCCTGTCTGCTTTGGCTCTCGGCCTTCCCTCGGTGTTCCTGAATCTCTCTGAAGCTGTTGGGAGCATTCGGCGATTGTTTCAAGTGGTAGAGGGAGTAGCTGATGGTAGAAAATATTACTCGCCGCCTCAAAAGAGCACACTGGTGGCTTTGGCGCGCTGTAGAGGGTGCACAGCTGGTACCAGGAGGCCACGTGGCTCTCCACCGCCGACAAAAGTTATTGAAGAGATGTCAGTGTGACAGTCGGTTGTAATGAATCAGCGCACTGACATGGGCCGATGCGGAGGCGTAACGTAACAGAAAGGCAGAAAGGAGCTGTCGTGCTTGCACGTTCCCATGACCACACCGTGAATGAATACGAATTTTCCAACCTCTCTACAAAGAATGGTGTACCACTCGCAGACATATAGAACTGCTTAAGAACGCTGTTCGTAAAAAAGTCCTAACCGACGACCAGTGTCAGTCAGTTTTAAACCCGGTAAGAGTTGCTACTGACACTGAATGCAGGTCCATCTCAACAAGTTTCCGAGCGAACATTGCGAAGGGAACTGCATGCTATCGATATTTATAGTCAGTTACCTCGCTGAAGGCCATTGCTCACAGTGCCAGATGAAGCTATGCATTTTCAGTGGGGTAAACAACACAGGAACAGGGCAGTAGATGACTGGAGGTGTATCGTGTGATCCGACTAGCAGCGACGTTGCCTCTTTTCAAACGCTACAAGGCGTCGAGTGAACGAGCAGCTCTATGAAGCGTGTAATAAGCTGTGTAGAGTAGTCCAGACCGGAGGTAGTTACGTGATGTTTTCGGGGTGTTTTTTCCCACTACGACTTGGTAGCACACATTCTGGTTCCCTTCAACATGAACCAGGACATTTATTTAAACACTATCGGTGACCAAGTGTTGCCCTTCCTCGTACATCTCCTTGATGAGTATGCTGTGGATACTCCCGTCTTCCAATGTGACAACAGACGTATTCGCAGGGCCGCGAGCACACATTGCCAGTGTGACGAAGCTCAAAGCGTCATCCACCCGTAATCGCTTAGAAAATGTCTGGAAGAACGTGGAACAGCGAATGAAACGTAACAGTTAACATCCACGCAGTTTGATAACTCTACGGGATGTCATCATGAATGAGTTTCTTTGTGCTAAATATGACACCCTTAAGACACTTGTGGACTCTTTTTTTTTTTTTTCTTGCGCAGCAGAGGCCTTTATGAAGGCTAACGACGGTGTACGAGGTATTATCGTGATGTCTTTTAGGGAAGATTACATGCTGTGTACTTGTGTACAAGACAATTAAGGACAGGAAACACAAATCCATGGCTGACTCTGGTACCTTCCACGGGAAATGCCATAGGATTTATTTTGTCTACTAGCGCTTGCACTATCTTCCAAAGTGTCACATCCGCCAGTAATTCTTCGCCTAAACATTGTTTTTCGATTTCCGAAGCGTGCTCACCATCTAATCTCTTACCATGGCTCATCCTATGTAATTCGGTGTTGTTGTTGGTGGTGGTGATCCTGGTGCTGCTGGTGTGATACAGCTCCCCACGCTAGTCTATCCTGTGCAAGTCTCTCAACCTCTACTTTACTACTGCATCTCACATCTATTTGAACCTTCTTCAGTATTCGGGCCTTTATCTCCTTCCTGTCTTTACCTCCCACATTTCTCTCCAGTACCAGTACCCTCGCGATATGTTCTATCAGCCGATCCCTCCTTTGATTCAGGTTGTGCCATAAATTTCTTTTTTATCCCCAATCGATTCAATACCTCTTTGTTACTTGATCCACACCTCAAATTTTAGAACTTCCAGCATTGCAGCGGGTCAGCAATCGTACGTATCGAAATAATTATGAAAAATCCGCCTCGATTTTACAAACTACCTGGTGTTTACCTAGGTTTCAGCGTGGATAACCACGCCTTCTTCAGAACAAATATAAAACAGCTTGCCTAAATAGGCAGAGTCAAAGGCTGAAATGGCCGCTGTAGGTGTTGATTTTAGCCTTTGACTATGCCTATTTAGGCAAGCTGCTTTATATTTGTTCTGAAGAAGTCGTGGTTACCCACGTTGAAACCTAGGCAAACACCAGGTACTTTGTGCAATCGAGGCGGATTTTTCATAATTACCTCTAATTTTCTTCGTTTCTTTTTAGCACCACATTTGAAAAACTTCTATCTTATTCTATGAACTAATCATCATCCGCGTTTCATTTCAGTAGAAAGCTAGACTCTAGACACATACCATCAGAAGAAAAGAGCTCCTAATGCTTAAATTTACATTCGATGCTAAATAATTTAGGTTTTCAGAAAAAATGCCAGTCTGCATTTTATATCTTCTCTACTTTGGCTCGATTATTTTACTACTCAAATACTATAACTCAGCTACAGTTTCTAATGTCTCATTTCTTAATCTAATTTCCTCAGCATCGCCTGATTTAAATTTCAAGACTCTGTCCATTCCATTCAACTACTCTTCCAAGTCCTTTGCCTTTAAGAGAATTATGGCGAACTTCAAAGTTTTCAGTTCTTCTCCATCAACTTAAATGCCCTTTCCAAATTTACTATTGATTTTTTTTTCACAGCTTGGTCAATCTTCAGCTTCAATGACATTGGTGATAGACTACAGTCCTATCTCATTCCCTTCTCAGTCACCGCATCTCTTCCATGTCCTTCGCCTGTTATCATTGCATTATGGTTTCTCTAGAAGTCGCTCAGTGTATTTTATCCTTGCTATCTTCAGAGCTTCAAAGTGTGTATCCCCGTTATTTTATCCCTGCTATCTTCAAAGTGTGTATTCCAGTCAACGCTATCTTTTGGTATCCACGAATCTATAAACACTATGAACGTAAGTTTGCATTTCTTTCACCTATCTACGTTTATATCTACATGCATATTCCGCAAACCATAGTATGGTACGTGGTGGAGGGTACGTTTTACCACTGCTAGTCATTTTCATTCCTGTTCCACTCGCAAATGGAACTAGGCAAAAATGACTGTCTGCCTGCCTCCGCACGAGCCCAAATTCCTCTATCTTTTGTTCGTGATCCTTTCTGGAAATGTACATTGGCGGCAGTAATATCGTCCTGAAGTCAGCTTCAAATGCCGGTCTCTAAATTTTCTCAATAGCGTTCTCAAAAAGAACGTCGCGTTCCCTTCAGGGATTCCCATTCGAGTTCCTGAAGCATCTCTGAATCACGTGTTGATCGCACATACCGTTAAACAATCCAGCAGCCCGCCTCTGTAGTGCTTCGATGTCGTCCATTAACCCTATTGTCGATCCCTAGCACTTAGCAGTACTCAAGAAAGGGTCGCACTAATGTTCTATATGCGGTCACTTATGCATATGTACCACATTTCCCTAAAACTCTCCCCACTACAATCATTACATGCTCGTTCCACTTCACATTGCTTTGCAACGTTACGCGTAGACACTTAATCGATATGTCTGTCAAGTAGCATACTAGTAATGCTGTATTAGAATGTTACGGGACTATTTTTCCTAGTCATCTACATTAACTTATGTTTTTCTACATTTAGAGCAAGCTGCCATTCGTCACACCAAATAGATATTGTATTTACGTGATCCAGTACCCTCACAGAGTCACTCAACTTCGACAGCTTCCCGCACGCCACAGCAAACAGCTGCAGATTGTTGCTCACATATCCGTCAGATCATTTATTTATATAGAGTAACAGCGGTCTTATCACACTTCACTGGTACACTCCTGACAATAACCTTGTCTCTGATTAACACTCGCAGTCGAGGACAAAGTAAGAAGTCCTGTTACTTAAGAAGTCTTCGAGCCACTCTGATATCTGGTTAGCTATTCCATAAGCTCATAGATTCGTTAATGGACTGCAAAGGACCGCCGACTCAAACGCTTTTCCGAAATCTAGGGATATGGAACCACTTCTCCGTAGTTCGCAGGATATCGTGTCAGGAAAGGGCAAGCTGAGTTTCACACGAGCGAAACTTTCTAAAACCATGTTGATTTGTGGACAGGAGATTTTCCGTCTCAAGGAACTTTATTATATTCGAACTGAGAATATGTTCAAGAATTCTGCAGCAAATTTGTTTACTTTTGATGGCCAGTTCTTTTACGCTTCTTATACATGGGACTCAGCTGCGCTATTTTCCAATCGATTGGGTCTTTGTGCTGGGCGCCAGATTTGCGATAAATGCGAGCTAAATAAGAGGCGAACGTCGTAAAGTACTCTTTGTAAAACCGAATGTGGATTCCATCCAGACCTGGACAACGTTGTCTGCCTTCATGTGTTGTGGCAACAGTGGTGTACGGAGGAGGTGGTGCTACAATTTGGGAGTGCTTTTCGTTGTTAGGGCGCGGTTCTCTTATTGCTTTTAAGAGGGGAAGGATGCAAACACATTTTGTGGAATTCTGTAGTACGTCCAACAGTGGAGCAGTTCGGAGACAATGACTAATTGTGTGATCACGACAATGCACCATGCAATAAAGTAGCGTCTGTGAGGCAGTGGTTTGTGAAGAATAATATTCGTGGAATGGACTAGGCTGCCCAGAATCTGTTCGACAACCCTTCTTGAAAACGAGAACGACATGTTATTGGGAACTCTTCGCTCCTCAAGAGAACTACGGTACACTTTCCAGTATAGGCGCAAGTTCTTTCACGCACTTTGTGTAGTATCGCGTAATTTTACGCAATATCGTGACCCTACTCTGTTGAGCGACTTAGTAATTTTTCCATCCAATGGTAACTTATTTCGATCTCTGTCATTTTGTCGTTCGTGCGACAAATTAAAGGAGCTACTGAAGTGCGACCCTTCTCTGTGGAATGCTTTTGGAAAAAGCGATTTAGTACTTTGGTCTTTTCTTTTTCATCCTCCGTCTCAGTGCCTTTATGATCACAGAATAGGAAAGATGGCTTCGATCCCTTTACTGATATAACGTAAGACCAAATTTTCTTAGCATTTTTTGTCAAGTCGGCAGGTAGAACTGTACTTTCGAAATGGTTGAACACACTACAGATGGCTCTCCTCAGTTTAATTTTGGTTTCCTTCACTTTTGTTTGAGAAGTTTTGGCTACGTTTGGATTTGCAGTGAAGCTCTCTCTGCTTCCGCGAGTAGCTTTATAATGTAGCTTTAGAACCACCTCACGTCTTTTCCATTCTTACAGCTTTATTCGGCCCGTACCTGTCGAAAGCATACTGTCCAAGGCTCTTGAACTTTGTCCATTGACATTCAAATTTGGTAGTGCTAGAGCTGAAATTTTCACGCTGAACGCAGAGGTAATCTGAAATAAGTTTCTTGTCATTCTCGCTAAGGAGAAATACCTTCCTACATTTCTTTGTATTCCCGTTCACAGGCGTATTTATAACTCAAGTCGTACCATCAGCATGGCCTCGCGTGTTCCTACATTTGTCCGGAATTCATACTGATCTTCCCCGATGTCAGGTTCTGCCAGTTTTTCCATTCTTCTATACATGACTTGTGTTGGGATTTTGCAAGCGTGACTTATTAAAAACATGGTTTACTGATATTCAGACCTGTCTACTTTGGAATATCCGATATAGATTTAACTATTACCGTTCATTGAGAAATTTTGAAACTCACCTTCTCGCTTTCCATTTTCCTCTTTCCCCTTTTAACTTAAAAACTCTACTGTATATTCCCCTTTTAGTGTTTTTCATGTTACGTAGTCTGGGCGCCATTCATGTACTGCTAACGCTTACTCAAGGTCAAACCTAGAATTTTTATCTGTCACTTCTCACTCACTCCACCTCTGGCAATGTAGAAAGTTTCAGGTTGGACAGTTATTCTAATCAACGTTAAACTGTAGGTCCTCCTATAAGTGAATGGGTAAATGAGCTCAAACGTCCCTTAAAACAAAACAGTCTAGTAAAGCATCATGGTGCTCAAACCAACCCTGGAGTAGATTAAAGCTTTATCTTTTCTTTAACTTCATTGAAAATAGCAATATTATCTGCAAAAAGACTGAGGTTACAATTAATGTTTTCTGTCATGTCATGAATACAGAGGATGAACAGTAAGTGTCTCAACAAGTAGTTCAGTGCGTAAACGTCAGTGCATTTGCGATAAAATTAGCGGGAAGACGGGTTATTCGCATACCTCCAATGGGTTTGACGGAGCACTGAATGAGCCAAGTCGGAACAAGGTCCCTGGAGTAGGTGACATACCCTCAGAATCACCGAGATCCTTGGAACGGTCAGCCATGAAAAAACCGCTCCACCTTGTGTACACGATATAGGAAAAAGGCGAAGTGCCCCACACTTGAAGAAGAATGGAATAATTATATTTCTGAAAAAGACAGGTGCTGACAGGTGTGAATATTATCAAGCTATCACTTTAATAATTCATTTTAGCAAAATACTGACGCAAATAACCTACAGAAGAATGGAAAAACTGGTAGAGAATGACGAGGAAGAGCAGTTTGGTTCTGGAAAAACGTAGGAACACGCAAGGGAATACTGACTTAGCTTAGACGACAGAGTTGTAGAATTCCTCTTGATACTTCACAAAGTAAGCAGGTTCAAAAATGGCTCTGAGCACTATGGGACTTAACATCTGCGGTCATCAGTCCCCTAGAACTTAGAACTACTTAAACCTAACTAACCTAAGGACATCACACACATCCATGCGAGGCAGGATTCGAACCTGCGACCGTAGCGGTCCCGCGGTTCCAGATTGAAGCGCCTATAACCGCTCGACCACTCCGACCGGCTCTATCATGTTCCAAACATCGTCTGCATAAAGTGTCCTGCTATCTTTCGGACGTCCTGTTGAGAAAATATGCTCTCATTTCTTTTTTCGTGTAATGTTTGGACATAGTATTTGCCCTATGAGTCACGCTTGACGTAATCCCCAGCAACAGACTATACACTATGTGATCAAAAGTATCCGGACACACCCCAAAACATACGTTTCTCATATTAGGTGCACTGTGCTGCCACCTACTGCCAGGTACTCCACATCAGCGACCTCGGTAGTCATTAGTCATCGTGAGAGAGCAGAATGGTGCGCTCCGTTGAACTCACTGACTTCGAACGTGGTCAGGTGATTGGGTGTCACTTGTGTCATACGTCTGTACACGATATTTTCACACTCCTAAACGTCCCTAGGTCCACTATTTTTGTTGTGATAGTGAAGTGGAAACGTGAAGGGACACGTACAGCACAAAAGCGTACAGGCCGACCTCATCTGTTGCCAGACAGAGACCGCCGACAGTTGAAGAGGGTCGTAATGTGTAATAGGCATATATCTATCCAGACCATCACACAGGAAATCGAAACTGCGTCAGGATCCACTGCAAAACCTGGATTTCATGGTCGAGCGGCTACTAATAAACCACATATCACGCCGGTAAATGCCAAACGACGCTTCGCTTGGTGTAAGGAGCGTAAACATTGGACGACTGAACAGTGGAAAAACGTTGTGTGGAGTGACGAATCACGGTACACAATGTGACGATCCGATGGCAGGGTGTGGGTATGGCGAATGCCCGGTAAATGTTATCTGCCAGCGTGTGTAGTGCCAACAGTAAAATTCGGAGGCGGTGGTGTTATGTTGTGGTCGTGTTTTTCGTGGAGGGGGCTTGCACCCCTTGTTGTTTTGCGTGGCACTATCACAGCACAGGCCTACATTGATGTTTTAAACACCTTCTTGCTTCCCACTGTTGAAGAGCAATTCGGGGATGGCGATTGCGTCTTTCAACACGATCGAGCACCTGTCCATAATGCATGGCCTGTGGCGGAGTGGTTACACGAGAATCACATCCCTGTAATGGACTGGCCTGCACAGAGTCCTGACCTGAATCCTATAGAACACCTCTGGGATGTTTTGGAACGCCGACTTCGTGCCAGGCCTCACCGACTGACATCGATGACTCTCCCCAGTGCAGCACTCCTTGAAGAGTGGGCTGCTATTCCCCAAGAAACCTTCCAGCACCTGATTGAACGTATGCCTGCGAGAGTGGAAGCTGTCATCAAAGCTAAGGGTGGGCCAACAACATACTGAAGTCCAGCATTGCCGATGGAGGGCGCCACAGATTTGTAAGTCACTTTCAGCCAGATGTCCGGATACTTTTGATCACATACTGTACGTGGTAAATTTCAAAGGGCTTTGTAAGTGTAACTACGTGTCTCTACCGTTAAACTTGGAAATGGCTTTATGGTGGTGTTGATCAGTTTTGTGGTGTTCCTTTGCTCCTGTTGTCCTCATCCCTTCCTTGGGATGTGCTGTTTTCATGATTTGCAAATTTACTTTTGTTTTAGCCCTTTGGCTGGGTTCCCTTATTATTGCTGCAGTGGCGAGGTAACATAAGAGAGGAAACTTGTGTCCTCCACTCGTCTATGAACTGTGTAAACTTTTTCTGTGTGCTACCGCGTTTTGACTGTTTGTGTATCACATTTTCTGATTTGGACATCCTAGACCAGCCTAAAAACCGCACTAAGACTGGCTTGTTAAAGTATCAGATGCGTAACGTATAGTAGATAGCACCCACAGAGCTCTCAAAGAAATTAACTAAACACCTCAGTTGTATCCAACAGTAGTTCTGAGCTCATAGGCATTATCAGCATCATTGAACCCATATGCCATACAGAGTCTTCCCCTATTAGTAGAAAAGAAAATTATATGTATCAGAAACAAAAAAAATTATCATTTGTGATGAATGCCAGAATGTGCGAAAATAGTGCATTTAGTGCATAAACACACTGATCTGCAAAACTTGAAGACAAAAGTAGCTTTCAGATGATTGACCACTGCCAAGTAACACAACCGACGGAACTTGTATCATACATAGAAAGAATTGTTGCAGTATTGTACGAAAGGCGACTGACAGAAATGCGCAATGAAACGAACAGGAATGACACTTTGTTCAAAGCCAATAATTACACTGAATTCACCACAATTCCATGGACATTGTGGACGATGGGACATGGTTCTTAATAGTGTGAGTGATCATCACGGTGGCACTGCATACTGTGCAGTGTGTTCCAAAGATAGCCATGAAGTTGGTAAGGAATTCTTGTGGTGGTACAGTTTCTTCCTACACGAGCATATTGACAACTGCTGGATGGTCGTTCGTGCATGTGGACATATTGCAATATGTCTCCCCAATGCATTACAAATGTAATCAATGAGATTTAAGTCAGAGGAATGGGCAGGCCAATCCGTTTGCCAAATATCCAGTTGTTCCAAGAGCTCGTCCATCTGCACTGTTCGATGCAGTCATGCAGTGCCTTTCATAAAAATAAAGTCAGAGCCGAACGGACCCCCGAAAAGACACCCATGGAGGAGTAGTATATTGCACAATAACGTTGATGTGTGGGAGTACCGTGTTCACAGATTTTGAGGTTATTAGATCTATATAAAATTATGTATGTATGTATGTATGTATTAAACTGGAGACCTAGAAACGATGGAGAGGCTTCCTCCCGCCGTAGCCCTCAGTGGTTCACAAACCCACAGCAGACCACCCACCCCTCCGTACCTCACACCAAACCCAGGGTTATTGTGCAGTTCGGTCGCTAGCGGTCAATCCTCGTGAGGCAATGGTATCACGCTAGTTAGTGTTTTGTGCTATGACCATCGCCACATGTCCTGAAACTTGAGCTGTCATTGGTTGCCTGAGTATCACTCTAGCAGTGCTATGTTTGATTCTGCTAGCATTCATTTAGCTATGTGAACATTTGCAAAGTAATTACTCCTGGCGAGCAGAGAGCAACGAGGCTGCAGCGTCAATGTAATGAGTCTCCCAAGGAGCAGCGAGGCGTGCAACTAGCGACGCTGCAGTTATAAACATATCCCTAAGGATTCACTGTTGGCACATTGCACCTCGCTGCTCATTGGAAGCCTTGTTGCATTTACACTGCAACCTTGGTGCTCGTCGAGAGTAATTATGCTGCAGCTGTTCACATATCGTCCTGCTGGAGTGGACTTGAAGCAGCCAATGTTTCAAGATGGCCAGCGAATGTGCTGTTCCAAACACAAACCAGCTTAATGTCATTGCCCAGTGTGTGTCACAGCGAGTAGCGCTGTGACACACACTGGGCACTTATCCAGGACTGTGAATACAGTTTACAGTAGTAAACGTAATAGATGTTTACTGCAGGCTATATTCGTGTACAATAACAAAGGAATGTGTCGTTATTTGTTGACTGCATTCTCTACATCGTTAACACTAACGAAGAGCTAACAGTAGAAGCTCTATGTTTGACAGCAGCTAAGATGAACAAGTGCCCTTAGTTCTTAACACTGGAACATCAGTTTTAGATCGCATGTTTACTGGAAATTTTTGTCTTGTTTTTGGCTATACCATCTCAAGATATGGTGTACTTTTTTTTTTAACACCCTATCTTTCAGCCGACCTGGGACTGAACACCCCAACCCTACTCCCTGGCTCGAAAACTAATGCTCCGTGTGTTGCTCTAAGTGAGTAAGTTAAACAATTGTTTAGATACAAAGACAAAAATATCAGGTAGAGAGCTGTCACTTCATGAAGGCCCTGGAAGTTTTTAACTGCAGCTAGTGCACAACATTTGCAGAATTAAGTATTTTGGGACTGAAGCACTGAACGTGTTGCAGTGAAACTGCTGCTGGAGCACGGCAGCCTGCTGATGATGAACCCGCCAACCAACCGGCTGTGGTTCCACGCGCTGCCGCGGCGCAGGTCCTGCCAGCAGCCGCGCATCAACCTCACCTTCCGGAAGATGCTGCCACAACCACAGCCTGCACAGCACAAGAGGTCTGCTCCCACCATTCGCTGACCGGTGTGCTTCTATTTCCTGTTAGTGCTGTCACCGAACCTATGGACACTGCTAATTTATGTATTTATTGATCCAAAGAAGTAAGTGTTAATTGATGCAAAGACATACAGAAAACGAAATGGAAAATGCACGAAGTTTGCATTACTATACCAATTCATCACTGTGTAAAACTGCACTGTTCAAAATAAAAACGGTATGATGCACATAACCACTTGCTGATATTCATAAAATAAGTTTATCCTGCTATAGAATGTGTATAAATGTTACCAGGCAATCATGTGATCCTCAGCTGCTGTCGTAAGTCAAAGCGAGAAATAGTGTGTGTGCGCGCCACGCTTTGTATAACAGTAATGTAGGTCGATGTGCAGACTTCACAGCATGACAGGAAGGAGCCATAATGTACATGACCTTATTTGTTTAGCCTGATCTAATTAGGGTCATCAGGCCATCTCTTACATTAGACCAGGGCACCACACATACAGTACCTTTTTTACATCATAGTTACCTAACACATAAAAATTTTAATATGACAAATAGTATTAACATGATCAGAGTGTCTATAGTGACAATGTGACTAAATAATACTGACTACGAACTAACAACGTTAATACTGGCAGTATTTCTACCACAGCTGCTGCCAATAATAGTGGTAAATGTAGTAATAATAATAATAATAATAATAATAATAATAATAATAATAATAAAAAAAAAAAACCCGTGGAGGCCCGGGAAAAGAATAGGCCTCCAGTATGTTCTGCCAGTCGTAAAAGGCGACGAAAAGAACAAACCACTAATAGGGCTAACCCCCCTTTTAGTGTGATTACTTGGTTCAGGACAGAACTAAAGAAGCCTCGGACAAGCGCCGTCATGGTCGGGGACAATGCTTGAACCCTATGCCCGCCCACAATGGTAACGACACTGCTAGCCAACTGGAAAATGATTTAAATCCAAATAGAGGTGTTTTGCAGGATATGCTTCCTGCAACCACCCTAGAATGAAAACAAAGACAGAGGATGAGATGGTCAGATGAAGTTAATCGACACCTCATGTTCTGTTATTACCAAGCAACAAACCTAGGAACCAACACAACTGGATACAGATCACAAGTATACACAACATTTATTACCAGATACCTAGAATCAAAATTTTTAACAGAACGACGACTAGCTGATCAGATCCGTGTAATAATAAAAAATAACAGGATACCCCAGTCAGAATTAGAAAACATCAAACAACAAGTACAACAAATACTGGAACAAAATAATGTGCAATCAGAAGAAGAAGAAAATGCAGTAATGGACTCAAACATCCCAGAGCAAACAAAGAAAGACCAACACGCATCAATTAAACAATCAGAGGAAAACGAAATCTTAAGACAGCCACCACAAGCACAAATAGAACACGAAGAGAGACACGTGTTAGATATAGAAGAGAAATTTCAGCTGACATATATAGAATACAAAGACACAAATACAGACATCAGACCATTCTTGCATAGACCGCCAAATAACCCACAAGTCGAAACAACAATAAAAACTATCAACACAATCATACACAACAAAATAAATGAAAATACAACTATGGAAGAGTTACAACTACTGGTTTATATAGGAGCACTCACTACACTAAATATACACACTAGGCAGAGATCAGAACAGACCAATACACAGAAGAAACCCACAAAACCAGCATGGCAACACAGGCTACAGATCAGAATAGAAAGACTGAGAAAAGACATCGGACAGCTAACACAATTTATAAGAAATGAAATATCAGACAAAAAACGAAAAAGGTTAGGTAAAATCTCACAACAAGAAGCAATAGAGCAATTAGATGAAAAGAAGCAGAAATTACAGGCATTGGCCAAACGACTTAGAAGATACAAAAAAAGTGAAAATAGAAGGAAACAAAACCAAACATTCAACACAAACCAAAAGAGATTTTACCAAACAATAGATAACACACACATTAAAATAGACAATCTACCAAACATAACAGACATGGAACACTTCTGGAGCAACATATGGTCAAACCCGGTACAACATAACAGGCATGCACGGTGGATACAAGCAGAAACAGACACATACAAGGTGATACCACAAATGCCTGAAGTGATGATTTTGCAACATGAAGTCACCCAAGCAATTAATTCTACTCACAATTGGAAAGCCCCTGGAAATGATAAAATAGCAAATTTCTGGTTAAAGAAGTTCACCTCAACACATTCACATCTAACTAAATTATTTAACAGTTACATTGCAGACCCATACACATTCCCTGATACACTTACACATGGAATAACATATCTGAAACCTAAAGATCAAGCAGACACAGCCAACCCAGCTAAATATCGCCCCATAACATGCCTACCAACAATATACAAAATATTAACTTCAGTCATTACACAGAAATTAATGACACATACAACACAGAACAAAATTATAAATGAAGAACAAAAAGGCTGTTGCAAAGGAGCACGAGGATGTAAAGAGCAACTGATAATAGATGCAGAGGTGACATATCAAGCTAAAACTAAACAAAGGTCGCTACACTACGCATACATTGATTACCAAAAAGCTTTTGATAGTGTACCCCACTCATAGTTACTACAAATATTGGAAATATACAAAGTAGATCCTAAATTGATACAGTTCCTAAACATAGTAATGAAAAATTGGAAAACCACGCTTAATATCCAAACAAATTAAAAAAATATCACATCACAGCCAATACAGATTAAGCGTGTGATATACCAAGGAGACTCATTAAGTCCTTTCTGGTTCTGCCTTGCTCTGAACCCACTATCCAACATGCTAAATAATACAAATTATGGATACAATATTACTGGAACATACCCACACAAAATCACACATTTGCTATACATGGATGATCTAAAACTACTGGCAGCAACAAATCAACAACTCAACCAATTACTAAAGATAACAGAAGGATTCAGCAATGATATAAGTATGGCTTTTGGAACAGACAAATGTAAGAAAAATAGCATAGTCAAGGGAAAACACACTAAACAAGAAGATTACATATTGGATAACCACAGTGACTGCATAGAAGCGATGGAAAAAACGGATGCCTATAAATATCTAGGATACAGACAAAAAATAGGAATAGATAATACAAATATTAAAGAAGAACTAAAAGAAACATATAGACAAAGACTAACAAAAATACTGAAAACAGAACTGACAGCAAGAAACAAGACAAAAGCTATAAATACTTATGCCATACCAATATTGACCTACTCATTTGGAGTAGTGAAATGGAGTAACACAGACCTAGAAGCACTCAATACACTTACACGATCACAATGTCACAAATATAGAATACATCACATACATTCAGCAACAGAAAGATTCACATTAAGCAGAAAGGAAGGAGGAAGGGGATTTATCGACATAAAAAACCTACATTATGGACAGGTAGACAATTTAAGAAAATTCTTTCTAGAATGAGCAGAAACTAGCAAAATACACAAGGCAATCACTCATATAAATACATCGGCTACACCACTGCAATTTCATAACCACTTCTACAACCCTTTAGATCACATAACATCAACAGATACGAAGAAAGTAAATTGGAAAAAGAAAACTCTTCATGGCAAGCACCCGTATCATCTAACACAGCCACACATCGATCAAGACGCATCCAACACATGGCTAAGAAAAGGCAATATATACAGTGAGACAGAAGGATTCATGATTGCAATACAGGATCAAACAATAAACACCAGGTATTACAGCAAGCATATTATTAAAGATCCCAATACCACAACGGATGAATGCAGACATTGTAAACAACAAATAGAAACAGTAGATCACATCACAAGCGGATGTACAATACTAGCAAATACAGAATACCCCAGAAGACATGACAATGTCGCAAAAATAATACATCAACAGCTTGCCTTACAACATAAACTTTTAAAACAACATGTTCCTACATACAAGTATACACCACAAAATGTACTGGAGAATGATGAATACAAATTATACTGGAACAGAACCATTATAACAGATAAAACAACGCCACATAACAAACCTGACATCATACTCACCAATAAAAAGAAGAAATTAACACAACTAATCGAAATATCCATACCCAATACAACAAATATACAAAAGAAAACAGGAGAAAAAATTGAAAAATACATCCAACTGGCTGAGGAAGTCAAACACATGTGGCATCAGGATAAAGTTGACATCATACCAATTATACTATCAACTACAGGAGTCATACCACACAATATCCACCAGTACATCAATGCAATATGGCTACATCCAAACATATATATACAACTACAGAAATCCGTAATTATTGATACATGTTCAATTACCCGAAAGTTCCTAAATGCAATACAACACATATCGTACAGTTAAAAGGAAGTGACGCTTGGTCAAGGTCCGCGTCACTCCATTTTTAACCGGACTTAATGTCTGAGAAAGTGAAAGAAATAATAATAATAATAATAATAATAATAATAATAATAATAATAATAATAATGCTTTAGTAGATATGTCATTACCTGCCTTCTGAATCTGGAGATGTTGTTCAGTTCTGTAATATAATGCGGGAGGTTATTCCAGAGTTGGGTTACTACCACAGAGAAGTACTTTGAGAAAGTGGATGAACAATGGAAAAGGGCAAGAAGGATTTTGTTCAGATGGGAACAGGTGTTTCTATCATGTTGTTCAGACAAAAGTGTTAAGGTCGAGGAGAGATGTGAGGGACAGTGTACAGTGATAACACGGTAGAAAGACAGAAGGAAAGCAAATCTCTGCACTTGTCTGCGCGCAGCCAGGATAGCTGTGCATATGATGGTAAAATATGATCAAATAGTCAAACATCACAGATATAACGAACACAGGTAATTACAACCAGTTCCAGGCATCATGAGATTTCCTAAAAAAGGCCTTGCAGGATAACATCATGTGTAACTTATAACTCGATGTATTACTGTTTGTAGAAGTTTCTTCTTCAGGTCAAGAGCAAAAAGCTTTTTATATTTTGTACAGCATGGAGAGATTCTGATGCCATCTTGCATGTTCCAATTATGTGCTCAGTCCACCTTAGCTTTTTGTTTGTTATTACTTCTAGACTCTTTGATGAGAGAGAGAAGTGGATTGTCCCATTCAGGATTAAAGATGGTAGGGATTCCTGATATTTTGGTTAATGAACCTAGAATGACCATTAAGTACCGCTTGGGTTTTAGATGGATTGAGCTTTAATTCTATATCATGCGCCCTTTTTAATGGTGCACACAGCTTTCCTCAGATTCATTGGATTTGCTCTTAGATATAACTGGAGGTCATCAGTGCACATGTGGTTTTGCAGTAGGATAAAACTAGTAACACATCATTGACGTACAATGAAAAGAGAATAGGACCTAGTACCGAATCCTGGGGGACGCCTGACACTATCTGCCTCCATTGTAACTTTGTAGTGACGGACATCACGCATTGCTGGCGAGGTGTCAGGTATGAGTAAAACCATTGCACTGTACTTTGCGAGAAATATAGGCTACTAAGTTTGGCAAGTAAAATATCAAAGTCTGCAGTGTTAAAGGCTTTGATTAAATCCAAGAAGCACATGACCATCACCTCTTGTGTATCCTTGACTCATCCTGAGTGAAGTTAGCCGATTTGTCAGTGTATCAAAGTGGACTGACCAATTTGTATGAAGGAATGGTGTAGCACTGGCTTCCATGCAGCACAGTGCAATAAGTGCTCCTAATAAGGTACTGTCTGACAGGTACCAGAGACAAGTGTCACACCTTGTCAATGATAGTTCATTTCAAATCCAGAAATACTTTAAGATTTACTACTATGGCGAATGCAAGTTCACCTCAAGTGGTTTCCAAGAAAACATTGCTAAGGGAACTGTGTGTAATGGAGATTTGTAGTATGATTTCGTGCAAGAGGCCATTGCCTGACGTCTGTACCTCAGAGCTTTTCACCAGCATCATCGTCATCTTCAGTTTTCTGCTTATTAGCAGGTCCTATGCGTCTTCATTTTCTGCGATCCATTGCTTCCTTTCCAATGTTGATGTAAGTGCTGCCATCCATCACATCAGGCCAGGACCTGGAATATCTTCCACCCTTGCCTCCTCTTTCGTGCCACATACCCATCCAAGACTACTTTTAATAGCTCCTCCTTCTTCTTAATATGTCTCCAATCCTATTTCGTTTCCTTCTTTTTATTACATCTAGTAATTGTCTTTGCTCTTCCACTCTTCTCACTATCTCTTCTTTTGCACTCTATCCATCCAAAGTGTTCTTTACATCCTCCACCAAGTACACTTGTCAAGGGCATCCAGCTTTGTTCTTTCTTTCTTCCTCAGTGTCCACATTTCAACACCACACAGTAGGACATTAGATACAAAACATTTTATTCCTCAAATAATTCTTCATACAGATGCAGAAGAGCCTCCTTTTCTATACAGTGTCACTTCCGCCGTTGCTATTCTGGCTGTAATTTCTGTGCTGCCCTTGCACTCGGTTTCTACCTCACTGCCCAGGATTTCAAATTTTCGCACATGTTCTAATAATTACATCTCCGTTCATCATTATCTTTACCTTTTTATTTCCTCGTAGAGCGTTGTGCAAAGTTACAAGCATTCTTAG
The DNA here is from genome assembly GCF_023864345.2 of Schistocerca serialis cubense. NCBI lineage: Eukaryota > Metazoa > Arthropoda > Insecta > Orthoptera > Acrididae > Schistocerca > Schistocerca serialis. The sequence continues at coordinate 419,703,139 of NC_064638.1, forward strand.
CGATGTGTGTCCCGCGAGTCAAATTATACGATGTATTGCTGTGACAATTTAATCGGAAACGTTTTTTGATGAAACTTGGATTAATTCTTTTCTCTGCCACACTATAAAATCACTCTGTATTATGGTCGTCAGCCTCGCTTTGGCCCACGAGTCATGGTTAAGCTTCTCTCCTCCAAAGGCAATAATTAAAAGGCTTATAGCTATCTAACTATTTTCAAGGACTCGTACACAGCCTCCAACTGGCGCCTAAAAACTCCAGTTGACAATTTCCACAAAGAAAATCTGCAATACAGTCCAAAGTCAATAGGGAAAAGTGACACCAAAACATACCCTCAAAATTGAACGGGAACACATGAAATTTATTTGGTACCAATTAAACCTGGCCAAGTCCATTTCTTTTATGCAACACAATCTCCAGCTAGCGAATGGCTCCGCAGTGTGCTCCGAGGCCTCTATTTATCCGAGCAAGTCCATGCTCACTAATCCGCAACACTAGACGAGAAGCAGAATTAGACATCTACGCACAAGACTGCCGTTTGCAATGCTTTCCCGGAAAAGAAACCTCATGATCATGAAGTATCTATAACTCCTGACTTCCAAAACAGTAACATCTTAGAAACACAAACTATGACCAAGAAGGCCAACAAATTGTCACTTCCACATCATGGGTGCTGACCGGTGACTCCTCTATTTCGTGAGCTCCGAACCATTCCACGAAATTATTTGATAGACCTTTCAACCAACCAGAATCAGGAGCAAAATGTAAGAGTTCACAGTGACCGTTTCCTGCCTCCAAAGACAGCACTTCTGCAAGGTGCTGCCTACTGACAAGACTTTAAGAACTTTTCCAGTATCAGATGTGGTGTGCACCAGCCGGCCAACCGCCATGGGCCAGTCACTCGCCCATAAAATAAGCCTAGTCACCTCCGAGCACAACCTATTTAGGACAGTTAGGAAACCCCATCCCATCAACTTCAGGCTGAAAATGAACCCTTTCCCCTTTCTTTTTAATTTTAGTTCATTTAAAGAAATAAGCATCGCCTTTAACCACATTCTGCCCAGCAGCTGGTACAGGAAAGGTGACCTGGTCGAATGTCAAGCCTTAAAAGTGTCCAAGTACCACTGACGATGCTACGAATCTTGAGAATAGTGTTTCACTACATGTCCATTTCGCCTCCTTCTCCTCCTCCTTGGTGAACCACCACTGCTTGGCGAAGTTTTTTAAGAACTGGATATTAGTATGCTGTTTTCCTATGCTGCGGTATTCGAGAACTGATGATTACTGTGAGAGAAGGGCCCCTAACCCTCCAGCTGTGTTCGTTAATTTATCTGAAAGGCAGAGGATCTGGCATATGGTTTCTCTGAACTTCTCCCAGCTTTGTTGTTTTTACTGTAAGAATCGAGAGACGTGATATTGTTTGCACTCGAACAACAATTATTTGAATGTACATTACGTATTTCGTCTGGCCTACTACATCACAGTGGCCTGTTTATAGTTGGCATTGTTCGTCAAACAGGATTTAACCCATTTGTGGTTCTAGAGAACTCGTTATTGACAGTATTCAGGGAGTGGGGGTAGAATCGTCTTTCTACAAAAATCTTGTGCATCTTACATGTCACCGTCTAAGCACAAGATTTCTTCCCTGTAAGTATTTAAGGTATACGTACAGGAACAGCCTTCTATGTTCTGAATATTCTTTTTATTCAAGATTATTAACACTGAAATGGACGCAAACAGAAATTTCTTCATTCCAGTATTTCACTGCGTCGCCCCAGCTGCGGCACTTCGTGCATTCCGTGTGGTCAAAAGTCCTCGAACCCAACAATGAGAGCTGTGTGTGTCACATGAGGAATAATAAAGTAATCGGTAAGGACTGCAGAGCTATGTAGCGCTCTGTGCGAACCCATAGTGAAACATCGCAGATGGCCTTCGTTGTAACCCTTGTGTCGAGATCAGTGAGAGAACGACCATCTGAGAAACATCTTCATGGCCATCCTGCTAGCAGAAGCCCAGAAATCAGTGTTCTAGTTCATCCTGAACTTGAACCATAAGCAGGGGTAACTATATGTTCTGTCCCAATTCTAAGCTATAACCTTATTACCCTAACCCACTTTCATTATCAGTTCACTGTCCTATTGCATTCCGTGGTCATAAACAAGCCTAATTGCTCCAGGTTTATAGAACATCGCAAGACTGCACAATTGCCAAACAGCTTTGAGTGTTACGGCTCTGGGTTCGACTCCTATCGTGTGTAATTTGTTAATATTCGTTTATTTTCAACCAATTTCAACACATTGTTTAAACTATTTCGACATCACCCTCATGTTCACATCCAGCCAACTGTTCTAACCCTATAACTCTCATAAACAGCCCTACTGCAGTCCAAGGTTATATTACAACAGCATTTAGCACCATCTCAAGCCCACCTTAGGAATCATCGACATAAAATAGACATAAAAGAATTATGTTCAGATATTACCAACACCTCAATTAAACACTGCTGTTGCTGTTGCTGCTGCTGCTGCTGCTGCTGCCGCTGCCGCCACCATACCTGCCGTCATTCTCCCCCAATGCCAGTGACATTCGACGAACACAGACATAACGGTAGGGTTCGATGATATGTACCTGTAATCGTTGCAACGAATGCTTTACTTTCCTCCATAAACAATTAGACAAGCCTCATTGGCCTCTGTGACGTCAGTTCACATTGCTGTCACGTTCAATGAAATAGCGATCTAACAAATTAAATAATTTTACAGAACTCATTCCTGCAGCTGCTTCGTACGTATATCTTTTCAACGAATGCTTCCTCAAAACTATATAGAACAAAACAGGAAGTTATGTTGTATATCTATACTTAAATAAACGTACAACACAAAGGAGGTATTAATAGACATCCAGTAGATGTATGTGCCAATGGCCTTGCTGCAGTAGTAACACCGGTTTCCGTCAGATCACCGAAGTTAAGCGCTGTCGGGCGTGCCTGGAACTTGTATGGGTGCCGTCCGGTCGTTCGATATCCATATCTGCGTCCTGACACCTATGGGCTGAGGATGACACGGCGGTCGGCCAGTACCGTTGACCTTCAAGGCCTTTTCGGACGGAGTTTATTTTAGTTTAGTAGATGTATATAAACTCCGTGGGAAAGTGATAACATTTTTAAAAGTTTTTTCCCCTCCACGTATGACCTCTGTTACAATCATCCATTACAGGAGGTAATGTTTTCCCCAGTTCTCTGATACATCTATGGAATCGATTACGATCATCTGCCGACTGTTCCCATGGACCAATATGTGCAGCACAATAAACAAAATACCATGCTAATTTTCTGTAAAGTGACTCAAATTTTTTTCTTCGAACTGCACTTTCATTTTATATGAAGCAAAATACGTATTTATGGTTGAAGTCTTCTCATATACTCCAGAATCCTGTATCAGATAATTGATCTTGGACGTTCACAGCATGTTGAAATTCGGCAAACAAAGTATTTTCTATGTTGAAAGTCTTCCTTAACTAGCACTACTAAGTCTATGTTAACGACAAGTTATTTAGCATGTGATGGCCGTCCTCGCAGGGTGTTCTGCTGAAATAAGCTTTCAAAAGCGACAGCGAGGCTAATAATATCTACCCCTGCAATGCAGAAATGCTAGTGAAAAAGGAAATTTATGTATAATGGTCGATAGACAGCATAAATTGCAATATGATAAATGATTATTTACAGCAACTAGAAATCTAGTCAGTAGGAGAGGAAATGCTGATCCATTAACATGAAACGATCCGTAGTGGAGTGCATACAATCTACTACTATTTCATGTGAATGTGGAATGATAACTCGGAACTGATATTGCTCTTGCAGGTGAGGCTATGGTATATATGTTGACAAAAGTATCTGATCCACCACTTGCACTAATACTATTATATGCCACCATGTATAGTTTGAATAATAGTGACACAAAACTACTTGTTGTAGGAATGTGCTTAGACCTCAGTTTTAAACCAGTGATTGCATTTGAAAATCAACATTTTAAAAGCAAAGAGACAGTAACGAGTTAAGAGTAGAATTAGTTTTGTGAAAATTCCTTGTAAATATCGGCTATATTTAGTCAAAATACACAAAATCCTACAGTGAATTTAGAAAATCATGTTGTGTGAGGTGGTGATTTTCCACATTCTGTAAAATTTTATAATAATAATGAGAGTATTCATGTGCAGAAGGATACTTCTAAAAACCTGACCTGTTGTAGTTATACTGTTCAAAGAACCAGTGTCAAAGAAACAATAGACAGCTGTATATGGATATTACATGCGAAAATTTGATGGAAAACATGACTGAACTTGTAAGTTTTGAATTTTAACAGACAGAGAAATCTATATCCACATATTACAGTAGCTGTTACACTTTAATGTGTGTTACTGTACCCTGAAACCAATATACAGTACACTGGGACAGTTTATCTTTCCAGCCATAAATATCAGATTTCGAAATACATACAAAAAAGTATGAACCATGTGAATGTTTTCTCCATAAAAAATCCTTACATAGTAATGTAAACATGTAACTTTCAACATGTCAACACTGATTAAGCATCCTCTGTGCAAAGAGTTTATTGTAAATGGCTGCTTATGAGATACTACTAAGAAAAAGAAGTCAAACAGAAATGGTGCATTTCTACCCAGCTACCCACACTCAATAATTGTTGGTCCTTCAGATTTTGGTAAGAGAAATGTTGTTATGACATTGTTAATCCACACACATAGACGCCATTTCAAAATGTATAAGTAGTTTTGAAAATATTATTCCAATGCGAATATCAGCTATGAAAACAGGCGATAGAAACTGAAGATATAAATTGCAATGGGTATAGCGATAACATGACTGTAACATCACCTGATGAAGTAAAATCAAACATTGTTTCCATTTCTGAAAGCACAGCTTGCGAGAAGCAGGACCAGATAAATTACTTTTGCTTTGCTAGATATGTCACTAAAGATTTCTCAGACATATTCAAGAGTAATAAACAGCTGATTCATGATAATGCAAATCTTATTAACACTTTCAAACATGGTGACACAAACATGAAACACGTTTGCAAAGGCCCTGTCAGTACAGATACAACTTTCAAATGTCAAGAGCATTTGTGCAGATTGCACTGTAGTAAGTATGATTTTCTACTTACAGATAAACACAAAAACTGAATGATGGAAGAAATTTTCAGAAATGTGTTAAAAATATATATAATAACGTGCTCTGGCTTCACATACACAAACGGAGGAACAGGCATCGATAAGTCAAAGCATGAATAAATTTCACGTATGCAGCCCAAGAGGGTGCAGAAACAAAATTTGTGTTTGTATGTAGACATGAAACTTGTAATGACTGATGAGCATGTTAAGAATCTTAGTACTTTGACAGTTACCATGCAGAAAGTACTTAACATAAAACTTGATAAGGCTGACGGTCTGGTGAAGGAAAAATTCGAAAAATTATGGAGGGCAATCGATCCGTTAGCTCCAAGGGATACCATCACACATGAAACCATGGTGAGGGGAAAAAGGCACAACTACTTTGAAGAAGCATATATAAGCTGCATGCAGCCTCAAAGTCCGTTTATTGCACATCAGCGTGCTGACAAAACAGAAAATTACTGTAGCACATAAGGCCGTTCGTCAAAAATTACTATTGTTGAGAGCAGGACAGCTGAGTAGGTAAGAAAAACTGAAACCTGTTACTGAAAACACTGAACGAGTCTCACAAGCATAAAATAAAACAGACGACTAAGAGGATGTTGATATAATTGATGAGTTTGTTAATACAGAAACAAAACATATGGTGCCATCAGTGCGTGGTCATATAGTTTAGGTGGTTATAAAATAACACACATTGGGGAGAGAGAATTTGCTTCAACATCCGGTTTATTAAACCTAATATACTCAAAAAAGACTTTGAACTTACCATTTATGCGAGATAAGATGTAAAGACTTTGGTGGAAATACTGTGGATGACTCAAGAAAAGCAATGGTGGTATAATAAACAGTCATAGTAATAGTGATAGATTGTAATTAAAGTGCAGCTACTCACAGAGATTTAGTGCGACCTGTAATTATCGTATGGCAGCGAAACCTGGTAGATACACTAATGTGTTAATGTAGAAACGACTTATGCAGGAAAGAAATTGGTTCCAATTTTGGCCACCAGGTGCAAATCTGGCATTGTATACTGTCTGTGTGATAGTATGACACCCAGGCTGTCATTTGACAAGCCGTAATGAGAGTGAACAGTATGGCTATCGAGAAGATAGACCGCGTGCTGTTATGCTGTTAGTGAAACTGTTTTATGTGGACAGCAGCAATTACAGCGTCGCATTCAAAGAGCATTGGCAACTGAAAGTTCTGAGGAGAGGCCCAATGTCATTGAATGGATTAAAGATGATGATAATGCAATTCGACAACATGCATGAGCTTCGTATGACACCTGGAAGAGGAAGGCATCGCGTCCCGGTGGAAGTTATTGATGAGGTTGCTGTAAGTGACCATGCAACACATGCCACAGGTAATGCCAGTACTTGTGTAGTGTCACGACAATCGTCCACCCCATGGCCAACAGTACGAAACATATTACAGTCTGTTTTACAACGGTTTCTGTACAAGATCCACATGGTGCAGCAACTGAAATCTCATGATCCACAGCAATGTTCAGAATCAGCTCTTCGGATGGAACGAAGCACTGCGGAGTGGCCGCGCGGTTAGAGGCGCCATGTCATGAGCATGGATGTGTGTGTGTGGTTCTTAGCATAAGTTCATTTAAGTAGTGTGTAAGTCTAGGGACCGATGACCTCAGCAGTTTGTCCCTTAGGAATTCACACAGACATACATGGAGCGAAGTTGATGACATGTGGCTGGGCAATATTCTATGAGGTGATGAGGCAATTTTACTCTACTGAGCATAGTGAATATACAGAACTACCGAATTTCGGGTACTGCAAAAATCTTGTGTTGTGCATGAAGAGCCATTACACTCGCCGTATGAGAGACTGTGTGGTGTGGATTCAGAAGCTCCTTTATTCTCGGTCCATTCTTCCTCGAAGAGAATACACATAGAGGGAGTGTCAGATGTACCGAGATGTCTGCACGTTATCGAGGCCTCCTTGTACAGCATGTGATTTCTTCTTTGGATGAGCGGAACTGTGTGGAAACCACTATTTTCATGTACGATGGAGCAACACCTTATGTCGCTCACCCAGTAAAGATCTACTTAATGCAGTCTTCCATGAATGTGTTATCTGCAGATTTTTTCCAGGTGCGTGGCCTGCAGGGTCATCCGTTCTGAATCCATGTGACTTTTGGCCCTAGGAATATCCAAACGAACATATTTATCAGGGACACATTCGTTTTCTACGTGATCTGAAGGCCAGTAAAAGAAACGTGTTGCTCAGATTCCACCAGAACTTCTGCGAGCAACTGTTCACCGCCTCATTTTATGCATGCAGCGTCTTGTCGACGTCTCCATTGCTCATACTAAACAAACTGTGTAAGTAGTGGTTAATAATAAAATCAACATTATGCCTTTCTTACTTGTCTGAGCCGGCCGGGACGGCCGAGGCGGTTCTAGGCGCTAAAGTCTGGAACCGTGCGACCGCTACGGTCGCAGGTTCGAATCCTGCCTCGGGCATGGATGTGTGTGATGTCCTTAGGTTAGTTAGGTTTAAGTAGTTCTAAGTTCTAGGGGACTGATGACCTCAGAAGTTAAGTCCCACAGTGCTCAGAGCCATTTACTTGTCTGACTGTTTCTGCCCATATACCGTTCCTAACCCATTACATATGGAATAAACATTTCAGTACGTCTTCCTTGCATTCACAGTGCGAGATTTGCAAATAGTGGCAAAAGTCAATTTCTCATTAGTGCATTAAAATATCTACCACTTTCCGTTGTCATACGATAATTACAGCCCACACTGGACCTTTGTGAATAGGTGTACTTCAGATGTAACCACCCACTAAATATATAAATATTATTAAACCTACATATCATATATAATTTTTGTTCTACACGTCTAGTTCCGCAGTCTGAGCAAATCTCCATGTTCATAGAATGTGTCGGTACATGAAATTACAACTGAAAAATAAGCCGCGTGGGGTAGCTAATAATGAATGATTGATTCATTATTCACTAAGTACTAATACATTATTCTTCACTTGTGTTATATTATATATACTGACAGAAAAAGAATCACTGCACCAAGAAGGAATTGTGCAACATAAACGAAAGTTGGTAGGTGTGTTTCTGCATATGAAAGATGATGCCTATTCAAATTTTACGCCAGTCGCATAGGAGTAACTTTAGTAGAGCCACTGTGAGCATGCAAACCAAATTTGCTTCAAACACATGCTGTAGCTGTCGTAAGTGTTATTTACCTTTCAGATTGGACGTGGTGAGTTGATGTTAGTCCGAACGCCTTTGTAGTGACAAAGACGTCAATATCAGCACCTCACTGAGTTTTATCTAGAATAAATAATAATTAATTGAAACCCTCAGCTGCCGACAGGTGTTGTTGATATAGCTCGATGGGGACAGCTGAAAATGTGTGCTCCGACCGGGACTCGAACCCCGTATCTTCTGCTTACATGGCAGACGCTCTATCCATCTGAGCCACCGAGGACACTGATAAATAGCGCAACTACAGGGACTTATCCCTTGCACGCTTCCCGTGAGACACACATTCCCAGATGTCCACAATCTACATATGTAATGTACCTAATCGTCACCTTAGTGTGCGCGAGTAATGAGTAGATGGGCAAATATCTATTAGGTTTCATTACGTATGTAGGTTGCGGACAGCTGGGAGTGTGGGTCTCACGGGAAGCGAGCAGGGGATAAGTTCCTGCAGTCGCGCTATTCATCTGTGTCCTCGGTGGCTCAGATGGATAGAGCGTCCGCCATGTAAGCAGGAGATCCCGGGTTCGAGTCCCGGTTGGGGCATACATTTTCAGCTGTCCCCATCGAGGTATATCAACAACACCTGTCGGCAGCTGAAGGTTTCAATTAATTTATCATTTATTCTAGAGAAGCTGCACGGTCGTCAATGGTATCTGTTCTTTCGAGAACAGTTACTAACGTCATATATATAGTTTGATCTAGGTCGTCTCAGGGGCCTATTTGAGGGTGGATGTTCCTTCTGGGATACTGCAGAAGGACTTGGCAGGAATGTAGCCACTGAACACGATCGCTGGCAGTAGTGGTCACGAGAATGTCGTCGTGCAAGACAGACAATCTACAAAACAATTGAAGACGTCGAAATGACAACATCTGCTGCTGACAAGAAGAAGAATACTATAAAATCTGTCGCTGCACATTCACTACTAGATGGACCCGCTGTCTTTTGTGGATGTAGACTGAACTTCAGTATTGATCTTAATGATACATTTTCCCATGGTAATGGCTGGTTAACTGTAGCCATTGTAAGAGGAGGTACAGGAGTACCCAATGTATCAGGACTTGAAAACTTCGTCGACCGTGACGTCATAGCCTACCGCACATACCATACCCAGGAAGACCAGACTCTGGATAGCTGTGTGGCATTAAGTAAGTGGAAAACCATAATGTTTAGTGTATGGTTCTGGTGCATCATATTGCATCTGCAGCAGCAGTTTGAACAGCAGCTGGCACCACAATGGGGTAATAAACTGTCACAAATTGACTATTTGGACATCTCCGAGCCAGAGGCCCTTAGCGTGCATTCCATTGACAGGAAGAAGGTATATTGTATTTTCTGATAAAAGCTGTTTCTGCCTCGATGCCTGTGATGGCCGTGTGTTGGTTAGGAGGAGGCCAGTTGAGGGCCTGCAACCAACCTGTCTGTGTCCTAGACACGCTGGTCCTACATCTGGGGTGCGATTTCGTATGTTTGCAGCAGCACTCTCGAGGTTATCCCGTGCACACTGACTGCAGATTTGTACCTCGATTTGGTGGTTCCACCTGCTATCCTGCTATTCGTCAACAGCATTCCATGGGGTGCTTTTCAACAGGATAACGTTCGCCCTCATACTGCTGTTGTAACCCAACATCCTCTACAGAGTGTCGACATGTTGCCTTGGCCTCCTCAATTACCAGACCTGTCCCCAGCCGTGAACGTATGGGACATCATTGGACGAAAACTCCAACATCATTCACAAGTAGCATTAACTCTCCATGTATTGTCCGACCAAGTGCAACGGCATGGAACTTCATCCCACAAATTGACATCCGGCATCTATACAACACAAGTATGCACATTTGCCTGCATTCGTCCAACATTTTCTCTATTACACCAGTTATAAAGCATTTCACATTTGCAGTAGCTTATCTCGCGATTAGATTAACCTGTGATCTCACAATGTCAGTCACTTACATATGTTACCTACGCAGATGTGTTCTCGAAATTTCATTATTTTACATTAATTACTGTTTGCTGTTGCGACTTTTTCCGTCAGTGTGTATGAATAGGGCTTAATTTCGGCCAAATTCCGTCAGAACGTTGTTCTGGCACCCCGTAAGATTTTTTTTAACTGGCTGCAACAGGTCAGTACCGGAAATTAAAAATAGTGAACGTCTATTTTATCACAACGTAACTATAATTCGCCACTGGCTGGCATCAGTTAACGTAACAGTGAGTGACTAACTTGATGCGATGGGCAGAGGCATGGGGTGAGGTACTGTGGTGTGTGTGTGTGTGTGTGTGTGTGTGTGTGTGTGTGTGTGTGTGTGTATGTGTGTGGCGTGCCTTATACCCAAGATATGTGGAGCTTCCTTCAGAATTTATGACCGGCAATCTTGCGTTTACGACTGCCAGCAACCTCAGAGATCTACAATATAACCAAGATAAGGAAAGCTCCGTTGTGAAGTTACGACAAAATCTGACTGAAGAATATTACGCACAGTCTATCCCATAGCAGCGTCACATGATGCGGGGAGGGGAAGAGGAACATCACGGCGCTCACGTGATGAGGAGGAATGAGGGGGTGAAAGGTTTTTCGTTTTATTTTGCATTGCTACTAACTTAGGTGCCATACATCGATCAGCTGCTATGGTACGAATGGCACACGGAATTAATGTTTTGTGAAAAAGTATTAAAGGAACTTTCATGTTCAGATGTATTGCTTACTTGTAGAGATGAATATGAACTCAAACCAATCCATTTGTAATACAACTCAATGAGTACAAGACAAATGACCATTAAAGAAGCATTTACTAAACGTCTAATTCCACCCCAATGGACTAGGAATATCTTCTTCATCAAACAGCTACAAGCAGCTGTTTGACTGCTATCCCGTGCGAAGTGGCCGCGTGGTTTGAGGCGCCATGTCACGGAGTGCGCGGCCCCTCCCGCCTGAGGTTCGAGTCCTCCCTCGGGCATGGATGTGTGTGTTTTTCTTAGCATAAGGTAGTTTAAGTAGTGTGTAAGTCTAGGGACCGATGACCTTAGCAGTTTGGACAGTGGAACATTTGAATGCTATGGCTGGTAGCAGTTAAAAACATGATGTCATAGTCACGAAGATTACCGACTTGTGGCGATATGTATCGAGCAGAAGTAGGGAGCAAACTGACACTGCAATAGGAACAGATGGTCGACCTTACTTTTTGTATTAAGTCTCGTGGTTTTATTGTTTTGGTTATAAGAAAGTTGTGTTTTAAAAACTTGAATTTCAGAACGGTACTATGTAAAAAATGATTTATCATTGCGAGTTTTATCACAAGTATTCGAAAACTGAAACCTGTGATTTGTATGGTTGAAGAGGTGTGTTCCGAGAATGTACGTTTGGAGCACAGCATTTTATAGTAGTGAAGTATAGACTGTGGGAAAAATGGAACACAAGAGGATCAAACCGTTTGAGATGTGGTGCTACAGGTGAATGTTGAAAATTAATGAACTGATGAGATAAGGAAAGCGGAAATTCTCTGCAGAATCGCTGACAAAAACAAGGGGCAAGATGATAGGACCTGTGTTAAGGCAGCATGGAATAACTTCCATGGTACTAGAGGAAAATTTAGAGAGTAAAAACCATAGAGAAAGACAGAGATTGGAATACACCCAGCAAATAATTGAGGACATGGGTTGCACTTGCCACTCTGAGATGAAAAGGTTACAGAGGAGACGAATTCGCCGCAGACCACATGAAACCAGTCAAAAGACTAATGATTTAAAAAAAAATCTTTAAGTGTATGACTAAGTATTTGACCTTTTGTAAAACATTTTATTATTGTATAACATGATGCTTATATGTTTGTTTGTTGTTGTAGAAATTTTGAAATCGCTGCAGTGTGGCTTTTCGTTATCACAGGTCATACCTATCCCATAACTGTTGCCACTAGTGTCATTACGATTGTTGCTACCAACGTCATTACAGCCTGGCTTTTCGTCAGCATGGCCAGCGTCTGCTCTGCAACTGCTGGCATCTCATAATGAATTTCTGGATAAGTATCAGACTGTAAGTTATAATAGTAGCCAACATTTTTTAATCCATGATATGATACTTCAGTGCATGTTTTTCTCTGCTTGTTCTAGCTCATGACTTTTCGATACCACACCAACTGCACTAACAACCTTCGCAATAGATTATGGCTCCACAGCCCATGTCTGCTCCACAACTCCTGCTGGCATGCTCATTGGCTATTCACAGCTGACACCATCGCATGACGTTTCATCTCTGCAACCTGGCAGCTCACCATTGCTAATGGCAGCTCGTCCTCCTGCCTCAATATCCAGCTAATCGCATATGGCACCAGCACCCAGTGCTTCATCTCCGCTACAGTAGCAGACTTCAGTAATGCAAGCATATATACATTCATACATTGTTCAAAATCCTCTGGTATACTATGTTCACGAATATAACTTACAACATCATCACATAGTGTCTTCACATACAGTTTACATCGAATTTGTCTGTTGCAGTCCATTCTGTATACTGTATAGCCAATAGAAGTTAAATACACATGAATGATGTAAACAAATGTGCTGCAAGGGGTCATCAGATGCAACTTCAATGTAGGAGCTCTATATATGGTGATAATGGGTGCTGTGTTGCTAAAGACATTGGTGTCTGCAGGAAGATGAGATGAATCACACTCACTCGCCATCAGCCCATCGATGTGCTTCATCTTGCTACACAGATGGTCCCACTCCATCTCAGTAAACTGCATTTCAGTATTATATCAAACATTCTTGAATTCAATTATTACTTTCCAGTCACTATCTGGCACTCTACCAACATTTACACTTTCGACCCACATGCTGTAATTTATGTACTGCTAAACAGCAGCATTCTGAAATGAACTAGCAGTATGGATAACTGTAGAGGTTTATATACAAACATACAATCCTTTCCACAGTTGTGTTTATAGATTAAGTATTACGACAGATAACTTTCGGTTGCTTACGAGTTTACTGCTGCAGGGGTGTTAGAACAACTGGGTGGATATGAATGTGGTGGAGGTGCTGTAATAGTTCAAACAATAAATATGTTTTAATTTGCTAAATATAAACATATTTTAAGAAAATTACATATGATGAGGCCAGAATCCAGAGCCAACTGACTACAAAACTATTTGGAAATTGGGTAATCTTGTGGTGTCTTGTGAACTTTGACACTTGGTTGTTTATTACCACAGATTGCATCAGGACTGTTTATGGTCATGGGTTGTGCTAGGACAATTGACTGACAGTGAAAATAATGAGTGTTCCTTTACCCTGCTGATATAGAATTGGGTTCAGTTCCAGAAAGTTGGCCTAGAGTGGGAAGCTGATAGCGAGAAGGATTGGGAGGTTCAGATGGTTCAAATGGCTCTGAGCACTATGGGACTCAAGTGCTGGGGTCATTAGTCCCCTAGAACTTAGAACTAGTTAAACCTAACTAACCTAAGGACAGCACACACATCCATGCCCGAGGCAGGATTCGAACGTGCGACCGTAGCGGTCTCGCGGTTCCAGACTGCAGCGCCAGAACCGCGCGGCCACTTCGGCCGGCGGATTGGGAGGAATGGGATGATTGTGTGCAATATATTTTACAATAATTCACAACTGACTTATTAAATATTAGTAAAAATAATTGAAATATTTCGCCAGCTGGCCTTGTTTGCTCAAAATTGAGAATTCAGCCTTCAAAAAAATTAAAATATGCTACCTTTAGACAGTCACCAAATTCCATTTACCAATAATGAACTCTGTGACACCGCCGGCCGAGGTGGCCGAGCGGTTCTAGGCGCTACAGTCTGGAACCGCGCGACCGCTACGGTCGCAGGAACGAATCCTGCCTCGGGCATGGATGTGTGTGATGTCCTTAGGTTAGTTAGGTTTAAGTAGTTCTAAGTTCCAGGGGACTGATGACCTCAAAAGTTATGTCCCATAGTGCTCAGAGCCATTTAAACCATTTTTATAACACCAAAACTATTTTGATAATCAAAAACGTATTTTGCATAATTTAAAAATGCTGAATTGTATCACTGCCTTAAAGATGACGACTTTCCTCACTAACTAGTGACTCCAATTAATAACGTAAAGCACTAGATAAGCTATGGCAACAGCTTGATCACCAAAGTTATAAAAAAAAGTCAACTCACCGTAGTTGAGGCCCCTAACGCATGCTTGTGTGGTAGCGCTAGACTTGGAGGTAAGCTGGTTCGAATCCTGGTGTTGGAAGAAATTTTCGCAGCCAGTATTTCACCAGCAAACTGAGGAGAGGTGGTGATGTAGACTTGCTGGTGAGCAAACATCGCGATAACATCCTGGATTCATTTCCAAACGTGTCCACTTTGTCTCTAGAAGTGAGAGCATGTGACATGGTTGACGGCAATCTGTCTATTGGATGGGGATGTTAAGCCCAGCAGCCCCCTTGGTGCTATTTCAGTGGCATAGGCTATATGCCGCCACTGGGTTTCATCCTTTCCTTTCTCACGTCATCATACAATGCTAACATGACACCACCACACACTATACACACCGATTATAGTTACCTACACTCGATGACATACTTAACAGGCAACTCTCACATCCCACAAAAGAAAAAGAAATCTTCCCAACTAGGTGGCTGAAACTACATCTTGGGGTCTTCAAGCCGCACTATAGTCAATCAATCACCAAAGACGGGAACAACATTCCTCTAACATGATATCACTGCAAGGAACCAGTACTTAAGGCTGCATTGTAAATGATGGATGTAGGAAGACTGCGTCCAGCGAATTCTGGACTCATACAAAAATCTGCAGAATCTGCGCCCAGTATTCCTAGACACTACCTGATAACTACGTCTTGGCGTGCCTGAACCCTAGGAATCGTCCACCTGCAAAACTCCCTGTGAGCTGACCTGTTGGCACTCTGAAAGTCCTCATCCACCCCACTGGATGACTGTTTGAACAATCACCCTACGTACGATTTTGACTCTCTTACTGATCAATTAATGTGCTCTCTGTGTGTTATCCACTATGTGACCACTCATACATTACAAAGAGACCCAAAGTAGACGAATCTGTGATTTGGCGCTGTTCACAATGAAAAATTACCATACTGACGAGGAAAGATTAAAACAATAGATTGTAAGATGCTTAGTTCAAACGAGCATCAGTGTTGTGCTCTAGATGATGTTCACTCAGAAGTACATACGACTATGAATCAGGCAATATTCCAAAGACTTAAGTAACCAGCACACTCGAGGCATAGGCTATATGCCGCCACTGGGTTTCATCCTTTCCTTTCTCACATCAACATACAATGCTAACATGACACCACCACACACTATACACACCGATTATACCAGAATGAGATTTTCACTCTGCAGCGGAGTGTGCGCTGATATGAAACTTCCTGGCAGATTAAAACTGTGTGCCCGACCGAGACTCGAACTCGGGACCTTTGCCTTTCGCGGGCAAGTGCTCTACCATCTGAGCTACCGAAGCACGACTCACGCCCGGTACTCACAGCTTACTTCTGCCAGTATCTCGTCTCCTACCTTCCAAACTTTGCAGAAGCTCTCCTGCGAACCTTGCAGAACTAGCACTCCTGAAAGAAAGGATATAGCGGAGACATGGCTTAGCCACAGCCTGGGGGATGTTTCCAGAATGAGATTTTCACTCATGTCTCCACTATATCCTTTCTTTCAGGAGTGCTAGTTCTGCAAGGTTCGCAGGAGAGCTTCTGTAAAGTTTGGAAGGTAGGAGACGAGATACTGGCAGAAGTAAAGCTGTGAGTACCGGGCGTGAGTCTTGCTTCGGTAGCTCAGATGGTAGAGCACTTGCCCGCGAAAGGCAAAGGTCCCGAGTTCGAGTCTCGGTCGCGCACACAGTTTTAATCTCTCAGGAAGTTTCATACCGATTATAGTTACCTACACTCGATGACACACTTAACAGGCAATTCTCACATCTCACAAAAGAAAAAGAAATCTTCCCAACTACTAAAATACCAGAACAGCAAACAACAAAGAGCACATTGTACAACACAGGGTCAAACCTAATGGACATCTGAAAAATTTTGTGATTGTGAGAGACAGAAAGTGAAATAAACATCATCGTTCCGATTGTAATAACTTTAGCTTTGTAGTTCTCTTTTGACCACCTCCAGTCCTCTCTATCAAACTTTATTGTATAATGAAACACCACTGACGAGCCCTTAGCTCTTCTCCCAGCAGGATAGGTTCCAGAATTCGGACAAAGAGTTTAGTGAACCTCCCCTTGATCATCTGGGTGCATTTTGTAGGGCAAAATGAGTGGTGACTGTGGTGACACAATGGAAACGATTCAGTCAACAGGACTGCTTCAAACAATAAACGCTCCAAAACATGTGTAACTGCCATGAGAGAAATGCAACAACATTCTACACATAATGTATTTCGTATCTTGCATAACACCTGTCACTCAGCGATAGCGAATGACTGTCTATAAATATCTCCCCGTACATTACCTAACCTTCTTTATCATAGTGCTATGATTAGTATGCTAGAAATACGACAGTGTAATGGTGTCAGAGTATTCTTTGACAGCTCTCTCTCTCTCTCTCTCTCTCTCTCTCTCTCTCTCTCTCTCTCCCTCCCCCTCCCTCATTATTTTTTATGACAGCCAATCCTGTAAAGCTATGACCTATAAAATCTTCCCTAATGTCACCTGTTAGAGAAGTCGATAAAATTTTACAGCACCTCTCTCTCTCTCCTCTATCGAAAAAAAATAAGGTCTACTTGTTAACATCGACCATATGTGCTAATCTCATTATATAGACACGTACCGGTGCACTGGAGCAGGCAGTCACTGATCAAAGTCGCTTCCACAGATATGTGTAAAGTCTTGTCATATGTATGGAGGAAGACCATATTCCGCAGACTATCAATCACTATAGAGGGTTCCTGTGTTGTTATTTCATAAGCAGTTTGATACATCGGTTTTTTGCTGTAACACATCGAAATAGTGTATGACTTCAGCTGTATACACAGCCATACATTTTGTTTTTGTACCATGACTCTGAGGTCTCAGTTAGGTGCTAAACTGACATTAACACATTTCGATCCATTGGGTCTCGTAGTATCGCATGGTGCAAACTACGCTGCTCTCACAACACGCAGGATGCTTGAAATGAAAGACAGAGACGATGTTTATCGTCGACAAAAATGTGGAAGACAATGCAGCATTTGGAAACTGGAATAGTTCGCGGCATTGTGGGTGTTTCCAAACAGCTGTCCGAAGCTGATGACCCCTACATTTAATCTCATCTTCAACGGTGCTGGGGTAGCAGATGTTTCGGTGTTCCATTTTCCAGGAGGCCAAGAGCACTTATTCCTCATATTGGGGTGCATACTGCATCCAGGTATATGATCGCTGTTTCTTTGGACACTGCGTCTTTCACTTTTATGGCTTACAACGCATAACCGCATGTGGAACAAGGGAGTATTCTGTAGGACGTAAATCGATAGAGCATGGGTAGTATGCACAATCAGTTGGCAATCCCACTGGTCGAGGAATGGAATGATTTTCATACCTCCAGGCGCGCATGTAATATCCTCATTCCTCAACATTCTTGTCATACTTCCATTAACATAACGTACTTTCCATCAATCTTCGTAAATTTTACCAGATTTCCCGAACTTTCAAAGCATTTTACCCAATTACTCGAGGTCCAAACCACCACTGTCGACGACTTGACACGTCAACTAAACGTCTCATCACGTCGATCTCACGATGCCATCAGCCAATGAGATTGCAGCATGGACCTCAATTTCTGTACCACTGTAACACCCCTCCATTATCTTGCGAGTCCCATATACATGTGGACACATTGTGAACCCTGTTACACTGCTTGCATCACATAACAGAAGTATTATTTCTTAGTGTAGGGAATAGACATCAGCAGAGAGGAGGCTCAAAAACTACGTTCCTTAGCCGAAACACTTTACAAATTCGATAAGATTTTATGACGATTTGTGATCTCCCCCTATGTGCATGGGCATCACAAAGTATTCTCGCTTTCGTAGGATACAGCTGGAGATTGAAAGATCTCAACATAGTTGATAATTACCACCCCAAGAAACGAATCATATCCATAGCACCACTCTGTCCTCTATTTCGAAACGGGCTGCTCCTTTGTTGAACATATTGCCTAAGGATCCTGAGCAAAACTCTAGATGGTCTCTTTATGCAACTTGTAACGACTCGTCTGTCTTTAACCAACCCTTCCTGGAACAATGTCTCCGATTTAATTTGGAACTTACCAGAAGTAGGAGGGCATTATACCCACTACATTTGCTGTCTCGTGAAGGAACAGAACGAGCTGAGTTCCATGTAGTCAATGGTCTAAGATATTTTGCTTTCGGAAAGAGTATAACTCGTGTTCCAAACTTGTACAACCAGCCCACACTAGAGATATAGACTGGTAATGTCATTCCAATACTGCAACTGCCGTTCTGCGAAAACTGTTCCGTACCAATCTTACTCACGTCACATATCCAATTACACACAATCTCTGTAGATGTATGCATTTTGAGGTGGTCAATTCTCTAGTATTTTTGTAGTGTTTGGATTCCACGAAAGTACTGGAAGAAATAAATGATCGCAGAACATAAAAACACACTCTCAAGTCTACAGGGTTCTTCACTTAAGCATGCTATAATGTTAAAGCAGTATGGTTTCTGATATATTAGTATATTAATCATGTGGATTGAAAAGCTGTTAATACTGCAATGCAGGAAATACACTTCCAACACCTGACATTCATTCACTCTCTAAGTTTTCTATCCACTCACTATGATGAGAAACTTTAAGATCATAGATTCTTTGTGACACATGCACTATATAGCTTTCCAGAAGAGCATGGCGCCACTGTTCGTGTCCAATTAACGTTTGGAAATTATGCTATGCTCGCATTAGTCGTATAAAATTACAGTCAGCAACGGAAAAGGCATGAAACAACGACATCTGAAGAGGAAATAAACAACTGCAGAGCAGCAGTGTTTGCCATGTTAAATTACACGCTGTGCTGCACTAACTCCGTGAGCAGAACACAATCTCTCTGGTACAGAGGGATTGCCGTACGTCACAAACCCCTGTCACTGACTTCGAATCACTGCTACTACAAAACTGTCCAAATTTGGCAGACGAATGGAGTACTATGCATATATCTTCGTTCGTCTGGAAGAGAATGCCGAAATATTTTTTCCATCGCTTTGGGGAATATGATTCTTCACACATTGTAAACCCTCTGCTGACTGTTATACTGAGGTTTGCTGTTAACAGTTGCAGGTAGATAGCACTCTAAATAACACACAGAACATGCAGTTGGATATGAATCGAACGCAGGTTATTCCACACAACTGTTACAGCCCAAGAGAACCATGGAAAGAATGGTGAAATGTGCGAAAAATGATCTGTCTCAGCATTTCCCGCTCTTTATAATGCATCATCAGTCTACCATTTATCATGCCTCGTTACAACTCTCTCATCCAATTATTTCATCTACTTTCTATCATCCTTTAACGCAGGTCCATGTCGTCTAGAGGCAGATGGTTCTCTTTTCTAGGAAAGCATCCAAGACAGCAGCCAACTTGCATATATTCCTATTTCCTCAGTAGACATACAGCAGAATGTTGTTAAAAACCATGATGCAACTGTTCTGTAAGTTATTTGTTACCTGACATCGCATGGTTGTGATTGGCAGAGAGTACAGGGAAACACATTGTAAATACTATTTGTGAAAGTTTAAAACACTTACACAGTCTTCCACTGAGTCAAACACACCATTCATTCAGTAGCTGTATATTGAAATCCTCAAAAAGGTAATACATTGCTCATTAACTCAAGAAGACGTAAAAGTTATCATAGTCACATGTCTGAACACTGTAAATACTCTTTGAGTGTCTGCCTGCTTAGCTGCGTGGTTATGGCGTCGACTGAAATAAAACTCTCACTTGGCGGCTGAACTTCCCCGGACGGGGCCTCCTGGCCAGAAATGCCATACGCTCATTTCATTTTTTGCTGTTTGAGTTTGAAACACTTAAACAATCTTGCACAGGATTGAACACACGATCCACTCTGTACTTGTGTATTGCAGTCCCCAAGGTGGTAATACAATGCTCTATAGCTATAAGAGGTGATTGACAGTAACTCTGGGTTACACCTGGGTTCGTGATCCGACATATATAAATTTATTACTCCACATTTGGTGATCATCCACCTTAAAAAAATCTGTTCCAGCCCTCTTATCGTTGTCCATTAGAGGCTACTGTCTCTCTGGTTCCTAGTGCTTCCATGTCAACTTTTTCTCGTATTCCTCTTGCTGTTACACGCTCTTTCCCATGTACAAGGATTTTCCTACACCACGCAGACATGTAAGTACTTCCTCATCCTC
Organism: Schistocerca serialis cubense; assembly: GCF_023864345.2. NCBI lineage: Eukaryota > Metazoa > Arthropoda > Insecta > Orthoptera > Acrididae > Schistocerca > Schistocerca serialis. Next base: position 419,723,989 of record NC_064638.1, read on the forward strand.
CCTCAGTTTTCTCGCATTTTGTCGTATTTTCCCTCAATTTATTCTCATTTTCCGTCAATTTTCGTAATTTTACCGATTTTATGCCACTTCCGCTCATATGTTCACGACTACATTTCCGGCCATATATTGTAAAATCGCTTGTAACTGTAGTATAGCTGTCAACACGTTACAGGACTGCGCTTTTCTTCGATGTCACTAACTGTTGCCACCTAAAATAACTCCGAAAGTATGATAGTAGCTGAAAAGTTTGTGGGGCAAATGTGGCATGGAACAACGGGGGCCACAATATGACGTTGGTTCGTTGTTGTTAGGTGATGTCGCGTCACAGATAAGGTCAACTTTGTGTTTTTTTTGTTTTCTTTTAACGGGATGCTATGGTTTGGTACTTACTTTCTGATAGCGGCCATCGAGACGAATCCAGTGATGCGTAACAGTAACGTCTTTGAAGATCAAAAAGGTGACATGAACGTCCGTTTACAGAAGGTGTTCGAACTGGTGACCATTAGTATCAATGCAGTGCTGCAATCTTCTTATCATGGATTGAGTGATATTCCTTATCACTTCGGCACTTATCGAAGCACATGGTCTAACAATTGTCTCTCGTATAACGTGCAAATAGTAAATATTCTCCGAATACGGTGTAGCCATCTAACGTGCCACTGACATGTAAACACCATTCGATGGTTTCGCAATACAACACTAATAGGAATAGTAAGACTAGTATCGTCGAATCAAGCGAGTGTGAATGATGTATTCCTTCGAAGAACAAGTCGATATGCTTCTCATTTACGGAGAAGCCAACGAAATTCAGTAACAGCTAGAGACTTATGCTCTGAAAGATATCCTCAACGTACTCACCCTACACGTCGTACGTTTAAATATGTGTATGATGAATTGAGAACAATTGGATCTTAAACGCAATAGAAACATATCCGGCAAAGGAAAGTAACAAACGAGGAAACGGAAATTGGTACTCTTGCCACTGTGGTTCGCAAAGGAATCTGGCATGAACCAGAGTAGTGTTGTTTGTGTTCTGCATCTCCATAAATATCATCCTTATCATATCAGTCTCCACCAAGAATTAACTGTTACGGATAGTATGCATCGCACTGAATTCTGCCGATGGACTCAACTTCAGATTCAGAGGGATGACACATTTATAAATTTGATTTTATATACTGACGAAGCTACATCACGAACCATGGAAATGTTAATTTGCATAACATGCATTATTGTGCAACTGAAAATTCATGTTGGCTGCGGCAAGTTGCACACCAAAAACCATGGTCGGTGAATGTATGGTGTGGGATTCTGGAGGACAGAATTATAGGCCCCTATTTCATCGAAGGAAATCTTAATGGTAGGAAGTGCACCACATTCCTGCAAGAAACGTTGGGTCTGTTATTGGAAGAAATACCTTTAGGAATAAGGAGCATAATGTGGTATCAACAAGATGGGTGTCCGCCACATTTTTCGCTGATGGCTAGAAATGAGCTGCAGATACAATCGTTGGATTGGACACGGAGGAGATGTGTCGTGACCAGCTCGTTCGCCAGACTTGATGCCTCTGGATTTTTTCTTGTGGGGATTCGTAAAAGACATTGTTTATAAAGACGTTCCAACTACACCGGAAGATATGCGAGAGAGAATTGTGAGAGCATGTGCTTCGATACGTGCCGATGTCATAAGGAATACCACTTGTAAGCGTACTCTCATATCGCTGGCTTGGTTGCGGGGTAACTTTGCGAGCAGCCACGTCTGTCGAATCGAGCGCGGGATACGGAACTGGTATGTTGTGATGTAAGAAGCATTGTTATTATGGAAGTTTAAGCGTTGCCGCAAGTGCTATTACAGTAAAGTGATGGAATATGGAAGTGATACAGAGGAAAGCGCGTCAAGATGTAATTGAAAATGAGCAGTGCTGCCGATAACGTATTTGTGCATCCTTTCGTTGCGTGTCGCACAGCATCAATCATCCGCGCCGTGTTCGGTATCCCAGAATAAACTGATGTGGATCAGTAGAAATTAGTTACCATAAAAGAGTGCAGTCAAGTGCCAGTGTCTTGTAGCGAGCGTGAAGACGTGCGTTCGATCATCGCGTTTCCGCATTATCAACAATCAGCCGCGCCGCGACGGTTACGCTCACGCTCGTAGCAGTGAGAACTGAAAAATTAACTTTACGGTCAGTGTTATATCATTACTAGTGCCAAGGACGACTGGTACCAAAAGAAATCTGTATATGTGTAACGAGCGTAAGAACTTTCGTGCGATCATTCGGATTCCGCATCATCAGCAATCACCCGCGTCGTGTCGGTTACGCGTACGCTCGTCTGAGTGATACTGTGGACTGGTAATCAACCATTAATTGGAATAAACACTGATGAATTAGAGTGTAAACAGTGTAACCTGTGATTTCTTATCGTCTCAGAATACAGATGTTCATAGCAGACGTAGGACTGTGTTGTGTTTTAACGTTGAGTGGCTCCGCTATAACGGCTCGCATATTCCGATGGATAATTTCAGGCAAGCCAGCAGCGGTGTGGAGCAGAACAGTACGAGCGCCGCGGGATTATCAGATGCGTGGTGTGGACAGGGCGCACGGTCGAAACGACAACCAGTTTAAGGGTTCACCACCCCCATTTGTACCCCCGGGCGTGTTACACACTCAGTCCATGATAAGAAGATTGCAACACTACATTGATACCAATGATCATCAGTTCGAACACCGTCTGTAAATGGACGTTTATGCCACCTTTTTGGCCTTCATTCACCTTTAAAGACATTACTGTTACACATCATTGGATTCGTCTCGATAGCCGCTATCAGAAAATAAGTACCAAACTACAGCATCCCATTAAAAAAAAAAAAACGAAGTAGACCTTCATATCTGTGACGCGACCCCTCCTAGCAACGAAATACCAACGTCATGTTATGGCCCCCGTCATCCCATGCAACTTTTGTCCCACAAACTTTTCAGCTCCTATCATACTTCCAGAGCTATTCTTGGTGGCAATATTTAGTGACTCACCCTGTGTATATATAAATACAGGGTGATATATAACGGACGGGCCGAAGTGGCCGAGCGGTTCTAGGCCCTACAGTCTGGAACCGCGCTGCTGCTACGGTCGCAGGTTCAAATCCTGCCTCGGGCATGGATGTGTGTGATGTCCTTAGGTTAGTTAGGTTTAAGTAGTTCTAGGGGACTGATGACCTCAGAAGTTAAGTCCCATAGTGCTCAGAGCCATTTGATATATAATGTGTGTGTGTGTGAGGTAATGTATAAGTTTCACGTGGGAGGCCCGAGGCTCTACTCCAAACCTACCGCAGGTGAATCCACATTCAGACACCGCCCCAGACATATCGCGGGTGGATTCGTTTTCGAACCCTATCCCACCGTGACAAGGCAGCTGGGAGACAGAACGCAATTAGCGTTGGGTGTCTTTAGCTATTTGACGACAGTTACCATCCACTTTGGTATCAGAGGAAGTGACTACCTACCCTGTGGGAAGCCTTCAGAGACCTCACAGAAGCATGTGTAATAGTTACCTGGCGAGCGTAATCTGACTGCAGGAAAAAAACTACTCTCCATGCAAACGGGATCTCATGATCAATTTAATTAATTAGTCAATCAATTTTTAAGCAGAGCATTTTCTTAACCCTTCCTCGTGAGTCAAAAATGAATTTAATATTATTGTCCTGTTGATGCAGGGCCTAACAGATATTAAATTGATAAGAACAGATTTTTTTACTGGATAAGAAAATTTTTAGAGGAAATATAGCCAACGCCATACTGTTATACTCGATTTTCACAACAAATAACGATACTTTAGAGATGTGAAAACCGTGTATGATCTGGTTTCTTTTGTCTTCGATAATAACTCGTATAAGAGGTGGGAATCTACATTTCACATGAGAATTTCGAAGTGAATGGACAACAACATCCTCGTTTCTAAGTGGTAAGGTGGGTTTTTCAAACTGGAGAGCCTGTGCCGAGGTGGAATTACAGTCCAAGCTGCACCTGCTTGTCTTGCAGTGTCTACAGCCAGCGGTCGACCGGAAGCAGAGGCTGAGCCTCGCGCAACCGGCGAGTACAAAGAAAAGATTCCAGCTACCAGGTAGTTGATCTTGCCTGCTGCCACAGCGACAAGCGTCCTCTTGATAGCTGAATAGCGAACCAACCAATACACTGGTAGAGTGGCGGCAGAAGCGAACGCTTGTGTTGCATCAGAAGGTTTAGTATGTCGAGAGCCCCCTCGTGTAAATTGACCAGTTGATGGCTGGGCGCCCATGGTGATAGCCTGTCCAGCTCCTGAGCATCTGGTGTGGCAGGCGTGCGGATAATGGGAGATCGGCGGTTAGTTATCAGTGCGGTCGACCGCGAGGCGTAGCTGTTTCTTTGCGGTGTGGTCATGATCCCGGCGGCGGATGGTGCGTGGTGAGACTCAGAGGTCGGTTTGTGCTTCAGAAACATTTTTTCACCAGATACATTTAGTGAAACGTTGTGGTGAAGAAGGGTGCTTGTGTTTTCAAACGTCTGTGCATTCAAGATCTCGGATATATTTAGTGCTATGATCTGTTTCTGGCGGAAATTTAGTTGATTTCCGTAATGTTTGCGTGTGAATCTCAAACGTTGAAATTATTACAAGGAAGGATCATCATAAGGTGGTGGTGAGTGTTTTAAACGATCTATTTGATTCCTGTAAATTGTTAAGCAATTAATTCAATAGGGTAGTGCAAATGGGCTATTTCCCGCCATTTTTTATATCGCAATTACGCGAGCTCTCCCTGTGTTCCCGGCATTAGCCAATAGGTACACAGTAGTCTATGGGTAGGTATGAAAACCTCTACCAGCATTTTTGGAAAAAATGGAAATGAGCGAATGGCATTGTTGGCCGGGAGGCCCCATCCTGGAAGTTCGGCCGCCAAATGCAAGTCTTATTTCAGTCGACGCCACATTGGGCGACTTGCGCACTGGTGATGAAGATGAAATGATGATGAGGAGAACACAACACCCAGTCCCCGAGTGGAGAGAATCTCCAACCTGCCTGGGAATCAAACACAGGCCCACCTGCATTGGAGGAGAGCACGTTACCACCCAGCTAAGCAGACACATTGGTTCATGCACAAATAGAAAGTGGCCACCTGAGAGTGAGCGGTGGTGGTTTGCTGGAATTTTACCAGGTATCAAATATCAAAGGGATGCCACCATCCGATGCTTTGTGAGATCAAAGGAGGCCAATATCAGGGCCTGGACGACAGACACATATGGACGACCCAAAACAGCGTCTAATATACCACAATTCATTCCATTCTATGGTGCTTACAGTTATTACATTAAGGGAAGTGGGGTGGGGGGTACAGCTATAAGCTTTACCCAAGTGAGGCAGCCCTGTCTCCTGCAAATTGGTTAAATAAAGAATATGCATCATTACGTTAATGACAATCATTTGATTTTCATGTCGTGAGGTCCTTCCTCTCCAGCACTGTTGAGTCCTTTTCCCACCAATTTTTTTTCTGGGAGGAATGGGAAGGGAGAGGGCGAGGTTTGGGGAGTTTGGACATCCTCTGTTGGTGGCACTGTGCACTAGCTCAGTTGATCATTGCATGTCAAGGTGAGAACACACACACACACACACACACAATTTTCCAATAAGACAACAGCTCCAACTTACAGCAGTGCAATTGCGTAATGATGACCTGTAGTTGCTGGACAGGGTAATACTTGCACCTTCCACACCAACAGTGCTGTACAGACTGAGCGACTTTCCACCAATTTCCAGATGGAGGAGGGGAATGGAGAAGTGGGGGAAGGGAAGAAAGGGCTGAGAGGATTTTCCATAGGGAGAGGGGTTAATTAATCCATCGATTTAATTAATTATTCAATTAATCGAAAGTGTGCTTGTATCACCAAGGAGGAGGGATTGGGGATTTTCCAGAGGGGTACATGAGGAGCTGGAGGGGAAGGGAGGGGAGGGGGTTTCACAGATGCAAAGATTATCCCCAGGCGAACATAAATTAGTTAACAAAACAATAGGTATGCCTCTTAATGTATGCAACAAGCACTTACAAAATTCATGAGGGTCCCCTTTGCCTTAATACTAGCGCCCCTTACATCAATATAATCATCCCCTGGGTCGCACACCAGTCTGTTGGTTGCCATCCGTTGAGTTGCCATGGAAGACTCCACAGGCAGTATGTGTGTATCCACTCAACTTGGCAAGACTTGGACAACAGTGCCCTGTATATCGCATAATTGCCTCACTTCGTAGCACTGCCAAGAAATTCAAGTTTACGGTGCTGTGCCCAGCATAGCGCAGACGCATACTGGTGCACAAAATATCATCGGAAGGATATGTGCTCATTTTGTCAAACTAATGCTCAGAGCCAAAAGCAGTCATCACACCACCTCCAAAGAAGTGCAATATTGTTACAACACAATAAGGTAATCGCTGATTGGTACGCATCAACCAAATCCACAAGCACCTATCTAATATTGTAACTCATCATTCCATCGAACCTCCTTCTCATGTTTTGCAGATGAACAATGGCTCTGTTTGCGCCAGTCTCGACGATATCCTGCGTTTCTGCTTGTGATCAGTAGCATCTAAGTAGCGGCATGACAGTGAATCACTTGTGGAAGGATGGCTCTATCTGTGACCTCTATTCCTGAACTGCAGCGAAAGTCTCCTGCAGTAGCTCACTTAGAAGTCTGTTGATTGGTTCACGCCGCACGCCGCCTGGACGATGTTTTATTTTAGTATTTCCCCAATATTATTATAACATTACAAACAGTGATAAGGACAAATATGCAAGGTCTAGTCAAATTAATCTGACCACCTGTTAAAAGCCTGAATAACCACCTTTTGCAGTGCAGATGTGCAGGAAAAGAGTGATCACATCTCCATAACTGTCTTTCATCCCGGTAGGTACCAACAGAGATGTAGAGCCTTGGTGACTCTAGTGACCAGTTGCGTAGGTTTCGCGGTATAGTAACTGTGGCGTGAACAGCTCAATTGAGGTGGTCACAACAGATTCTCGATTCAACTTAAATTGGAGAGAGAGGGGGGACGGGGGGGGGGGGGGGCAAGGCTTGGTGCCCAGGGTGTTTGTTGTGACTTGTGGTCACATAAAACGTGATTCATCTGAAAAGGCCACCTGTCGCCACTCAGTGGACGTACATTCGTGGTGCTGGTGTGCAAATTCCAGCCTATGTCGCCAATGAACAGCAGTCAGCATGAGTGCATGAACCAACCACCTACTATGGAGGCCCATACACAGCAACATTCGCTAAACATCTTTAAGGAGACACTGTTGGTAGTCTTTCGTTTCATCTGGGTGATCAGTTGCTCAAATAATTGCACATCTATTTGCCCCTACACATCTCCATAGCTGTCTTTCATCCCTGTCATTAATGGCCTTGTTTTGGATAGTGCCATTTTGCTATGCATGGTATACTTCAACCAAGGCAGCACACAAACAGTTTGCCAGTTTGCATCATTGCACTTTGACGTCGAACACAGGCAGTGGTCGCATTAATGTGACTGAACCATGTACCAGGTGATCAAAAAGTCAGTATAAATTTGAAAACTGAATAAATCACGGAATAATGTAGATAGAGAGGTACAAATTGACACACATGCTTGGAATGACATGGAGTTTTATTAGAACCAAAAAATACAAAAGTACAAAAAATGTCCGATAGATGGCGCTTCATCTGATCAGAATAGCAATAATTAGCATAACAAAGTAAGACAAAGCAAAGATGATGTTCTTTACAGGAAATGCTCAATATGCCCACCATCATTCCTCAACAATAGCTGTAGTCGAGGAATAATGTTGTGAACAGCACTGTAAAGCATGTCTGGAGTTATGGTGGGGGCATTAGCGTCGGATGTCGTCTTTCAGCATCCCTAGAGATGTCGGTCGATCACGATACACTTGCGACTTCAGGTAACCCCAAAGCCAATAATCGCACGGACTGAGGTCTGTGAACCTGGGAGGCCAAGCATGACGAAAGTGGCGGCTGAGCACACGATCACCACCAAACGACGCGCGCAAGAGATCTTTCACGCGCCATCTGTCGGACATTTTGTAAACTTTGTTTTTTTTTTTTTTGTTCTAATAAAACCCCATGTCACTCCAAGCATGTATGTCAATTTTTACCTCTCTATCTACATTATTCCGTGGTTTTTTAAGTTTTAAAATTTATACTGACTTTTTGGTCACCCTGTAGAATCTCTAACGTTATCAGTATACAGAAACGATCAATCGCACACAATCAGCAGCTCTATAAGTTTCTATGGGGATCATGCTGTTTTGCACAGGGAAGTGTCGTCGTTGGATGGACGTAAGCAATTGCAGAAATACTTGGACAAAAATCCCATCTGTTGCAATGAATGGCAGCTGTCTTTAAATGTGGACTGATGTAAGATAGTGGCTCTATGAAGAGAAAGAAGCTGATAGTATCTCAATACGCAATTAGTGGCGGACATCTTGAGTACATCACATCATATAAGTGTTTATGGATAATAATAAGCAGCAATATCAAGAGGGATGGTCATGTAAAATCAGTATCAGGGGTGGCAAATGGAAGATTTAAATTTGTTGGCAGGTTTGTGGTAAAAGGTACTGCATCTGTAAAGGGAGTCACACAAACGACGCCAGTGTGTCGAATCCTATTGTTATAGTGTTTGAAGTCTTTAGCAAGTGAACATGGAATGAATTCAGACAGTTCGGTATAGTCAACATGGAAGTGTAGCAGAAATGTTCGGGCAACTTCAATGGGAAGCCTTGGAAGAAAGACGATGTAGTTGTCACGAAACCATGTAGAGTAAATTTAGAGAACCTCTTTTCGTAGAAGAGTATGGAACCATTATGCTGATATCATACATGTGAGCACAGGCAGAGGCATATAGAGCTCATATTGCCCTCCCAAATAGAGGACGAAAGAACATGTACCCTCCACCATGATTTGTGCATTGGCTTGTGGAGTATATCTGTATTTGTTGACCTTTTTTGGAGGGCACATCGATGCCATTATATACCAACACATATACTGTCCTGCCAGCCTCTAGCCAGCAATCTTCATGAGCTAAAGCAGCATGTGTTTAGGCGTGAAAATAAATTCCTCAGTATGACTTTTGGAGGCTCTTTTTTAAGGTGCAATTAATGGGTTGTAAGGTGACGGCCAAATTTCATTAAAAATAAAGCATTCTGAACATATTTAAATTATAGCAAGTTACCATATTGGCTCTAAAAAAAGCTATTAACAGATATTCATGAAACAGTATTGATGTCTCAGTTCACAGTTAACCAAGTTTTTAAATGAAATAAGGCATTCCAAATCTGATGGAATCTGAAAAACAGAGAATACAGCACTTTCAAATATTGAGCACTATTAAAAAAATTGGGTAATGAGGGAAATTCGGAGTATATTATGAGCAGCCCCGAAATAGCAGGCTTGGGAACTGAGTAAGATCTTAGAAGTCTTACCCTGGTAATGCAAGAGGCGAGCAAAGCAGGTCGGGACGCAACAGCTGGGCGGAATGCCAACAGGAAAGGACTGCTAACATTACATATAATACGGCCATAACATGAGTTAATTGCTACCCGCCGTAAATTCTGGCTGTCGAAAGTACCATTGCAGCAGAATGACATCATAGACACAACAGGTGCCATCATCGTGTTGATCACGCAGAGAGCGGTAAGAAGATATAAATCAGACGTAAAATGGTTACTGAGATCACTGATATTGCAGAATGCGACCACCACTGCTTCTGAAAGGAACTTTCAGCTACAGGCAAAATGTCCAGAAAGCTGACCAGTCAAGAAAATCATCCCAAGTGAAGTCACCATCACCTCACAGTAGCAATACACATGAGACAGTTTCTTTGTAAATATTACTCCTGCCCAGTGACTTGATTTACTTGTAGGCAGTTCACAGGCATCCCACCAGGAAGTTGGGCCTATGTTGGTGTACCCTCTGCTCATAAAGACTGTCTACAGTCACTAATGGGACAGCAAATCCGGCCTGGAAGACGTTGCTACTGCCAACTGCAGTGCTGTCATCTGGGACAAGATTGATAGGGGACTGTGGGAAACATCAGCTAAAACACCTTCTGGTGGACTAATCAGTGGGTCCAGGAAGCAGTCAACATTCGTCATTGTGGACGGGCGTGCCACTGCAGCTGCCTGTCTTCCTTTCCTCAATGCTGTCGGCCTCGCCCGTGCCAGAGTTCACAGTGTGACTCACGCCGACTTCACGTACTTGGTGTAGAGCCAGTGAGTGATTGCTAGGATGCCATCTACTATGTCAGTAAGAGCGCCTCGATTACTCACTGCCCCAGAGGCATCACAGACAACACTGGCCGAGCTGCAGCCAGCATCCTGTGACGTCACTGGATGCTGAGCTCACACCTTCACCGCTGCAGTGGTCGAGACAGGAAGCGCGAGTGTGTGTCAGCACATTCTAATGTGGCAAACACCACTCGTGATGTTTTATTAGCACCTTCAAGAACTGAGCAGGCCCTCTCCCACTGAGCCACCATTTGCCCATGCCCAAAGAGTGATGACCCAACCAGATCTTGACATCAGTTACCTAATGCTGTCACCTAACGTAGCGTCTGGTCCTACTGACATTACAGCTGAGAAGGGAAAATAGCTTTCAATGCGGTAAAAATTATGCTCTCCATTCCAGTCTGCTCACTGATGCTGTGGGTCTTGTTTCTGCCAGAGTCTGCAGTATGTCGCACACTTCGTGCAGAACCAGTGGCTACTTACCTGGGTGCCGTCTAATATGTCAATGAGAGCGTCCTATTTGTCCACTGTCACGAACTGCTAAAACCAGATGCAGTGCAGACAACAGTGGAGGATCCTCAGTCTTGAAATAGTTTTCACATTAACGGCTATTCCTCGCTGGTAGAAATAAAAATGATTACCAACTGCAAATTCTAAGTTTCAGATACACAGAATTGTCATACCAGTAATGAAAACTTTATTTAATTTACTCAAGACACTCTAGGCACAATTTTACTCTTCCGTTTATTTCTGTTGTTCATCCATTTGTTCTTTTCAACTGCCCAAATACAAAAAGCGGCAAACTCGTTCTGTGACTTCATTGTTAATGTGTATAATTTTTTTGATGTGTTGATTATACATTATTTTTGCCTTCATACAATTTATTTTCAGGATTCCTTTCAAACTTTCTCTGTTATGATCTTATATTGATTGTTGCTGTCGGGTATGCTCTAGAAGTGAAGGCGAAGGTAGCTCAAATTTATTCCATTACCACATATTCCTTCTTTTTTTCTCAGTTTCAGGATATTAAAATTTCCTTTAGCGCTACTGAGTGCAATTCAGATGATATGGAATTTTCTTTTTCTATTCTGAACTTCTCACTACCCTGGCAAGGTCTAATGGAAGTTTTAGCACTGATGTATACAGTTTTATATGCACTAAATAGGTCGAATCGATGCCTTGTTCATGTATTGCAAATAGCGCATGTATTGTTGAAAGTGAGTCAGAACCCTTCCCATAATCTATGAATGCAGGGCAAATGACTTCTTTTAGGGCCAGACTCATCTTGATTAAAATTCATTTTTTCTGTGTGTCTTTCTATGCTTTATAGAGCTCATCTCTATAAAGCATAGAAAGACACACAGAAAAAATTGTATGTCTCCTTTCATGCGAACTGGTGTAGCAATAGCATTGTTCCAGTTTTGCAGAATTACCCGCTTATGCAGATATTCAGTAAATAATTTCGCAGGTAAGTTCCCGTTGTCTAACTTTTCCTCAAGTCTTAACGATTTTCTGAAGTACTATTTTCTTCTTGTGCTTTTCTATCTCATATCTCAAATGGCTCTGTATACTTTGTAATCAATGGCACCACATCATTAATATTTGGGCATCGATTTTGAACAGCTGGGTGAAAAGGACAAAAACAGCATGCAAAGTTTTTGTAGAATGAACTAGCTGCAACTTTAAACGGACAGAACAACAGATGCACATGATATGATGATACCTGCTGGTTATGTTCACTCGTTGCAGATACAGTGCAGATGCAACTTGTTAAATACTACCTTATTTAACTGGTTTGCACTCGTCCTGAAACTACACTCAGACTGGTGGCACATGCGTAATGTTATAACTAGGGGAAGACCAAGGAAGAGGTTGCTTGGCTAGCAAATAAGTATCCAATGCCTCTAGTAGAAACAAAATATATTGTTGAGGCCCAGCGTCCTCCAGTTAAGTTACTGTAGATCGCTGACAATCTTAAATCAAAGATAAATATACCACACACCAGAATTCACATAGTCTGGCTTCAGGCCAGTAATTCCCAATGATCTTCATCTAACGTAAATCTGACTAACTAGCCATCCCAGTGGTAAACGATATGAAATATGCTGCTTTCTCCCAGGATTTTATAAACAAAACGCCAGGATAGTTCTGGTACTGCTTAGTGCCAAAACCCTCAAGATTCTCTATTACTATAAAAATTACACTCAAAATCATGACCAGAAGGCCACTTGCGATTATGTACCACGACACCACCTATGTGCACAGTAACATCGGAAGTGACGCCCCACTTATCAGCACCAATTTAAGAGATAAAGTAATAGCACAACCTAAGTTTTGTTCATCTGATGTAAAACATCTAAATTTGCAGTTATTGTCAAAGTCAGAATCTTAACTTGTAAACACCAATTAAAGTTACTTCCTAAGCGACTGTTCATATTTGCACTTTGTAAACATCATGTGAGCTACCAGAAGATTATGGCGGCACTGAGACTGACTAGCCGTCCATACAGGTCTGTCCTCAGCTGACACCTGCCACAATCTGCTCAAACAAGGAGCTCTGACCCCAGTTTATAACTTTTTAACAAACAATGGATCAATAGACAAGTCACTTATCGTAGTACACACAGTTATAGCATTTGAATGCTCCACATTTGTTCTTCGCCCATAAATTCTCTTGTAACCCTTCTCACAGTAGTTTTGTATTGTTCTGTCTACTTCAAAACATATTTTTCGACAAGACTACTTTTTTCTGCTATCTTTCAGAGCCAGGCTGGGTCCATAAAAAAGTGTGTTACTTCGAGCTTTTTGGAGAAGTATCCCTACGACAAGCTTACAGAATGTTGCAAATGCTTTGCTGTAGTCCGACTACAGCCCCACATTATCGGCTCACCCGGAGAATTTGCCTCTTCCTCGGCCCCACTAAACCCATCAGTACGACGACAGTCGAATATGGCCACCATGCACACCCAAGATTCTGAACCACTACTCAATTAAAACTCACATAACCAATGATCCCAACGGCAGAACTGGATGTTCGTATGCATCAAGGGATTGTCAGTTAACCCTCCTAGTACCACTGGTGTCAATATGAACCTACAACCACATTGGCAATAAATATCTGCCTTGTTTTCAAAACTACTGTTTTCAAAATATATGACTTTCTCCCTCTGAGTCAATTATATCCAGTGATGCTTTGTTTGTTGCTATATTTACAATGCATCAAAATCTGTTCATGGCTTTTGCACTGAGTACCTCTTGGATCAATATGGCAGAAACTTAAATTGTTTGTTTGTTTGTTTAATGTGGCATTTATGAAAATAGAATGATGAACATTATGTTGAACAGCTGTTAAACAAAAATCTGCAAGAGTTAAAATAATATTTCCTGCTTATTTTTGTACCTATTGTTAGGGTTTCTTGCATCCTCTGTTGTTGTACCCTTTCTAGTACCACTAGGATCAATATGACCCTATAAGGACATTGGAAGACCATATCTTCCTTGTTTCCACAGCTATTCTTTTCCAAAACATGTGGCTTTCTCTCTGTGTGTCAATTGTATCCAATAATGTTTTGTTCTGTTTTATATTTCCAACATATTAAAAGTTAGTCATTTTTTGCACAGAGTACCACTGGGGTCGATATGACCCCAATCTGAGTTTCTTTTTGTTTCTTGAAGGTAATATTTATGAAAATAGGATTATTGCTGTTACACTGAGTAACTGTGTAATTTATGCATATAACTAAAATTTAAATTTTCACGTATTATCCAAGAGCATAAGCGATATATCGATTACAAAGATGTACATGTGAAAGAACACTGCGAGGCAGCAGTCGATGATGCAGAGTGTGTATAACAAAGAGCTTATGTTACGTCACACAGAATAGGCAGGAATAACAGGGATTGCACGTCAGCGGCTGGCAGTGTCTCTTGCTATGCTCCTGAGTAGGCAGTGGCTTAGTATTAAATATTCTGTGTAATAATTTCAGTTTTGTGTATTAATGATTTATGGAAGAAATAAGATTTGAAGTAAAATTAATTAAGAAACTGCTACAAATATTATTACGAAATTTTGATAAAGAATCTTTCTACATATTGTTACATCAATCTACATTACAATAAGATAATCAGTATTCACGTATTTATGTGCTTTTGCTATAGAACGAATTTGAATGAGACCATCTTTGTATGTAACCCCAAGTCTTTCATTGTAATTTTTTGTAAAGGTCATTTGTTTGTGTAAATGTAATTTTTATGAAATGACTTAACAACTGCAAGTCAGTTTCACAAAATACTAAGATTTTCAAGTAAAGCCTAGTTTACATAACGACACTAGGTTGCAGGCAACTGCGCTACCGGCCACTGCACATACGTGCCACACGTTTGCACAACTCGTCGCTGAAACTAAACAGTTTCGGCGTGTTCCAACTTTGGCAATACTATTTGCGTGGGTTTTGAGTTTATGTGTGTTCGTAGAGTGTAGACAAACTGAAATATGAAGTTGGGAACGGAGAATAATGTTCACTTTTTGGATATCTATGCTTTGCATAGGTGTTTGTGGGATTTCAGTGATGCTGATTACAAAAATAAGCAAAATATTGCTGCTCTTGAGACCATCACCTGCGATCAGAACATAAATAGTTTGACAATATCTGAGCTGCAGGGCAAAATTTATTGAATTAGGAGCACATATACAACTGAATTAAGAAAAGTACAAGCAAAGGTGATTCTAGCTGTAGAAATTATCTACAAGACTAAAATCCCATCGTTGGAATTCACCGACACTTTATTTAAGGAGTGTTGTTGACAGGAGGGAAGGCTACGCAGATCAAGAAGATAATTCTTTATTCAATATTCATCCACTTAAAACGTCGCAGCAGTGCTCCCCAGTCACATATGTTTGAATTTTGAAATATTGCCACTGTACAGATGTATCTTCAAGAGAGTAGTTTTCAAACCATTCTCTTCTTAATGGAGCCTGCTTCGAATAATTACTGCTGTTATTGTTAATAACTTTACTGTTGATAAGTACTGGTGTTAATGAAAAAGCGTCATCACCAACTAAAACCGCATCTTACAACATGAAGAGTGTGCTGATTGTAATGCATGAAATGTGATATGTAATTTCAGTTCTGACGACAGTGCTTCATGCATTACAATATTTTTATTCCTTATCGCATAATTAACTCTATTTAGAAGAAGTGTTAACAGGTCTGGTGACATTCTAAGATAATTAAAAGAACTTCTTGGGTCTTCCCTTACAAATTATTTCAGCAAGGATGCTGAGCAACCGAGCTGACGTCTTTTCTTCATCCAGTCATGAATCGAAACACGTTTCTTATTTTTCTTCTTATGCAGCGATTCCACGCAACAAGCTTTAACTCCATCACAATTCGCGCGACGTGCAGCTGTCAAAACATTCATTTCAGACACGACTCAGGAGCCGCGTAGGGTTAGCCGATCGGTCTAGGGCGCTGCAGTCATGTACTGTGCGGCTGGTTCCAACGGAGGTTCGAGTCCTCCCTCGGGCATGGCTGTGTGTGTTTGTCCTTAAGATAATTTAGGTTAAGTAGTATGTAAGCTTCAGGACTGATGACCTTAGCAGTTAAGTCCCATAAGATTTCACACACTTTTGTACCTGGCGCGTCAACGTCCGAGGGCTTCTCCGTGCCAGGTACATATAGTCTGCGGCCGCGAGCTCGCCTCCAGTTCACCACCGGCAGTGGAGGGTGAAGCTTTGACAATGCCAGCCACTCGTGCTGGCGAAACGTCAGAAAATCATTAGATGAACGTCGGCCAAAGAACCCGAGACAGAAGCCAATAGGCAGTTTGTCAACAAGTGGCCACGAAAGCCTTAACAATTTTGTACTCTCAGGTATTCGATAACTTTCCCAGAACAATGACTGGATTTGTATATGAATTTCACGTAAAACCTCATGGCACATGTAAAGCTAAGCATTATTCATTCCTTTCATATACAGATATCAGGTAAAGGAAGAGCTTGAAGCGATGCTTAAACATGGCATTATCGAGCCAGCTGTTAGTCAATACATCAATCCATTACACATTGTTAATAAAAAAGATGGCTCACTAGAACTTGTTACGGACTCGCGCCTAGTTAATGATATCATCATCACTGAAACTGATTGTCCATAGACATTAGAAGAACTTCTGCAGAAATTCGAGTATAGATCTCAGACATGGTTTTTGACAGATTCAGTTGCACACTAACTACAGAAAGTACATGGCATTCCTTTGCTTTGGCAATTGTTACCAGTTCTGTAAATTACCATTTCGATTGACAATTTCTTCCGCTGCCTTCATTTGAACCATAGTACAATACTTCCACAAGGACTGAAAGATAGAATCACAAAGTATAGTGACGACATTCCCATCGCTGAACCCAGTTGGCCTGAACACAATATTCTTCATGTATTACTACAAACATTTTTCAAATAGGGTTTAACAATCAATCTTAGAAAATCTCATTTCAGTCAAGCATCAAACAACTTACTTGGACATGCTATTTCGGCTGACGGCATTGCGCCCGATTCCGAAAAACTTCAGGCTATACATGACATCACGGTACCCGCTAATAAAAAACAACTTCGCAGTTTTCTCGATCTTATAAATTTATTTGTAAATTTATCCACTATTCTGCTTTGGATATTCCAAGATTCTGACAGTTGACTGGTAAAAACACTGTTTGGTAATGGGACGAGCAAACACTTTCTGAATTCCCTGAATCTTAAACATGCTTTACTTACAGCACTGGTTTATCACATCCAGACCCTACCAAGAATTTTTCAATTGCCACAAATAGTTCCAACACAGCAATTGGTGAACATATTTTTCAAGAAATACAAAAAGAAGGTAAGACAGCAATCAAGAACACTGTGTTTGCTAGTCGCATTTTATCTCCAGCAGAACGTAACTACTCCATTACTGAATTAGAGACATTATGTGTTGTCTGGGCCATTACAAAATTTCGACACTTTCTAAACGGCAGATACAACTGTTTACAAAGAGCACAGAGCGATTCAATTCTTACTTCCAGCTAAATTCACGCACAATCTCCTAAGGAGACGGAAATTGTACTTCCATGAATTTGACTTCACCGTTATACATATTCCTGGTACAGAATATTGTAGCCGATGCATTATCCTGTTCTCTTTCCAACAGACAGCAAGACATCACAGTAAACTTTTGTCAAACGAATTTCAGCTTCTTATATGTGCAAAAGGTAACATTTCAAAATTTTATCTCTTCTTCATTGCAGGATATAGCCAAGGAACAGGACCAATACTGTATTTGGAAAGAGATCTAATTCCTTTGGTACAACAGAAATAATGCAAGAATCAGCTACAACTGCATAGTTTGTAATAGTATTCTCTTTCGCCATTCTCGCCCTGACAGCGAGAAATCGTTATTATGCATCCCAGAAGAGTTGGCTGATAAATTAATTTGGTATATGCATCTAAGCTACGCTGGTTCCCGAAAATGGTTTCTTATTCTCAGGCAGAACTGCTATTTCAGTAACATGGGGAAACACATACGTCGAGTTTTGGCAATACGTAACATTTGTCAAAAAGCAAAGTCATCCACTACATCTCAGATTGCTCCACTGTGTCCTATTGTTCCCATTAAATTACACCACATTGCAGCTGTTGATATTTTTGGATCCAGTCCAAGGACGAACAGAGGATTTTGTTATATTTTTTGTCGACTAAAGGTAAAAGTCGATGTAGCAAATTTGAACTTCTTTGTTGAGGACATTACAGAATTCATAGTTTACTACACCCAAATGTTTGTATTGAAACGTTACAAACAAGGAAGTCCACAGACGACCATGATGTTTCTAATGTAAAAAAATTCATTGAGCAAACTTCATCTTTTCTCCCTTTTATGATGCACTAGTTAGCATAAGTGTCACAAATCGACATAACATTTTTTACACTTACATAGATTTTCTACCTTCACATTTTTTGCACTATGTCTTATGCCATTAACATGTATTATCCATTTTCTATGTCATTTTGGTATGTTACTATGCCCTTACTTGCATTATTTTATGTGTGTTTAAGACCATTTATCACATTGTAATTTTTATTAATGCTGTACACTCATCCTCATCATTCTTGTTCCAGACTTTGATGTGTTGCGTAATTATAGCAACTGAGATATTATGCCTTTATTAAGCTCTAAATTCACGCATGGATCGCCATGTCAATGAAAATAAGTAACTAAGACAGAAACCCTGGAATATAAAACAAACAAAATGGTGCACAAATAATTCCTTTTAAGAACTAATATTTTTTCTCCATGACTTGCAGGAAAAAAATACAAAGATAAAACATGTGGACAGAAAGACAAAGAGATCAGTTTATTGTATCTTATATACAGGGAGATGCTGGACTTTGGGCAAATGAGGCAATGGATAGGTGTCACAATACTGAGCAATTTGAAAGGGTTCTTTTAGGCAAGCATTGGTCACCGAATATTCAGGAGAGATTAACAAATGAAATGTCCAGAAAAGTATAATCCCAGACACTGTAGTCTAAGGAAGTATTTTGAGAAATACATTAGTAAGACCAGGCACTGGGATGAGCCAATGGCTAGTAAAGATGTGATCCAGCTGTTAAAGTTGTGGCTGCCCAGACATATCAAATATAAGTTAATTAATGCTGACGAGGAAGATTTACACAAATCAGTATTAGACAATATTGATTTGGCAGTAGAGGAGATGAAGGCAGAAGAAAATGATACAAATCGTTCGTCTTCTCCTCAGAAAAATGGCAATAGAAATAACAAATAAGGCCACAATAATAAAAATGGTAAAGGTTATGATCAGCCAACCAGTAATGGAAGGCAAGCTAATGGTGCTGGTTTTCCACAACCGAATAGAAAAAGAAAGTGGGATGACACGACCCTACACCCGATACCAAAGCAATTCAAAGTGGCGAAATAGCAATAGTAACAACCGAAACCAGTGGAAGAGTAATTTCTTGCCACTGTGGAGTCCAAACACAGGTCTGCCACCAGGACCGAAGAGGGAACGAAGAAATGAAAATCACGGAGAAAATGTAAATCAGCAACATTGGCCAGCGCAGTAATCCAGTGTTACAGTGTTAGGATACTGGAGGTGTCAGACAGCAACCTTCAAGGCCCCTCCCAGACAACAAACTAGTTCCAACCGCAAATAAGCTCCCTATTGTTGATCGGCGGGCGAAGTGGGGCCACACCAAAACTGACTCCAGAAACCATTGACCTGCTGCAGTATAATGATGATATCGCAATGCAGGATGAATTACACTCCTGGAAATGGAAAAAAGAACACATTGACACCGGTGTGTCAGACCCACCATACTTGCTCCGGACACTGCGAGAGGGCTGTACAAGCAATGATCACACGCACGGCACAGCGGACACACCAGGAACCGCGGTGTTGGCCGTCGAATGGCGCTAGCTGCGCAGCATTTGTGCACCGCCGCCGTCAGTGTCAGCCAGTTTGCCGTGGCATACGGAGCTCCATCGCAGTCTTTAACACTGGTAGCATGCCGCGACAGCGTGAACCGTATGTGCAGTTGACGGACTTTGAGCGAGGGCGTATAGTGGGCATGCGGGAGGCCGGGTGGACGTACCGCCGAATTGCTCAACACGTGGGGCGTGAGGTCTCCACAGTACATCGATGTTGTCGCCAGTGGTCGGCGGAAAGTGCACGTGCCCGTCGACCTGGGACCGGACCGCAGCGACGCACGGATGCACGCCAAGACCGTAGGATCCTATGCAGTGCCGTAGGGGACCGCACCGCCACTTCCCAGCAAATTAGGGACACTGTTGCTCCTGGGGTATCGGCGAGGACCATTCGCAACCGTCTCCATGAAGCTGGGCTACGGTCCCGCACACCGTTAGGCCGTCTTCCGCTCACGCCCCAACATCGTGCAGCCTGCCTCCAGTGGTGTCGCGACAGGCGTGAATGGAGGGACGAATGGAGACGTGTCGTCTTCAGCGATGAGAGTCGCTTCTGCCTTGGTGCCAATGATGGTCGTATGCGTGTTTGGCGCCGTGCAGGTGAGCGCCACAATCAGGACTGCATACGACCGAGGCACACAGGGCCAACACCCGGCATCATGGTGTGGGGAGCGATCTCCTACACTGGCCGTACACCACTGGTGATCGTCGAGGGGACACTGAATATTGCACGGTACATCCAAACCGTCATCGAACCCATCGTTCTACCATTCCTAGACCGGCAAGGGAACTTGCTGTTCCAACAGGACAATGCACGTCCGCATGTATCCCGTGCCACCCAACGTGCTCTAGAAGGTGTAAGTCAACTACCCTGGCCAGCAAGATCTCCGGATCTGTCCCCCATTGAGCATGTTTGGGACTGGATGAAGCGTCGTCTCACGCGGTCTGCACATCCAGCACGAACGCTGGTCCAACTGAGGCGCCAGGTGGAAATGGCATGGCAAGCCGTTCCACAGGACTACATCCAGCATCTCTACGATCGTCTCCATGGGAGAATAGCAGCCTGCATTGCTGCGAAAGGTGGATATACACTGTACTAGTGCCGACATTGTGCATGCTCTGTTGCCTGTGTCTATGTGCCTGTGGTTCTGTCAGTGTGATCATGTGATGTATCTGACCCCAGGAATGTGTCAATAAAGTTTCCCCTTCCTGGGACAATGAATTCACGGTGTTCTTATTTCAATTTCCAGGAGTGTATTAAACTAACCTACTAAGTGCAACAGCAGCAACCTAGAACAGATATAGGCTGTGATTAAAACGCAGATAGAAGATATTCCGCTCAATGCATGCATTGATACTGGAGCGACTAGTAGTGTTCTGAGTTCAGAACTGTAAAAGCATTATGTATGACAAATAAAATACCAACTTATCCAGTACAAAACTGTCAGGTATCGGGAGCTGTTGGGGAAAACTGTCGGGTATCTGGAGCTATTGGAGCACGGGCATAAATAGTCAAATTCCAGGTGCAGGTTGACTTGAAACTTAGGGATGGAGCGTCATATGCACTTTCCTAGTAGTAAAAGGTTTATCAGTAGCTTGTATCCTTGGCTGAGACTTCCTGAGTAGCAGAAAGGCAAATATTGTATGGTGGGAGGAGAGTTGTACTGGATATGGTCAGAACGAAACACGTACATGACAAATATTGCCAGAGTATTCATATCAAATGCTGCAGATTAAATATTTTACAAGTTAACTCTGATTTAAAAGATAAGGAATACTATTATCATGAAAAGGAATAGAGAACACTACAGAAATACAGAAAATCGTTTACAAAAAGGTTATGGAATCAGATTATTTGAACAGTAGCCAGCAACATGAGCTTACTCATTTGATGTCAAATCATTTAAACTAGTTACATGGCAGTTTTGAAGTGGTTTAGACCCAAGTGTTTTAAGATTTAAATTTCTTGTTCACTTGATTTGGATGTAGCGCCCTATGAGTTCGTAATTTATGTTTTGTACACTCAGTTGAAATTGTGTGCTTGGATAGTGGTGGCGTCAGGTATTCTGGGCTTAGTCAGTTGAACTGATCTGGTGTGCACATGGTTGGGGGGTCTCTAATGTTAATGCATGTTCTGTGCTCCAGGTATCTATGCTAAACTTGATTTCTTGTAGGCATTGTACTGCTATGCACTTGCATAAGTTTCAGTCTGGCTGCGTCTTGTGATCCGTGTTTTGCACACCAGCAGTCTGTTGGTGCACTGTTTGACCCCATGACGACTGTCGAGTGGTCATACTAGTGAGGCATTAATTATGGCTATTGTGTGTGATGGTGTTATTCGAGCCCACTCTATGCACAGAATTCATTTACAAGATAAGTTGTATTCATTGTGAACTATCCCTCAAAATTTTTGACACAATTAGGAAGTGTTCACTTTAATAGCTTGTGCTCTCCAAGTAGTCACTAAGTTCTATGTTAAAGAATTCGATTTTGTACAAGTATGTTACCATATCTTCGAGTTGCATATTGAGATTGGTATATTGTTTGCTGTTACTTTATATTCCTAAAAGTAAAAACGTTCATATGTTAATGCCTCCTAAAAATGTTGGTGACACAAAGAATTTCACTCATGGTATTCAGTAAGAGTATGGGGGTCTCTTGACTCTGCTAATGGCGACTGTCACATATTGTTTAAATTATTTTAAGAAGCAGGTATTGTGATCCCCTCATTTTCCTGGATCTAATTTTATCCTTTAATGTCATCATCTTGTTATTTCTAGGGTCAAATTATTATTAGTGTGATTGCTGTCCCTTAGCGCTTTTTGTCTGTTGTAAATAAATTTTGAGAATTATCATTTTTCATTGAACCCTTTGTTAATTGCCAAAGTTGTTGTTAACTGCTTGATATGAAAAGAAGTGTTACTGAGCTCTTGCTCGCTAAGGGATTCTTGTTAAAATCATTCAAACAAATTTTGAAGTTCCTTTAAATTAAATTATATCCATTGTTTTTCTATTTGAAAGTTTGTGAACTCTTGTTGTTTGAGTTTAGAGAACCTGTATATTTTCATATATAGTTCACTTTTTGTGCTTGTGCTTGCCAAGGGAGGAAATTTTGCTGTTAGTCCGCGTTTTGTGCTCACAGGAGAAATTATAGACAGTGTAGAAGCAGGAATTCGCAGTGTGGATTCTGTAACAGCTGAAGAAATCCGTCTAGAAACAGTAAGAATATTAGCCAATGCAAAACCGCCGAAAAGTAATATAACTGTGGGTGAGAGAAGAGCTTTAAAACTCCTGAATGACAACGATAGTATTTTGGTTCTCCCAGCTGGCAAAGGAAGCGCAACGGTGGTTATGGATGTGGCCGACTATCGGAGTAAAATTACTGATCTACTGGGTCCGCAAGCATATAGGAAGCTGAATAAAGACCCCACTAACAGCGTTCTCAGAACTGTGTCGCAGTTAATAAAGAAGTCCTCCATTGAAGAGAGTGTACAGAAAGGTCCCTGCAATTCGGTTGCACTACCACCGAGGCTTTATGGATTGCCCAAAATTCATAAAGAAAATGTGCCGTTAAGACCGATACTAAGTGCCATTGGTTCGCCCACCTACTCGTTAGCCAAGTTCTTGACTGCACTGCTAAAACCACATGTGGGCCGTTCGGACTCTTATATAAAGAATTCGACACATTTCATCAGCAGATTGAATGGCATAGTGGTCCGGCCGGAGGACATATTGGTCAGCTTCGATGTGGTATCGCTGTTTACCATGGTTCCACTTAATGATGTATTGGAACAGCTGGATCGAATTTTTCCCGCCGATATTTCAGAACTGTTTAAGTGTTGTTTGACGACCACATACTTCAAGTGTAATGAAGAGTTTTATGAGCAAACGGATGGCGTGGCTATGGGAAGCCCCCTAAGTCCCGTAATTGCAAACTTCTTTATGGAGAAATTCGAAGAACAGGCCTTAGGTACTGCCAGCAAAAAGCCAAATGTATGGCTCCGATACGTGGATGACACGTTTGTGCTGTGGAGACATGGTAGGGAGGAACTAAGCCGGTTCCACGAACATCTGAACAGTATAAACTCGAGAATTCAGTTTACAATGGAGGAGGAGGTAGATGGCAAGTTACATTTCCTCGATGTGCTTGTTTTTAGAAACGAAAATGGTAGTTTGGGCCACTCAGTATACCGCAAACCCACGCACACGGACCGTTATTTGCACCGGGATTCGAACCACCACCCACAACAGAAGCGGGGTGTTATCAAGACGTTAGCGGACAGAGCTAGAAATATTTGTGAACCTGAGTTGCTCGACGCTGAGATGGAACATCTCCACAATGCACTAATGAAGAACGGATATTCGTCCGCCGAAATAAAACGTGCGTTGAGGCACCCACGCAGAAATCATACTGACGTACAGCCTACTGCAAAATCTAAGGTTTTCCTGCCGTTTGTTAATGTAATGTAACGGAAAGAATAGGGAGGATCTTGACGAAGCGGAATATTACCGTAATTTACAAGCCCACCAGGAAGATACAGGAATACCTTAAGCCTGCCAAGGACGCTCGCAAACCACTGGAAAAAGCTGGAGTGTAAAGGATCCCATGCAGCTGTGGTGATGTTTATGTGGGTACCACTAAAAGAACTGTTTATAAACGTTTGGAAGAGCATAAGGGAAATTGCAGAAGAGGAGAAACGGAACGATCAGCTGTTGCGGAGCATGCTTTCCAGCCAGGGAACCACAATATTCGTTTCGAGGAGACGCAAGTAGAAGCTGCCACAAGCGGATATTACGAAAGGCTCTACAGGGAGGCAATCGAAATCGCTAAACACCCTAATAATTTCAACCGTAAGGAGGAGGGTGTGAAATTAAACGGCATATGGATGCCGGTGTTAAAGAAGATGTGTACCACCTGCCCACTACTGGGTGATGGCTACGGCGATCGACGGCGACGGACAGCGGCCAATTGCACTGACGTTTTAAAACACGTGACGTCACGCCGCAGCGTGGGAGCGCGCGGACACGGAATTTAGCGGCAGTCAGTAGCGAACCAGTGGGTGTGTTGGACCTTCCATTGAGCTACGGACCCCCTTGAAGATGTCTCCCGCAGTCGGAGACGAAACGTTGGGAATCGACACAGAATTCATCAACCAACCACGGCATAACAGCCCAGATAATTATAATGGACATGATTAAACTTATAATTCATGCACAATAATTTTAAAACACAAATTTTCACACCACGTCTTATTTCATCAGAATTCTGAATTTGTTGTCCATTATAGTACAACTCGCTTGAACCAAGAAATTAAGCCAGTTTATCTGGAATATTTTTACCAAGTAAATCAAATACAAATTTTCATTATTATTCTTATAACAACAAATCCAATGAGTACCATGATGATCAGAGGTATCTAAATTAACTATTACGCATTCTAAATCCTTTGCTTCATTAGGTAATTCATCAATAATAAAAATGCCATGAAATGATTAATTTTTAATTGTTTAACTAACTCTTCAAAGTCAATATTGGATAAAGTATTATTATAGTTTTTGATTATTTTTTCGAAACTTATTTGCTTTTTTTAGTCTGAAACCCACTTTTTTGTCCATTGCTTCATTATGTCTTTTCTGTTCTGCCAATTCTGCATTGGCATTTTTCTTGTTTATTACCACATTTGCGACAGTTGCAGAAGCACCAGCAAGTGAACCAATAGTTGCTAAATATGGGAATGCAGCTAATAGTAAACAAAGAAATCTGGCTTTGTGTTGTGTTAGTCCTTTTCCTTCTTTCTTTTTTGTTAGATATTAAATTATCTTTTTCACAACAAGAATACCTAATGTAATAAGTAAATTTCCGCCAGTTTTTTCTCTTTCTTCCTTTTTTATGCATCAGATAAAAATGGTTCAATACTATGAACCTGTTCATCATTTAATTGAACTTTAATTGACTTTAGTTTAGTCTTGACACTTGGTAGCAAAATATAATCAACTGAAATGTTCTTGTTTTATATAGATAAAAATTTATAAGGATTAATAATTTGATAATCACTATCAATTTTCGTCTAGTTCAGTACCCATACTAATTTTCGTTTTCTGTACATTATTCCTCTAACTGCAGTTGCAGCTATTTTTCTCCTAATGAAGGATCACTTGTATGCACTCTTTCTTTTGTAGGTAATTGAAGTTCTCTATCACTTGATGTCTAGATTCTAATTATTTATGATCATGATAAGCAATATAATGTTTCTTATAAGCTTAGTCTAAGTTATTTTTTCCTGGATCACCACATACTACTCTTGCTTCTAATTTAGTAAAAGGTCTGCAGTATGAATATCCTGGTAGAAGCATGTCTGGCATTAGTAAATTATTTAAAGAAACAATTACTAATCCTTTACCATGTTTTTCACTTTTCTAAAAAGTGTGTGGTAAATAATTCAAAAATCTAATCAAATATAGAATTCCTTTGGGATTGTCAAATATAAAATAACTAAATTTGATTGTTAACATTTGCAGTATTCCTACTATTTCATTATGATAATTTTTATTTCCAGCTAATTCTTCACCATGGATTACTGTTAACCTGTAAATTAAATCTCTAACATCATTCATCCAAATATATTCAACTGGTTTTTCAGAATTTTTTTTTTACTAAACCTTTACCCATTTTATCAGGTGAACTTATTTCTGAATAATCTGAAGAATTACTAGTTGATCTTCTCAAGTTTGGAAAATAGTCATCAATAATTCCTTTTATCAAATATTTATATTTTCTAACTCTACTCGATTTTATTTTATTTGGGTTACTGTCAGAATATAATACTCCTCATTGATATATCTGCATAATTAGATAAATCAACACCATCAAATGTTTCATCCATATCATCTATCGTAATTTGTTTTTCAGTTAAAAGACTCATTAATCCATCCATTTCTTCATATGTCTTTTCGCCAATAATTAATTTATCTCCAATGAATTCAACTGGTAATTTATAAGCATAATTATATATACCAACAGTTCTCGTTCCAAAAACTTCAACTTTACTGTGATTAATATACTTTAACATTCTTTCACTATAATTTATTTTTTAGCATCATTCTCTTACCTTTTACTGCTGTCTTTAGACTATATAATTTACTTTTTAACAGCACCTTTTTTACTTCATATTTATTCAGCACAGCTCGTATTTCTGATTCACTTAATGTTTGTATAGTCATATTCGCCAATGTCATATTCAGACCGGTCGTCATTTGTTTTTCAGTATCTCTATTTTCTTCAATAGCTTTTAACACATTATCACCTAATCCTTCGATACCTTGTTTTACTTGTTCAATTGCATTATCAGTAACTTCTTGTTCTTTTTTATATTTTTCATATTCTGTTCATGGTTGTTTTTTTCCAAAGCTTGAACTGTTCTTTGAATTCTTCAGCTTTCTTTTTATTTCGTTAAGTTTTTTAGCGACTTCTGCATCATATTTTGCGAACATTTCTTAGTGATGAAAAACATTAATAAATCATTTTTAATGACTAATGTTTTGTTTATACTTAGCATTTATGATTATGTTTAACATTTATGTTGTTATGAAATTCTGTATTTTATTTCTGAACTTACCTTCAGTTGGTTCTCTAGTCATGTATATCATAAAAAATCCAAATTGATCATTCTAACATTTACTTCAAAATTTCTTTAAAATCATAAAACTTTAAACTACCAACAACAACTCATGATAAATATTATTTATATTTGTGTCATCTTGTCCGAAAATATTTAAGGAAATACGATTATCTCTGACTGTTTCGGTATTTTTAAATAAGTTTGAGTGAAATAAAAACAATATATTCCTTTATATCTTCCTCTAGCAAAATATTCTCTAAATATACCTTGATTTTAGAGAATGAAATCATCAAATACTACTAGTGAATTATCTAAACATCGATCTAATTGAATAATTTCATTATTAATTTCGATTAAACTAACAATTTTTTTAAATTTTATCTTCAATTTTTTCACATCTTTTCATAAATTTTTGATATTTTGGATGACATAAACTTTTTGAATAAACATACAAATGCTGAATTCTATTCAAAATCAAACCCCCTGGAGATAGAATATAGTTGTCCATCAAAAACTTGTTTTTCCACAATAATTTCCTACAGTTACACATCGAATATGATTTGGCAAGCGTTTACCATGTTATTTTTTATTTATTTTCTGGTTCAAATGGCTCTGAGCACTATGGAACCTAACATCTGAGGTCATCAGTCCCCCAGAACTTAGAACTACTTAAACCTAACTAACCTAAGGACATCACACACATGCCTGAGACAGGATTGGAACCTGCGACCGTAGCGTTCGTGTGGTTCCAGACTGAAGCTCCTAGAACCACTCGGCCACTCTGACCAGCTTATTTTCTGGAATTCTTATATTTCGCCCGCAATCTGCCATTTATTTAATAAATTTCGTTAACAGAAAATGGGATATAGCACATTATATCTTTAAAAAAAGATTAACCGGTCCAATAAGAGAAACTTATAATAGTGTTTCACTCTTTCGTTTTATTCGATGTTTTAACTACAAATATTGTATCAAAAAATAATAAACTTTACATTGATGTAAAAAGAATAGAAATTTCTGTTGGACAGCATAGTTTAAAACCTTAGAAAAATTTATTCATTCGAAGAGTCAAAATATACATATTAAAGCAGATGAAATTTTAGATAGAGTTGTTATTGAAAGTGTTGTAAAATTATATGTGGATGTAAAAGATAGTACTGGTAGTATATTAGGATTTAATAACGAAATTATTGAAGCTAATAAGAACTGTTATGAAAGATGTTCCTAAAATTATTGCATTCGAATTAATTAATATAAATTTTAATTTGGTTAATGGAATGATTGTTAAACATACTGATCATTTTCATAGGGACTCTAATGTTATTGCTTGATTTAAACCAAATGCTGAATTTGGAAGACCAATAATTTATGAACCACATTATCCTGTAGATAGTATTTTTGATTATCTTCAAAATATAAAAATTACTGTAACCAATGAAAATGATACTCTGATTGACTTTAATTGTGCTTATGTAACAGTTGTTTTAAAAATGTCTTAATAAAATTATCCTTAATATATCACGAACTAAATTGGGAGTTATTAGTTTTACTCATTCCTTGTTAATGAGAAAACACAAAATAATTTAAATGTACTGTAATTGAAGTAAATATTGGAGATGGATGGCTTCATCTGAATCATGCAAAATTATACATGAATATTAGAACTGTTGCAGCTAATTTAGACGGATCAGAATCAGATTATCCAACATATGATGGAAAATTCGATGAAAAATTAATTGATAATTATGTAGCAAAACCGTTTGATTTTGTGACCATAAAGATAGGAAATAATATCCAGAATTAAACATCCTTGTTTTCATCAACTGCTATGTTATATTTTTCTTCCTCTGTTACTGATAAAATAAGCTTGGAAGGGCACAGTCTTAATAATGGAAAAATAAAAAGTAAGAAAAACGAAGTTCTTCATCCATTATCAATGCCAGACAGATTTTTTTAAAGATTATAAAGGAATTATGTGGGAAGCAGATTTAATAGTAATTTTTACTAGGTCTTCTAGTCCTGGAGATGCAATTCTTAGAGGGCCTGATGATAATGATGCTGGAGACGCAATTAATACACACTTCATAAGGAAGGAAAAACTATAATAGAATCAGTGGACTGTAATAGAATCAATGGACAAATTGTTAAATATGAACCAAATTATGAGTTAGAACAACGAGAAAATAGTTCGAAAAATCCAAAATTCCAATATCTTTTTATGAACTACAAACTGTAGAAGTTGCAGGATTGAATGGCAAGAAAAATTTCGAACTAGATATCACAAATAACTTAGTGAAATTTGATAAGCCATAGATCGTATTTGTTACACTTCACACAAATCGTAAAAATAATCAGTTACTTGACTCTTCATTATTCGACCACGTTAATCTAGAGAATTTATACTTGAAGAATAGAAGAAACTAAATTTTCCCCACGAGATATGTGGAATATTAATTCTCAAAATAATTTTCTCAAAGCAACTGACACATTTCTCAATTGTAAACGTGTCACCTTCTCATATCAGACACTAGCATAACTCCATGTAACTTCATAATGAGCTATCGTGTCTCTGTGATTAACACGAGTCACAGAAAGAATACTGCATCTTCACAGAAAATGACTACAAAACTTTGAACAACCCTCAATGAAAATATTCCTACAGGTACTTTAGCATATGTAACAATATATGGCAAGAAAAATTTAACTTATGGTGCACAGCACAGAATACTTACTGAAAAATTTTAAATATATAAATGAATAAAAAATTTGAAAAAGATACAGAAATCTTAACAACTTGTTTGCATTTCATTTAGAAGTATTTTCAGAAATAAAGAGAAAATAAAAACTGAAAAAATTAGAATGTTAACATTTTGAATGAACTTAATGATACTTATTTCATTCAGAGAAAATTTTTTGAAAATTTTACTTTTCCTATTAAATTTTATGATCTTTAAATGGAAAATGTCAAACAGCTAAAACAGTGTGGTCAATGTCTAGAAAAAAAGAATATTAATGAATTTTATGAAGATAAATAACGAAAAGATGGATATCGTTGGATTTCTAAAGAAAGTCTATCGAGAAATCAGAAAATTAAAGTTACATGTGAATGTGGTAAAACTGTAAGCAAAAGCCATGCCTCAGAAAACATATACAAACAACAGATCATAAGAGCTTATTACTGGGAAAATTTTAGGTAAAGAATAGGCTTATTACAGCCACCATAATTCTTTTATTTATTTTCTTACATTCACCTTTTGAATGAAAAATTACTATTTTTGAAACTTGGTGAATGTGACACCAAATATACTCATTGTTATTAATTTTTCTGATTTAGACCAGAAGAATGGATTATATTAAATCCATTTAGTAGGTTCTAGGTAAATTTTCGTTTTCTAGTGAAAAGAACATGTGAAATGAATGATTTTCAGTAGAAAATGAAAAGTGAGCTGGAACCTACTAAATGATTCTACTTTTATTGCTATTGTCTTGTTCTTTCTAGTGGCAAATTGTTATTTGCATGAGTGCTGCCCCTTAGGGCTTGTCATCTTCTTGGAAATATTTTTTGAGAATTGTCATTATTCGTTTGACCCTTTGTTAGTTGCTAAATTGTTATTAATTGCTTAATGCAAAACGAAGTGTTACTTACTGACCTCTCATCCACTAAGGTGTTGTCGTTACAGTCATTTAAACAAATTCTGAAGTTACTTTAGATTAAAATATTGCAATGCTTCCTCAAAGCTTTATATGGTCAAACTGTTGTATTAAAATCGTAAACCTTCTCTGGGTTTACAGAACCCTCATATTTTTGTGTAAAATTCATTGTTTGTTTTAATTCTTCAACTTTTTACGAATGAATCATTTTGGGGGCAAGGAATGGTGAATGACGATCCAAAACCCAAATGTCCAGTCCTTCCACTGAAATGCTTATTGGTGACTCTCGTGCACTGGTGTTTCCTTATCACAGTGGGAAACAACTGCCCAGGGCAATCTTTGTCTTTTGTGCTTGCCGGAACAGCTTTGTTAGTCTGAAGCACTGATCTTTCACAGTTTATGACTCCTTGTAATTCCTGCAACAAGTCCCCTCCAGTAATAACACTGCGACTATATTTTGCTAAAATGACAGATTTGAAAAGCTGTGGTTTGTCACTGATTGTTGTTTTTGATTTACATATTCCTAATGGATGAACATACTTTTCATTTGCGATTTTCAGCACAATCACTTTTGCATTTTCTTTAGCTGATGATGATAAGCATCTGAGATTAAAGAAAAGAGACTATCGCATGTACAAGTTAGTTGTAATGATGACATCAATGCAAGTCCTGAACTTTAGGTACCTGTCTTCCATGCAGGATTGTCATCAGTGGCAGCCTTTCCTCTAGAGATGATCATCTCACTTGAAGACTTGAAGAGAATGGCCTAATCTGACATGTCGAAACCCACCCTGAAATCTGTATGCAGGAAGAGTACAACAAAAGAAGTGCACTATCAAAATTTTAATTGCTAAGATGCACTGGAAGTTTTTGTTTGAAATTGTTGAAGTTATTCATTTCTGTCATAACAAACAACCGATTATGGCAGCAGTTTGTACAGTGTGTCTTACCTAGCATATGATCAGCCATGACAAGAGAGCATAGCATTGCATAATGCTAACATATGGAGTAACACAATCGAATCTGAAGTACCTAATGCATACAAAAAATGTCATGTATCATTAAACCTAAAGGTCTAAGATATCTCTCGCCTTATGTATGATAATATAGACCAGTCTTGTAGGCTAGGAAAAGTATCTTCTTAATTAGTTTGTCTTTTCATTTAGTATTAGGAGTGAAATGAAGGAATTACTGCATTTTGTGAATAGAGCCTTAAATTCCATTGAATTCTCAACATCTACTGAGTAGGCTACACGAAATCAGCTTCTCACTATCTTGTGAAAAATATTCACTATGAGAACTGTGACTGCAGTATAGTTGTAACGTTTATAATTTGGACAATACCGATCCACGAGCACAGTTTGAAGATACTTATTCAAATAAAACAATGGTTTGATTTAAATAAACCTTTTTAAACCACACCTGTGGGTCATTGTTTTGAACTATAAACGTTGTAAATCAGCTTGTGTAACTAAAAATTCATTTTTCAGTTTTATTATATGTGACTCAAGCTGTAGTCCCGTTTTGCAACCTTTCTTTGTTCTGTTAAGTATATACATTACATAAGCAAAAATTTGGTCTGCATAGCTTATGTACAGCAAATAAAGTGTTGAATAGTCAGAGTAAGTAATTAGTCATTCAAAACATCATTAAGAATATAGTAACTCCAGGTTGCAAATGACACATATCACATTTGGTGTTTCTTTAGAAGACAGACGAAAAAATCAATGTCACATTTTCATGTAAAGGCAATACCTTACAGCACTGTATGCCATATGGAGAGTGCTGCTGTAACTAAACCTAATTGCAACACAAAGAATACATTGCTAGTTGAATTCACATTTCAATTTCTGAGGTCCCAATGTACAATCTCAGCATATACCCAGGGGCAGCTAACTGAGGAATAGGTTCACCACAGGTTAACTTGGAGTGAGCATTGTATGGCGCCATTTTATTCCCCAGTTAGTTATTCCCAGAATAGCATTCATGACGAATTAAGTTGGCAACAACTGAAAAGCTCTCTGGGTATCTTCGTATACGTCATTTCATGTTTACATAGTCGTCGTCTGCAGAAATAACATATCAAATATTAGTGATAAAGATTTCCAGATTGAAAAACCTATTTGCTTGAGAACACTTCAGCGCTGGTAGATACTGTAAAGGAGTTCAAGAGTGTAGTAGAAAACACGAAAACTGCTGCAGTCTCATTTAATGAAAATATTAGTACAAATCATTTAACTAAATTGGTAGGGTACACATATATAACGATTTAACTTGAAATTAAAGTATTATATATTTGTTGTTTGACCAGTAAGAGATCTTTCTAAATTTCCAAACAAATTACTGGAAAAAATATGCAACAGCTTCAATTCACAAACAACTTGACACAGATTGACAAAAGAACTACAACAGACATACCCTTTTTTCTTCAGAAAGAAACAAATATTAATGCCCAGAAAAGCAGCAAAGGCTACAGATTAATGGCAACCCTTGGATGGAATGCACATTCCAAATTGTGTACCATGAAATACACGATTTGATAAATTGTCAACAGAAGCATGTGACAGACAGTTCGATTCAGATGCAACATTTCTACACGTGATAGCATTCTATCAAATGTAGTTGTATGTATGTGAACTGTAAGTAGGCACATAATATAGAAGCAACTGAAATGTGGTCTCCTTTGTGAAATAGTTGGTCTTGTCAGTCTCTCCAACAAACTGTGGCAACACAGACATCTTGGAGAATGATTTGACTGAAAATGCTAAAAGGTCTTACTGACTAGCTTGCTGTATTCACGACTTTGTGACAGGTGTTTTACAGAAAATAAGCTGGCTGAATTATTGCACACTATTTGTGCATTAACATTTCCAGTTATTATGCATGTATAAATCCTGTTTCTATGTTGTGATTATTAATCATATTGATTATATATATATGGGAAATAAGATGCCAACATTTACAAAAAGCCACCATTATTATTTTTATAATCCTGGGGTAGAAATGTACTATGCACATGGTAAACTGGAGGCTGGTAATGTATCTCAGCCCAAATGTTTGAGGAACAGTAACTGTTTCATAAATAATTTTATGCTTGTCCAATAATCTCTAGCAGCTATAAGTAATGTGAGAGAGAAGGGGAAGTAACTGGAGGCCTGACACCTTCGCCGAATTCTTCCTTCTTTCCTGCAGTCATCTCAGCTGAGAAGTGTCAGTTTTGTTTTCAGAATAAAAATACCTTTTCTCACATTGAAAGAATTAGCAGAGTTGCAGCTGGCACTGCTTCGAAAATAGCTTCACAAGAACCAGAGAAGGGAGAAAGAATGGCACTGGTTAAAAAATAGCATAAATCTCAAAATTAGTATCAGAAAATAAAAATTAAAACAAATTATTTCAAAATAAAATTACATTAATCTATACACATTTGTTTATTTTATTTTTATTTAATTAATTAGTGAACTGAGATACTTAGCAAAACTGTCTCTTGTGAATGTTGACCATTGTCATATACATGCTTTTATAATCGTGCTGACTGTCTCCTTGCCAATACCAATGAAATCTCCAATGGACAGATTGAAATCACCAGAGGCAAGACATTTGTGCATCTGTAGTAGATCGTTCATTGGTGGCACAGAATCATTTCTGAAAGAAAAAAAAAGAATGACATGAGACAAGTCAATCGAAATTTAAAAACTTAACTTGCCAGCCGGTACTATGATTAGTAGAGTCAGTAACTAAATATTCCTATTAGCTGAATGATAAGTACCTGTGTTCTTGTAACACAACAATAACAATTACTTTATGATAAATATGGGTGCGGTTATGTGGATAATACTAATAACTGAGAGACACAACAGCTATCTGCTATAGCTTGCTACAAAAAAAAAAAAAAAAAAAAAAAACCTCTTGTTAATTTCGCTGTGGTAAACTTAGCTTGAATAAGCACAAATAATTTATATGTTTGAGGGAATAATACTAGCTACCTGCCAAGTTAGCCAAGAGCGCTAATGCGCTGCATCCTGGACTCGTGTAGGCACGCTGGCCCTGGATCGAATCTGCCCAGCAGATTACTGACATCGGCCGATGTGCCGGCCAGCCTGGATGTGGTATTTAGGTAGTTTTCCACATCCCACAGGGTGAATACTGGCAGGTCTCCATGCTCCACCTCAGTTACACGACTCGCATACATCTGACCATGTTCGCACTATTTCATGGATTACACTAGATGCAGACAGCTGGGGTACACTAATTCCGTTCCAGGGGGTATGGGGTGGCAGCAGGAAGGGAATCTGGCCATCGCTTAAAATTAACCTTGCCAACTCCATCCTAACCATGCCGACCCTGCGCAACTGTGGGACAAGACAACAACAAAAGAAAGAAAGATGGGAATAATGTTATGTGGTGGACGATTTGTTTTGTTGCTCTGAAGCACTCACTAAAAGATGGAATGTTGTTGTCCCAGTGGGAGATAAGAGTTAACAATATTTTCTGATATGGATATGGCTGAGTAAACTCGGGGCATTAATGCACTATCAAACTTTTTGTTACATTAAACCATTATAATACGTCATTAATTTCTGAGCAATGGCACTTCATACAAGTACAATATAAGGGGAAACGGAAGAGTACGATTCCACCAGTCTGCTTTGACCCATGATGTAAAGGTGTTGTGGTGTGTGACGTCATTAGGACGTGGAGTTTATGAGTTGGTTGTGTTTGTAGATGTCGTCTTGTTGTGTTTGATGGCGACCTCTGAGTGAATATGTGTGTGTGTGTGTGTGTGTGTGTGTGTGTGTGTGTGTGTGTGTGTGTGTGTGTGTGTTCACAGTGGCGAAATTTGTTGGTGGTAAGTAATTGTTTTTTGGGTCTATTTTTTGCGAGTTGTAATGTTTTGTATTGAATGTTTTTTAATTTACGTAATGATCTTATACTTTTGGATTTTTGAGGTGTGGTTTTGGTTTTGTTTTTTGTAGTTGTAAGTGTTGGTTTTTCAGTATCAGTAGTTATGGTTGACCTATACAGGTAAAGGGAAATGGCCTATTCCAGTTTCCATAGTTTTATATGCAGGTATTGGTGTTTTGGTTTCGTGAGCTGTGGTCAAGGGAAATGTCTGATTCCAATATTTGTAGTTTTTGCTGTAGGTGTTGGTGTTATGGTATCGTCAGCTGCGGTTGAGCTATATAGGTCAAGGGAAGTGTCCAATTTCTATAGATTTTTTTCATAATTTTGTGTGTTTTGGTATTGTGGTGTGTTTTTTTACTATTATAGTTAGCTTGTCCCCTCACTAAAAGATCCAAATTTCCTGTGGTTGTCCCGTTAATTTGACTGCATTTTTGGAGGGATATGTTATTGTCTTATTTAAACGTATTTTCGTGTTTGTTGACGCCATGGGTAAAAAAAGATGGGTGGAATCGGACACTTCTTTAATCCCAATATAAGATATTTCAGTTTAAGTTATCTTCAACTAGCTACAGTTTGACATAAAGGACACTGAAAATAATTTGATATTCAAGGAAAGTTAAAAACACACCATTCCAGGCACTCCTTCCACATTGTAAAACTATGCAGATTCAATAACTAGACTCCTTTTCTGTCCTGATAATATACATATATAGCTATTACAATTTGTGGTAAATACTGGTAGGCTTATGGGGATAATAATAACAACTGAGAAACGCAGCAGCTATATTATATACCTGGAGAAGCATCACCTTTAAAAAACAGAGAGAGAGAGAGAGAGAGAGAGAGAGAGAGAGAGAGAGAGAGAGAGAGAGAGAGAGGGAAAGGGAGAGGGAGAGGGAGAGGGAGAGAGAGGGGGGGGCAATGCTAACTTTGCTCTTCATCTTACTGTGTTTTTTCAGTGAATAATGGTAGGTGGAAGACAATGGTGTTGCTCTGAAGCGTTAATGGGCCTGTGATCCTGATATTTTCACAAAAGTGGAAAGTTGTTCTGACACTGCTGTTGGGCTTACAAACAGTGGCGTTCCCAATAAAAACAATATTTTCTGCTTTTGATGAAATGTGGCTGAGTGAAACTGGGACACTACTGTTTTATCAAAACGTTTTGCAATATGAAAAATCGATGCTTTGTCTAAAACAAAAACCTGTTAACACAAACAGTACACACAACTAGCGTTTTTTTTCGATTTGGTTCAGTCTGATATGGCACTGCTAAACACTGCGACACAGTCGTTTCCACTATTACAGCATTTGTAACACACATAAGATAAACAAGATTATTTTTTGCACGAATCGTCATTCTAATGCCACATAACACGAAAGTACTGAAATCAAACGCATATTATTGCAAATAAACTGTATTACTTAAGAAAACAGACAAACAGTCTCACCTGTCATATGCTCCAGTTTCTCACGTACAAGATTGAAAAGATGAAATACAGCATTCTATGATAAGCGAAATATTGACATAAATTCGGAATTTGCTTCATTTTCTTCTCCTTTCTCGTCCTCATTCTCATGAACAGTTCATCCAAAATCTAGTCAATCGCTGTTTGCATCTGTCACTATTCCTGCCATCTTGAAAATTTAGTCCCCGTTTATGTTGGCTAACCGGCCAGAAATCGTCGCATAAGTTATCCCGACTCTATTCTCCAGTTAGGTATTCTTCCGGGCTCGTATAATTCTTTTCTCGCGCTTTTCCGAGAACAGAGCTTAAAACGCCTGCTATCAGCGATTGTACAGACGGCCCTGTGAGAAGTGGCTATTCGTCTTTTAGACTAAATATAAACTACCAGTATGATGTAGAATTTATACCCATGAGAGAGCATAAATCTGTTTGAGTGCCTTTCATTAAAAGTGAACAATTTGGAACTGTGGGCAATGCTGTTGTTGAATTAAGCCCGGTTCACACGCAACGATCTGTCTGCGCTGACATCGGCGCATATGTCTGTACATGCAAAAGATGGAGGATGCTAAGTTACGTGCGTCTCGCGGGCCCCGAGGAATCGCTTCATGACGTCATCAGTAAGGCTGAAAGCGTGACAGCGCTGCCTGGTGACTAGACCTGTAAACAACTCTGTTGACGTATGTGACGTCACAC
Source organism: Schistocerca serialis cubense (assembly GCF_023864345.2). Taxonomy (NCBI): domain Eukaryota; kingdom Metazoa; phylum Arthropoda; class Insecta; order Orthoptera; family Acrididae; genus Schistocerca; species Schistocerca serialis. Next base: position 419,762,083 of record NC_064638.1, read on the forward strand.
GTTGGCCACAGCGTTTATACAGACTTGCCATCAGCTGTCGTTTTGGAACGTCAAATCAATCCAGATTGTTTGAATGAAGCTTCCATTAACATAATTAAATGTAGAAAGAAGGTTTGAATGCGAATAATCTGGATTATAGTGACATGATATATCCGCAGCATAGTCAAAGTTACATATTAGAGTCGTACGTGTAACAACTGATATCAAATTATTGGTCGAAAGGCAAAACACATATTACGCATTGAGGACAATGTGTATAAATGTTTTTAACGCATTAACTGCAGCTTTCCAATGTAGGCTAACTACCACTGAGACGTTTGCAGCACGAATTTGTCTTTGAACCCATACCAGCAGTAGCAAATGCGGAAAAACAAATCAAATATGGTAAAGAATATGTAGTGGAACGCCCATTCCATTTTTCCAGTTTGTGTACGATATCTGTAAGTAATATGCATCAAAACATGTCGGATGATTGTTCATTTTCTAATATATGTTTTTTGGGGATGACCCAGTAGTTTTATTTTTTTATTATGATAAATGCATTAAATGTGGGAAAGTGCATTTAAATACGCCGCAAACAAATATTAGGCAAAGCCACACGTCTGTCTGTTATCACAACCGTTATTTCTCATTCGCTGTGTTCCACAACTGTCGACGAAATTATCGCTTTTCAACCTAATGTAGACCTCAGACTATGCTACAAATAGTTATTACTCCAGCCAAGGTTTCTAGGGAAAGGGGGGGGAAGGGGACGAAATCCAGTATAGTGCTCTAGCCCAGATATGTGCTCTTGCCCAGTGTGTGTTACCGATATGCTTAAATTTTGATCGCTGTTTTTCTGTAAACAAACAGCTATATGCCAATCACATCTCCCTGTATGTAGTTTCTCAAAAATCCAGTTTATGTGATCTTAAGATAAAAAGAGCTCAATGAGGGAATATTAATAGATCCAAGCAGTAAGCCTACTGACATCTCCAAATTGTAAGACTGCTATAAATGCAAGTCACTGATTGTCAGAGTGTATCAGTGGGACAAAACATTTGAAGTAAATCACAAAGCTTAGGTTAGTTCAACTATTACTTCTTAATGTAGTAGGCAGTCACAATTTTCTTCCATATTTTGATGTACATACATACTACACAAGCAACCAAATGGTACCTGGTGGAGGGTACCTTGTACCACTACAAATCATTTTCTTTCCTGTTCCACTCGCAAACAGAGAGAGGGAAGAAAGGCTATCTACCATTCGAACCCAGATTTCTCATGCCTTCTAAATTTCCTCAATAGTGTTGTACAAAAAGAACATTATTTTCCCTCCATGGATTCTCATTATACTCACACATAGTTTGAAACTACTGGTAACTTATATAGCATCCAGACTCTGAGTTGCTTCAATGTGTTGCTTAAATCTGATCTCGATCTCAAACATTGGAGCAGTACTCATGAATGTGTCACATAATTGTTCTATACGGGTGGTGTAAGTGATCTTCCCCTCATTTCCAGTCACAAACTATATTCATCTTCCCAGAGGAAAGAAGTAACAACCCTGAAAGCTAGAAAGGTTTTTTTTTTTTTAAGTGCTGTTTTTCTCTCATACTTTATACAAGTCATTTCATAATTTTACAATGAGTACTGTCAGCTGTTCATATAATGGTAACATTAAAATCCTGTTAATTTGAACCTTAGTGTTAACATTAACTAGCAATTGCATTCGTGAGTCGAAACATTATGTTTAATTATATTTATAGAAGGAGAAGCTAATAAAATATTTTTTTTTACTTTGTATTTTTTTATTACCTTAGGATTTTCAGTTTTCTGCCTGATGTCTAGCAGCAACCTGTTAAAGACTTTCAATCAGAATGTGATATTCCATTCTGAATCGTAGGCAGGGATGTATAGCCTACATGGACATTGTTTTTACTTCCAGTATTTTGCAAGTTCATTTCACTGAATAGAGTAAAATTACTCCTATTATGAACAACAAATACTTTTAGGGAGTAAATATGTTACATGTAAGTGAAAGACTCCGAAGGGCTCTGAAAAGACTTTTGTAAGAAGCTGCGCTATCAATTTTACACAATAATTTTACTCATATGGATAAAAAGTTTTGTTAACTTGCCACATCAGATTTGAATAAAATCGCAAGCTTTTCATAGCAGCCACCATCACCGTCACCAGTAATGGTACTGGTGTGGTGTACTGTAGCAGCACATTAAAAGTGAAACTTCCTGGCAGATTAAAACTGTGTGCCCGACCGAGACTCGAACTCGGGACCTTTGCCTTTCGCGGGCAAGTGCTCTACCATCTGAGCCACCGAAGAACGACTCACGCTCGGTACTCACAGCTTTAGTTCTGCCAGTATCTCGTCTCCTACCTTCCAAACTTTACAGAAGCTCTCCTGTGAACCTTGCAGAACTAGCACTCCTGAAAGAAAGGATATAGCGGAGACATGGCTTAGCCACAGCCTGGGGGATGTTTCTCATTCTGGAAACATTAAAAGTGTTTCAATTGAATTGATTCTGCATTATTTCTCTTGCTCATGTCCTTGACATTAATGCTACCAAGTTGTGTTCTTGTACAGTAATTAGTTTCCATGTAATAACATGTTAAATATAGAAAGTTTAACTGTAACCAAGCAGTAGTTTTCTTTGATGACAATATCAGTTCCAGTGCACAACTGAATTTGTGGGGTGAAAATCCATTACTGCTGCTATCTTGTGCTGACAATGAGATGACTTTCATAGAAATACTGAATTATTTCATTTGTAATACAGTTTCATAGTTTTTGTAGTTGCTCATGACTATTACACTTGCATGCAATAGATGTAGCATCAGCATACAGAACTATCCTTGAATTTGGGGAGCAGTATTTTGTCATTTACATAAATCGACAAAAGAAAGTATCCCAGTACAAAGTCCTGGGTACCCTGTATTACATATCAGTAATTTTAGATCAGTGTATGCCACTCGCCATTCTTAAGAGTGAAAACTGATTTGTGTTAGATAAGGTTTTATTAAACTGTGAACAATTATCAGCATTATTACCCAGCCGTTTTCCCAGAGTATTTACTATCTCTCTCTACAAGCAATTGATAGAGATTAGCTTTCCCATCTATAGCTTATCGCAGAAAGTTCAGTAACACCTTCAACATGTAAGGAATTGAGCACCAACTATTGGCACTTTTGCAACATCACCATAAGGTTTGATATCCCTACTGAAAGACGAGCAGAAATTTTTTGTCAATTGGTGCATAATAAGGTTCTTTTTTGGTATACCAGTGCTCAGTAATAACTGAAACATCTGGTTTATTAAAACATGCTATTATGTGCAAATCATTGTGCTTACTTCCTAGGCTCGTAAAGTTTTGGAAGATGATCTTTGTTCGCAGGAGGCTCGTAAAGTTTTGGAAGATGATCTTTGGTCGCAGGTTGCATTGTCACCACATGTTTTTTCTTTTTTATTTTTCTTGTTTCTAACCATAAATATCCTCATTAAGTAAATCATATGTACTTGTCAAACTGGGAAGAGGACACATAAAGATCACACATGTACAAAATAATAAAAGGAAAGATTCAAAACGAGTTTCTTACAGCAAAATGTAAAACTTAATTGTTTTTGGATATATCACTTACTTATATCCTTCATTCAAAAACTTAAGAAGGCTGTTAGTTTAGTGTCTTCAAGGCATAATGCTGTTTCATTGAGCATCGCAACAATCAAGCCTGAGATAGTAGTGTACTATGATACTACCTGCGAAGAAATTGATGCACTGGATGCGAAGTGCACTGTTTAGTCTACCCAGCAGGTGTTCCAGAAGATGGCCCTGCACTATTCTATAGCATCATGAATATTTGTGTGGTATATACATTAGTGATATATTCATCACTGACAGAAAATTTAATAATCACATTTTTCCTTCAAGTTTCTGAAATGGCAGTTGATGAGATCATATCTGAAGAGACAGCTATCAACCCACACTTTCAGCACGAAGTAGGACTACAATTACCAGAATTCTGAAATGTGGATCTAGTAAACCTAGAGTTGCTCTAGGAAAATAAGTAAGATGTGACATGTGTCCCAGATCAAAGATGAGAAAATGAAAGGTTGCTGTATTAGTTATAGCACACAAATATGCAGTGACTAAGAAGTGTGAAATGACTGTGTTCAAAGCTATGTAGATTTGTTTAATTCCTGGTTTAAGTCATTCACATTATTTCATTGCTGTGTTTCCTGCTGCCATCCATTAATACCAGAATGTCAACAACTACTTTGTTACTTTAAAATCTTCAACATGTTCACTGTGGCTGACACAAAGGTCAATAAGAGCTACTAGCCACGAGCTTTTAAGTGTCAGCTGCAGTGAATGTGCAAAACAGGAAAATTTTTGCAATTTAATTTAAAGTCCTATTCAGCTTCCTTTTTCAGGCGTGTTTATTTTTAAATATTAAAACTGATGAGAGTTTCATTACAAGACCCCTAATTTTGAAATCTGGATGACATCATCCCAGCATTGCAACAAAATATGCACCATACATACACAACAGGTTCAATGCAATCTCTCCTCTCCACAAATTTGCTCCTAGATGTGTTGTATGTCATATAATACTACAGTTAATTTTCCATATATCTGAGCAAAACGAGTTATTGTGTGTCCATGTTTATCTCATCTAGGCATTGCATCTTTCCCTTAACTTCAGTGTGCTTTACAATAAAATTTGTATGAAAAGTTTTCTGTGTAAATTACCTATTCTACACCTACAGCTAAAACTTGTGTAACCCAGTGTGCCATTCAGGTGGGTTTACTGGTGTGTCAATATAATTGTCATGTTTGGTTTGAAAGGGGTTCTTGAAATATATTCCCACATAAATTTTTATCTATTCTCAGTTGCAAAATATATTACACACTGTCAGTGCCATTTCAATGCAAAGATTTTAAATCATGCTGGGGAATATACCAATAACACAGTTCCAGCATACCTCAGAAATTTAATTTTAGTTGCTTCAACCAATGACAATTACAGACCAAGTCTTGCACTGCCCTGTTTTATGTATTAACCCGTTGGCTGGCATGAAGGTGCTGGTGGTCACAGCAGATTGCTCTGCTGGGGCCAGCACTGATCTCATGGTAACAACCAGGTATCAGCAATTGTACACTTTAATCTTACCAAGGAAAAATATTTACTTATATTTGATATCCCTTACCATTTCAAGACGATTTTTCAGTTTGCGGTATTTTTATTTAAATGACTAAAAAGTTCTTCATGAATTCAGTTTTAGATACATATTTAACATAATATATTTAACTGTGTAAAGGATAATTCCTGAAACAGTAATTAGCATTCTAGCTGTATCTTTTTAGCCAATGCTGTACAGATGCATATACTTCACACTAGTTCCTAAACGACCACTTAACACATTCACTACCATGCTGCTGACAGCAGAGCAGCACACTTAATGCTGTATTCCAGACCTAATCATGTCAGGGCCAAGAAATGCAGAAGATAATCTCTCAGGGAGTACTATAATCTAATAATGTAAACTTATAACTAAAAAGGCCATTTCCAATTATGTCTACCAAGCAAATTATGCTTTGAGTCAGTGATTTCTTTTGCCATAACTGACTAGTGAACACGCATGCCATAGGATGGTGAATATTTATACTTTGCCTGTGAGAAGCAGCTATGCACATAGTCCAATTTATGTTGAAATTATCACCTGGGTATTTTAATTAAATTTGGTCTACTATAAGCAACATGATAAAGGAATCAAAAGAAAGACACACACAGATTTAATTTCTTTATTAACAATGCTCGGATTTCCACATCACCATGGAGGTACCAAGCTGGATGCATTACTCATTTTTTTACATGGCGAGTTTCCCCAGTAGGCCTATAAACCATGAAACAGACAAAAAAGCTACTTCTCGTTGTCTTCTCTTCCTTGGACTTTCACTTCAGAAACTCTGAAACAGCCATTACAAAAACACATTACACCACTCACAAACCTGGATTCAGTCACTGCAATTCATATCTATTTTACTGTCAAAAATACTGACTATGATCAATGATTAATTGTGAACATTCAAAAGTTTTCAAATGTGCAGGTTACTGTTAGAATACAGTTACTACACAATTTTTGATCAGGAAAAAGTTACGACGATTGCAACTTAAATACCGAAGCCATTTGTTATGAGAATACGCCGTTACCACAAATAATCCACACAGATGCATTGAAAGTAACATAATGCATCAGAATACTATAGGCACAAAGAATGAAATTTCTGTAGATTTACCATACATTTTACTTTTCTTGCGCATGATAAGATTACTAACGGAAGTTACTTACCGTCCATTGTCTGGAATATAAACTATCCTTTCTCGTCTGCAAACACGTGCTTTTGCAGCAAGTATTATCAATTTTTTTTCCGTGATTGAAAAGCTTTAACGCACACAAATCCCGCCATCATACACAAATCCACAATGCATCAGCATGCCATGTTCAAAGAATATCCGCGTTTCGAAAACTACCAGCGATATTGGCTTGCATGAGAGACGACGTCATGCCATGATATGACGTCATGATTCCTCAGGGCCCGCGAGACGCTTCTTGCTAAGTTCACCCAACCTGGATATGATGTGACGTCATTATGACGTATATACGCTTTAGTCGATTAACACACCTATCGACTTTTACGAACGTTCGAGATTCTAAACTGTCGTCTGCTAGTGGTTTGTTTTGACATGTGCGATTCTGAAAACAGCTCAGTGTGGCAGCGTATATGTACTTCGCCAAAATAAAAGTAAAAGAGCTGGATAGTAGTAGAAATATTCCTGACTGTGACCTTGAAAACGCCACGGACAACACGTTTCGTAAGAAAGTGAAGTCTTCTTATGTCCCGACCAGATTAGATTGTATGATTGTTGTATTGAATGCTTACGCCGAAAATAATATTTATTTACTATCAACATTTTAGTATGGTTTCATACAATTGGTCTTGTCAGTACATATTAGATTGTAGCAGTCTTGCTGACTTTTTTTCTTAATTTATATAGCTGAAAGAGAACTCGTGCACGTTTGTTAGCTAAGTAATTTATATGTCCATCCCAAGATAGTCTTTTATCAACCATAATTCCAAGTAATTTTACACTCGGACCGCAGAGACAGGTACCTTAGTGTCCAGTAATGACTGGTGTGTAGAATGATTGAATTTCGAACTTAAAAAGAAAAATATGAGGCATTGTTGAAGAAAAATCGTCGACCGGAGATGAAATACGAGGGGAAGTGGATTTCTCAATGTAATCATAACCAAAGGTTAGTGTCTAGTACTGATTGACGTATGAAATAATTGAATGCAGTGTCAAAGCATTCCACGGTGGTATGATAAACCAGACATACTGTTTATTATGTCATGTATACAACCACAATAGTTTTAGCATGTACCTGGCCATGTCAATGTGGTTTATGTCAGCAGTATAATTTGCTACGACAAGATTATGCAAAATACGAATTGCATCACAACATGAGCGGATACCTTAAACTATGCAGAAGTCTCGTTACTTTTGCTGGATGCAGCTTGCAGAAGATGGCAACAGTAAAGGTCTCTTACTCGGAGAACCAATGTGTTAGGTCATCATATACTCAGTTCAGCTTTGGAGTCTACTGTTCACAAACGAATGGCGCAGAGCACAGCGCTACCCTGTCACAACCTCTCGAAAGTTCACAAAAGTCGAATAGTTGATATACGGTTTCTATCGTTTTCGATGTAGCGTGTGTACGTCATAATGACGTCAGATCGTATCCAAGTCCGGTGAACTTAACATCCTCCGCAAAAGATCACTGCAAATGTGGTGTGTTCACACGACACAAACCCCAACCTACTACTCGCCCGCTATCTGTCGCTGTAGAAAAGAAATATCAGTGGCTAGCGACTACACTCCCCCTAAACGTCAAAAATTTTATTCAGTTATTTTGAAATATAGAAATGGAGGAAGTTCTGTTGTGGTCTGTGTTCGCAACTTGTGTTGCAAAAAACATTCAGACGAACCGCAGGAAACAGAGAAAGCGGTTAAAATGGTGTAGACAGTGGCTGCTAAAGCGAAAGCAGTTTTCTCACGTAAATTTACTGCGAGAGTTTCAGGGCTAACATAACGACTGGCGAAATTATTTGCGGATGGATGTCGAGACTTATAATTATCTCTTAAAGCTTGTAACCCCTCATATTATGAGAAAAAATACTTGTATAGAGAAGGGCAATTTATCCTCATGAACGGCTGGCGGTAACATTAAGATTACTAGCAACAGGAAGTAGCTACAAGGACTTGGAATTTTCAACTGCAATATCGAAACAAGAGTTGAGTGAAATAATACCCGCAATTTTTCAATTAGAGCATTGTATGCTGCTGTCTTTTTGTCTCGGTCACTATATTCTTTAGTTTAATCTTCCACAAACATGGGTGGTTTCTATATATTTCAATGAATTCACTAACAAACTCTCGAGAACACTGACGAGTATCAGCCATTTTAATGCCCTGTGCGCACAAATACAAACACTAGACTGAGCAAACAGCTGTTTCGCACCAGATTTGCGGCGATCTCCTGTCCATACGCTCCAACTTGCCTGCGCAGATATGGTTTGAACCCACAGATTTGAGAGTTTTCGCTCAAACCTCCAACTCCAACTTCCAGGTTTGCACAAATCTCATGTTGGTGCAAATCTTCTGTCCACACGCACCGATCTGTCTGCGCAGATATGATGTGCGCAGACAGATCGTTGCGTGTGGACGAGCCTTTAGAATCATACTCGTGGCGAGAACAGCCAAATAAATATTCTATGAACGAAAAGCAATATTTTTGCCGCCTAAAAAGTTTGAAATAGTTTATTATTTAGTTCCACTCAGCTTTAAACACTCCTTACATCGATACTCTCGAATTTCGATGTAAATTTCGTTTCATGTTTGTTAATAGTTAATACTCTTGAATAGGCAGTCAGCCAGTCACAGTATGGCGGCCCGGGAGGCGGTGAAGTCTGCTGCTAGGCAAGTTAGGCCTATATTGTCTGTTGACAGAACTGAAGCACGGAAAAGAGTGTTGAATTTATATAAAGCATGGTACAGACAAATCCCTTACGTCGGTGAGTTGCGGAACCATAATTTCTTTAGCTTGTCATTTAATTGACTGCTACATATTTCAATAAATTTTGAGAAGCTTAGATATGCCTTCATAAATTGGTATTTCCGTGTTGTGCCACTGTTTTTATATAATTTGCGCACGCATTTACGTATGTATTTATCCTTCCAGTTATGGACTACGATATTCCCAAGTCTGTTCCGCAGTGCAGGGCTAAATTAAGAGAGGAATTTGAGAAAAATAGACATGTTACCGACATCCGTGTGATAGACATGCTCGTCATTAAGGTACTGACGTATGTATTCTCTCATAGTGCTAGTATAACACATTATCGCAAGAACTAAAAAAGAAATTGATTACACAGGTAGATTAATTGATGTTAAAAGTCAGCAAATCTGATTTGGGAGAACCTACTCACTTCACAGAAGTGTTTGGTACTTTACAGTCACTGTCAAACTCTCATAATGACTATTTGCTTCTAGCTTGGAAGGTGATCAGTTCATTGCATTTTTGAATACTCAATGCCTGTCAAATCAGCCTACCTACACAAGAATGGCAGTAATGTGCTCAATTCACATAACTATTGTTGTGTTTCATTGCGTTATTTACCTTAGAGAAATTCAGACAGCTAGGGCGCCCTCAAAAGCCGTGTGAATACAAAGTGCAATTATGGAGTGGTACAGTGTTTGCTCAGCTGTCTGGTTTTGATCGGAAGTATTTCTCCAAAAATCTTGTCAAACGAATTTAAGCAAAACAAAATAGTTTCTGTAAAGGCCACCAATATACTCTTAACACCAGTCCCCCATCCCCTCCAGCTACAAAAAAGGACATGTGTAATTGCTAAGTTTTGTGCTTTGAGTAACAGGAACTATTTCTATTGTGATAACGTGCTTTTTGTGCCATTGAAGTTTTTCTGGAGGGGTTGTGTGTTGTTAGAAATAACCTTCGACATTATTAGAATCAGATTGCTGTGAAGTTCATAACATTTCTGTCTTGGCCATTTTATGTTACCATAACTCTGTATTTTTGTCATATTGTTGAAGAAAACTGCTTTCATCAAGAAGAAAAACAGCAGGTAATTGTGACATTCACAAGATTTTTGGGTCTGTTCTTTTTTTAATCGTGTGACCCTGTGCAAAACCTAGAGGGATTTTTTTCCCTTTAAATATTAATCGTTAATCCTTTCATTCACTGTTGGCTACTTAGGTTCCTCTACATATTCTTCAGTTATACCAATTCATACTGCTCTGCATGTTTTAAACCCATTTGGCTCACCTTCTGTTAGTTTGTGCTCATCATTCTTATGCCCTAAGAGTCCAGCAGAGTACTTCCTCACCCATGTGTTATCCATTTCATATACCTTGTGAACCTCTGTTTATTTTTATTGCAACCATAATTACATTTTCACTGTAGTCTGTTCCCAGATTCATTTGTTTCCCTGTCTTAATAATACTTAATTTGTGCCTAGCCTATATTTTTTTTCTTACGGAGCAAGCCTCGGGTCTTTTTTAAATTAGTCATTGAAGTTTCTGTCCACAGCCTGAGCATGTGCTCAATCTCAGATGGCATGTTTAACAGAGCATTAAATGTAAAGATTTTTTCCTTTAGTCAGCTGAAGAACACGCACCTCTTTCCTACAGGGCTTTTGAGGTAGTTTTCAAATACTTAAACAGAGAAAACTAAGAAGGAATACATGTTTATTTTGCTGACTGCATTATACACTTCAAGTAAAGAAATTGCAGTTAATGGCTCATCTTGATAAAACCTGTTGAAAGTGAGTCAAAAATCAATACAATAAGACTAAAATAATGAAACTGACACAGTGAGGAGAAAGTTGAGATTTAAGAAAATCATAGAACTGACAAGCAGTAGTATTTACAGGTGTTGAAGGTACTGCATGAACAATGGTGGATGCATATGCCAGGCACAAACACATTGGCCAGGAAGTAGACTGGAATGAACAATGAAATTGTGACTACCCTGAAAATGAAATGGAAATGTAGCCAGAAAAATGAATGGATACTGGACTAAGTTGGGTTCCAAGCGATACAAAAAGACATAACCCATTGAAGGTGGTTAAATGATAGAAAAGGTACAGGAGCAATATGGGTGCATACAGCTGCAGACTGAATTGCATGGAGTTCGGAGGAAGCCTTTTTCCTGAAGGATACCTCCTTTATCCAGCAGTAGATGTTAAATAGCTAATCATCCTCTTCATTGTACACGTTTTGCTAATGCGCGCACGCGCGCACACACACACACACACACACACACACACACACACACACACACACACACTATTATTTAGTTTCAGTTTTGATAGTCGTCAGTCAAGCTGTTATAGTTGTGCACATGCAGATCAATGTTGACTGTGTAGAAAAATGTTCTTGAACCAGCCCTGAATAGAAGGCTTCTGTGATTAGTACCTAGCACACCAAATTTTTCTACGTAAGACATTCTGTTTCTTGCAGAAGATTTTTGTAAAATTGCCAGATCTCCACAAGTTGCTGGCACGATATTTAGGTCATTGTGTATGCAAAGTGAATAAGTTCATATAAAAACCAATCGTAGTACTAGACTCAAACTAATTGAATGCATTTTTTAAGCATATGCAGACACACTTATTCTTCACTTACCCATAATTTTATGTATGTTTTTAGTAGTTATTTTTCAAATATACCCAAAGATGCAGTAACAATTATTCACCAAGTGGTGCTGTCATTTGCATAATACACAGCAATTATTTGCTATGTAGATATTTATAGCAAATACTTAACTAATGAGGTGAATGGAATGATAAACAGTCAAGCATTGGTTACTATAGCTTTTAAGCCATTGCAGGCTTGAGCTTTTACGGTTCTCCAAACAGACAAACAAAACAGACGAGGGGGAAGTGGCAGTGGCTTCCCTGCAAATCCTGGCAATTGTGATGAGTTCCATTGCAACATCAGTGGGAAGACTTGTTGAGGAGTTAATTTAGTGACCAAATAAAATTTAATTGCAAGGAATTCACAATTTGAGACTCCTCCTCTATGTGCCTCTCTTCTCCCTCTAAGAGAAAAGAATTGAAAACCAACAAAGCAAATGGAAGCACAGCATAGTAATGGATTGTAAAGTATTACAGTGGCTTGGTTTCAGCTCCCCACAAAGGAGCTGAAAAGACAATCTGTTAATTTTTCCTAGCTGGTGCACACCACCAAGACAGAGAAAAATAGGTAAAACATAAATAACTGTCCCATAACTCAATGGAAAGTGAATGGATTTAGGACTTGCAGTAGAGGAGCCAACACCATTACCACTCGGAAGACCATTGTCCATTTGTCTGTAGTGGACTAATTTTATGAATTTATGATGCTTATACATCAAGAGGAATGATGAAAGACCTGAACATGAACTTGTGAAATCCATTATCAGTGTCACTTCACACCTCACTGAAATTTGAAATTTGTCAGCAGCCATGAATTATTGAAATGCAATAAACAATGTATTTGGCACTGCATTATTATCAGGTGTATTGATAGGTTCCTGACACCATTAATGTCTCCATCTGGTGGTGTTTCAGGTTAACTGCTTTGTAGTCTGGTATCTTCCCCCTTTTCATTCCATATAGCATTTTTATTCTTGTCCTTCCAGTTTTCTTCAATCATTTCACTGTACATTCTGTAGCTGTTGGAAATAGTGTTTCTTGCAGTATGTGTCACACACAATCTGCTTTCATTTTCTTAACTAAATTTAAGAGACTTTCTTGTTCGTTTACCGTTGTCAGCACTAAGCTGTTGATTTTATCCGCCCATTTTCTTTTCTCCATTCTCCTCCAAATCCACATCTTGAATGCTACAGTTTCATCCCTCTTCTCATCTTCAATGTCTAGTTTTCTCAGCCGTACTGAAAATCATGAAGCATTTAACCAGTCATTTTCTTACCTTCAATTCTAATTTGCTGTGTAATAAGCATTATATTTTCTGGAAAGATCTAAGCCCAGGATGTAATAACAGCTTAATGAAAAGGATAGATTATTACTCCCTACATAGAAGAGCATTGAGTTGCAGACAAGCACTGTAAAGACTACTAAACATTTAAGCTTCTGGGTCAAAGGGCATTCTTCAGAAAAAAAAATGCACATGCATGGCCACTCCGTGCACCCAATCTGGCCTGACTGTGGGCTGGAACTGTGTCTAACGTAAACAGTATATCATTATGGGGATAAGGAGGCAGCATAGGATGGGGAACAATAGCTTGGTAGTGGTGGGGGAAGGTGGTGTGCTGCCTGCGAGTTTGCAGGGACATGTTGGGCACATGATATGGCTGCTACTAGCTGCAGAGTCTGGGTGCTGTGTTGGGTGGGGGAGGGAAATGAGAGATGTGGAAGAAGGCTCTTGGTTGCATTGGCAGGGTGGAGGCATGTCTAGTGCTGGAGTGGTAGCAGGTAAAGGGAATAGGTAGCTGGAGGACTGAGTGAAGATTGAGGCCAGGTAGCTGGAGGACTGAGTGAAGATTGAGGCCAGGGTGTTACAGGAATGAAGGATTTGTTGTAGAGAGAGTTACCAACTGCACAATTGAGAAAAAGCTGGTGTTGGTAGAAAGGATCCATGTGGTGCAGGCTGTAAAGCAGTCACTGAAGTGAAACACTTCATGTTGGGCAGTGTGTCCAGCAACAGTGTGGTCCAGCTGTCTCTTGACTACTGTTTGGCAGTGGCCTTTCGTGTGGACAGAGCTTGTTAGTTGTCGTGCACATGTAGAAAGCAGCGCAGTGGTTGTGGCTTAGATCAATTGGCTGCTTTCACAAGTACTGCGGCCTTTAATGGGGTAGGAAATGCCTGTGACTGTGGTGGTGGTGGTGGTGGTGGTGGTGGTGGTGGTGGTGGTGGTGGTGGTGGTATGAGGACAGGTCTTGCATATAGGTGTGTTGCTGGGATATGAGGCAAAAGGTTAGGAGTAGGGATGGACGAGGATATCATACAGTCAGTGATCATCAAATTACCACTGTGGAAAGGGGTGGGGAAGATAGTGGGTAGAACATTCCTCACATCAGGGTATGGCGAAAAATGTGGTTAGCTGCTGCAGCACTGCGTGCTACTGAGTTTAAAGATATATTCTTCTGTAGCTGGATGGCAGGTATGGGTAGATGGTAGCAGACTGGAGAGACAAAGCACAGGGATCTGTTTCTGGACAAGTTAGGGAAAGTAATTTTGGTCTGTGAAGGCCTCATAGAGACCTGTTCTCACTATGGATGTGATGACCATGAATGACTAGGCTACACCACCTGGACCCTTCCTACAAACACCCACTTTTCTGAACTGAACTCTCCTCCCTCCCACCCCCCACCCCCACCCCACCCCTCCATCTGCCCCTCCAACATCCAACACACTGTTCAGAGTCTGCACCTAGCAGCCCTATCCTGTTCTCCCCACATTCCTGGTTGTTCTCACAGACAGCACAACAGCTGTCCTCAACCCCTACCATGATCCCTTGCCTTCTCTGCCCCGTAACCTTACTTCACCAGCCACTTCACTCGAATTGCTGTTTACATCAGATGCAGTTCCCATTTGCAGCCAGGGTGCAGTGGATGGTGGCAGGAAAACTACCATGGTTTACAGTTACGATAATCTACAGCTACAGTAGTTTCACAACTCTATGTGCAAGGCATCTTCAGTGGCAGATTTCGTGGCTTTTCATCTACATGTTGTTTTTCTTCCTTTGTTACCATTCTTCGTCTTATAACTGCCATTTGAAATTTTATTTCCATACTTCACAGCACTGAGAACTGAACTGTAGTGTTCAGTTCCTAGTGCTGGTGGGGGGCGGAAATAAAGATAGCAGTAACAAAGGAATAAAAACACAACATGCAGGTCAATATCCATGAAATCTGCTACTGAAGATGCCTCGCAAAGAATAGAAGGGAAATGGGTATGGCACAAAAAAATTTTCATTTGGTTGTGGCTAGACGATCCCAAAGTAAAAATTATTAATATACTGTAATGTTATATGGAACTAAGGAGTACAAGACTACAAAGTTTTTGCTTTTTCTATATTTTTTCTGTTGTTCGATAACTTGTTCCTGAGAGATACTGGTGCTATTTAAAGTATTGTTATACACCTTAATTTAAGCAAGGTTAAATATGGAAGGACATTCCCTTACCTCTGTTAAGCAAATCAGTCTTAAGATGTAGGGATATGAATGTTGGAAGATGCCTATTTTTCACAAGCCTTTTTGTAAAATATATTTACTCTGATTCATTTTTCAGGGACAAATGGAACTGAAAGAAACTGTACAGATTTGGAAGCAGAAAGGCCATGTGATGGCTTACTTTAAAGAAACACATGAACCAAAACCAACAGATTTTCTTTCAAAATTCTTTGCTGGCCACCAGTGAAATGTTTGTAGTTTTGTAAAAATATTTGTAGACGTGTATATATAAATTAAATTTTACACAAGTCATTTGTCTTTCATTGATGGGAAGATTCCAAAGATGTATGCAAATAAAATACTAAGTGTGGATCTCTTTTAAGGTTTGTGATGCACAGTATGAATTGTTTTCTTTCAATTAGTGTCTCACTTTGCAATTTCGATCCTTTACTTGGTAACAGTCACTATATTATTTATTCTTGTGAATTTGTACCTCTCACTCTATTAGTTTTTACTCAAGTGTATTGCTGCCTATTGAGAAGTACTTGTTACTACTGTTGGTTCTACTTACTTTCCTGTTTTATTACTTGGTTGGTATAGGAATGTGCATGAGATCCCTCAAGTTTTCTTTGTGTGATTAACAGTACGGTTTAGGGTGTCCAGCTCAATTGTCAATTCCATTTTATACAAATATTTCACTGACTGATCCAATTATCTTCTTAAAGTGCTGCAGGCTGCTTTTGTATGCATAATCACTGCCTGCCCTCCGCTGACTGTGAGGTGCTCTTGGTGCTGCAACACTATTTGTAGCAGAGTTAGACTCCTGGCGCTCACTTCATTCTTTTGTGTAAGCACTTTATGTGGACGATGAGATCATAAATTAAGTGCAGGTCTCCAAGCCTTGTTTATTACGTTTGCCAACAGCTTTAGTTCAATAGACCCCTTGATTACACTGCACCAGAATTTTCATGTCTGCACCACAGCCAAGTGCGTACTGTCGGGAGACACTCCCGCGCTTAGGCTTAAATTTTGTAAACGTGTTTGTTTCTTGTTTCACGGTAATTTAACTAGTTTCTTGGTAACAAATAAGTAAACTACCGTAAATAGCGTGTAACTTCATTGTTTTAATACAGATTTCAGAAAAACAGCGTAACTTTCTATCAGAAACTTGCTTATATACATTTGTTTATAGGCCTAATTCTCGTAACGTTTTTGGAGAATCAAAGTTAAAGTATCTCGTTTAATTGTCCGTTTTTTCACTCCATTGAGTGAAATATATAATAAATAGCGTATACCTCCATTGTTTTAATACAGATCTCAGAAAAACAGCGAAATTTTAAATCAGAAACTTGCTTATATACATTTGTGAATAGGCTTAATTCTTGTAACGTCTTTTTTGATTTTCGGTAATTTAATTGATTTATTCTAGTTAAAAGTATTATTTTTGCCATGAGTGAGAAGTGCCTGACTTGCCGTAGAATTGTTAGTTCCGGGGTTTGGTGTGATAGATGCAGTAGTTTTTTTCACTGGGGGGACTGCAGTGGCGTGGGTGTTGGGAAAGTGGATCAGGCTCATCAGTGGTTATGTAGGATTTGCAGCAGAGATAGGAAGATAGTGGAACAGGAGGGGAAAATTGCTGCCCTTCAGGCTGAGCTAGATCAGGCTAGGGAAGATCTGGACAGGTTAAGGAGGGAGAAGGGCAAAGAGGGGTGGGAAGTGGCAACAGGTAGCAGAAGGAATAGGCCTAGAACTAAGTCTGACAGTTTTGTGGTGAATGTCAAAAATAAGTTTGACCTGTTGCTTCAGTTAGAAACTGATGAGCCTCAAGCAGAGGTAGGTGTAGACAGGACACAACAAACTTTCAATAGGCAATTGAAAAAGAATGTAGGAAAGTCATCGAAAAGGAAGAAAGTTTTGTTGTTAGGCAGTTCTCATGCCAGAGGTGTAGGCCAACTTCTGCAGGAGGAATTAGGACCAGAATACCAGGTCACAAATTTTTCAAACCAAGTGCTAGTCTGGATCACGTGACAGAGGATTTAGGTTCACTCTGTAAAGGATTTACCAGGGAAGACACCGTGGTTATTGTGGGAGGGCCAGGGAACAGCATCGACAGAGATCCTGGGTACAGTATAGAGTGTGACCTGGTAAAGATTGCATCGGCATCGAGACACACCAGTGTTGAATTTGTATATGTCCTGAGACGCCATGACCGACCTCATTTGAACTCTTCTGTTGGGAGAGTTAATTTGGAGTTGGAACGGCTGCTTGGGTCGGGTGCAGGGGCTCATATTGGTGTGGTTCCTGTGGACTCTCTCAGTAGGTGGGACTATACCAGGCACAGCCAACATCTCAACAGGAAAGGGAAGGGGAAACTGGCTGGGGTAATAGCAGGAAATTTAAGGGGGAGGAACTGCCATGAATGGTAAAATACCAGTGGTTGCAGGTGTTGGAGCAGCACCTTTTTTAGGATAGGGAAGACAGAAAGATGTCAAGTTCTACGAGAGGTCAGGATTGAAACAAATCTTCAGTTTAGGAAAGAAATTAAACAGCACAATTCTAGCACATTGGATCACCAATCACAGCTGTCAATTATAAATTTTCACCAATCACCAGAAATTTTATCTCCACCAAGTTGTATCTCAGTCCTAGGTAATTGCATTGATGAATTAGTCACCCAACCCAGTTGACATAATCTGCCTCTCTGAACACCATGTGACCGCTGGTATAGGAACTAGGCCTAAGCACAATGAGGAACTCAGACAGGAGAGTACTGCAAATGTTAGAATAAGGAAAGGTTCTCATAAAAGTATAATTAAAAATAATGTAAGTATATTTCATCAAAATATTGGGAGTTTAAAGAATAAAATAGACGAGCTTCAGGTTTGTTTAGAAGATTTAGAAGCTGAGGATGAAATAGATATACTATGCCTGTCTGAGCATCACATTGTTAATGATATGGATAAGGTAAATGTAAGTGGATATAAGCTCTCTGCACATGTAATGAGAGAAAATATGGAGAAAGGAGGAGTTGCCATATATGTCAAAAGTTATCATTGTGCAAAAAGTATAGAAACAAAAAGTTTTGTGTAGAGAAACATATAGAAGCATGCGCCTGTGAGCTTAAATTAAATAAAGGCACATTTATAATTGTAACTGTATATAGGTCCCCATCAGGAAATTTTCATCTGTTTCTGAAAAATTTGGACTCCTTTTTGTGCTATCTGTCAGACAGGGGGAAGCAAATTATTATTTGTGGGGACTTAAATGTAGATTCTCTGAAAGAGGGTAATAGGAAAAATGACCTTGAAGTATTACTCGGTTTATTCAATTTAACACCCATTATTGATTTTCCTACTCGGGTGGTAAAAGATAGCAGCTCACTGATAGATAACTTCTTTATAGACCAAGATAAGTTTAACCAGATAAATGCTCAGCCTGTTGAGAATGGTCTTTCTGATCATGGTGCACAAACTGTTTCCCCAAGAAAATAGTTAAATATACTCGTAAGAAACCTTGTAACAAACCATGGCTTACTAAGGGTATAAAAATATCTTGTAACCGGAAAAGGGAAATGTATCTGACAGCAAGAAAGAGTAGTGACCCAGAAACTATCAAACATTATAAAAACTACTGTGTTACATTAAGAAAAGTTATTAAAAAATCCAGGAGTATGTGTATCATGTCTGAAATCAGCAACTCTGATAATAAAATTAAAACAATTTGGAATATTATTAAAAGAGAAACAGGTCAACCAAGAGCAGAGGAAGACAGTATTACCATCAAATTGAATGAAAACTTTACGAACAAAAAGTCAGAAGTTGAAAATATTTTTAATAATCATTTTCTAAATGTTGTGGATATAGTAGGATCCAGGTGTTCATTAGAAGATGCTAGGCTGTTAATGGAAGAGGCAATATCTATGCAATTTGATACAATTGAAATCTCACCCACTTCTCCCTCTGAAGTTAGGAAAATAATAAACTTGCTTAAAAGCAAAAACTCTCATGGAATTGATGGCATTTCCAGCAAAATACTAAAAGCCTGTTCTCAACAGGTAAGTAAGATTCTCAGCCACCTGTGTAATAGCTCTCTGGAACAGGGCATTTTCCCTGATAGACTGAATATGCTATTGTTATACCTTTGCATAAAAAGGGGGATAGATCTGATGTCAACAATTACCGTCCAATCTCCCTTCTAACAGCTTTATCCAAAATTTTTGAGAAAGTAATGTATTTAAGAGTAGCTTCACATATCTGTAAAAATGAAGTGCTAACAAAATGTCAGTTTGGTTTCCAGAAAGGTTTTTCAACAGAAAATGCCATATATGCTTTCACCAATCAAATTTTGAATGATCTGAATAACCGAACACCACCCATTGGGATTTTTTTGTGATCTCTCAAAGGCGTTTGATTGTGTAAATCATGAAATTCTGCTAGACAACCTCAAGTATTGTGGCATGAGTGGGACAGTGCACAAATGGTTTAATTCGTATCTAACTGGAAGAGTGCAGGAAGTTGAAATAAGTAGTTCTCATAACATGCAAAGATCAGCACATTCCTCAAACTGGGGAACTATCAAGAATGGGATTCCACAAGGGTCAGTCTTGGGTCCTTTGTTGTTATTAATATATATTAATGACTTGCCATTCTATATTGATGAAGAGGCAAAGTTAGTTCTCTTTGCTGATGATACAAGTATAGTAATCACACCTGACAAACAAGAATTAACTGATGAAATTGTCAATACTGTCTTTCAGAAAATGACTAAGTGGTTCCTTGTAAACGGACTCTCACTGAATTTTGATAAGACACCGTACATACAGTTCTGTACAGTGAATGGTATGACGCCATTAATAAATATAGACCTTAATCAGAAGCATATAGCTAAGGTAAAATATTCCAAATTTTTAGGTGTGTCCATTGATGAGAGATTAAATTGGAAGAAACACATTGATCTGCTGAAACGTTTGAGTTCAGCTACTTATGCAATAAGGGTCATCGCAAATTTTGGTGATAAACATCTTAGTAAATTAGCTTACTACGCCTATTTTCACTCATTGCTTTCATATGGCATCATATTTTGGGGTAATTCATCACTGAGGAATAAAGTATTTATTGCACAAAAGCGTGTAATCAGAATAATAGCTGGAGTCCACCCAAGATCATCCTGCAGACATTTATTTAAGGATCTAGGGATATTCACAGTAGCTTCTCAGTATATATACTCTTATGAAATTTGTTATTAACAACCAAACCCAATTTAAAAGTAATAGCAGTGTGCATAACTACAATACTAGGAAAAAGGATGATCTTCACTATTCAAGATTAAATCTAACTTTGGCACAGAAAGGGGTGAATTATACTGGTTAATCTAATCTAACAAAATTGGTCTCATCATATTTCATTTCATGATTATATTATATACAGAATTTGGCACCAACTGATTTGCTTGTTTATCTTAGTCTAGCATGTCGCTGATATTCTTCGCAACTCACCTTGACTACTTAAAGAATCTGCTCCACGCAAGACGTGCCATGATCACACAGAATGGGGCAGCATAATTAAAGAGTATCAAAATAAATACGTTGGAAATCTAATAAACCTGGCTGGAGGTTTCAATTTAAACTAGACTTGGAGTGTAGCACTTATTTCATTAATATATTGACAATCACCCCATCCACCAGAGCTGGAAAACGCTGAGGGGGAAGTGCATTTCACAGAACAAGTGTGGGCTCTGAACGACAAATGAGCATCAAAGACATGCATGCCAGATTTTGGACTTTGCTAAAAATAACAGCATGACACTGACAGTATTAAAATCAGGTTGGAAACCTGGCAGTGAGTACACATAACAAGTCTCACAGCAATGAAAAAGGTGATGGGCACAATCATCAAAATATTGTGCATAAAATAGACTACTAAGCCATTCACCAGAAATCATACCAACAAGGAAGTGGGAGAAAAAAAAAAAAAAAAAAAAAAAACACACCTTATGCAGTTAGTTTCTGTCTGCTGTCATGTAAGCTATAATCACTTGGAATTACACCTCTGGGAAAGAGCTCAGCCCCAAGAACCTAGGAAACTTTCTTTCCATTAACACTGCTATAGTCTTTTAACTTATTGACTACCTAGAACAGGATTTTTCAAATGGTGTCCAGTGGGAAGTGAAGTCGTTAAGTGCTCCACAAGAAAAGAGGTGAAGAAAATTAATAATGTGGATTTTTTTCCCATTTCGATTATAGTAGCTATTTTGTTAAAATTTATGGTTTCTGTGTTATTAGCTGATATAAACTGAAGTACACATTGAATAAAACAAGTTTTTGTCATTTTAAAAATTTTATTAACCTTCAAAATAAACAAGATGTTCCACCAAAGTACCTGCTCAAAAATGTTCCAGCAGAGGAAAAGTTTGGGAACCCTTGAGCATTAACCCTAGCAATCGCAATGCACTTTACATAACGCGCGTTCTGAGGTGGTGTGTATTCTAAGCCCACACTGAAAAAGGTAAAAACCAAATGGAAGTACATTAATGTACTTTTCAAAGAAGTGCAGATGTGGAAAAAAGATCCTGAACCTAGAGTAGTGAATGACATTCAGTGTGGAAAGTAGTTCTACTACTTACACTTAAATTTTTGGGTTCAGTTTAATAAAAAATTTAAAACATATATGGAATATGGTATAATTCATTAAAACATTTTTCAAAATTTTAAAATATAAAGTAACTAAGTAGATTAAAATATTTTGTCAAGAGGTGGGCATAAAATACCTTACCCCATTGGTACTGTGTGGATTAATGTGGTATGTTGTCTTCTGTATGATGATTGTTATATTTGGAGGCATCAAACAGGAAGTAAACTCCCTATAGTTGGCAGGTGTTCACATTAATGTGTCTTGCAGCTGAATCAAAATTACTTTTGCCTTACACAGGGATTGGCAAGGTAGCAAAAATATGCCAGCAAGACAATTTTTCTTGTTTAATTCTTTCGGGAACTGAATTTATGGAATCATACATTGCTTTCTCAATAGACAACCCAGCACAGAAGCTGTTGCTGTTCAGAAAGGTTGTGATCCCTGCATTTGTTGTGTTTTTGGGAATATTTCATTGATTTTAAAGGCTTTAGATTTGAATTTCTCTGCTGCGTCATAAAAGCACTGAATATCACTTGTCTTACGTAGTTTGTTTCACGCCCCATATCTTATGCTTTGTTCTTGAAATGTTTGCACATATTTGATTATATGGGAACCAATGGTGTAGTACTGCTTGTATTGCCCCAACTCTTTATTAAAGCTAGTTATCTGTATTAAACTCTTCCTTGCACAAGATACTTCGAACCCATATATTGATCATCCTTTCTTCCTCTCACCAGGATTCATAGTGTTACAGAAAGATTGCTGAGAAAGATTTAGGATTCTGTGAAATTGCACATTTGAAACTGATCACTGTAGATGGCTTACTACTTCTACTTGACCGTTATGGTTTGATAAACCATTTATTATGAGGTCACATCGGTTCCTTGAAAGATAGTTGGCTGTAGAAATAAATTCTCAGTTGCTGTTTCGAATGATGCAGTGGGAACATATCAAAGTATCGATCAGCAACTATTGCTCTCAGAAATATCGGGGTTGTAAACAATATTGAAACATCACATACAGTGGTTTCTCTGTTATTTGCACTATGTCTTAATGGTATCCTCTTTAATACGTTAACTGCCGCAGGGCCTCGCAAGAACGTTACAAAGTAACCTGTGGGGTACATACGCTCAGAAGTGCTGTCTTGTATATCTTTAAGCCAATTATTGAAGTAGGGTCTTCAAAGAGCCATACAGTGAAGGTGGATTTAATTCAATTTTGTGTGTACAACAACCACTTGTGCTTTCCTTAAGTTATGCCTACAATAATGGAATGCAATCTTTTATACGTAGCCCACCAATAGATATACCTTTAGCTTTTCCAGTATCCTGAAGTGAAATGATCACCTTTCTTATTTAACCAACTTATGTTTCCATGAAAAAGTCCAAATGTATTAATGTTTATACCATTTCTGCTGTCAAACTGCTTTTTTCCCCCTTAAAAAATGGTTTCAACTATATTTAGTCATTTAGCAGCATTCTTTCAGTACACTAATAAAGGTGACATGAAAAAATTTGAAATTGCAGGGATTGCACAGAAAGTGGTCCAATTACATTGAATGCTTCTGAAAGTTAATTGTTAAAGTGAACCAGAAAATATTCAGATTTAGGCAATGTCATGTGAGAGGCCTATGCATAAATCTCACCTGTTTGATCACCCCACTGAATGACTTTTAACTCTGAATTTATATAGCCAGTGAAACAGTTCATCAAGGTCATGATTCACTTTTGACTAAGTTCACATCTGTGCGAAGAGTATTCCCAGCTATTTGCGTGCAGTTACAATATAAACTGTTCCCTGCACCCAATAATTGATAAGTGTTTATTAAGATCTGTTCCCAAAGTGCCCCATGGAGACAATGCTAAGCCTTACAGTTGGCTTAATAATGTTAGCTATCTTTCACTTCCTATCCAGAAAATTCTGTACTATCTTAAATGTGCTTTCTCAAGTGACTACTCCCTAGCATGAGGACCATCTTGGTCTCTATCTCTCCCCCTCCCTCCTTCTTTTTTTTTTTCTCCTGCTCACTGTCTCCGATGGGAGGAGGGGAGGGTAGCATGCATACAAACTGCCAGAGAAAACTAGCTGCTCTGTCTGCAACTGATCAGTGCATCTTTTAAGCAGCTGCACTTTGAGCTTCATCCCAGACTCGGGAATCTTTGATCTCTTAGCATGGAAGACTGCAATGAGGAAATTACATCGATGCAGCATGATGTTACTAAGCATGTGGTTGTATCAGCATTCAAGACTATTTGTTTCTATCAAGAACACTACTCATATTGAATAAAACTGTGAGAGAGAACACCAGGTGCACTCAGTGTATATGCTTGGGGATCTTATTCAACATGTTGAAGAGGCTATTCTGGCAGACATTAAGGAAACAAGGTGTAACCAACTGAAGATTGTGGCACATGTTGGAACAAACGAAGTGTGCTGCCCAGACTCTGATTTCGTACTTAGGTCATTAGCGTTGACTGGCAGAGAGGACTGAGAAGGTCAACCGTGCCCTTGGAATTTCAGTGGAGCTCACAATTTGCAGTGTTGTCCTCAGGATTGACCATGGCCCTTGGGTTCTGAGTTGAGTTGAAGGACTGAACCAGAGACTTTGAAGGTTCTCAGACAAGCTAGGCTGCGACTTCTTGGACTTAAGCCATAGGATTAAGTAATGAAGGGTCCTCCTAAATAGGTCAGGAGTGCACTACACAGCAGAGGTTGCTACTCAGGTAGCTGACTGTGTGTGGGGTGCAGACAAGGTTTTTTTTTATTTTTTTATTATTATTATTAGGAATCTCTCAATCCTATTCAGGTAACAATAGATGTAGGAAACTGAGAAGTATCAGTGTAAGATCGAAAGAAATGCTTCCCACAGATGAAATTATTAAAATCCTAATGGTAAAATGCGAAGCATTTGCAACAAAATGCCAGACTTTAAGGCACACATAAAAAGCAGTGAAGCTCTCGTAATACTAGGTACAGAAAGATGGTTGAAACCTGAAATTGATAGCAGCGAGATTTTTATGGGGAAAATTTAAATGTACAGAGTGATTACAATGAAAGTTAAACTTTCAAAACGCAGTAGAAATAACACCACTCGTCAGAATGACATCAAATTGCAATGGAATATTACCGGAGAACATATCGAAGAAGGAAAAAAGTGTGAAAATCGATCAATAGATGGTGCTGTATGTATCGGAATATGTAGATGGAAACACCCGTCATGTGAACGACTCATTGAAGTTGGTGTAAGCATGTTGGGTACATGGCTTTTCCTCCTTTCACATCTGTGACTTTCACCATGACTGTCTCAATTCAGGATTGCACTCTGCTTCTAAAGCTGTATTTCAAGAATGATGACTGCACACATTGCTCTGGAGAAGTTCCGGGCACTGAAGGGTTTGAAAAAGGTGTTAGTCTAATGACTGCCATGGGTCTGGAGAAAATGATTCGGAAATTCAAAAAGATGGGTTCTTTTGGTGTGTAACCTGGTAGAGGGAGGAAATGAATTGATTTGATGTCAGTGAAAGCAGTGGGCACAACAATGCAGGAGGAGATGAGTGGTGGTGTGCAAACGTCTTCACGTTGAGAATGCCCAAAGATTGGGCATACCCATGAGCATGGTGCATAAAATGCTATGAAACACCCTTCTTTGCTATCCATTCAAAATTACCCATGTGTAAGCGGTCCTTTCTGTTGACCTGCCAGCAAGAGAGACCTTTGCTTTAGAACTTCTTGCTCGCATGGAAGTGGACAATGATTGGCTGTGGAAGATTTTGTGGACAGACGAAGCCCATTTCCATCTGACAGGAGACATCAGTACACAGAATTGTCAAATATGGGCAATGGAAAATCCACATGCAAATCAACCAGTACTTCATCCTAAAAAGGTCACTGTGTAGTGTTGGCTTACAGCATCATTTATCATAGGGCCATATTTTTTCAAAGAGAAATGTGCTTCCAGTCCTATTATCTGTACTGCCACTGTTAAGCACTAAGAGTATCTTTTGCATCACATCATCCCAGCTCTCCAACAGTGTGGATCTGTGGGTGGGATCATTTTTTATGCAAGATGGAAGACCTCTGCACATTGCAAATCCAGTTAAGCAGCTGCTGAAGCGCCATTTTGGAAATGCTAGGATTATCTGCCACCAATTCCCTACAGCGTGGCTGTCCTGATCATCTGATCTTAATCCATGTGACTTTTGGCTGTGGGGCTATCTGAAAGATGTTGCGTTAAGAATTCCAATTGCAAACTTAACTGTATCGAAAGCATGCATTACGCAACACATTCTGAACGGGATCCCGGAAACACTTACATCAGTTGTGGAACATGCTCTTTCTCCCCCCCCCCCCCCCCCCCCCCCCCCCCCCCCAACATGTTGCAGAAAACAGTGGACAGCATATTGAACATGTTTTGCACCAGTCACACAGAAATTAATAATCCGATTTCATTTTTATTGATGCTTTTATGCGATATTTGGCCTCAGGTCAATTAAAAACTGATTTTTTCCCATCTGATGTCATATGACCTTGCCATGGTGGATGGGCTTAATGTAACTAACAGTATCACACGGGTACACCCATGCACACTGAGTAGCACAGTTTAACATCAAACATACAGCTTAGGCATTGTTGCTGGTTCATTTGTCATTTGTAGTTGGTCACTATTAAATTATGATGCTTACAGCACCATCTACTGATACATTTTGTAACTATTTATTTTTCTTGTGCCATACGTCTTCCCCCTTCTCAGATAATATTCAGTTGCAATTTGACGTCATTTTGACCAGTGGTGTTATTGCTACAGCGGTTTGAAAGTTCAACTTTAAGTATAATCACCCTGTACATCAAAAGGAAGGCAAATGAGAAATGGAGGTGGTGTATTTGTCATAGTAGACAAGAAACTCAAATCCACGGAGATAGAAATTGAAGCTGCAAATGAAATCGTTTGGGCAAGACTCAGTGTCAGGGGTGGGCATGAAATAAGCAGATCCGTCATCTATCACCAGACCCATCTCCTAATGTAACCAAAAACTTCAGAAAAAACATCAGTACACTTGTATATAAGTTCCTCAATGATACTGTAGTTACTGGTGGAGACTTTAATCATGCAACAATTAATTGGGAAATTTACAGTTTTGTTAATGGTGGGTGTGATAAGATATCCTGTGAAACTTTAGTAAATGCCTCTTCTGAAAACTACCTCGAACAGATAATTAGAAACACTCATAATGAAAATGTAATGTCTATGATGGCAACAAATAGACCTGACTTCCTTGAGGATGTCCACATTGAAACTGGTATGAGTGACAATGACACAGTTGTGGCAGCAGTGATAACCAAAGTACGAAGAACAGCTAAAAAAAGCAGCAAGCTACGTATGTTCAGTAAACTAAATTAAGAAATCAGTAGTTTCTTATCTCAATGAGGAACTTGGAACTTTCATCATAGGGAGGAACATGTAGAGGAACTCTGAGTGAAGTATAAAAGAATAGTTGACCAAGCACTGGATAAATATGTACTCATTAGAACAGTCCATAATGGGAGGGAACCTCCATGGTATACAGTTATTGTAAAGAAACAGATCACTGTGATGTGTGTAAAACAAAGTGTAGGGTTATAGATAGATGCTGATTAAAAGGCGTTTGGCTGTGAAGAGAGCAATGTGTGATGCCTTCAATGACTACCATAGCAGAATATTGTCAGATGACATTTCACAGAATCCAATGCAATTTGGTCATATGTAAAGGCTGTTATTGGCACCAAAGTTGTGTCCAGTCCCTAGTGAATGAGACACCAACTGAAATTGAGTGGCAAAGCAAAAGGTGAAACACTTAACTCTGTTTTCAAATGTTCTTTTACAAAGGAAAACACAGCAAAATTGCCTCAGTTTAATCCTTGCACCACTGAAAAGACGAATGAAATAAGTATTAGTGTCAGTGGTGTTGAGAAGCAGCTGAAATCGATCGAATCCCTGAGAGATTCGATACTGAATATGCGGCTGAGTTAGCCCCTCTAACTATAACCTATCATAGATCCCTCGAACAAAAAAGTGTTTCCAGTTCTTCAAAAAAGGCGCAGGTAACACCCGTCTAAAAGAATGGTGGAAGTGATCCACAAAACTGTCGTCCAAAATCTTCGACATAAATTTGTTGTAAAATATTAGAACATTTTCTGAGCTCTAACATAACAGGATGACCTCTTCAATGCCATCCAGAATGGATTTTGAAAACAATGATCATGCAAAACCCAACTTATACTTTTCTCACAACATACTGAAAGCTTTGGATCGAGGCAACCTGGGAGGTGCAGTGTTCCTTGATTTCTGAAAAGCATTTGTCTCAGTGCTGCAACTATGCTTATTGTCAAAAGTATGATCATATGGGGTATCAAGTGGAATTTGGTGACGGAGTTTTTGCTATGCAGGATGCAGCATGTTATCTTGGATGGAGAGTGATCGTCAGACGTAGAAGTAATTTCGGGTGTGCCCCAGGGAAGTGTGTTGGGACCCTTACTGTTCCTACTGTATATTAATGACCATGCAGACAATATTAATAGTGAAATAAGACTTTTTGCAGATGTAGTTACCTATAATGAAGACTGAGAGAAGCTGCATAAATATTCAGTCAGATCTTGATGAGATTTCAATGTGGTGCAGATATTGGCAACTTGCTCCAAGTGTTCAGAATTGTAAAATTTTGCACATCACAAAATGAAAAACAGTATCATATGACTATAATATCAGTGAGTATCTGTTGGAATTGGCCAACTCATACAAATACCTGGGTGTAACACTTTGCAGGGATATGAAATGGAATGATGCATATGTTCAGTCGTATATAAAGCAGGTGGCAGACTTCAATTTATTGGTAAAATACTGGGGAATTGCAATCAGTGTACAAAGGAGATTGCTTACAAATCACTTGTGTTGCCAGTTCTAGAATATTGCTCAAGTGTGTGTGCGCGCGCGCCTCGTACCAGTTAGGATTAATGGGGATATTGAATGTATACAGAGAAGAGCAGCACAAATGGTCACAGGTTTGTTTAATTCATAGAATGTCAGAGATACTGAAGGAACTACGAGGGCAGGGCCTTGAAGACAGATATAAACTAGCCCGAGAAAGACAATTAACAACAAAGTTTCAAGAATTGGCTTTAAATGATTACTCTAGGGATAGACTACAGACCCCTATGTATCACCCACATAGGGATTGTGAGGATAAGATAAAAATTACTGCATGCACAGTGTCAGTCTTCCTGTGCTCCAAATGTGAATGAAACTCAAATGACCGGTACAATAAGATGTACCCTCTGCCATGCACCTCACAGTGGTTTGTGATGTATACAGGGTGTACATAAATCCGGGAACACTTTCAATTATTTATTGCACAAGAACCAAACATTGTACTGAAGTGTGCTACAGCTGTAGAATCTGGGGTACAAAGCATTCACACGAATGCATTTAATTTGAATGTGATTCCCTAAAGGTAAATGTTTTTTTGTGCCTTGTCACGTCAAAAACTGTGTGGACTATTCTTCTTCTCAGAGAGCACTGTCACTGGATATTCCTACTTGGACATGTAGCAGCAATGGCTGATGCCTCAAATGCAATCGGACTCTTCATTCATCTTTCAGCAGGATGGAACTCGACCCCATTTTCATCGTGAAGTTCGTGGTACCTGAATACAGAGTTGCTGCATCAGTGGATCAGCTGTGCTACAGAAAGGGACAGCTGTTTCATGAAATGGCTTCCCAGATCACCAGATCTCACTCCATGTGACATTTTCATGTGGAGACACATTAGAGGTCTGGTGTATGTACCACCTCTACCACGTGATGTAGCAGAGCTCTTGGAGAGAATATGTGAGAAGCGACTGTCACAGTCGACTATGCCGTGGTGGGATGGGCATGGCAAGAATTCGATTACCATATTGACGTCTGCTAGGTCACTCATGGTTACCAAATTTTTTGTGTGGCATCCCACTGCTCCTGAGCTCCTTGCATTGTTTTCACACTTATCCAGCGACACAGTGAAGCTGTTGGATGCATCTAAAATAAAGTTGACATGTTTAATAACTCTAGTCACATATCTTATTTGGTATGCGTAATCTCATTATTGCCAACGGCAGCTCTCAGCAGTTCTAATTCCGTCTGTGCCTCTGCCACATAGCTTTGAGGTTTCAGATCATCTGATACAGCATAACCATAAATCTGTCCTATCAGATTGCTTCAAAGTACCCTACAAGGAAAGAAGCATAGGTCATCTTCACATTGTCAGCTGTTTCTTACTGCTCTGCAACCACACTTAGTCATTATTACAGCATTTTAGTGCTAGCTGTTGATTATGCAACTTTTTTGTTTCGTTTAATCATCAACAACTGACATACAGTACTTATTTTACAGAAGAAACGTGTGTTTTTTTAATAAAAGTTGCTGTGTAAGCTAAATATTAGGTTACAATACATTTCTCATAGTGACCATTTTTGTAACAACTAACATGTCTGTGCACTTAATGCCCCTGATACTAGTCGGTTCAGTCAAGATCAATTGTTTGTATTCAGAGGAACAACCTCAATCTTATACTTCAGCTTTGCTGATTGTGCTGTGCTTATTTAAAAATTGAGTCCATATTAATCACAGTGTGTTGATGGCCTTATTGCTAAGATGAATGCTTATAAGAAGTGAGAAATTCATTTTTAAGTCCAGATCGCACACACATTTATTCAAGATAATGATATTTGGTAAATTAAGTGTAAAACAATGGCATGGATAAAGATTGTTTTCTGCATGTTACTGTAACGTCATTCTTTGAAGCCTGTGAGAACACAACTTGCTCACTGATTTTTCAGGAACATTATTTGTCTACTTTTCAGCACTACTCAGGAATCATTACCCCAACTAATTGGCATTTTAGATGATATGTTTGTGTTTCCTTAGAGAATTGCTGCACAATATTGCCACTTTACACCATTGATGAAACATACAGGAAGCAAACTTTACATCATTCCTTAAAACTGATTCATATCAAAACATTTTCTCCGTGGTAAGTGACAATACACTTTCCCTCGGAACTGTAAAACTTAACAATCCTTGTAGTGAAGGTTTTATATACCAGCATAGATTTTCCCAGCACTTCTAGAAATGAAACTGCATTTTTTTTAAAATTGCAGAGATCTCTGATGCTCAGGAACATTTTGTTGTTGTCGCGATCTTCACTCCAGAGACTGGTTTGATGCAGCACTCCATGCTTCTCTATCCTATGCATGCCTCTCCATCTCCGAACAACTACTGCAGCTTACATCCTTCTGAATGTGCTTAGCATATTCAGCTCTTGGTCTCCCTCTACATTTTCACCCTACACACTTCCCTCCGGTACTAAATTGGTGATCCCTTGATGCCTCAGAACGTGTCCTACCAACCGATCCGTTCCTCTATGAGGGCTGTGCCGAAAGTTTTTAGCAGCCCGTAAGGCAGAGGACATTGGGGTTGTTTTCATTCGAAAAAGCGATGTTTTTCGACCTTGGGACGTGCGTGCGCAGCCCCTGGCTAGCGGTGATCCCCCCACAGCGCGGTAAGAAAGCACAGGCAGTGCTGAGTCAGAGACGGTGCAGGATGGAGCTGTCGCGCCGCGACTTTCGCGCCACGATTTTTTACGATCATAAAAAGGGTTTAAGTGCCGGAGAATGCCATTCTTCTTTGCTGCGTGTTTTTGGTGAAACTTTTCCCTTCTAGGGGCACAGTTGGAAATTGGTTTCCCAAGTTTTCGAGGGGTCGGCAGTCAATTGAAGATGAACCTCGTCCCGGTCGGACAGCAACAGCTGTGACTCCTGAAAACATTGATGCTGTGAGGAAAATGGTCAAAGAAGATCCACATCTTACATTTTGCGACATTGATGGGACACTAAATATTGGATCAACAGCAGCACAGACCATCGTTCATAGTCACTTAGGCCTTACTAAGAGATGTGCCTGTTGGGTACCACAGTCCCTGACAGAAAGCCATAAGGAGGCGAGAATGGACTGGTGTCGTTTCATGCTCAAAAAATTCAATGGAGGGAAGTCCCAAGACACCTAAAATATCGTCACAGGTGATGAAACGTGGGTCTACCATTATGACCCTGAAACGAACAGACAGTCTTCTGTGTGGTGCTTTCGAGGGGAGGAACCACCCACACAAATTCGGAGCTCTGGAAAAAAGATGGTGGCAACTTTTTTCACAAAGATTGGGCATCTCACCTCTGTGACCTTGGACACAAGTCATACAATCAATGCTGAATGGTATGTGAACAATTGTCTTCCAAAAGTCATCGCCACATGGAAGTCACAGCATCCAAAGTCCAAGAGTGGGCACCTTCTGCTGCATCACGACAATGCATCTGTTCACAGGGCTGCCAGAATGATGGACTTTCTGGAGAAGGAAAAAGTGCGAGTGTTACCTGGCCCCCTGTGACTTCTTTCTGTTCCCTAAGACTAAGGGAAAAATTCGAGGGCAGCGGTTTTCATCAGATGAAGAGGCCATTGCAGCGTACGGGAGTGCACTAAGTGACATCCCAAAAGAAGCTTGGACTGACACATTTTCTAAGTGGTTTCAGAGAATGGAAAAATGTATACATACTAGTGGAGAGTATTTTGAAAAGTTGTGAACGTTTTTTTGCAAATAAATTTTTTTCACACATTCCGCTAAAAACTTTCAGCATAGCCCTCATAGTCAAGTTGTGCCACAAACTCCCCTTCTCCTCAATACCTCCTCATTAGTTATTTGATCTACCCATCTGATCTTCAGCATTCTTCTGTAGCACCACATTTCAAAAGCTTCTATTCTCTTCTTGTCTAAACTGTTTATTGTCCGTTTCACTTCCACACATGGCCACACTCCATATAAATACTTTCAGGAAAGACTCCCTGACACTTAAATCTGTACTCTATGTTAACATAAATTTCTTTTCTTCAGAAATTCTTTGCTTTCCATTGCCAGTCTACATTTTATATCCTCTCTACTCCGAACATGTCCGTTATTTTGCTCACCGAATAGCAAAACTCATTTGCTACTTTAAGTATCTCATTTCCTAATCTAATACCCTCAGGATTGCCGGATTCAATTCAACTACATTCCATTTCCTCGTTTTTCTTTTGTTGTTGTTCATCTTATGTCCTCCTTTCAAGACACTATCCATTCCGTTCAACTGCTCTTCCAGGTCCTTTGCTGTCTCTGACAGAATTACAATGTCTTCTCCATGGATTTTAATTCTTACTCCAATCTCCCCCCCCCCTTTGCTGCTTGCTCAATATACAGATTGAATAACATCGGGGATAGGCTACAAAGCTGTCTCACTTCCTTCTCAGCCACTGCTTCCCTTTCATGCCCCTTGACTCTCATTACTGCCATCTGGTTTCTATACAGCAGGGGTCACAAGTCTATAAACGCTAGAGACTTAGGTTTGCCTTACCTTAGCCCGTCTTCTAAGATAGGTCATGTCAGTGTTGCCTCACTTGTTCCAACATTTCTATGGAATCCAAACTGATCCTCCCCAAGATTGGCCTTTACCAGTTTTTTCAATCGTCAGTAAAGAATTTGTTAGTATTTTGCAACGTTTGTGACTAATACAGCACCATCTATCACAAAGCGAAAAAAGTGGTCCAACTAAAACATTCAGATTTCTTTATGTACTACACAAATATGTAACAAAAAATCGGGGTTCCTATTTTTAAAAAAAACGCAGTTGATATCAGTTTGACCTATGGCAGCGCCATCTAGCAGGCCAACCATAGCGCCATCTGGTTTCCCCTTTCAAGCTAGACAAGTTTCGTTCTTTGTAGTTTTTTCGTTTGACGCTTATTTCGTGAGATATTTGGCCGGGTCCCGATCAATGGATCACCCTGTGTGTGTTTTTGCAACTTCCACTGTTATGAGTGTGAATCCTGAATCCTTCCTGATCCTGCTGACAATGTTTTATGAATTTATTTGTGAAAGTATGGACAGCCTCTCCTGCTCCATTTGATGTCCCACCCCCTTAAAGCGTAACACAAACACAAATGTACCAGTAAAATTTTAAGTAATATCATAAGTAGCTGATCTTTTGGGCCTGACATTTTCCTAGAAATGAGGTCCTCGAGAAAGACGCATTGAAAGCAGTTTGTTTTTATGATGTACTGGATAGCCTTTGACGCAACTTGTGTGTGCACCATGTTTTTATTGTTGTAAATGGTGCACTTTCTTTGCAACTGAATTTTTATTTCAGTTTTTCTACTGCTGCAGTATTATAATGCAGCAGCAGGCTAAAGTAAAAATTCTTTGTTACAGCGTCAGTCCTTAGCAGTCAAGATCACTAAAAATTAACTGAAACAATGCAAAATTCCTGGACTTTTAAAAAATTACTGCGTTTTCCCGGACAAAAAATTCCTAGGCTGTATAAGCTCCGCGTAAGTAGGTATGGGGGAAAATCAGTACGACTGTACTGGCAAAGAGCAAAGCGAGAAATGAATTACTGAGACAGCTGTAATCAAATTTTCTACTGAAGTTCAGACACACAATCATTGCGCTTTGATAGCCGAATATTGCTTCTTTATTACAGCACTGTGTGTGTTTTTAGCAAATTAGTATATAGCTTTTTTGCAACAGTCGACATTTTTTTCTTTTTCCTCGATTTCATGTACTACTTCCACATACAATTGTATGACTTAGAAATAAACTTCATTTGTAAAATTACAGGTGAAAATCTGCATGCATTCATTCATTCATTAAAAATGTTATGGAGAAGCAATGTATAGCTTAATAAGCTTCATACTTTTCCTGCAACACTTGTTGCCCCCATGGAAAAACCTTTCAGTGCTTTTGAGTTTTGCTGGAACACAGGGACTCTGATTACTAGGTGCCCATGGGTGTTATCAATACTGCTGTATCATACACTAACCTTAGGACACTTATATCACATTCCTTTTTTGATATGTGCAGTGCCTAGAATAGGAAAGGTCTTCGATAATATTCTACTTCATTATTTTTGAACTGAGTACACGATATAAAACTTGTTGTTACCAATTTACCTTTAGTCTCATCAGTTCAGTCTAATAATGTCTTCTCATACTGCAATGCTATAATGTGATGAAGGCAATTTCGTTTTACAAACTTTGGCAATAAATATCAAGCTAATTTCATAGCCTGTCTAGTCCATGCCATACACTGTGCGAAGCTTTCACTGGGCATCTTACCTTCACCTCTTTTGCAACGTTGTATGCTCTTTTCATTGTATAGACAACTTCACTCAAGTTCCTAAACCTGTAACTTCTGTATACATTGCACTGATGTTCACAGCCAATGGTTGGAACAGTCTCTGTATTGTGCAGTCCATAAAATTACAATTTAAATTGGACAATAGGTTCAAGGCTCTGTCTGCTTAGAGGATTTCCTGCAGCAATGTGATTGCAGTTTTGGAAGGCAATCCAGAAATTTTCATGTGTGTTCATTTTCCTTTGTATTGTTCAAAAGCTGATCCTGTCCCTCGTGTGACCTCCAGCCAACACCAGTCAGCATGTTCCCATCTCACGAAAAATTTAATCAAGATGGCAGACCATTTGGAAAGTTTTGCAACAGAGCTCTCACTTCTGCAGGAAAAGAAAGTGTAGACAGTTTGACAACATAAGTGTTGCAGCTCTTTTACAAATCAGAAAGACCCATTCAAGGTAATTTAAATACGTAAACAGAAGTTTGAACATATCACAGTGTATTAGCCACCCTTCACTCTGAATTGTTCCTAGCATGTGTTTACACAAGACAAGACGAAAAAATGCCTGGTTTAAAACACCCTTTTCCATGTAAAGTGACAGCATATTTTTCCCTCAGAGCTACAGAACTTAGTCCTTTGAATGTTAAGTTTTATGCACTGGCGTATAACTTCCTGGTACTAGGAAATGAAACAGCAAAAAAGTTGTTCTGGAAAGATCTTTAATATGCAGCAGCATGTACACTGCATATTTTCTTATCACAAAAGTATAAAAATGAATTCCACTAAATACAGTACGTTAGTTTCCAAAGCACTGCAGTCGTGATTGTAATGCACCTTTGTCAGGCAATCACAGCTTCTGTCAAGTGATCTCACCAGCCAATGAAAGCAGATGTTCAGACCATAGGACACATTACATTGTCAGCCAATAGCAACATCACTGTTAAGTAAAGTGAACATACAAATAGGAAAAGTTAATGGTTTAAATGAATATACATATAGTATAGCTACAAGCATAGCTTTCATGTATAATATTAATGATTTTTGGCATGTTACCCTTCAAGGTATATGTGCCAGTAAAATTTCATATAATGACAAACAGCTGCTCTTCTGGGTGGTGCAAATTTTTTCTAAGTAGCTCGTCCTCTTAAGTGTTTAGTTTTGAATGAGACTCAAATCCTCCGATTTCAGAAATTTGTCACACATTCTCACAAGTAACACACAAGTCATCTTTTGTAAAGGGAAATTTTTAAAGCACTGCTTCTCATCACCATCCACAATATTTTCCCCCGACTTGTTGGAAATAATTTCATTTGAACAATTGCCAGAGTGCACCAGAAAACAGGTATTACTGCACATGCACAGCTACAATGAAATGAGTAGCCCATGCTTGGTGTTTGCTCTGTTCATATGCCCTTAGTTTCATTCCTGTCTGGAATTTTGGGCATAATGGGATATCAAGTGAACGTGGGCAGCACTCTAGCATCTTGTGCTCTTAGAACATACAGAGTTGTTGTACTTAGGGCAAGTGGTCCATCATAGCCTATATCCAGATAAGGAAAGTGGAATAAGAAAGCAGTACTTGGCATAATATTCATTTCGAAAGGAGTCTACAACGCCAAGTACTGTACTGTGCAATGCATTTAACATATTTTTTAATCTTTTCTATACCATTAACTAGCATTTCCTGCCAGCTTTACATCCACAAAGCCCTGCAAAAGGCGAGTAAGAAAATCTCATGCAAAAATAAAAACAGTTGTTTGTATACACCAGAACTCCGGAAAAGAAGTTTTCATAACTTATCGAGTGGTATAAAACATCAAGAAAAATATATATATAATGCCTTGAAGGGAGTGACAATGATAAAACACGGTGTGCTGCCAGTCTGTAATATACCAAAGGATGGAGTTCTGAAATTTAAGACATGAACCAAATTAACAAATAACATCAAGCCTTAGGGGGTACCAGATAGTGTTGAAACGTGTCCTGTGATTGGAAAAACATTGTTTCACAGAAGGCAGATTTGTAAAATTCTGCTAAAGCTGTGAATATATTTGAAACAAAACATTTTATTTATAACTAATAACCAAATTTGGCTGCCTAGTCATCTTCAAGTCGACATTTATGTATGTGTGTACACAGCATCAACATCTCACATTATGTCAAAAGAAACTAGGACACTTCAATACTCCCAAGAGCACAGGAATTTTATAAACCATGCTAAAATGTACAATTCGGCTCTTAGTGCACATTCATAAGTCCAGATTCACACTAAAGTAAGCCCGTATCTCGTATAAGGCTTTTTGTGTGGTTTTCAGGATGCCAATTTTCTTGAAGTATCTGTACTGTATTATCTTCTGTTTGGTTCTTTATTATCGCATTGTCAGAAGACGAAAATCTGCACTTTAATTTTAGTGAACAGTTGAAACCAGCCAAAAGTACAGAATGAAACACTTCATTTCAAATAAATTGGCTTCCTCTGCAAAAATGATTAATAGAAGCCAAATTTCTTTTGCGAGCCAACACAAATAACCTCTTTGTTGCTCGATTGCCAATAATGTGGAAATATAATCAAATCAGAAAACAAACATATTTCAGTCTTCTGTAATTACATGGATGTATTTTAATTCACGATAGCTCCCAGCTACAGATATCAGTTTAGTTTTCATTTGATAGAATTGCAAACGAAGAGAGAACAGTTAAATCATGAAACACAAATGCGCATCACAAGGAGACTAGTCCCCCTCTACAACTCTGCTCTGTGCAAGTGTGAATCTGGTAGCTTAAGCAAGATATAAAAATTTTCAGCCAGCATCTGGCTGCCTATACAGCTAACAGCCACACTTCCAGTAGCTATAAGCAGAAGGCACTGCTCGTAAGTGACTTCAGCTCCACTTGTGAGCCCGAAGGCAACTAAACAAATGAAGCTAATGTGAACAGTTGTGAAGTCACTCTTTGAAAGCAGTTTGTTATGGAGTACTGCATAGTTTTCCTCCTTAAAGCCCACTGCTCCCTGCAGAAGCTTCTATTTGTTTTGTTGTATAGGGCACGCATGTGGGGAGCGGTAATGGTAGGGGTTGCGGGCAGGCGCTGTAGAGGAAATGCCAGTCTCAACTGAAGCCTACGCTCAAATCTTCTGTAAACACTAAGTGAGGGCCTTCCACACTGGCATGGTGGCCATTCAAAAAGATCTACTGTCACCTCTACTTTGGTTAGTATCCACAAAGAATTTCGTCAAAAATGCAGAAATTTATTTTGTAACTTTGACAGAAACAGCAAGAATCGCGACTTTTGAGTACAACCTACACATTTCTCTGGCTGCCATGTTAAAATTAGCTTCTTTTGCCAAAACACAATTGAGTTTAGTCTAACCTCACTATGTTGTTGTCTCCAGTCCTGAGACTGGTTTGATGCAGCTCTCCATGCTACTCTATCCTGTGCAAGCTTCATCATCTCCCAGTACCTACTGCAGCCTACATCATTCTGAATCTGCTTAGTGTATTCACCTCTTGGTCTCCTCTACAATTTTTACCCTCCATGCTGCCCTGAAGTACTAAATTGGTGATCACTCGATGTCTCAGAACATGTCCTGCTAACCGATCCCTTCTTCTAGTCAA